>NC_088415.1:53080815-53680815 GCF_034236695.1 Oncorhynchus nerka
AACAACTGGACAGTCAAGTCATAACTGATGAGTTGTAACGCACACACATCACGCAAGAACACCACCACATTGCCAAACCACAGGGCCAAAGTCCACATGTTCCAATCTCTCCAAACCATATCCTACTCTGACATCCAAAGCCACCTAAAAAAAGGCCCTGTCCTTCGGCTTCGAGCTGTAAGAGTCTCTAAAGTAGTTACTTACGAGTGGAGTCATTTGTCAGGAAATGGTCTGCTCTAATTTTGAGCTGAGTATCGACGTCAATACAATAACGAAGTGAGAGGCTCAGCAGCAACTTGACAAATTAATGTGATTGCTATCTTACTCTTGATTTGCACGAATGCTGTAGCCTAGATTGAACAGTAGCCCTGGACTACTTGAAAATGGTGCTATTATTACTAGGAATAATATCAGTAGTATTATCAAACCTTATAAAAGTTGGATGCATCTAATAGGTCACATGGGTATCCAACCATTGACCATAGGCCTACAAGAAAAGCTGTAAGTTGTGCTTCTGAAGTGAAAGGATTGCTCCTGCGTAAACCATATTGCCTCCACATCTCCACAGCATTGCCTCGGTGCTATACAATGTACTTCAAGCAGAGAATACTCGAACAGTTTCCCATGCCTCTCCGTCGCTGTGTCCTATCTGGCCCATGATTCATTCTGACCACACGGTCAGAGCACTTAACGGAGAGACTACGGTTCCGGCCACAACCTCCGCGGTTCACCTCGCAGCGAATCACGAAGTCAAAACCGTTACAATCATTAAACACTCTCTTACCTTCATTCTCTGGGTAATTCCGTAAGCCTTCACATGGTGCGAATTGGTGGAGAAGAAAAGGTGAGAAAAGCAAAAGGGATGGATAGATCCAAAGGAAGAGTACTGCCATGTTTCAGGCTGCGCTGCGCGCTCGCTGCATCCCTGTTCGTGTGGAGTTGGTGAGCGAGCCCTCGCGAATGAGAGCAGAGAAGGAAAAGAGAGAGAGAGAGAGAGAGAGAGAAGGGAAAGAGGAGGAGACGGGAAGGAGGGTCCAGCGCAAGCCAAGCGCTGTCAATCTCGGGCGAGCCGGGTGGTGTGGAAACGCGAGACCTCGCGCTGTCGCGACACACACAAGCACGCACATACACACGCACGCACACACACACACACACACAGACACACACGCGGGCCTGCGTTCTCCATCACTGCACCTCTGAGGTTTGGAGAACGGTGCACATGGATACAGAAGGTTTTTATCCAAAAGGGCATTTGAAGATTCAGACTGAAAGTGAGTTGTGTCTGCTAATGGTTGTCCAGCGGTCATAGGCCTATTTCATTTAGTTGAATGGGCAGTTAAATATTGATGAGATAGTTGGGGGGCTCAATAATTGGCCTACATGGAAACTGCCTGTGTCAGGCTCACCATTGTAGGTCTGCTCTACTTTCAGAGAATGACAGCAGCTACAGGCTACAGCTCTCAGAAGAACCCAGTTTCATGGATTCCGGATTCAAATCCAATGCTTGTATGGAGATGTATTCTGGTTGGAATGTGTGTATTGCGCTGTGATAAGATGTGTGTGTGTCTGACTGTCGGTATTTTTCTGGGGGTCTAAATGAATAAATCATGGTTTCTGCCTGTCATATTAAATGCGTGTGTGAAGAGTGGGGAAGGGGGAGAATGCGCGAGGTCAACCTCAATCTTCTGCTTTTTAACACACCAGACCGAAACAGCCGGCAGGGAATTCAGCACCACGGAGAGAGCACAAGCATTTTAATAACAGGACAGATGTACCCCTCTCGCTTTGCTTCCCGTGTGTGTATGTGTTCTTTCTGTTTCGGTAAACCTACTAAATTGATGTCAACCCCCCAGTTAATTCCTTATTAGAACCTCCATCCATTGTGTCCGCAGCATCCAACAGACACGCCTCAATCACACCGACAGCATCATTGCATAACATCGTACGCAGCATCATCTGGATATGAGTGCAGCAAAAGTTCAACGTTCACTTTTTGCTACCATTTCTGTCAAGCCGTCTACGCATCGAATATGATGCATGACACCGTCGGTGTGATAGGCAACCAACTACACAAGAAGTACATTCATTTCCAATGGAACTGCAGCATTGCGTTGCAGAAGCAGTTGCAATGCGTTCTGTGTGGTCAAATTGTATGAGTGGACTTGACAGAAATAGTAGCAAAAGGTGACTGTTGAACTTTTGTGGCACACATATCCACCAACATTCACCTTCTGCTACCATTTCTGTCAAGCCGGTAGTCTACACATACAATTTGATCCATCCATTTTATGCACCACACCGAACTCACTGCAACTGCTTCTGCAACGCAATGCTCCAAGGCAAACGTAGCGTTCCATTGGAAATGAATGTAGTGTACTTCTGGTGTAACGGATGTGAAACGGCTAGCTAGTTAGCGGTGGTGCAGCGCTAAATAGCGTTTCCATCGGTGACATCACTTGCTCTCAGACCTTGAAGTGGTGGTTCCCCTTGCTCTGCAAGGGCCGTGGCTTTTGTGGAGCGATGGGTAACGATGCTTCGTGGGTGACTGTTGTTGATGTGTGCAGAGGGTCCCTGGTTCGCGCCTGGGTATTGGCGAGGGGACCGTCTAAAGTTTACTGTTACACTGGTGTACCAAAATGCAATGACGCTGTATGTGTGATCAAGGTGTTATGGTTTAACTTTGCTGGATGTCTAGCCTTATTGTCCGTACTTGACTGCATGTGCTTCGCTTTTCAACTAGCTTAAAGCCAGCTAGTTGGTGTGTGTGTGTGTGTGTGTGTACACCAGTTGAAAATATCGAACGCATGCGTACAGCAGCATTTCGGTACACCATAATGACATTAATTTCCAATGAAACACTGCATTGCGTTGCAGAGGCAGTTGCAGTGCGTTCGGTGTGGTGCATAAATTGGATTTAGAAATTGACTGGTTAATGGCAGGGCCGATTTAATTAGGTTCGATTTCAAGTTTTCATAACAATCAGTAATCAGCATTTTTGGATGCTGATTATGGCCGATTACACTGCACTCCACGAGGAGACTGTGTGGCAGGCTGACCACCTGTTACGTGAGTGCAGCAAGGAGCCAAGAAGGTAAGTTGCAAGCTAGCATTAAACTTATCTTATAAAAAACAATCTTAACATAATCACGAGTTAACTACACATGGTTGATGATATTGCTAGTTTAACTAGCTTGTCCTGAGTTGCATATAATCAATGCGGTGCCTGTTAAATTATCATCAAATCACAGCCTACTTCGCCAAACTGGTGATGATTTAACAAAAGCACATTCGCGAAAAAAGCACAATCGTTGCACCAGTGTACCTAACCATGAACATCAATGCCTTTCTTAAAATCAATACACAAGTATATTTTTTTAAACCTGCATATTTAGTTATTTTAATGTTAGCAGGCAATATTAACTAGGGCAATTGTGTCACTTCCCTTGCTTTCCAGTGCAAGCAGAGTCAGGGTAATGTCCCGTTCTGACCTTAGTTCTGTTATTATATATTTGTTTTAGTATGGTCAGGGTGTGAGTTGGGTGGGTTGTCTATGTTCGCTTTTCTATCATTTGGGATTTCTGTGTTTGGCCAAGTATGGTTCTCAATCAGAGGCAGCTGTCAATAGTTGTCCGTGATTGAGAGTCATACTTAGGTAGCCTGGTTTCACTTTTGAGTTGTGGGTGTTTGTCTTCCGTGTCAGTGTTTGTTACCACAGGGGATTGTTTAGTTTATTCACGTTTATTGTTTTGTTCCAGTGTTCTGTTGTGTTTGAATAAACATTATGGACACTTACCACGCTGCGGCATTGGTCCTCCGATCCTTCTCACTACTCCTCCTCAGAAGAGGAGGACGAGATCCCTTACAGGTCCATACAGCAGTTTGGGCCGCCTGGCTCGTTGCGAACTGTGTGAAGACCATTTCTTCCTAACAAAGACCGTAATTCATTTGCCAGAACTGTACATAATTATGACATAACATTGAAGGTTGTGCAATGTAACAGCAATATTTAGACTTAGGGTTGCCACCTGTTCGGTAAAATGGGGCGGCATGGTAGCCTAGTGGTTAGAGCGTTGGACTAGTAACCGGAAGGTTGCGAGTTCAAACCCCCGAGCTGACAAGGTACAAATCTGTCGTTCTTCCCCTGAACAGGCAGTTAACCCACTGTTCCTAGGCCGTCATTGAAAATAAGAATTTGTTCTTAACTGACTTCCCTGGTTAAATAAAGGTAAAAGAAATACGGAACGGTTCTGTATTTCACTGAAAGAACAATTGTTTGGTTTTCGAAATGATAGTTTCCAGATTTGACCATATGAATGAATTTCTGTGTGTTTATTATATTATAACTAACTTTGATAAAGCAGTCTGAGCAGTCTGACTGAGCGGTGGTAGGCAGTAGCAGGCTCGTAAGCATTCATTCAAACAGCACTTTCCTGCGTTTGTCAGCAGCTCTTTGCAATGCTTGAAGCACAGCGCTGTTTATGACTTCAAGCCTATCAGCTCCCGAGATTAGGCTGGCAATACTATAGTGCCTTTAAGAACATCCAATAGTCAAAGGTATATGAAATACAAATGGTATAGAGAGAAATAGTCCTATAATTCCTATAATAACTACAACCTAAAACTTCTTAACTGGGAATATTGAAGACTCATGTTAAAAGGAACCACCAGCTTTCATATGTTTTCATATGTTCTCATGAACTTAGACGTTAGCTTTTTTACTTGGTACACATATTGCACTTTTACTTTCTTCTCCAACACTGTGTTTTTGCATTATTTAAACCCAATTGAACATGTTTCATTATTCATTTGAGACTAAGTTGATTATATTTGTGTATTATATTTAGTTAAAATAAAAGTGCGTTGTTGTAATTGTCATTATTACAAATATATACGTAAAAATTGGCCGATCAATCGGTATTGGCTTTTTTTGGTCCTCCAATAATTGGTATCAGTATCGGCGTTGAAAAATCATAATCGGTCGACCTCTAATCCAGATGATGCTGCATACTATTTTGCACAACGACGCTGTCGGTGTGTTCGAAGCGTTAGTGGAGCACCCCAAAGTAGCGTTGTGGACTGCTCCAAAGAAAATTAATAACTTTCGCCAGAACGCAAAGATACATCTGGTGGACATGAGGCGTACTGCTGAGGCGTACTGCTGAGGCGTACTTCTGAGGCGTACTGCTGAGGCGTACTGCTGAGGCGTACTTCTGAGGCGTACTGCTGAGGCGTACTTCTGAGGCGTACTGCTGAGGCGTACTGCTGAGGCGTACTGCCGCAATGCTTTCAATACTTTCAACTCATGCTTTGGTTTATGTGGTACAAACAGAAGTACATACACAGACTCCAACTAGCTAGCTCTTTTTTTGTTGAATCTCCCGTATGGGCTCGGGAGAGATGAAGGTCGAAAGCCATGCGCCCTCCGGAACACAACCCGCACTGCTTCTTAACACAGCGCGCATCCAACGCGGAAGCCAGCCGCACCAATGTGTCGAAGGAAACACCGTGCACCTGGCAATCAGGATAGCGTTCACTGTGCCTGTGTTCTTTTGCCCATCTTAATCTTTTTCTTTTATTGGCCAGTCTGAGATATGGCTTTTTCTTTGCAACTCTGCCTAGAGGGCCAGCATCCCGGAGTCGCCTTTTCAATGTTGACGTTGAGACTGGTGTTTTGCGGGAACTATTTGCCAGTTGAGGACTTGTGAGGCATCTGTTTCCCAAACTAGACACTTTAATGTACTTGTCCTCTTGCTCAGTTGTGCACCGGGGCCTCAAACTCTTCTTTCTATTCTGGTTAGGGCCAGTTCGCGCTGTTCTGTGAAGGGAGTAGTACACAGGGATGTACGAGATCTGCAGTTTCTTGGCAATTTCTCGCATGGAATAGCCTTCATTTCTCAGAACAAGAATAGACTGACGAGTTTCAGAAGAAAGTTATTTGTTTCTGGCCTTTTTGAGCCTGTAATCAAACCCACAAATCCTAATGCTCCAGATACTCAACTAGTCTAAAGGCCAGTTTAATTGCTTCTTTAATCAGAACAACAGTTTTCAGCTGTGCTAACATAATTGCAAAAGGGTTTTCTAATGATCAATTATCCTTTTAAAATGCTCCTTAACACCAACCCGCTTAACCCGGAAGCCAGCTGCACCAATGTGTCAGAGGAAACACCGTTCAACTGACCACGGAAGGCACCCGGTCCGCCACAAGGAGTCGCTAAAGTGCCATGAGCCATGTAAAGCCCCCACGGCTAAACCCTCCCCTAACCAGGATGATGCTGGGCCAATTGTGCGCCACCCTATGGAACTCCCAGTCACGTCCGGTTGTCTGCCTGGGATCGAACACGGATCTGTAGTGACAACTCAAGCACTGTGACGCAGTGCCTTAGACCGCTGCGCCACTCGGGAGGCCCCCCGAGTCTCTACTTTTATCCAATGTACAAAACACAATTTCAAATTTTGCTACATAAGACCGAATCGAGGCAGTCGGTTACATATGCATCAGGTGGACATCGGACATCACACCTACAGCGTCGTTGCGCAAAATGGAACGCAGCATAATCTGGATATCTGTGCAACAAAAGTTCAACATTCACCTTCTGCTACCATTTCTGTCAAGCCATCTACGCACACAGTTTGAGGCATAGGTTTGATAAATCCAACGTATGCACATAGCAGCGGGAAGTCGTTTTGGGGATGGTGGTTGATTCGTATATTTTTCTGCAGCACCTTCAGCGCCCCTACTTCCCGCGGCTATGCATATGCACCACATATGCAACTGCCTCTGCAATGCAGCAAGGCAAACGCAGCCTTCCATTGGAAATGAATGTACCTCTGGTGAACCAAAAGGCAATGTCGCTGTCAGTGTGATCGAGGTGTTAGGCCTATACCTAAACAGCGTTGCATCAACGTTGCTGCTGGTTGATTTCATTTTAACCAAGAATTATTTTTTTTAAAGAAGAATTGTAGGTTTTTATCTAAATCAGTTATGAATCAGACTATTGAATGTTGTCCGGACATCTTTGCCCTGTGTTCCAGCTGCTAAATAGTGTTCTAGTTCACCGCAGACAGGTTTGGATGATTAACGCTGGGTCACGACCACAATTATAATTTACCACGATAGCATATCTTCAGCGCACTTCTGTCCGAAATGAGGCTCCTGAAAGACCCATAAAAACGTCAAACACACACTGATTTATGCCGTTTCCCCCTATATCTCAACCTTTGGTTTGTGCTGTGTGTGTGTGTGTACAGCGCACTGCTTCCAGAAATTTGTTACGGGTCCAATTATGATGACGATTGGTTCCGTGTGCCAGCTTTACTCAGATGACCTAATTTCCAGAGTTGGGTGCGGGGAGAGAAAAACAAGCAGTTGTTTTTTTGTCTCTACTTTTTCCCTTTCTTTTCTTTTCTCCTTTTCCCTTCTGCCATGAAGCTGCATTCAGTCGTCCATCTGGTGACAAAACAGTGCGCTGTCATGCATTCCAACGGTGACAACGTGATGTGCCTCTTAAACCCGGGTCACTACCCCCCACCACACACACACACCGGAGTAGGCCCTTGTGGAAGCAGACAAGCTTCTATAGGTAAACCCGTGCAAAGTGCTCCAACAGCAAACGGCGTCTGAAGGACTCAGTGGGCTTCATACAAATGGACACATGGACCCAAGTAAGCCACATGAGAGTTCTCTGTCATTCTTTCCCTCCCCCATCTTCTCTGCGTGCCTCTGTCTCTCTCTTTCGGATGTTTGATCTTCCCTGAGGCTTAGCGTTCATCTCCAGAAGGAAATAACTTGACCCTCTCTTGCTTCCTCTTTCTCTCCGTCCCTTTCTAAAAAAGCACGGAACCTTCTTTCACTTGTTCTCACTTGTTCTCTCCCTGTTCTAATTCCTCTTTCATTCAAAGTGAACTGTGAACTCCTGTCTCTCAGCCTTCACCCTCTGTAGGTCAGTTTGCTTCCCAAATGAGCACCAAAAACGAACCCTGGTTGCTGGCGCTTTTAATAAGAGTGTTCGACAAAAAAATGCTAAACAATTTGCCACTACAACCAGGGGTGATTGATTAAGGGAGATCACAACAAAATAAAGGTGGAGCAGAGTTCCCAAAAGAGTTTCTTTCAACCTCATACACATAAATAGAGAAGAGGAGTAAGCTTGGGGGGACTGATAGGGGTGCAGAGGTGATGACAGGGTCATCTGCCTAGTCAAGCCCAGACCCCAAAACTCATTCTGGGGTCTCCCCCCCACTCCCTCCTTTTCTCTCCCTCTTTCAGACTCAGTCATGTGGTAATGTCTCTATTGTGGCAGGCTGAAGGCTAAAATGGCTGACAGCTTGGAACTGGCATTAACCAGAAAGAAAGACTTCCAGCCCTAATCAGGCTAGTGAGCAGTGAGGGCCTTTAGGAAGAACTGCTGCCTAGGTCTGGGTAAGAAGGAACACCACTGGCTCTGACTAAAAAAGAAAAAGCGAGTGTTGGTCTCTCTCTCTCTCGCTCTCTCTCTCTCTCTGTGCTTAGCTTCGCTCTCTTTCTGTCTCACTCTTTCTCAAACACACACTACCTATCACATATGCACACACGCTTTCTCTATCTCTCTAGAGACATATACACACACAGCTCTTTCTCTTTCTCGCATTCACTTTCTCTCTTTCACACACGCACACACCCGCACACGCACACACAGGCAGACAGGGCGATTCGTCATGTCAGAGAAGCTCACAGTGCCGCCACACAAAAGGTGAGTGGGAGTGTGGGAAAGGCCAGTGCACAAAGCCAACCTTGCCCCCGCCTGCCTCCTCTTGGCTGGGGCAGACACAGCCCTCAGCCCCTCAGCCCCTCTAACCCCCATCCTCCTCCACGGCCCCCAATGCAGTACCCCAATCCCCAGCCCCTCAACCTCAGGCCAGACTGTTATCCAGCCTCCTCCACAAAGACAGAGGATCAGTCCCAAATGCCACCCTATTCCCTATGTACTACACTACTTTTGACCAGGGCCCATAGGGAACAGGGTGCCATTTGGGATGCATGGAGACCACTGCTCGCCAACGGCTCTGGCAGACAGAGATAGAGAGAGTCCGCTCGAACCTCTTCATGCTGCTACTCGCGAAGAGAGAAAGTGAAGAGAGAGTAAATCTTCTCCTCTTCGCCCGCTCAGCTGTCCCTACAAAGACAGAAAGAAAAAGAAAGACAGTCTCTTCCTCTCCCGTCGTTCTCTCTCTCTGCCATCCTTCTAGTGCGTACCTGACTTCTTGTCCATACCTACGCTGCAGTTGTGCAGCTGGGAAGGGGAAGACTGGACACACAAACACAAACTGCTGGGGAAAGGTTCACTTACATAACGAGTCATTGTTTCATATTTGATCAAAGCTGACCTTCCTTTCCTGTATCATGTTCATGAGCCTCGGGGAGTAAAGAAATAAAGAACGCACACCCTTAGAAGCAAGGCGGACACTGCAACAAGGTCTCACAGTCTCTCGTCAGAATTAGACGTTTCTTAAACGTTACATTTCAAAGTTGTCTGTCACGTTCTGACCTTAGTTCCTTTGTTTTGTCTTTGTTTAGTATGGTCAGGGCGTGAGTTGGGTGGGTTGTCTATGTTCGTTTTTCTATGATTTTCTATTTCTGTGTTTGGCCTGATATGGTTCTCAATCAGAGGCAGCTGTCTATCGTTGTCCCTAATTGAGAACCATATTTAGGTAGCCTGTTTTCCTTCGTGTTCTGTGGGTGGTTATTTTCAGTCTTTGTGTCTGCACCAGATAGAACTGTTTCGGTTGTCACTTTGTTGTTTTGTATTTTTGAAGTGTTCAGTTTCTTATTAAAAAGATGAACACTAAGCACGCTGGGCTTTGGTCCTCTCCTTCTTCCCAAGACAGCCGTTACATTGTTCCAAACGTCAAATTTCTAAGTGTTTAAGGTTAAGTTGAGGCATTAACTCCACATTTTTAAGATTAGGGTTAAGTTTAGACATTAACTCCGGATGGTTAAGGTATCGGTTCAAGGTTTGGGATAGGCTTAAAGCTAAAATCTCAAAAACAACTTTCTATTGCTGGATTTGAACATGCAACCTTTGGCAACAGAGGCAGATGCCCATCTGCCATTCTCGTCTACAACAAACTCTCATCTACAACGCCCTAGCACAGAGTCCCAAGTGGTGCACGTTTTCATTGTTTTGCCCTAGCACTACACAGCTGATTTAAATGATCAACTAATCGTCAAGCTTTGATAATTGAATCAGCTGTGTAATGTTAGGGAAAAAAACAGAGCGTGCACCACCGAGTTTGGGAAACGCTGCCTTAGCAAAACCGAAACCTACTTGAAGGGAACGGTGCCCACTGTTTCCACGTCATCTCCCAACATCCTTAGACATGGATGGACGTCTAATACAGACTTGTATCATGGGTGACATGACTGGGACAGACTGGCAGAGCTATCAGTGAATCTGACAGGTGGACAAATGAAACTGCCGTGAAGGAGCACTGCTGATGGACGCCATTTTGTGCCTGTAATCTCCCCCACACGGATCTGAGGGCCTGAGTGACAGGCGGTTGGCAGTGCAGACGGTTGAGTCAGGGGAATTCTGCTTGTTAAGAGCCCTATCGATGGAGGGATGTCCAGAGCGAGATAAAGATTCATTTGATTGTATGAGGGATGTCAATCAATCATTCTGCCTCTCACGCTCCACTGTACTCCTCTTTTCCAGTGATTCTTCCTCTCGTCTCCAATTAAACTGATATATCATCACAAAGGAGTTTCGAACAAGGGCAGAACATGTAAGATGAAATGGTTTAATATGTCACCAAACGTTCACAATCTCTCCCCTCATCCATTGTATCCCTGGGCAGACCTAGGAGAGAGATATACATGTGTATCTAGCCACACACACACATATGATTTGTCACCATCTCTCTCGGCACAGAGAGGCCTGCGCTAATGGACACACACTGTGTGTGCTAAACAAATTAGACCCATTACTGAGAGCGAGAGAGAGAGAGAGAGAGCAGAAGAGAGGAAAATGGTACAGAAGGAGAGAGAAAGGGATAGAGAGATATGAGAGAGAGAACAGGAGAGAGCAACAGAGAGAAGGAGATAAAGGAACACTAGATAGAGTGACAGATGCAGGGAGAAGAGTGAAAGTTAATACAGACAGGGGAAGAGTGAGGGGACAGAGCGAGATAGAGATTTATGAGAGAGAAATATGTGAGAGGCACAGTAATGGTTATTGGGCACTCTGCAGTGTGGGTGTGTGTGTGAGAGTGTGTGTGTGTGTGTGTGTCTGTGTTGGATAAGCTGGTCACTGGTTCCCAGAGGTGTGTTCTAGGACCATCACCAAGTCTAGATGTCTGAATAGTGAACACACTCTCATGAGGGGGAGTAAATGCATTATCATTCATCACACATAACTCTCTCTCAATCACTCATGCACACAAACATGCTGGCGCACACACACACACACGTAATACTACACTGACTGTGAGCCAGACTCATCCATCTCCATGCATACATGTGTGTGTGAGGTGTAATTAATTTAACCCGGCGGGGTTGGGAGGGTGATAGCCGTAGTGATTCTCTCTCACGTCTGATTGTTCCATAATCAGATTGACACTCAGTCAGATAGGGGGGTATTCCTCTCCGTTCTCCCCTTTCTCACCACCTTCATCTTTTTATCTGTCTCCATGCTACACTTCCTCTCCTCCTTGCTCCTCCCCCCCCTCTCTCATACCGCCTCATCCTCCATCTTCCTGTCTCTTTCTGTCTGCTCCTCTCTTCTCCTCCCTCCCCCTCACTTATCCTCTTTCCTCCCCCTCTCTCCCCCCGTGGAGATATAAACACATCATTGTGTCTGAGCACTGATCACATTACCTGTATTAATGTACCCAATAACCACAGCACCTACTGTGTGTGTGTGTGTGTGTGTGTGTGTGTGTGTGTGTGTGTATTTGTGTGTCTGCGTATGTTTGTGTGTACAGGCTTACCAGCTGCCTCAGGTCTCCAGTGATCTATACAGCTATCTCACTCACTGATTAATATTTATATTTCAGAGAGCACACACACACTGGCGAGAAGGATCCTTTTATATCGGAAAACATCTGATAAAGCAGATGCGGTGGCAAGAGCTCTACATTAAAACACTTGAGTGGTAGCACTGGTGCTCCCAATTTAAACAAGTTAGGATCACCGCGTGAAATATAGGAGCACCAGATTATATTTTGTCTATTGATTGAGGTACAGTCTATATTGGGCCTATATGTATTCTAACTACTTATTAAGCACATGCTGTGCCCTAACACTGTGAATATGTGCATGCAAAATGTGTATGTAAAATGTATGTACAGTCGTGGCCAAAAGTTTTGAGAATGACACAAATATTCATTTTCACAAAATCTGCTGCCTCAGTTTGTATGATGGCAATTTGCATATACTCCAGAATGTTATGAAGAGTGATCAGATGAATTGCAATTAATTGCAAAGTCCCTCTTTGCCATGCAAATGAACTGAATCACAAAAAGACATTTCCACTGCATTTCAGCCCTGCCACAGAAGGAACAGCTGATATTTTGGGTCCATGACCAGGAAACTCCCCAGACCTTAATTCCATTGAGAACTTCTGGTCAATCCTCAAGAGGCAGATGGACAAACTCCAAGCATTGATTATGCAAGAATGGGCTGCCATGTGCCCAGAAGTTAATTGACAGCATGCCAAGCCAGATTGCAGAGGTCTTCAAAAAGAAGGGTCAACAATGCAAATATTGACTCTTTGCATCAACTTCATGCAATTGTCAATAAAAGCCTTTGACACTTATGAAATGCTTGTAATTATACTTCAGTATTCCATAGTAACATCTGACAAAAAAATATATCTAAAGACACAGAAGCAGCAAACTTTGTGGAAATTAATATTTGTGTCATTCTCAAAATTTTTGGCCACGACTGTATGTATATGTAGTAAAAAAAAGTTGTAATAAAGAGGGGTTAATAAAAACATTTAAAATAAAAAATAAAATAAACACTGGAAATACATTAGTTTATCATAAAAGCTCAAATATCATTGAAAAAAATATATTTTTGAAATATTAGGTTTCTACATTGAGTAAAAGCACTATTTTCCTATTGAGATGCAGTACGTTGAACATTGTAGCCGTCTCTTTGAAAACGTCATGTTTGTGAGGATGACATGCAAGAGATCTGTCATTCATTCATTGCTATCATCCTTGAGCTCCTGAAGAAGCTACCTCTTTTCCTTTCTTTCTGTGCGACCAAATGTTTAGATATACTGGTAAAGTTACCAGAGGGGTATTATACCAAGCAAGCTATACTGAACAAAAATATCAACTCAAAATGTAAAGTGTTGGTTCCATGTTTCATGAGCTGAAATAAAAGATCTCAGAAATGTTCCATATGCACAAAAAGCTTTATTTTGCTCAATTTTGGTAGTGAGCATTTTTCCTTTGCCAAGATAATTCATCCACCTGACAGGTGTGGTATATGAAGAAGCTGATTAGACAGCATGATCATTACAGAGGTGCATCTTGTGCTGGAGACAATAAAAGGCCACTCTAAAAGGTGCAGTTTTGTCTCTCAATGCAATGTCACAGATGTCTCAAGTTTTCAGGGAGCGTGCATGGAATGGAATGTTCATTTCTCTACCATAAACCACCTCCAACATCCTTTTAGAGAGTTTGGCAGTATGTCCAACCTGCCTCACAACCGCAGACCACGTGTACGGTGTGTGGGCGAGCAGTATGCTGATGTTAACGTTGTGAACAGACTGCCCCGTGTTGGCGGTGGGGTTATGGTATGGGAAGACTGCCCCGTGGTGGCGGTGGGGTTATGGTATGGGCAGACTGCCCCGTGGTGGCGGTGGGGTTATGGTATGGGCAGACTGCCCCGTGGTGGCGGTGGGGTTATGGTATGGGCAGACTGCCCCGTGGTGGCGGTGGGGTTATGGTATGGGCAGAGTGCCCCGTGGTGGCGGTGGGGTTATGGTATGGGCAGAGTGCCCCGTGGTGGCGGTGGGGTTATGGTATGGGCAGACTGCCCCGTGGTGGCGGTGGGGTTATGGTATGGGCAGACTGCCCCGTGGTGGCGGTGGGGTTATGGTATGGGCAGACTGCCCCATTTGGCATCTTCACCTGCGGGATCGTCTGGAGGGGGGGGGGTGGTGCCATCTATATTTTATTACTTATCGTCAATGCCATCTTTGCTGTGCTTGTCAATGCACCCTTTTTTCAATGCACAAAAGTGTTACATTGCGTGAAATTTAAAATGCTAAATGTCTAATGTGATATGTCTCAACACAAAAAAACAAAAACTAAGTGGATGATGACTCAATTATAGCAAGAGGGAGGGAATATGATTCCATTGGTTCTCATCTCACGGCTCAGTCATTTCATTTAGGGTAAGTGGACTTAGCTGTGAGTTAGCCTGCGCCAGAGCAGGTTAGTTCTGAAGCATAACCATGTGAAGGAGGAGTGCTGAGGTTGCTATAGCCCCCCAACCCCACCCCTTCTCCCTCACTGGAATGACGAACCGCCCTTGCTGTCTCTGCCTGGCCGGCTCCCTCCTGTCCACTGGGATTCTCTGCCTCCCTGCCTATGTCCCTATTACAGGGGCTGAGTCACTGGCTTACTAGGAGGCCTGCTCTTCCATGCCGTCCCTAGGAGGGGTGCGTCACGTTGTGCCAGGCTTTTTTTGTGCTATACTCGACATGAGTGGGTTGAGTCACTGATGTGATCTTCCTGTCCAGTCTTGTGCCCCCTCGGGCGGTGGAGGATATCTTCATGGGCTATACTCAGCCTAGATTCAGGGTAGTAAGTTGGTAGTCTGTTGATATCCCTCTAGTGGGGAGGGGGCTGTGCTTTGGCAAAGTAGGTATGTCCTGCCTGGTTGGCCCTGTCAAAGGTATCGTTGGACGGGGCCACAGTGTCCCACAACCCCCCCTGTCTCAGCCTCCAGTATCTATGCTGCAATAGTCTATGTACCGGGGGGCTAGGATCAGTCTGTTTTATCTGGTGTAATTCTCCTGTCTTATCTGGTGTCCTGTGTGAATTTAAGTATCCTCCCTCTAATTCTCTCTCCCTCCCCTCCTGGAGGACCTGAGGCCTAAGACCATGCATCAGGACTACCTGGCATGATGACTCCATCTGGTAGCGCTGCTGACCAGTTTCAACTGTTCTGCCTGTGGCTACGGAACCCTGAGCTGTTAACCGGACGTGCTACCTTGTCCCAGACCTACTGTTTTACGACTCTCCCCTCTCTCTCTCTCTCTCTCTCTCTCTCAATCTCTCTCTCTTACTCTACCGCAACTGCTGTCTCGACCTCTGAACGCTCAGCTATGAAAAGCCAACTGACATTTACTCCTGAGGTGCTGACCCGTTGCACTCTCTACAACCACTATAATTACTATTTGACGCTGCTGGTCATATATGAACATCTTGAAGAACAATCTGGCCTTAATGGCCATGTACTCTTAGAGTATAATCTCCACCCAGCATAGCCAGAAGAAGACTGGCCACCCCTCAGAGCCTGGTTCCTATCTAGGTTTCTTCCTAGGTTCCTGTCTTTCTAGGAAGTTTTTCCTAGCCACTGTGCATCTACATCGGCATTGCTTGCTGTTTGGGGTTTTAGGCTGGGTTTCTGTATAAACACTTTGTGACATTTGTTGATGTAAAAAGGGCTTTATAAATAAATTTGATTGATTGTTTGATTGACCTGCTTCTATCTGGTTGGGCGACAAGCAAGCCGTGAAACCATGATGCTAACAAATCTGTACTCGATTAATTCTCTAGGGCACTCAAAAACAACAGTACAAGAGATTTTTTCACAGTTGAACAGTGCTCTCAAAATAACTCCTTGTCTAACAGCAAAATATTTTGTTGCATATGCAACCAAATTGTATGCACTTTAGAGCACAGATGGTGGCAGTGGTTCAGATTGGGCCCTGTGTACCTGTTTTTTCTAGAAGGGATTGGGACACAACATTTTCACTGTCAATATGGGTTGTTAGTGAGCTGCAAGTCCACATTTGGTGGGTAGCTAGCTGCAAATTCACATTTGGTGGGGTAGCTAGCTGCAAGTTCACATTTGATGGGGTAGCTAGTTGCAAATTCACATTTGGTGAGGTAGCTAGCTGCAAATTCACATTTGGTGGGTTAGCTAGCTGCAAGTTCACATTTTATGGGGTAGCTAGCTGCAAATTCACATTTGGTGGGGTAGCTAGCTGCAAGTTCACATTTGATGGGGTAGCTAGCTACAAATTCACATTTGGTGGGGTAGCTAGCTGCAAGTCCACATTTGATGGGGTAGCTAGCTGCAAGTTCACATTTGGTGGGGTAGCTAGCTGCAAGTCCACATTTGGTGGGGTAGCTAGCTGCAAGTTCACATTTGGTGTGGTAGCTAGCTGCAAGTTCACATTTGATGGGGTAGCTAGCTGCAAGTTCACATTTGGTGGGGTAGCTAGCTGCAAGTCCACATTTGGTGGGGTAGCTAGCTGCAAGTTCACATTTGGTGGGGTAGCTAGCTGCAAGTCCATAATTTGGTGGGTAGCTGCAAGTCCACATTTGGTGGGTAGCTGCAAGTCCACATTTGGTGGGTAGCTGCAAGTCCACATTTGGTGGTGTAGCTGCAAGTCCATATTTGGTGGGGTAGCTAGCTGCAAGTCCATATTTGGTGGGGTAGCTAGCTGCAAGTCCACATTTGGTGGGTAGCTGCAAGTCCACATTTGGTGGGGTAGCTAGCTGCAAGTCCACATTTGGTGGGGTAGCTGCAAGTCCACATTTGGTGGGATAGCTAGCTGCAAGTCCACATTTGGTGTGGTAGCTGCAAGTCCACATTTGGTGGGGTAGCTGCAAGTCCACATTTGGTGGGTAGCTGCAAGTCCACATTTGGTGGGGTAGCTAGCTGCAAGTCCACATTTGGTGGGTAGCTGCAAGTCCACATTTGGTGGGGTAGCTAGCTGCAAGTCCACATTTGGTGGGGTAGCTGCAAGTCCACATTTGGTGGGATAGCTAGCTGCAAGTCCACATTTGGTGTGGTAGCTGCAAGTCCACATTTGGTGTGGTAGCTGCAAGTCCACATTTGGTGGGGTAGCTGCAAGTCCACATTTGGTGGGGTAGCTGCAAGTCCACATTTGGTGGGGTAGCTGCAAGTCCACATTTGGTGGGGTAGCTGCAAGTCCACATTTGGTGGGTAGCTGCAAGTCCACATTTGGTGTTGAGGTTGCAAGTCCACATTTGGTGGTGTAGCTGCAAGTCCACATTTCGTGGGTAGCTAGCTGCAAGTTCACATTTGGTGGGGTAGCTAGCTGCAAGTCCACATTTGGTGGGGTAGCTAGCTGCAAGTCCACATTTGGTGGGGTAGCTAGCTGCAAGTCCACATTTGGTGTGGTAGGAATCCATACTTGCTCACAACTGAAAGTATTCTCTGATAAGCAATGAGTCATTCTTTATCCTTATGCTGCCAGCTGCTCAAAGCCAAGTCTCTTCTGTCTACAGTGCTGGACCCTCGACACAGAGGATCAGCAGGCCAGGTCCATCCAGGGGCTTGCCTGAGGACACAGGGCCCAGAAGGAGGCTCCCTGCTGGGCCAAATGGACACAGTGGCTGCCTGTGTTTCCAAACATGGGCCTCTCAATGCCCAGAGGTCAGGCCTTCATTATAATTTAGGCCAAACAGAGGGGCCCTTGCGCTTTCATAGGCACACACACATGCACAAATTCAGAGTTAGAGTTTCAATTCTGACCCTATTTAACCCCACAGCGACAAGACTGAGAAAGGAAAGAAGGGAAGGAGTGATAGGGGAGGGGCATAATAAAAAAGAGAGGGAGTTAGAGAGACAGATGGGGGTAGTTAGCACTGAGGAGTGTGTTCATGATTAGAAGCAAGTGCGAGAGAGAGACAGAGAGTGTGAGAGAGAGAGAGAGAGAGACAGAGAAAGAGAGACAGAGACAGAGAGAGACAGAGAGAGACAGAGAGACAGAGAGAGACAGAGAGACAGAGAGAGACAGAGAGAGAGAGAGGGAGAGAGAGAGAGAGACTGACTAGATCCTAGATCTGTATTGTTGGTCAACGGGAGTTACACTGTGGAGTGTAGGATCAAAGAAAGAAAGTCAAAGTTAAACCAGAAGAGGGAGATATTAAGTCTAGATGCACAAAGCATTAAAAGGGTCCTAAGAGTAGGCATGTTCTTTGAGCTCAGCCACCATCCACTCACTGTCAGATGTGCGCCATCTAGCGGTAGTGCAGTGAAACATCATAAACTGAGAACAGTGTGCTGTCGAGGACACTGACATGACTGAATTCACAACTATTGCAATAATTTGGGGAAAAAACTAAGAAATAATTTGTTTGGATTCTGTACTATGTGTAAGTATCTAGATCTGAGTACTTTAAATGCATTTTTACAGTCCAAAAAACAGAAAAGAAACAGCAACATAACCTACAAGTGACCCTCTATGCCTCTGCTACCCCGACTCCTTTTAACAACTTGAAGATGAGGAGAGAGAGCCAGAGAGGGCAATTTGTGAGCTATTGAAAGGCTAGTGACCAGCGGCCACTGAGGCGGCAAAGACCCCTCTATCTAAAAAGATCGTTTCTGGATCAGCTGGCGGCATTAAGCTGAACTGAACCGTGAAGAGCCGTGAAGCCGCGTGCTCTCCCGTAATTAAAGCTCTTATTGATTACCGCGCTCCAGCGTACCATGGACCAGGACCGCAGGACTCGAGGCAGGTCGTGACTGGCGGCAGCTGCTTTGTCAGCCTGATAGGATACTTCAATTGTAGCCTTTACTATCTGAATGGTATGCTAATAGCTTATAGGATTCGTTTCAGTCGATTATTGATGGTTTCCAAGTGGACGGTTGGTCCACATTCGCAGAATTGTGCGGGGGAACGTCAAATAGAGAGAAGAGGAGATGGACGGGTGTGAATTCCACTTCAAGTCCATCAATTCGAGAGATTGACATTTAAAAAGTAATCTCTTAAAATGAATGGCACTTGTGGATTCTTCAATTGGAACTTCATTCCATCTCCAGAATTGACTGCATTGAATTGGAATTGAGCCCAGCACAGATAGCTACTTCTGAAGAGGGCTAATTTGCCCTGACGACAGAATGTTCTTTGCCAAGATGTTACAAGAAAGTAGAAAGGCAATTTGATAGGCAGGCCTTTGATTCAATCAGCCATAATCAATTCACTGAGAGAAAACATTTAAAATAAGTGTGTGTGTGTATGTATGTGCGTGCGTGTGTATGTGTGTGAGACAGGGAGAGAGAGGGAGAGAGAGAGAGAGAAGCCGTCATATCTAGTATTTATGAACAGAGGGGACACTGTAGAAAGATGACAGCTGGCCAGAGGACAAAGAACAGAGTCTTCTCAGATCAATCCTTGAAAGGTCTGCGTATCGATCTGTGTAACATCTCCATTGTGACATATCAAAACATCGCTCCAGACCTGAACAATTCTGATAGCACAAAATGACTTGGTTCCAGTGCTCTTTACAAAAAACACAAAGAAAGACTATCATCTCCATAGACTTCATATTGCCTTTTATGTCCTATCAAAGCACCTTTTCTCCTTGCCCACTCACTCACGCACTCACGCGCGCACACACAATCACACACACACACACACACACACACACATATCTGGCAGCCACCTGACAATATCTGAGCCGATGTTCTCTACTTCTCTATCTTCAGACATGCGAATGAACAAAAGACGACAGTGGTTCCCTCTAGCCTGATAGTAGGGAAGCAGGCTATAATCATGGCTGCCCAGTCCATCAAGTTGCTCCTGCTGCTTTATGGATGATAGGCAGCCAGAGCCCCTTGGCCACGGTCACTGTTTTACTGATTAGAGACAGACACACTGGATCTCAAGGAGCCATTAGCAATTCACCAGTCAGACGTGTGTGTGTGTGTGTGTGTGTGTGTATGTGTGTGTGTGTGTGTGTGTGCAGTGGCGGATCAAGGTATAGGCGACATGGGCAGCCACCCAGGGCGGCATCTAGCCGGGGGCGACACGGGGCGCCCGCACAAACAAATGTGGTTTGGTGACGTTTGCGCAAATCGTGTTTTCTTCCGCTCATTTGCACCTCACGTCAATGATATGTCACCGTGTGGGACTGTGGGTCAATGAACCTTGTCGGAGTGGGCGCCTTGATTCTAGTTTGTGAGCTAGGCAGGCTACTGCCTGGAAAGGTCTCCCACTCAGAAGTACGAGATGGGGGGGAGGTGGGGGTAGGTTGACCTCAGGTCTCCCCACTGGAAGCCAGAGGTAGGGGGAGCAGGGGGAATCTATCAAATAGTGCACCTCTAACTTTGTACTTTGTCAGACTCATATATTGTATTTCAATGATAATTCAGGGGCACTTCTGAAATATTTTGGAGCACCCTCTGAGCACTGGCCAGGATGAGAAGCCATCCACCTCCTCGGCCACACAGGCCTCTTCAGAAATGATTTCGAAGCCTCAGGATGAGAAGCCATCCACCTCCTCAGCCACACAGGTGTCTTCACAAATGTTGTCTGAGCCTGAGGATGAGGATGAAGACCCATTTGCTTCCACTTCTCCCCAGCAGGATTCTTCAGGTGTGTTTGTGCTCACATGCACTTTGTACAGTACTAATGCAATTAGTCAAATCAGTCACACTACGAAACGCTACAAAATCAACCACAATTCATTCATAATACTGTGAATAAATAGCTTCACAGACATATTGTTGCATTTTTCTCTGGTTTGTGCAAAATCGTTAAGAATAATATAAAAGCAGTCTGCACAACACCAAGGTGAATTGGTTTAGTCTTGACTCTTGGTTGACAGTGTTGGGGGATGGGTAATGTATTGATGCTCGAGTGTGTGTGTGTGTGTGTCTGTGTGTGAGCTGTGGTGTGTTTAGCCTGTGGTGGGGGATGGGTAATGTAGTCCTGACTCTTGGTTGACAGTGTTGGGGGATGGATAATGTAGTCTTGCCTCTTGGTTGACAGTGTTGGGGGATGGGTAATGTAGTCTTGACTCTTGGTTGACAGTGTTGGGGGATGGGTAATGTAGTCTTGCCTCTTGGTTGACAGTGTTGGGGGATGGGTAATGTAGTCTTGACTCTTGGTTGACAGTGTTGGGGGATGGGTAATGTAGTCTTGCCTCTTGGTTGACGGTGTTGGGGGATGGGTAATGTAGTCTTGACTCTTGGTTGACAGTGTTGGGGGATGGGTAATGTAGTCTTGACTCTTGGTTGACAGTGTTGGGGGGATGGGTAATGTATTGATGCTCGAGTGCCAAATCAACACACATGGATAAGAAAAGGTCTAAGCCATCAGGCGCCCAGTTTAGGACAAAGAGGAAAGGAGGAGAAACGCACCAAAGATAAAGGTACGCAGCTACGTCATCTCTTTACGAGTATAATATTATGCATGTAATGAAATAGGCTAGCATAACACTTATGTTTGTTAGCCTATGTTGCTATGTCGCTTGCTATGCTATTACACATAGGGTGGCAATATTCAGTTTTCTGTCCAACTAGCATGCATAACATTGGATATAATGTCACACAATTTCATCATGATAATGTCTGTAGCCTGCAGCAAAACGATTACAACCTAAATAGCATATTATTGATTTGGTTAGCTGTCATTGAGGTGACATCATAATGTTTTTCTGTGATTGTATTGACTAGGTCCTGAGCTCACTAAGGGGAATTTCTAATGCTGTAGGCTAACTTAAAATACATCTCTATTCTGCTGATATTTTGCATCTTTTGTGATATATTGAGTCTTTTGGGGTGTCTTATGCCTATAATTAGCCAAGGAGGTTGTATGGTTCATTTGGTTCCTATTCTGACATTTTGATAAATTGTGCCATAATGACATGTATATTCAATTGTGCAACAAATGGATTTAGGGTGTCAGACTCATATACTGTATTTCAATGATAGGGGGCACTTTTGAAATATTTTGGAGCACCCTCTGGCACTGGCCAGGATGAGGAGCCATCCACCTCATCAGCCACACAGGCCTCTTCAGAAATGATTTCGAAGCCTCAGGATGAGGATGAAGACCCATTTGCTTCCACTTCTCCCCAGCAGGATTCTTCAGGTGTGTTTGTGCTCACATGCACTTTGTACAGTACTAATGCAATTAGTCGAATCAGTCACACTACGAAACGCTACAAAATCAACCACAATTCATTCATAATACTGTGAATAAATAGATTCACAGACATATTGCTGCATTTTTCTCCTCTGGTTTGTGCGAAATCATTAAGAATAATATAAAACCAGTCTGCACAACACTAAGGTGAATTGGTTTAGTCTTGACTCTTGGTCAACAGTGTTGGGGGATGGGTAATGTAGTCTTGACTCTTGGTCAACAGTGTTGGGGGATGGGTAATGTAGTCTTGACTCTTGGTCAACAGTGTTGGGGATGTATATTTGTGTGTGTGTGTGTGTGTGAGCTGTGGTGTGTTTAGCCTTGAGCCAGCCAGCGGGCTGGTGAATAATCGACAGATCTGTTGAATCTCAGAACAGACAGACAGTCTTCTCTCCATCTCACGCTGCATCTCTCACCCTGCCTGCCGAGCCACTAATCATACCTCCCTCTGTAACTGACGAAGGCCAGACAGACAGCAGATACGCAGAAACAGGGGAGTGAAGAAGGGATTCAGAGAAGGATAGAGATAGACTGATACGATGCAGATGGACAGAGAAAGAGGGAACATTTAGAGAGAGAATGAGATACTGTACATGGATAGTCAGTGTGTTGTCTGTTGATTAAGCTTAGAGCAAAATGTTCTTTAGAAATGAAAACTCCCAGACTAACATTTTGTAATTATTTTCCTTTTATATGACTGACCTTTTCACAAAACTGATAACACCAACCTATACAGTCTAGCTCCCCATATCTAGCTAAGATAATATCTACCTCTCCCTCCCTCCCTCACTGCCCCTCCCATTACTATTTTTCCTCTCCCCCTTCTCTTTATTCTCTCTGTCTACTCTTTATTCCCCCCCCACTCCCCAACACACACACACACACACACTAGCTAGAGTGTGAAGTAGGAGCATCACATTGCACCTCCACAGCCACTTACAATCTGTGGAATAGTCATTGGGCAGGAGGCAGCCAGTGCTTTGGTACTGTTATAATAGTTCACGCGCGGCTGCTCTACAGAAGTGTAATTACCTCTGCAGTGTTATTAAGCTGTTTTATTACACACATTCACACTGCCCACCCTCCTGCCTGCCTGTCTGTCTTTCTGTCTGTCCACTCAACCAGGAGTCATAGGTTTTCCTCTCTCACAGAGAGGCCAAAAACATGCAATGAATGCTCAATGTGCCTCAGATAGTGCAGCACACTTGTCAATGTGAATTATTTCTCATATTTCCTCCCTTTCGAAAGGTTCAGGCCTCTTGGGATGATGGTGGTACAGTACGTTGCCTCGCCTACCTTTGTGGAATGTAGCCTAGTTTTTATATACATTTCTCAGACCTTCTGATAAATGACTAGAATGTACATCTCCACATGGGCTTTCTTCCATATAGGCCTAGACTTACATTAACATGCAATCAAAATGCAAACAACACAGTTCAAATCATGTCATATGTTTTCCTTTCATTGCTGATGCTATGTGTCAGTGTGAATCCTTTCTCATATTTCCCCCCTTTCAGGGATGTAACATTACACTTGTGTAGCTAATAGGCTTTGTGTTTGTAGATCGACTGAGGTGAATGAACCTACTGCAGCCAAGGTGATCATGGCTGGGGTCAATTTTGCTTGTTTTTGCAGTTCTCTAAATACAATGACATTTTATTTGTATAGAAACGTTTTAAAAGTTGAAGCTTATCGACTGCATCCAGACCTCACTAAAAATCTAACCCTGGTTACGACCCTGGCAACAGATGCCGAGGGTAGAAATATGGGTAGAAGTGTATTTAAGCAGAAGGAATGCAATGAAAGTTCATGTAACAGTCAAGTGGTTAATCTGAATACCATTTAACCCACACATCCCTGCTGACTTCAACAGCGGCCATGATAAATGAGTAGAATGTACACTACCGTTCAAAAGTTTGGGGTCACTTAGAAAAACTCCTTGTTTTTTGAATAACATCAAATTGATCAGAAATATCTCAACAGTGAAGAGGAAACTCCAGGATTCTGGCGTTCTAGGCACAGTTCCTCTGTTCAGTGTCTGTGTTCTTTTGCCCAGCTTAATCTTTTCTTTTTATTGGCCAGTCTAAGATATGGCTATTCTTTGCAACTCTGCCTAGAAGGCCAGCATCCCGGAGTCGCCTCTTCAATGTTGACGTTGAGACGGGTATTTTGCGGGTACTATTTAATGAAGCTACCAGTTGAGGACTTGTGAGGCGTTTGTTTCTTCAAGCTAGACACTCTAATGTACTTGTTCTCTTGCTCAGCTGTGCACCGGGGCCTCCCACTCCTCTTTCTATTCTGGTTAAAGCCAGTTTGCGCTGTTCTGTGAAGGGAGTTGTACACAGCGTTGTACAAGATCTTCATTTTCTTTGCAATTTCTCGCATGGAATAACCTTCATTTCTCAGAACAAGAATAGACTGACGAGTTTCAGAAAGTACTTTGTTTCTAGCCATTTTGAGCCTGTAATCGAACCCACAAATGCTGATGCTGCAGATACTCAATTAGTCTAAAGAAGGCCAGTTTTATTGCTTCTTTAATCAGACAACAGTTTTCAGCTGTGCTAACATAATTGCAAAAGGGTTTTCTAATGATCAATTAGCCTTTTAAAATTATAAACTTGGATTAGCTAACACAACGTGCCATTGGAACACAGGAGTGATGGTTGCTGATAATGGGCCTCTGTACGCCTATGTAGATATTCCATAACAAATCTGCCATTTCCAGCTACAACAGTCATTTACAACATTAGCAATGTCTACACTGCATTTCTGATCAATTTGATGTTATTCTAAAGGACAAAAAAACGTGCTTTTCTTTCAAAAACAAAAGACATATCTAAGTGACCCCCAAACCTTTGAATACCCGCAGGGTTGGAGCGAGCCGGTCGCATCCGCGATTCGGTCTGCAGGTTGTATAACTTTGTATAACTTTTTCATGACATTTCATTACATTTCATTATAGTACAACGGTCTGATTTGTCTAATCTTAGCAATTTCTTCTTAGCTAGCTACATAGTCGTCGTTGTATCAAAGATAATTGCGTAATTATCGTATTTCGTCGTCTCCTATCTGACCAACACGTTCACCGTCTACCGTAGCACTGTAGTAACTATCACACTCAACTGAACGACTTGATTAGTGTAGTGTTAGCTAGCTACATAGTTGTCTTTGCTGTCTTCGTATCCAAGATAATTGTGTAGTTTAGAGTGTGGAGTCTTAGAGTGATAATTGCGTTATTATCGTATTTCGTCGTCCTCCTATCTGCCTAGCAGCTAGCCAGCGAGCATACGTTCACCGGCTACCGTAACACTGTAGTAACTATCACACTCAACTGAACGACTTGATTAGTGTAGTATTAGCTAGCTACATAGTTGTCTTTGCTGTCTTCGTATCCAAGATAATTGTGTAGTTAGAGTGTGTAGTCTTAGAGTGATTATCTTAATTTACCGAGGTTAGCTAGCCAGCTATTTTGTCGTCCTTAACGTAGGAGACACTCCTAGCTAGCCAATAGCCAGCCAACGTCTACTGAATAGAACTTTCGCATTCCGGTCGCATTCCGCTTCGCTCCACAGGTAGTATCACATTTTCATTTCATTTCATTACAGTCCCAACGGTGTGATTTGTTTGATCGTAGCTAGCTACATAGCTAGCTACATAGCTAGCTACATAGCCGTCTTTGTTTCAAAGATAATTGTGTAGTCTAGAGCGATTTTCTAGGTTAGCTAGCCAGCTATTGTCGTTCTCCTAACGCAACGTAACGTAACCAACACTGCTAGCTAGCCAGCTAGCCCCCGAAAAGCAGCATTGTAGAAACTTCACACTCAACGGAACGACTTGATTAGGGTAGTGTCAACAACGCAGCTAGCCTACCTCAGCAGTACTGTATCATTTTAATCATTTTAGTCAATTAGATTCTTGCTACGTAAGCTTAACTTTCTGAACATTCGAGACGTGTAGTCCACTTGTCATTCCAATCTCCTCTGCATTAGCGTAGCCTCTTCTCTAGCCTGTCAACTATGTGTCTGTCTATCCCTGTTCTCTCCTCTCTGCACAGACCATACAAACGCTCCACACCGCATGGCCGCGGCCACCCTAATCTGGTGGTCCCAGCGCGCACGACCCACGTGGAGTTCCAGGTCTCCGGTAGCCTCTGGAACTGCCGATCTGCGGCCAACAAGGCAGAGTTCATCTCAGCCTATGCCTCCCTCCAGTCCCTCGACTTCTTGGCTCTGACGGAAACATGGATCACCACAGACAACACCGCTACTCCTACTGCTCTCTCTTCGTCCGCCCACGTGCTCTCGCACACCCCGAGAGCTTCTGGTCAGCGGGGTGGTGGCACCGGGATCCTCATCTCTCCCAAGTGGTCATTCTCTCTTTCTCCCCTTACCCATCTGTCTATCGCCTCCTTTGAATTCCATGCTGTCACAGTTACCAGCCCTTTCAAGCTTAACATCCTTATCATTTATCGCCCTTCAGGTTCCCTCGGAGAGTTCATCAATGAGCTTGATGCCTTGATAAGCTCCTTTCCTGAGGACGGCTCACCTCTCACAGTTCTGGGCGACTTTAACCTCCCCACGTCTACCTTTGACTCATTCCTCTCTGCCTCCTTCTTTCCACTCCTCTCCTCTTTTGACCTCACCCTCTCACCTTCCCCCTACTCACAAGGCAGGCAATACGCTCGACCTCATCTTTACTAGATGCTGTTCCTCCACTAACCTCATTGCAACTCCCCTCCAAGTCTCCGACCACTACCTTGTATCCTTTTCCCTCTCGCTCTCATCCAACACTTCCCACACTGCCCCTACTCGGATGGTATCGCGCCGTCCCAACCTTCGCTCTCTCTCCCCCGCTACTCTCTCCTCTTCCATCCTATCATCTCTTCCCTCTGCTCAAACCTTCTCCAACCTATCTCCTGATTCTGCCTCCTCAACCCTCCTCTCCTCCCTTTCTGCATCCTTTGACTCTCTATGTCCCCTATCCTCCAGGCCGGCTCGGTCCTCCCCTCCCGCTCCGTGGCTCGACGACTCATTGCGAGCTCACAGAACAGGGCTCCGGGCAGCCGAGCGGAAATGAGGGAAAACTCGCCTCCCTGCGGACCTGGCATCCTTTCACTCCCTCCTCTCTACATTTTCCTCCTCTGTCTCTGCTGCTAAAGCCAATTTCTACCACTCTAAATTCCAAGCATCTGCCTCTAACCCTAGGAAGCTCTTTGCCACCTTCTCCTCCCTCTTGAATCCTCCCCCCCCCCCTCCTCCCTCTCTGCAGATGACTTCGTCAACCATTTTGAAAAGAAGGTCGACGACATCCGATCCTCGTTTGCTAAGTCAAACGACACCGCTGGTTCTGCTCACACTGCCCTACCCTGTGCTCTGACCTCTTTCTCCCCTCTCTCTCCAGATGACATCTCGCGTCTTGTGACGGCCGGCCGCCCAACAACCTGCCCGCTTGACCCTATCCCCTCCTCTCTTCTCCAGACCATCTCCGGTGACCTTCTCCCTTACCTCACCTCGCTCATCAACTCATCCCTGACCGCTGGCTACGTCCCTCCCGTCTTCAAGAGAGCGAGAGTTGCACCCCTTCTGAAAAAACCTACACTCGATCCCTCCGATGTCAACAACTACAGACCAGTATCCCTTCTTTCTTTTCTCTCCAAAACTCTTGAACGTGCCGTCCTTGGCCAGCTCTCCCGCTATCTCTCTCAGAATGACCTTCTTGATCCAAATCAGTCAGGTTTCAAGACTAGTCATTCAACTGAGACTGCTCTTCTCTGTATCACGGAGGCGCTCCGCACTGCTAAAGCTAACTCTCTCTCCTCTGCTCTCATCCTTCTAGACCTATCGGCTGCCTTCGATACTGTGAACCATCAGATCCTCCTCTCCACCCTCTCCGAGTTGGGCATCTCCGGCGCGGCCCACGCTTGATCGCGTCCTACCTGACAGGTCGCTCCTACCAGGTGGCGTGGCGAGAATCCGTCTCCTCACCACGTGCTCTCACCACTGGTGTCCCCCAGGGCTCTGTTCTAGGCCCTCTCCTATTCTCGCTATACACCAAGTCACTTGGCTCTGTCATAACCTCACATGGTCTCTCCTATCATTGCTATGCAGACGACACACAATTAATCTTCTCCTTTCCCCCTTCTGACGACCAGGTGGCGAATCGCATCTCTGCATGTCTGGCAGACATATCAGTGTGGATGACGGATCATCACCTCAAGCTGAACCTCGGCAAGACGGAGCTGCTCTTCCTCCCGGGGAAGGACTGCCCGTTCCATGATCTCGCCATCACGGTTGACAACTCCATTGTGTCCTCGTCCCAGAGCGCTAAGAACCTTGGCTTGATCCTGGACAACACCCTGTCGTTCTCAAATAACATCAAGGCGGTGGCCCGTTCCTGTAGGTTCATGCTCTACAACATCCGCAGAGTACGACCCTGCCTCACACAGGAAGCGGCGCAGGTCCTAATCCAGGCACTTGTCATCTCCCGTCTGGATTACTGCAACTCGCTGTTGGCTGGGCTCCCTGCCTGTGCCATTAAACCCCTACAACTCATCCAGAACGCCGCAGCCCGTCTGGTGTTCAACCTTCCCAAGTTCTCTCACGTCACCCCGCTCCTCCGCTCTCTCCACTGGCTTCCAGTTGAAGCTCGCATCCGCTACAAGACCATGGTGCTTGCCTACGGAGCTGTGAGGGGAACGGCACCTCAGTACCTCCAGGCTCTGATCAGGCCCTACACCCAAACAAGGGCACTGCGTTCATCCACCTCTGGCCTGCTCGCCTCCCTACCACTGAGGAAGTACAGTTCCCGCTCAGCCCAGTCAAAACTGTTCGCTGCTCTGGCCCCCAATGGTGGAACAAACTCCCTCACGACGCCAGGACAGCGGAGTCAATCACCACCTTCCGGAGACACCTGAAACCCCACCTCTTTAAGGAATACCTAGGATAGGATAAAGTAATCCTTCTCACCCCCCTTAAAAGATTTAGATGCACTATTGTAAAGTGGCTGTTCCACTGGATGTCATAAGGTGAAAGCACCAATTTGTAAGTCGCTCTGGATAAGAGCATCTGCTAAATGACTTAAATGTACATTTACATTACATTTAAGTCATTTAGCAGACGCTCTTATCCAGAGCGACTTACAAATTGGTGCTTTCACCTTATGACATCCAGTGGAACAGCCACAAATGTAAATGTAAATGAATGGTAGTGTTCATGTAAATAACATGCTTGTCTGTGTTAAAGTTATATATGTATCTATGACCTACTCTGATACCTCTTAAATGTTCATTTGTCATTTTTTTCTACGTTAAATCAGTAAAACTATAATATCATAACTTTTGTCCCCTGGTGGTCATGATGTATTTTCATTATTAACAACACAATAAACCACTATCACATCAGGTCAAATCACATTGTCCCATATGAATAACTTCGCATAAACATGAAATAGAAATCCAAATAACGACTTCATCTCGTTTCATTACAGCCCTGTAATTGCTATATGTGCTCCAGAAAAAGGTTTTGTTTCATGATGTAAATATGTGCTTATTTCTGTACTGTGCAGTAAGTGCTTAAGAGCTTATATAGAACCTGGCCAATATTTTAGCATGAGTGGACTTTGGAGTGGACTTCAATTGTTTTAGTAAAAGACAGTGTTCACAAACCTGGTAAGGTACCCCATTGTCATACTTGATTAAAAGTACAGATACAACACCCTTCGGTATTTTGCTCCTCCCTTCCTGTAGGCAGAAACTTGAACAGGAAGTACCCGTGTTAAAACTATTCAACGCTGGGCTGACCAATCAGAATTCATGCTTCAAGATTGTTTTGATCACATGGACTGGGATACAGTGGGGCAAAAAAGTATTTAGTCAGCCACCAATTGTGCAAGTTCTCCCACTTAAAAAGATGAGAGAGGCCTGTAATTTTCATCATAGGTACACTTCAACTATGACAGACAACATTAGAAGAAAAAAAATCCAGAAAATCACATTGTAGAATTTTTTAATGAATTTATTTGCAAATTATGGTGGAAAATAAGGATTTGGTCAATAACAAAAGTTTATCTCAATACTTTGTTATATACCCTTTGTTGGCAATGACAGAGGTCAAACGTTTTCTGTAAGTCTTCACAAGGTTTTCACACACTGTTGCTGGCATTTTGGCCCATTCCTCCATGCAGATCTCCTCTAGAGCAGTGATGTTTGGGGCTGTTGCTGGGCAACACAGACTTTCAACTCCCTCCAAAGATTTTCTATGGGGTTGAGATCTGGAGACTGGCTAGGCCACTCCAGGACCTTGAAATGCTTCTTACGAAGCCACTCCTTCGTTGCCTGGGCGGTGTGTTTGGGATCATTGTCATGCTGAAAGACCCAGCCACGTTTCATCTTCAATGCCCTTGCTGATGGAAGGAGGTTTTCACTCAAAATCTCACGATACATAGCCCCATCCATTCTTTCCTTTACACGGATCAGTCGTCCTGGTCCCTTTGCAGAAAAACAGCCCCAAAGCATGATGTTTCCACACCCATGCTTCACAGTAGGTATGGTGTTCTTTGGATGCAACTCAGCATTTTTTTGTCCTCCAAACACGATGAGTTGAGTTTTTACCAAAAAGTTATATTTTGGTTTCATCTGACCATATGCCATTTTCCCAATCTTCTTCTGGATCATCCAAATGCTCTCTAGCAAACTTCAGACGTGCCTGGACATGTACTGGCTTAAGCAGGGGACACGTCTGGCACTGCAGGATTTGAGTCCCTGGCGGCGTAGTGTGTTACTGATGGTAGGCTTTGTTACTTTGGTCCCAGCTCTCTGCAGGTCATTCACTAGGTCCCCCCGTGTGGTTATGGGATTTTTGCTCACTGTTTTTGTGATCATTTTGACCCCATGGGTTGAGATCTTGCGTGGAGCCCCAGATCGAGGGAGATTATCAGTGGTCTTGTATGTCTTCCATTTCCTAATAATTGCTCCCACAGTTGATTTCTTCAAACCAAGCTGCTTACCTATTGTAGATTCAGTCTTCCCAGCCTGGTGCAGGTCTGCAATTTTGTTTCTGGTGTCTTTTGACAGCTCTTTGGTCTTGGCCATAGTGGAGTTTGGAGTGTGACTGTTTGAGGTTGTGGACAGGTGTCTTTTATACTGATAACAACTTCAAACAGGTTCCATTAATACAGGTAATGAGTGGAGGACAGAGGAGCCTCTTAACGCAAGGAAGAAGCCACTGCTCCAAAACTGGCATAAAAAAGCCAGACTACGGTTTGCACATGGGGACAAAGACCGTACTTTTTTGAAGAAATGTCCTTTAGTCTGATGAAACCAAAAATAGAACTGTTTGGCCCTAATGACCATGTTTAGAGGAAAAAGGGGAGGCTTGCAAGCCGAAGAACACCATCCCAACCGTGAAGCACGGGGGTGGCAGCATCATGTTGTGCTTTGCTGCACGAGGGACTGGTGCACTTCACAAAATAGATAGCATCATGACAAAGGAAAATTATGTGGATATATGAAGCAACATCTCAAGACATCAGGAAGTTAAAGCTTGGTCGCAAATGGGTCTTCCAAATGGACAATGACCCCAAGCATACTTCCAAAGTTGTGGCACAATGGCTTAAGGACAACAAAGTCAATGTATTGGAGTGGCCATCACAAAGCACCGACCTCAATCCTATAGAACATTTGTGGGAGGAACTGAAAAAGCATGTGTGAGCAAGGAGGCCTACAAACCTGACTCAGTTACACCAGCTCTGTCAGGAGGAATGGGCCAAAATTCACCCAACTTATTGTGGGAAGCTTGTGGAAGGCTACCTGAAACTTTTGACCCATGTTAAACAATTTAAAGGCAATGCTACCAAATACTAATTGAGTGTGTGTAAACTTCTGACCCACTGGGATTGTGATGAAAGAAATAAAAGCTAAAATAAATCATTCTCTCTACTATTATTCTGACATTTCACATTCTTAAAATAAAGTGGTGATCCTAACTGACCTAAAACTTACTAGGATTATATGTCAGGAATTGTGAAAATTTTTTGTTTAAATGTATTTGGCTAAGGTGTATGTAAACTTCCGACTTCAACTGTAGATATACACATAAACATACATATAAATACATACATATCTTAGGTAACAATCCTTTGCACAAACTGCTGACATGACTACGCATATTAATTGTCAATGATGGAAATTAAAGATATGCAAGATATTTGAATATATACAGTATATAGTTTTGAATAGCAATATTATAGATATTAAAAAATCAATATAATGTATGCATTCAAATATGACTCTAGGATAGGCAAACATTTCCTTTCTCACTCACTTAACGCCACACTTTTCCAAACACCAAAAACACACGCCAGACCTTCCGTCACGATACATCCACACACACCCACATACTGCGCCTTCTGTCTGCTGTGTTTTTATCTCCACCGCCTTGAATTAGTCGTTTTTGTTCTAATCAGTCATATTTGAAGATGTGTTATTGTGCCATTTATCCTTTCTTCTAATGCTATAAATACTAGAAATTGATTTTTTTAAATATATTTTTTTACAACATTCCCTATCTTGAAAGGTACAGTGTAGTTGTACTTTATTTCTTTAACAATAATTGTATTTATTGCTTTTCTATCATTATTTTTGTATTATCATTATTATTATTATCCCTACCATGTGGATAATGTTGGGTGTTCCATTATTTGCCTCCTCTATGAGAACTTTGTATTGTTTAGAATAGCCATGGAGTTGTCTTTGTGTCTCGGGAACATTTGGCTGTCAATATACAGTTAATCGACTACGAGAGCTACACGCTTTCCTTTCAATCTATTCTGCTTGAAGATTGGATACAGAACTTTGCGCTGTTCTGTAATCTCCGTAGGGAACTGATCATTCATGCCTATTTTCGTGCCAGGCCTATTTTTTTTTTGCCCTGGCTTTTAACCATTACTTATTCTTAAAGAAAGCAACGATTGGACGTTCCTATCTCTGCAGCCATGTTGATAGGGTGAGCACAATGTGTAGGAGAGACTGGAACTCTGTCGTCCGTTATCACAGCCCATGTGTGATCAAAAATACACACTGTACGTTGCCCACACACAAACACAGGCCTCTGTTCTAAGCCCGGGGCTTGCTCTGCAGCTGAGAGACAAATAGAGTATAGCCTTAGTGCTAGTCTATGTTAATGTGCCACCAGGTTATATTAGCTAAGTCATATTTAACATATTGTATATATGTTCTCCATGGCTATATTGCATCAAATAACAGACTTCGTGACTGTATCTTCCTGTCTGTTCTATTTCTGTCTGTCTGGGGATTCCTATGGTGGGAGAGGCATGGGGACACTCTGACCATCACTTCCCCTCTCTCGCTGTTGTCCTTCCCTCCATCGCATTTTTGTGTGCAAATGAATGGGTAAGCATGGAGATGGTCATTTCCAAACTAGTTCTCTTTAAGCCATGTTCTGGGCTGAGATAGGCCTATCGACAGATAACTTAAATTCCTAGCCAACCTGAATGTAATAAAGGTTTGATGAAAGGTTGCACATGATAGTCAGAAAAGGGCAGAGAAGTAAATAACACAACCAGGTTTGGGGTTAACTCCACAAATGCAATTCTAGTTCAATTCCCCCTCATTGTAAATTCCATTTAATTCAATTAAAATTCCTGGTCAGCCTCTGAATTCAGAGATTATTCAATTCCTCCCAATTACAATGTTAGGTGCATTCCAATAATTAAATTCCAAATTCAATTCCCAAACAATTCCACAAATTCCAATTCCATCAGCCATTCAGGTGGATCATGTCACTGTTAGCTATACTGGCAATATACAAATCCATGTAAAAATGACTTAAAACAAGTCACGCAGTCCATTGTTTTTATACTAGGTGGAATTTTTTCCCAACTAGACAGACATCAATTAAATAATAATCATCATAATATTATAATATATGCAATTTAGCAGATGAATTTAGCAGATCCAAAGTGACATCATGAGAGCATATAATTTTACGTACAAGTGGTCCCAGGAATCAAACCCCCTATCCTGGCATTGCAAGCCCTATCATGAGCTACCAACTGAGCTGCAGGTCAACATACTTTCCATGACACAGCATTAGTTATGATACATCATCATCAGTCACTAAAGGGTTTTCTAGAGCTCTGACTGTAGAGCGGGTTAGAGGTCAGGTCAGATGGATGCTACACACTAAATATTAATACAGAGTCTCCTAGACTGAAAGTAGGTGAGAGGTTCACACAGCCAAAGAAACGTTGGACATGATCAGTCATTGACACAGGCTTTGCGAGACAGCATCCGACATCATGTATTACAGTATGTATTTTTTGGGGGTTACACTGTATTTATAAAGATAACAAATCTAAACTAAACCCAGCATGACATTCCCAGGTAAGAGATAGGTCAAGCTCCAACAACTTGGCAAAGATCAAACTCTGGATTATGAATGGGGATTTAGAGAATGCATGAAAAAAGCAGAACTTCTGTTGTTACCAGTTTCTCTTTTCCTTTCTAATTCATAAACGTAAGACGTTCGCAATAGCTTAAACTACATCTTCATTCAGATAAACGGATCTGAATGACCAAACTGCTGGTAAAGTCTAGGCCTACTTCTGCTTTTCATGAAGGGGGAATCACAATGCAGAACTAGAGAATAATGGCGTTTTCAAACATGATTTCACGACATTTGGTCATTTGTCTTTCACCATTTCAGGGTGCACTTTATCTGAACGTTTCTACTATTCAAAGACCACAACAACACCTTGCCCAATGCAGTCTGAAGACAGGCCGTGCCCTGAAAGGCATGACTACCCAAACCATGGGTCCAAACATGACTCAATACCCACACCATCTACCTGTTTCCTGTCACACCAAACTCATATGTAACACAGACACAGAGCTGTCTCTAAGGAAATCAATGGGACGGATGCATCTCAATAGCTTTAGGCAATACGTTTCTGCATATATTATGAGTTGCCTTTTTATCCAAAAAGGCATATTTTCGCTCAATTCCTATTTTTTGCCAAAAGTGCAATCTGAAGTACAGGAGAGTGCAGTCTGCACACTGCAAAAAGTCATCATCGATATTCCCTGTTGAGGTGAACCTTTCTGCCTGATAAGATGCTGGTGGTGGTAAGAAGCTTCCCCTAGTCAGGGGATGAGCAACTAGCCGCCCGCCGACCATTTGAAAGCCCTCGGATCATTGGAATTATTTATTTTTTACTCAGTCGGGGTCTCAACTTACTGTTGAGAGTTAGAATAGTAGAATGCAATTCCTTAATATGGTTGTGTATCAGCTGTTTTTCTCTTGTTATGTCAGTCACTGACAGTCTATCTAAACTTGTTATTATGGTTGAATTACTGACGGCAGCGTAGCCTAGTGGTTAGAGCGTTGGACTAATAACCGCAAGGTTGTGAGTTCAAACCCCTGAGCTGACAAGGTACAAATCTGTCGTTCTACCCCAGAACAGGCAGTTAACCCACTGTTCCCAGGCCGTCATTGAAAATAAGAATACCTGGTTAAATAAAGGTAAAAAAAAAGAAAAAGAAACTGACCTGGCTAAGAAAACAAATATTTTGTCAGTCAGTCTCACTCAGATATCAAATTAAAAACTGCAAACATTTCTCTCCAGTCTATAGCAAAATGTGTAGAATTGCAGGAAATTAAGTTAAGATATATATATATATATTTTTTTTTTACCTCAGCTGTCAAGAGGGGGGACACAAAAACATTTTGCTCGCAGTGTAGGGGGGCCCGTCATGATGACTTCAGATTTTTTGTGTCCCCCACCCCTGTCAAATCTGCCCTTCCCTGCCCTAGGCCAACCATACCAAACGTCCCCAAAGGATTGGTGTGGTCTGAGGCTGGTGCACTTGGTTTCAGGGAACGGAAAAGCCCAAACACATCTGTTGACTTCCCCACTTCTGGACCCCGTCCCCTCACGGTGGCACACATACACATACAAATACACATACACGTACACATACACATACAAATATACATACAAATACACGTACCACAGTTTCACGAAGCCTCCCTGTAAGGTCTGAGCAAGGATTCATTTCCTGCCATTTTACACCTATTGCCATGAGGCATACAGAAACATGTGCAGTTTTATAGCTAATGTCATACTATTCTACACATATTGCCATGAGGCATACAGAAACATGTGCAGTTTTATAGCTAATGTCATACTATTCTACACATATTGCCATGAGGCATACAGAAACATGTGCAGTTTTATAGCTAATGTCATACTATTCTACATATTTTGCAATGATTTCCCATTATTTTTATTTCTACTTTGCACATTCTTCCATTGCAAAACTACCATTCCAGTGTTTTACTTGCTATATTGTATTTACTTTGCCACCATGGCCTTTTTTGCCTTTACCTCCCTTCTCACCTCATTTGCTCACATTGTATATAGACTTGTTTATACTGTATTATTGACTGTATGTTTGTTTTACTCCATGTGTCGTTGTATCTGTCGAACTGCTTTGCTTTATCTTGGCCAGGTCGCAATTGTAAATGAGAACTTGTTCTCAACTTGCCTACCTGGTTAAATAAAGGTGAAATAAAAAAATAATAATAAATGAGGCAGATCATAAAAAAAAAAGCTAGTTCTTTGCTATTCGACACATTTTGTGTCGTTCGCACGCACGCACACACACACACACACAGACCCCAAGTACCAACCAGTGGACACAATCTGGTCATGGTAGAAAGGACTTGACACTTTCTACCCACAAATGTGATTTTCACTACTGAACTTGACCTGAAACCCTGATCCTGGATTTGTTTTGATTCAATGGTCTTAATTACGCAATCTTTACAGGAAACGTATGATTAAGCAGAAGTTTGTTGGGTGTTCCCCCCCGCCCTCAGTCACCCCAGCCAACCCCTTTCTCGCTCTGAAAAACCCCCCACAGATCCAGACGTACCAGATCAGGTTCCTAATTTTAGGGTTTAAAAGCTAAGGCTCTGGTCAAGAATGATCAGTCATCTCCTCTCCTCCAGCCGGTTCTAGCCTTCTGAATCAGACAAGAACACAGTTGAGAACACTACAGAACATCTCCATGGCAACCATGCAGCTGTGCCACAGAACAATAGCGTGCCTCGCTCTCTTCACTGTCGTTCTCTCAATAACGACCACTGACACTGGTAAGTACAGTCTACTACTGTAGTGAATTTGGGGGGTATAGCCCTTGCAGGACTTGAATCAACAACTTTTCATCTGTTTTCCCCACTAAACTTGACCTTATCTCAGGGTCCCATTAGCTATACACCAGCAAGCCAGGCGCGTGTGTGCGTGCGTGTGTGTGAGCTGTGGTGTGTTTAGCCTTGAGCCAGCCAGCGGGCTGGTGAATAATCGACAGATCTGTTGAATCTCAGAACAGACAGACAGTCTTCTCTCCATCTCACGCTGCATCTCTCACCCTGCCTGCCGAGCCACTAATCATACCTCCCTCTGTAACTGACGAAGGCCAGACAGACAGCAGATACGCAGAAACAGGGGAGTGAAGAAGGGATTCAGAGAAGGATAGAGATAGACTGATACGATGCAGATGGACAGAGAAAGAGGGAACATTTCGAGAGAGAATGAGATACTGTACATGGATAGTCAGTGTGTTGTCTGTTGATTAAGCTTAGAGCAAGTTTTAAAATGTTCTTTAGAAATGACCATCCTTCCCACCTCGTGCCTGGCGATATCCGGATGTTTGTTCCTGATGCAGTCCGCTCCTTGGTCCTGGAGTGCCTTCCACCCGGGCTCCCGTCAGACCCTGGCATTTGTGCGAAAACACTTTTGGTGACCTACCATGGTTCCTGACTCCTCGAGACACCTGTAAAGAACAAGACTCCACGGCAAGCTCCGACTGGTCTCCTTCAACCTCTGCCTGTCCCTCACCGTCCCTGGTCTCACATATCCCTGGACTTTGTCACAGGTTTGACCCCATCTGATGGCAACACTGCCATCCTGACAGTAGTGAGCCGGTATTCCAAAGCCGCCCACTTCATTCTTCTCCCCAAGCTACCCTCCGCCAAAGAGATGGCCAGCGGCTCTTCTACAGACCACCTCCGTGTATCGACGACAAGCGGACCGCCACCGGATCCCGTCTCCCCAGTATCGTCTCGGGCAGATGGTATGGCTGACCACCCGGGATCTGCCCCTCCGGATGGAGTCCCACAAACTTTACCCCAATTTATCAGCCCTTTCCCCATCTCCAAGGTTATTAGCCCCTCTGCTGTTTGCCTTTTCAAATCAAATCAAATTTATTTATATAGCCCTTCGTACATCAGCTGATATCTCAAAGTGCTGTACAGAAACCCAGCCTAAAACCCCAAACAGCAAGCAATGCAGGTGTAGAAGCACGGTGGCTAGGAAAAACTCCCTAGAAAGGCCAAAACCTAGGAAGAAACCTAGAGAGGAACCAGGCTGTTTTGTTGCCCCGTACCCTCCCACCGTTCATGTGTCTAGAAACAAACCCATGTCTCACAGCCCTCTGTCTCCTGTTTTTGTTTGTCAAGCCTACCAGTGATTTTCCCCTTGCTCCTGTCTGTTTCTAGTTCCTGTTTTCTAGTTTTCACAGTTTTGACCATTCTGCCTGCCCTGACCCTGAGCATGCCTGCCATTCCTTACCATTCTGCCTGCCCTGACCCTGAGCATGCCTGCCATTCCTTACCATTCTGCCTGCCCTGACCCTGAGCATGCCTGCCGTTCCTTACCATTCTGCCTGCCCTGACCCTGAGCATGCCTGCCGTTCCTTACCATTCTGCCTGCCCTGACCCTGAGCATGCCTGCCATTCCTTACCATTCTGCCTGCCCTGACCCTGAGCATGCCTGCCGTTCCTTACCATTCTGCCTGCCCTGACCCTGAGCATGCCTGCCGTTCCTTACCATTCTGCCTGCCCTGACCCTGAGCATGCCTGCCGTTCCTTACCATTCTGCCTGCCCTGACTCTGAGCATGCCTGCCGTTCCTTACCATTCTGCCTGCCCTGACCCTGAGCATGCCTGCCATTCCTTACCATTCTGCCTGCCCTGACCCTGAGCATGCCTGCCATTCCTTACCATTCTGCCTGCCCTGACCCTGAGCATGCCTGCCGTTCCTTACCATTCTGCCTGCCCTGACCCTGAGCATGCCTGCCGTTCCTTACCATTCTGCCTGCCCTGACCCTGAGCATGCCTGCCATTCCTTACCATTCTGCCTGCCCTGACCCTGAGCATGCCTGCCATTCCTTACCATTCTGCCTGCCCTGACCCTGAGCATGCCTGCCATTCCTTACCATTCTGCCTGCCCTGACCCTGAGCATGCCTGCCGTTCCTTACCATTCTGCCTGCCCTGACCCTGAGCATGCCTGCCGTTCCTTACCATTCTGCCTGCCCTGACCCTGAGCCTGCCTGCCGTTCCTTACCATTCTGCCTGCCCTGACCCTGAGCATGCCTGCCGTTCCTTACCATTCTGCCTGCCCTGACCCTGAGCCTGCCTGCCGTTCCTTACCATTCTGCCTGCCCTGACCCTGAGCCTGCCTGCCGTTCCTTACCATTCTGCCTGCCCTGACCCTGAGCATGCCTGCCGTTCCTTACCATTCTGCCTGCCCTGACCCTGAGCCTGCCTGCCGTTCCTTACCATTCTGCCTGCCCTGACCCTGAGCATGCCTGCCGTTCCTTACCATTCTGCCTGCCCTGACCCTGAGCATGCCTGCCGTTCTGTACCTTGTCACACCACCCTGGATCTTTTTTTTTTTACCTCTGCATGCCCTGACCCTGCCTGCCTTTCTGTACATTTTGGAATCTGACCTGAATTTCTGACCTTTGCCTGTCCTTGACCTGTCGTTTTGCCTGCCTCCTGTTCTAGTAATAAACATGTGTTACTTCGACACTGTCTGCATCTGGGTCTTCCCTAAAACGTGAAAGACTGACCTTTTCACAAAACTGATATATCATTTATAGATCGTCAGGTAAGTGTGCTCTTGACCGGCTTGATGTTCTTTACCATTCGGTCATCAGATTTACCACCAATGCTCCATACAGGACACATCACTGCTCTCTATACTCCTCTGTAAACTGGTCATCTCTGTATACCTGTCGCTTATTTATAAAACCCTCTTAGGCCTCACACCCCCCTATCTGAGATACCTACTGCAGCCCTCATCCTCCACATACAACATCCGTTCTGCCAGTCACATTCTGTTAAAGGTCCCCAAAGCAAACACATCCTCTTTTCAGTTCGCTGCAGCTAGCGACTAGAACGAGCTGCAACAAACACTCCAACTGGACAGTTTTACCTCAATCTCTTCATTCAAAGATTCAATCATGGACACTCTTAGTGACAGTTGTGGCTGCTTTGTGTGATGTATTGTTGTCTCTACCTTCTTGCCCTTTGTGCTGTTGTCTGTGCCCAATAATGTTTGTTCCATGTTTTGTGCTGCTACCATGTTGTGTTGTTGTCATGTTGTGTTGCTACTATGCTGTCTTAGGTCTCTCTTTATGTAGTGTTGCGGTGTCTCTCTTGTCGTGATGTGTTTTATCCTATATTTTTTATTTATTTTTAATTTTTAATCCCAGCCCCCTTCCCGCAGGAGGCATTTTGCCTTTTTGTAGGCCGTCATTGTAAATACGAATTAGTTCATAACTGACTTGCCTAGTTAAAAAAATATATATATATATGTTTCTCTTTATCTAGCTAATAGAATACCTACCTCTCCCTCCCTCCTATTTTTTCCTTTCTCTCTTCTCTTTCTTCTCTCCGTCTAACATCCCCCTCTCTCTTTCTCTAGCTAATTAAATATCTACCCCCCCTTCCCCTCTCCGTGAAATCCTCCCGCGCTCTCTATCCCCCTCTCCCTTGCCTTTCAGACGTTCACTACCAGCAGGGGGTAAGAGAGAGCTCAGAATTATATTTATTTATTTATTTCACATTTATTTAACTAGGCAAGGCAGTTAAGAACAATTTCTTATTGACAATGATGGCCTACCAAAAGGCAAAAGGCCTCCTGCGTGGACGGGGCCTGGGATTAAAAAAATATATATACACTACTGGTCAAAAGTTTTAGATCACCTATCAGTCGAGGTTTTTTCTTTATTCGTACTATTTTCTATATTGTGGAATAATAGAGAAGACATCAAAACTATGAACCAAAAAAGTGTTAAACAAATGAAAATATATTTTATATTTGAGACTCTTCAAATAGCCACCCTTTGCCTTGATGGCAGCTTTGCACAGTCTTGGCATTCTCTCAACCAGCTCCATGAGGTAGTCACCTGGAATGCATTCAATTAACAGGTGTGCAATGTTAAATGTTAATTTGTGGAATTAATTTCCTTCTTAATGTGTTTGAGCCAATCAGTTGTGTTGTGACAAGGTAGGGGTGGTATACAGAAGATAGCCCTGTTTGGTAAAAGACCAAGTCCATATTATGGTGAGAACAGCTCAAATTCAAAATCAGTTAAAAACAAATTATTTTCTACAATAACGGCCTATCAGATTAACTGCCTTGTTCAGGGGCAGAACGACAGATTTTTACCTTGTCAGGTCGGGGATTCTATTCAGAAAACTTTTGGTTACTGGCCCAACGCTCTAACGACTAGGCTACCTGGCACCCCAAATAAACAAAGAGTAACGACAGTCCATTATTACTTTAATAAGACATGGTCAGTCAATATGGAACATTTCAAGAACCTTGAAAGTTTCGTCAAGTGCAGTCGCAAAAACCATCAAGCGTTATGATGAAACTGGCTCTCATAATTACCGCCACGGGAATGGAAGACCCAGAGTTACCTCTGCTACACATGATCAGTTCATTAGAGTTAACTGCATCTCAGATTGCAGCCCAAATGACAGAGTTCAAGTAACAGATACATCTCAACATCAACTGTTCAGAGGAGACTGTGTGAATCAGGCCTTCATGGTTGAATTGCTGCAAAGAAATCACTATTAAAGGACATCACTAAGAAGAAGAGACTTGCTTGGGCCAAGAAACACAAGCAATGGACATTAGACCAGTGGAAATTTGTCCTTTGGTCTGGAGTCCAAATTGGAGATTTTTGGTTCCAACCGCCGTGTCTTTGTGAGACGTTGTGTGGGTGAATGGATGATTGCTTCATGTGCATTTCCCACCATAAAGCATGGAGGAGGAGGTGTTATGGTGTGGGGGTGCTTTGCTGGTGACACTCTGATTTATTTAGAATTCAAGGCACACTTAACCAGCATGGCTACCACAGCATTCTGCAGCGATATGCCATCCCATCTGGTTTGGGCTTGGTGGGACTATCATTTGTTTTTCAACAGGACAAGGACCCACCATACCTCCAGGCTGTGTAAGGGCTATTTTACCAAGAAGGAGAGTGATGGAGTGTTGCATCACCTGGCCTCCACAATCCTCCGACCTCAACCAAATTCAGATGTTTTAAAAATAATAATATTTAACCTTTATTTAACTGGGCAAGTCAGTTAAGAACAAATTCCTATTTACAATGACAGCCTATGAACAGTGGGTTAACTGCCTTGTTCAGAATGAAAGATTTTTACCTTGTCAGCTCGAGGAGCCAATATAGCAACCTTTCGGTTACTGGCCCAACACTCTATACATAAGTCTAACCGCAGAGTGAAGGAAAAGCAGCCAACAAGTGCTCAGCATATGGGGGAACTCCTTCAAGACTGTTGGATAAGCATTCCAGATGAAGGTGGTTGAGAGAATGCCAAGTGTGTGCAAAGCTGTCATCAAGGCAAAGGGTGGCTATTTGAAGAATATAAAATATAAAATCAAACACTTTTTTGGTTACTACATGATTCCATATGTGTTATTTCATAGTTTTGATGTCTTCACTATTATTCTACAATGTAGAAAATAGTACAAATAAAGAAAAACCCTTGAATGTGTAGGTGTTCTGAAACTTTTGACCGGAAGTGTACATATATAAGTATAGGATAAAACACACATCCCCAAAAAGAGAGACAACACTACATAAAGAGAGACCTAAGACAACATAGCAAGGCAGCAACACATGACAACACAGCATGGTAGCAACACAATATGACAACAACATGGTAGCAACACAACATGGTAGTACAAAACATGGTACAAACATTATAAGAGTGTCCATGATTGAGACTTTGAATGAAGAGATTGAGATAAAACTGTCCAGTTTGAGTGTTTGTTGCATCTTGTTTTAGTCGCTAGCTGCAGCGAACTGAAAAGACGAGCAACCCAGGGATGTGCGTGCTTTGGGGACCTTTAACAGAATATGACTGGCAGAACGGGTGTTGTACGTGTAGGATTAGGGCTGCTGTAGATATCTCAGATAGGGGGGAGTGAGGCCTAAGAGGGTTTTATATATAAGCATCAACCAGTGGGTCTTGTGATGGGTATACAGAGATGACCAATTTACAGAGGAGTATAGAGTGCAGTGATGTGTCCTATAAGGAGCATTGATGACAAATCTGATGGCCAAATGGTAAAGAACATCTAGCCGCTCGAGAGAACCCTTACCTGTCGATCTATACATTATTTCTCCGTAATCTAGCATGGGTAGGATGGCCATCTGAATCAGGGTTAGTTTGGTAGCTGGGGTGAAAGAGGAGCGATTACGATAGAGGAAACCAAGTCTAGATTTAACTTTAGCCTGCAGCGTTGATATGTGCTGAGAGAATGACTGTCTAGCCATACTCCCAAGTACTTGTATGAGATGACTACCTCAAAGTCTAAACCCCCAGAGGTAGTAATCACACCTGTGGGGAGAGTGGCATTCTTCTTACCAAACCACATTACCTTTGTTTTGGAGCTGTTCAGGACACCGTTAAAGGAAGAGAAAGCTAGTTGGACACTAAGAAAGCTTTGTTGTAGAGCATTTAAGACAAATTCCCAGGAGGGGCCAGCTGAGTATAAGACTATCATCTGCATATAAATGGATGAGAGAGCTTCCTACTGCCTGAGCAATGTTGTTGATCTAAATTGAGATGAGCGTGGGGCCTAGGATCGAGCCTTGGGGTACTCCCTTGGTTTTTATTTTATTTTTATTTAACTTGGTAAGTTGACTGAGAGCACATTCTCATTTACAGCAACGACCTGAGGAATAGTTACAGGGGAGAGGAGGGAGGGATGAATGAGCCAATTGTAAGCTGGGGATGATTAGGTGGCCATGATGGTATAAAGACTAGATTGTAAATTTAGCCAGGACACCTGGGTTAACACCCCTACTCTTACAATAAGTGCCATGGGATCTTTAGTGACCACAGAGAGTCAGGAGACCCAGTTAACGTCCCATCCGAAAGACAGCACCCTACACAGGGCAGTGTCCTGGGGCATTGGGAAAGAGTGCCTACTGGCCCTCCAACACCACTTCCAGCAGCATCCAGGGACTGACCAGGACCAATCCTGCTTAGCTTCAGAAGCAAGCCAGCAGTGGTGTGCAGGGTGTTATGCTGCTGGCATACCACCCTGCATCCCACTGCTGGCTTGCAGTGGCTGAGACAGCAGATTTTCTGACTTTATACACTGCACTCTTTGAGAGAGGTAGCAAACCAAGCCAAAGACCCCTCAGAGACACCAATACTCTTTAGCCGGCCCACAAGATAGGAATGGTTTACCATATCAAAAGCTTTGGACAACTCCATAAAAATAGCAGAACAACATTGCTTAGAATCAAGGGCAATGGTGACATCATTGAGGACCTTTAAGGTTGCAGTGACACATCCATAACTTGATCGGAAACCAGATTGCATACCAGAGACAATACTATAGACATCAAGAAAGACAGTCAGTTGATTATTGACAAGTTTTTCCAACAATTTTGACAAACAGGGCAAAATAGAAATATATACCTATAACAGTTAGGATCCGCTTGATCTCCTCTTTAAGTAATGGACAAACCATGGCTGCCTTCCAACCAATGGGTACCTCCCCAGATAGGATGGACAGGTTAAAAAGGTCAGAGATAGGCTTGGCGATGATAGGTGCATCAACCTTAAAGAAGAAAGGGTCTAAACCCAGATGGTTTTTGGGGGGTCAAGTTTCAGGATCTCTTTTAACACATCGGACTCAGACTGCCTGCAGGGAGAAACTTTGTAGTGGGGCAGGGGAAAAAGAGCGAGAAGCATCGGGGATAGTCGCATTAGAAGGGGTAGGAGATGAGGAAATGTTGGACGGGAAATGAGGCATGGCTGAGTCAAATAGGAACCCTGACTAAACGAAGTGGTGATTAAAGAGATCAACCACGTGTTTCTTGTCAGTTTCAACCACATCATCAACATTAAGGGACATGGGCAGCAGTGAGGAGGAGGGTTTATTCTCCAGATCTTTAACCGTTTTTCAGAACTTCTTTGGGTTAGACTAACAGAGAGATAACTTATCCTTAAAGTAGCTAACAACTTTTGCCTTCCGGATAACCGGAGTGCACCTATTTCTCATTTGCCTTATTTCTCACAGCCAGTCAGCCTGAGTATGCGTGTGCCGAGCCTTTCGCCAAATGTAATTCTTAAGGTGGAGTAACTCAAGACCACGGTCGAACCAGGGGCTGAACCTGTTTTCTCATTTTCTTTATGGGGGTGTGTTTGTTAACAATACCACTGAAAATATAAAAAAAAGAAGGTCCAAGCATCTTCGACAGAGGGGATCAAGCTGATTCTATACCATTTTACAGAGGTCAGTTCATGAAGGAAGGCTTGCTCATTAAAGTTTTTTAGTAAGTGTTTATGGCAAATCAGGACAGGTCCTTTCACTGAGCAGCTACAAACACATGCTGTAAAACAGTGATCATTAAGGTCATTACAGAAAACACCAGACTGATACCTATCAGGATTATTTGTGAGGATAACATTGAGGAGAGTAGCCTTTTCTGGGTGTTTGGAGTCATACCTTGTGGGATTGGTAATAATCTGAGAAAGATTTAGGGAGTCCCATTGCTTTAGGAATTGGTCAGGTGGTTTAAGCATGTCCCAGTTCAGGTCACCTAGCAGGACAAATTCAGACTTAGTGTAAGGTGCAAGGAGAGAGCTTAGGGCAGGTAGGGTACAGGCCGGTGCTGATGGAGGACAATAGCACACAGCAACAGTTAACAAAGAGCTATTTGAAAGTTTAATGATTAAAACCAGCAAATCAAATTGTTTTGGGACAGACTTGATGGAGACAACTGAGCACTGAAGGTGATCCTAAAGTAAAGATTGCCACTCCACCACCTGTGGAAGATCTGTCTTGCAGAAAAAGCTTATAACCAGAAAGGTTAACATTAGTATTCAAAACACTCTTCCTTAACCACGTCTCAGTAATGACCAACACATCTGGATTGGAGCTGTGAACCCACACTTTCAATTGATCCATTTTAGGTAATAAGCTTCTAGTGTTAACGTGCAGAAAACCCAGACTTTTACGAGAGCAGAGATCAGTGAAGCAGATATCAGAGCACAAGTCAGAATTGGGGCTAGCAGCATTAGACAGGCCAGGGTGTACATGCACATTTCCAGATATCATCAACAGTAATACAATCAAGGCACGACAGAGTACAGGGACAGCTCTACAGTGCTGATTTAAGACATCTGAATGTGTATTAGATGGCAACAAGATCATGTTGTACAGCAATTTCATCAGGTAACATGAATACAAAGCCAGCAAGAGGTGGTTAGAATAGGATGGGAGGCCAAAAGTCTGTGTAACCAATAGACAGTGGTTACACAGACCTTTGGCCTCCCGAGTGTGGGAACAAACATAGTCTGTCCCACGGTTGGATAAAGAAAGTTCGTAGTCAACAAAGCATGCAGGAGTCATGAGACAAATAGCAAAATGTACAATATAATATTTTTTATATATAACGACTTGGGGCTCGCCATTGTAAGTTCAGAGTCACTCGCCCCAACAGTGCCTGTGTGCTGGAGACGAGCGAAAGCTCGGGAGAGAGGGGGGAGTGCGGTGGGGGTACCTGTACCAGACAGGGGGAGACAGGCCAGGGCAGACGGTGAACAGATCGTCAGGTGGAATCCAAGCAGCAGTGCAGCAGGCAACGGGAGTAGGTGTCACACCCACTTGGGAGAAGCTTTTACTTCTGGAGGCAGATTTCTTGTAGAAAATTCCAGTGGATGGTCTGCGGGAGGGGGCTTCAAAGACTCCTCCCACTTTTTGGGCCCAAAGGCCTCGACACCTCTCACTTCACGCCTCAGTGCTAATTGAAGTTGTATCTGGTCAGTCCTAGCAAACCTGGGAGCCTTAACTCAGCATTCAGTCCCCATAAAGTAAAATATATCATTGTAATGTACTTTATTTTTTATTTTTTTTTATTTATTTATTCTTGGCTTTCAAAATAGCATCAGACCAAACACAACTCACTCAGTTCCAGGTTGGACGGTGTCCTCAGGTTTCTGCTGTTTGTTTGCTAGAGCACCCTCTGTATAGCTTGGAAAAAGGAAACCTTGGTAGCAGTAATCCCTTCGGGTAATTTTGGCCATGCTGTGGGAGGTAGCGTCCTACATTTGTTCCTTGGCTTCCCTGAAGGAGCAAGGTCATCAACGTACAATTTGATTTGCTACATGCGCCGAATAGAACAGGTGTAGACCTTACCGTGAAATGCTTACGTACCAACAATGCAGTTCAAGAAATAGAGTTAAGAAAATATTTATTAACTAAAGTTTAAAAAAAATGTAATTAAAAGTAACAATAAAAGAACAATCACGAGGTTATATACTTCCATGCACACTCTAGCCACTACATCCACCCACAGAGAAGAACACACACAGACACACACCATGCTAAACATGCAAATTATAAAAGACTTGAGGAATCAAAGGTTCTGCCACCCCTGTGGGCACTCTTAGAAAAAGGTTGCCTTGGGGTGGAGCTGACAGACACACACACACACACACACTAGCTACAGTGTGAAGTAGGAGCATCACATTGCACCTCCACAGCCACTTACAATCTGTGGAATAGTCATTGGGCAGGAGGCAGCCAGTGCTTTGGTACTGTTATAATAGTTCACGCGCGGCTGCTCTACAGAAGTGTAATTACCTCTGCAGTGTTATTAAGCTGTTTTATTACACACATTCACACTGCCCACCCTCCTGCCTGCCTGTCTGTCTTTCTGTCTGTCCACTCAACCAGGAGTCATAGGTTTTCCTCTCTCACAGAGAGGCCAAAAACATGCAATGAATGCTCAATGTGCCTCAGATAGTGCAGCACACTTGTCAATGTGAATTATTTCTCATATTTCCTCACTTTCGAAAGGTTCAGGCCTCTTGGGATGATGGTGGTACAGTACGTTGCCTCGCCTACCTTTGTGGAATGTAGCCTAGTTTTATATTGTTTGAGGAGAGTGCATCATTTTGAAAATGAAAAGTTATTTATTAACAAATTAGGCACATTTGGGCAGTCATGATGCAACATTTTGAAAATAAATGCAATGGTTCATTAGATCAGTCTAACACTTTGCACATACACTGCTGCCACCTAGTGGCCAAAATATAGATTGCACCTGGGCTGGAATAATACATTATGGCTTTTCTCTTGCATTTCAAAAACGATGGTAAAAATTGTATTAACTTTTACCAGATCGAATGTGTTATATTCTCCTAAATTCCTTTCCCATTTCCACAAACTTCAAAGTGATTCCTTTCAAATGGTATCAAGAAATATGCATAACCTTGCTTCAGGTCCTGAGCTACAGGCAGTTAGATTTGGGTATATAATTTTAGGTGAAAATTGAATTAAAGGGGCGGATCCTTTTAACATACAATCAAAATGCAAACAACACAGTTCAAATGATGTCATGATTGTTTTGTTTGCATGAACTGTATTGTTTGCATTTCCTTTCATTGCTGATGCTATGTGTCAGTGTGAATCCTTTCTCATATTTCCCCCCTTTCAGGGATGTAACATTACACTTGTGTAGCTAATAGGCTTTGTGTTTGTAGATCGACTGAGGTGAATGAACTTACTGCAGCCAAGGTGATCATGGCTGAGGTCAATTTGGCTTGTTTTTGCTGTTCTCCAAATACCATTTTAACGTTTTTTTGGAAAGTCGAAGATCATTTACTGCATCCGGACCTCACTAAAACTCAAACCCTGGTTACGGCCCTGGCAACAGATGCTGGGGGTAGAAGTGTATTTAAGCTGAAGGAGTATACTGAAAGTTCATGTAACAGTCAGGTGGTTGATCTGAATAGCATTAAACCCACACATCCCTGCTCACTTCAACAGCGTCCATGAGCTGATGTTTTTTCATAGACAAAACAATCATGGCATATATTATTATTATACATTATGTTTACATCTGTGTGACAGGCCAAACTTTGATCAGCCATAATCAATTCATTAAGAGAACAACAAACACATATCTGTGTGTGTGTGTCTGTCTGCTTGTGTGTGTGTGCGCGCGTTGTACGGTGGAGATTTGTCTGGCTCTCATGCGCTTATCTGACTCTCCTCAGGGTTCTATAAAACAATAAGCCTATTTAATGCAGCCCTTCATTTGTGTGCATGTGTGTCAGTATTAGCGTATGTATGTTTATGTGTGTGTGTGTGTGTGCATTATTCTATCTCCGTCATGTTTGTTTCCTGGCTGTTTACGATGAGTCTCTCCTCTCAGCTCCCAGATCGATGTCGGGTGAGGATATGAGAGTCGGTATTGATTGTAATTTCCTGCAACGCTCATTCCAATCGCCTGCCGTATCACCAATCTAATTTCTATCTGCAGCGCAGTCAGTGATCCAAAAGAACCAGGGAATAACCAATAAATGAATAACAAATAAATGAATATTCTACCAAGGCATTCTCACTCCTGCATAGATACACAGGGTGCTTGTATGGAGAGTTGACAATGACTCTCAAAGAGTGTGTGTGTGCGTGTGTGCGTGCGTGCGCGTAAGGATATATATCTCCACACAGATTGAATGAGTGTACAGGGAAAAGCAGGTGCCAAGTCCTAATCTAATGATTGGATGCTTGTGATTCAGGCTTTTATGTCGCTGGAGATTTGATGTTGTTTACTGATGGACGAGAAAGGAAACTAATATTTGGGATGCGTTCAGCTGTATCCCACGTGGGACGGGATTCAAGGGTTCACTCCTAATATCAGAGCAAGCATTAGAGTTAAGAGTTATGGTTGAGAATACAAATGTGGTGATCATCTCTTTTCTCCAACTGGGGCCTAGTTATTTCCTCCCTCCCTTTTACTATACCTCTCCTTCGGCACCTCTCCCTCTCTACCCTTATCTCTCTCCTTCTACCCCTCTCATTATATACACCTCTCTACATCTCCTCATTTCACTGCCGTCCTGTCCCCTATCTATCTATCTATCTTTCTCTTCCTTTCCCCCTCTCTTTATCCTGTCATTCACCCTCCTCTCTCTCTGTGTGCACTGTCTTGTTCTGTTCAGTTAGACGTGGTAATAAGATGAAAAGCAGGTCTATTATACTGCCACTCAGCCTGGCATTAAGTACTTCTCTCCGGAGTGGCTATACTGCTGCGCAAAAGTGTGAATATTTGGGCCTCTGCCCTCTCTCTCCCTCCCTCCCTCCCTAGCCCTGTCGATCTAGTGCTGTGTTAAAAGTGGACATGTGTGGCGTCCGTTTCAAAGTCCTACCTCAGCAAGTACAGCTGCCATTGCACCCTTGTCCACGTTAAAACACATCCGCTGTCTGTCACATAGGAAGCCGATGCCACACAATTATACAAAATTGAATTGGAGCAGTGAAGTTTAACTCAGACCTGGCCTGAGCTAAGGACATAATGACATTGACTTCACTGTATGGGACAAGGAGAGACCGAGTGTGCAGCTATTGCAACTCTACAGGCCCCATTTAGACAATGTGAAAAAAGCTCTGCTACTGTCACCCACCCACACCCACTGAAAACCTCACTCCATTTCTCCACTTCAGGGGGGAAAGAATTCACAAATTACTACTGCACAACATACACTATCATATCATACATTCCCAGTGTCCAGCGTTTAATATTATACATTGATGGCAGTTCTGTCCTTGAGCTGTTCTTGTCTAATGATGTTCTGTTTTTATGTCATTCTGTATTATGTTTCATGTTCTGTGTGGACCCCAGGAAGAGTAGCTGCTGCTTTTGAAACAGCTAATGGGGATCCTAATAAAATACTAAATACCAAACTCACGCTGTCTTCTATCTCTCTAAATAGAGACCAGTGGCCCAGTATAAGAGGTGTGTGTGTGTGTGTGTGTGTTAATGCGTTTGTTGTGAGGGGTCTTTTAGTCACATTCTTCCGTTCATAGTGAGCGCTCATATTTTCCTCTCCACCACCACAGCAGAGTCACTCTGTTAGTGATAGACCACAGGGTGGGGGGGATAGTTTCGGAGGAAGAAGAGGAAGATGAAAGAGGGGGGGTTATCAGACCTAATGGTGTGGGTGGAACTTTCTCTACCTATAAGGCCAGGGCTAAGAGATAGCCGATCAGTCAGAACGGCTGGGCAGCACATGAAGACTTCTATACCTAAAGACTTTCAAATCTGAAAACTTCAACACCTAAAAATGAGGTTGAGTCTGGTGTTCTCTTCTCTGCTCTGTGTAGCCACATGGATGACCAGGGTCGATGCAAGTGAGTTCTTACCTCTTATTTCACGGCTGAAAGTGTGCGTGTCGACGGTGTATGCATGTAATGTGTAGCTGTGTGTAAACCAGTAATGTATTGCCATGTTTGACCCTGTATAGGCTTTGGACCAGTCAACACTTGCTGTCTTAAGCTGACTCAGAAAAGAATCTCTCCTAAGAAAGTAGTGGACTACACCGTACAGACTACAGCACTGTGTCCCATCAAAGTCATAGTGTGAGTACCCTATATTCATGTTTCCTACACAGTCACGCTACACCGTAAAGATGAGAATTCGTCCTGTTGAGAGTATCCTACACTGTCATACATAACTCCTGGTTTTACTTCACTACCAATGTCGTGATCAGAAAAGGACAAAGTTAATAAAAGAATAACCTCACCAGAGGAGACAATTGACCTCTTGATTCATCTACTTCCAGGTTACACACCATAGAAAGGAAGACGATCTGTGGTGACCCAGGAAGTGATTGGGTAAGGAAGGCCATGGGAAAGGTGGACGAAACCAAGGCAATCAAGAGAGAGGAGGAGGAGGGCAAGACAGTGACCATGGCACCGGGGGTGCCACGTAAGCAGGGAAAGGGACAAAAGAAGGGAGCCAAAAAGGGAAAGGGGAAAGGAGGGAAGAGAGGAGGAAAGAGAGAGGGAAGAGGGCGCAAGAGAACTGGTGTAACAAACCAATTGAGTAACTGAGCACAATTGATGTTAAGTCTAAATCGTGGATTTCTGCCTCTAGGAGGAGAGCAAGAAAATCAACTGATGTAAAAGCAGTACAATGGCAAGGACATCTGCCTATGTTGGCATGTTGTAAAGAAATAAAAATGTCAATGAGGACTGGACACAAAGTTGTTGTTTTTTACTCTCTGTGTCACTGATATATGGGACCAACACTGTTTTAGTAAAATATTGAATAAAAAAATCATAGCACAGAACTTTTAAATCAAATTTTTATTCTTGCACTGGCTGCCACTAGCGCATGTTTGAGAAAGGTTCAGGCCTCTTGGGATGATGGTGGTACAGTACGTTGCCTCACCTACCTTTGTGGAATGTAGCCTAGTTTTTATATACATTTCTCCAGACCTTCTGATAAATGACTAGAATGTACATCTCCACATGGGCTTTCTTCCATATAGGCCTAGACTTACATTAACATGCAATCAAAATGCAAACAACACAGTTCAAATCATGTCATATGTTTTCCTTTCATCGCTGATGCTATGTGTCAGTGTGAATCCTTTCTCATATTTCCCCCCTTTCAGGGATGTAACATTACACTTGTGTAGCTAATAGGCTTTGTGTTTGTAGATCGACTGAGGTGAATGAACTTACTGCAGCCAAGGTGATCATGGCTGGGGTCAATTTTGCTTGTTTTTGCAGTTCTCTAAATACAATGACATTTTATTTGTATAGAAACGTTTTAAAAGTTGAAGCTTATCGACTGCATCCAGACCTCACTAAAAATCTAACCCTGGTTACGACCCTGGCAACAGATGCCGAGGGTAGAAATATGGGTAGAAGTGTATTTAAGCTGAAGGAATGCAATGAAAGTTCATGTAACAGTCAAGTGGTTAATCTGAATACCATTTAACCCACACATCCCTGCTCACTTCAACAGCGGCCATGATAAATGAGTAGAATTGTACATGTAAATAACATGCTTGTCTGTTTTAAAGTTACATTTGTATCTATTACCTACCCTGCTACCTCTTAATGTTCTTTATATTTGCACATTTAGTCTCGCAATATTGCGTGTTTATGTTAAGTCAATAAAATGATATAATCATGATAACTTTTGTCATCTGGTGGTCATGATGTATTTGAAGTCTTAACACAATAAGCCACTATCCACATGACAGTTGTCCCATATGAATAACTTCTCAAAAACATTCAATCGTCTCCTTTCATTACACGGGGATGTAAACTGGTGAGGGCCCAAAAAGGTGACACTTTTGTTTTGCACTGAAACATGTTGCAGGGGGAAATGCAGGTTTAAACAAATTAAACAACCATTAATACGATCTACTGTACATGATCAGTCTCTTTGTGTCAAATAAAAAGCGGTTCATGTGAACCTAACTCACAGCGAAATGTAAGGAAAGCAATCCAACGTTATTTGTTGCCTAGACTTTACAGCAAATGACACTTGAGAAAAAAACTATACACTAACATTGCAGTTAGCCATGACCGCCTTCACAATAGAACGCTTGTGACCACACACATCTAAATATAGCACTTGGGATTTTTTTAAAACATTTTTAAACTAGGCAAGTGAGTTAAGAACAAATTCTTATTTACAATGACGGCCTACGCCGACCAAACCCGGACGATGCTTGGTCAATTGTGTGCCACCCTATGGGACTTCCAATCACAGCCGGTTGTGATACAGTCTAGATTTGAACCAGGTGTCTGCAGTGATGCTTCTAGCACTGAAATGCAGTGCCCCAGACCACTGCGCCACTCGGGAGCTATCTTAAGTAGAAATAGAATGAAACAAACAGGCATTCAATTTTTGCTCTATTATCGTGGCCACTATAGTAGGGGAAGGGAAAGGTGTCACGCCCTGGTCTAAGTATTTTGTGTTTTTCTTCATGTATTGGGTCAGGCCAGGGTGTGGCATGGAGTTTTTCTATTGTGGTGTGTTTTGTCTGGGGGTTTTGGTGTGTATGTTAGTGGGATTGTAGCTTAGTAGGGTGTTCTAGGAAAGTCTATGGCTGTCTGGAGTGGTTCTCAATCAGAGGCAGGTGGTTATCGTTGTCTCTGATTGGGAACCATATTTAGGCAGCCATATTCTTTGGTTGTATTGTGGGTGATTGTCCTTAGTGTCTTGATGTCCTTATTCTGTGGTAGTTTGCACCAGTTTAGGCTGTTTCGGTTTTCATTACGTTTATTGTTTTGTTGAGTTTGTATTTTGATTTGTGTTACGTTGTTTTATTAAACATGGATCGAAATCTACACGCTGCAGTTTGGTCCGACTCTCCTTCACCAATAGAAAACCGTTACAGAATCACCCACCACCAACGGACCAAGCAGCGTGTCAACAGGCAGGAGCAGCCCAAAGAGGAGAAGCGCTATAAGGATTTCTGGACATGGGAGGAAATCCTAAATGGAGAAGGACCCTGGGCTCAGGCTGGAGAATATCGCCGCCCCAAGGAGGAACTGGAGGCGGTGAAAGCTGAGAGGCGCAGATATGAGGAGGCAGCACGGCGACCCGGACGTAAGCCTGAGAATCGGCCCCAAAAATTTCTTGGGGGGGGCTAAGGGAGAGTGTGGCAGAGTCAGGAGTCAGACCTGAGCCAACTCTCCCTGTTTATCGTGAGGAGCCAAGGAGGAGACCAGAACCAGAGCCGGTGTTGGAGGTGAGCGAAACAGAGACTGTGAAGGAGTTAATGGGAAATTGGAGGAGAGAGAAATGAGGGAGTTGCTGTGTTGGTGCTTTTTGCATGGAATTCGACCGACGGAACGTGTCGGGGATTTGATGGTACCTGGGTTAGCGCTCCATACTCGTCCTGAGGTGTGTGTTAGTCGGCTGGTGAAGTTGGTGCCAGCCTCACGCACCAGGCCTCCTGTGCACATCCCTAGCCTTACACGTCCTGTGCCAACACTGCTCTCAAGATCTCCAGTACGCCTTCACGGTCTAGCCCATCCTGTGCCACCTCCACACTTTAGTCCTCCGGTAGCAGCTCCCCGCACCAGGCTTCCTGTGCGTGTCCTCGATCTAGTACCACCAGTTCCAGCACCACGCATCAGGCCTACAGTGCGCCTCGCCTCTCCAGCGCAGCCAGAGCCTGTCTCCTTTCCTGCGCTGCCGGAGTCTCCCGCCTGTTTAGCGCTGTCGGAGCCTTTCTCTTCTCCTGCGCTGCCGGAGTCTCCAGTCTGCCCAGCGCCGCCAGCGCCGCCAGTCTGCCCAGCGCCGCTAGTCTGCCCAGCGCCGCCAGTCTGCCCAGCGCCGCCAGTCTGCCCAGCGTCGCCAGTGCTCCCAGTCTGCCCAGCGCCGCCAGACTCTTCCAGATCTGCCAGTCAGCCAGACTCTTCCAGATCTGCCAGTCAGCCAGACTCTTCCAGATCTGCCAGTCAGCCAGACTCTTCCAGATCTGCCAGTCAGCCAGACTCTTCCAGATCTGCCAGTCAGCCAGACTCTTCCAGATCTGCCAGTCAGCCAGACTCTTCCAGATCTGCCAGTCAGCCAGACTCTTCCAGATCTGCCAGACTCTTCCGGATCTGCCAGTCAGCCAGACTCTTCCGGATCTGCCAGTCAGCCAGACTCTTCCGGATCTGCCAGTCAGCCAGACTCTTCCGGATCTGCCAGTCAGCCAGACTCTTCCGGATCTGCCAGTCAGCCAGACTCTTCCGGATCTGCCAGTCAGCCAGACTCTTCCGGATCTGCCAGTCAGCCAGACTCTTCCGGATCTGCCAGTCAGCCAGACTCTTCCGGATCTGCCAGAAGTGCCAGGATCCGCCAGAAGCGCCAGTCAGCAAGGATCCGCAAGAAGCACCAGTCGGCCAGGATCTGCCAGTCAGCCAGGATCTGCTGAGACCACCAGCCAGCCAGGATCTGATAGATCTATCTACCTGCCCGAGCTTCCTCTCACTCCCGAGCTTCCTCTCACTCCCGAGCTTCCTCTCACTCCCGAGCTTTCTCTCACTCCCGAGCTGCCTCAGTCCCGAGCTGTCCTTCAGTCCCGATCTGCTCCTCAGTCCAGTGGGGTTCTGGGTGAGGACTACTAGGCCATGGTCGGCGGCGAGGGTGGACTATCCAGGGACGCGAGGAGAGGGGACTAAGACATTTATTGAGTGGGGTCCACGTCCCGCGCCGGAACCGCCACCATGGACAGACTCCCACCCGGACCCTCCCTATTTGTTTTGAGGTGCGTTCGGGAGTCCGCACCTTAGGGGGGGGGGGTTCTGTCACGCCCTGGTCTAAGTATTTTGTGTTTTTCTTCATGTATTGGGTCAGGCCAGGGTGTGGCATGGAGTTTTTCTATTGTGGTGTGTTTTGTCTGGGGGTTTTGGTGTGTATGTTAGTGGGATTGTAGCTTAGTAGGGTGTTCTAGGAAAGTCTATGGCTGTCTGGAGTGGTTCTCAATCAGAGGCAGGTGGTTATCGTTGTCTCTGATTGGGAACCATATTTAGGCAGCCATATTCTTTGGTTGTATTGTGGGTGATTGTCCTTAGTGTCTTGATGTCCTTATTCTGTGGTAGTTTGCACCAGTTTAGGCTGTTTCGGTTTTCATTACGTTTATTGTTTTGTTGAGTTTGTATTTTGATTCGTGTTACGTTGTTTTATTAAACATGGATCGAAATCTACACGCTGCAGTTTGGTCCGACTCTCCTTCACCAATAGAAAACCGTTACAGAATCACCCACCACCAACGGACCAAGCAGCGTGTCAACAGGCAGGAGCAGCCCAAAGAGGAGAAGCGCTATAAGGATTTCTGGACATGGGAGGAAATCCTAAATGGAGAAGGACCCTGGGCTCAGGCTGGAGAATATCGCCGCCCCAAGGAGGAACTGGAGGCGGTGAAAGCTGAGAGGCGCAGATATGAGGAGGCAGCACGGCGACCCGGACGTAAGCCTGAGAATCGGCCCCAAAAATTTCTTGGGGGGGGCTAAGGGAGAGTGTGGCAGAGTCAGGAGTCAGACCTGAGCCAACTCTCCCTGTTTATCGTGAGGAGCCAAGGAGGAGACCAGAACCAGAGCCGGTGTTGGAGGTGAGCGAAACAGAGACTGTGAAGGAGTTAATGGGAAATTGGAGGAGAGAGAAATGAGGGAGTTGCTGTGTTGGTGCTTTTTGCATGGAATTCGACCGACGGAACGTGTCGGGGATTTGATGGTACCTGGGTTAGCGCTCCATACTCGTCCTGAGGTGTGTGTTAGTCGGCTGGTGAAGTTGGTGCCAGCCTCACGCACCAGGCCTCCTGTGCACATCCCTAGCCTTACACGTCCTGTGCCAACACTGCTCTCAAGATCTCCAGTACGCCTTCACGGTCTAGCCCATCCTGTGCCACCTCCACACTTTAGTCCTCCGGTAGCAGCTCCCCGCACCAGGCTTCCTGTGCGTGTCCTCGATCTAGTACCACCAGTTCCAGCACCACGCATCAGGCCTACAGTGCGCCTCGCCTCTCCAGCGCAGCCAGAGCCTGTCTCCTTTCCTGCGCTGCCGGAGTCTCCCGCCTGTTTAGCGCTGTCGGAGCCTTTCTCTTCTCCTGCGCTGCCGGAGTCTCCAGTCTGCCCAGCGCCGCCAGCGCCGCCAGTCTGCCCAGCGCCGCCAGTCTGCCCAGCGTCGCCAGTGCTCCCAGTCTGCCCAGCGCCGCCAGACTCTTCCAGATCTGCCAGTCAGCCAGACTCTTCCAGATCTGCCAGTCAGCCAGACTCTTCCAGATCTGCCAGTCAGCCAGACTCTTCCAGATCTGCCAGTCAGCCAGACTCTTCCAGATCTGCCAGTCAGCCAGACTCTTCCAGATCTGCCAGACTCTTCCAGATCTGCCAGACTCTTCCGGATCTGCCAGTCAGCCAGACTCTTCCGGATCTGCCAGTCAGCCAGACTCTTCCAGATCTGCCAGACTCTTCCAGATCTGCCAGTCAGCCAGACTCTTCCGGATCTGCCAGTCAGCCAGACTCTTCCGGATCTGCCAGTCAGCCAGACTCTTCCGGATCTGCCAGTCAGCCAGACTCTTCCGGATCTGCCAGAAGTGCCAGGATCCGCCAGAAGCGCCAGTCAGCAAGGATCCGCAAGAAGCACCAGTCGGCCAGGATCTGCCAGTCAGCCAGGATCTGCTGAGACCACCAGCCAGCCAGGATCTGATAGATCTATCTACCTGCCCGAGCTTCCTCTCACTCCCGAGCTTCCTCTCACTCCCGAGCTTCCTCTCACTCCCGAGCTTTCTCTCACTCCCGAGCTGCCTCAGTCCCGAGCTGTCCTTCAGTCCCGATCTGCTCCTCAGTCCAGTGGGGTTCTGGGTGAGGACTACTAGGCCATGGTCGGCGGCGAGGGTGGACTATCCAGGGACGCGAGGAGAGGGGACTAAGACATTTATTGAGTGGGGTCCACGTCCCGCGCCGGAACCGCCACCATGGACAGACTCCCACCCGGACCCTCCCTATTTGTTTTGAGGTGCGTTCGGGAGTCCGCACCTTAGGGGGGGGGGGTTCTGTCACGCCCTGGTCTAAGTATTTTGTGTTTTTCTTCATGTATTGGGTCAGGCCAGGGTGTGGCATGGAGTTTTTCTATTGTGGTGTGTTTTGTCTGGGGGTTTTGGTGTGTATGTTAGTGGGATTGTAGCTTAGTAGGGTGTTCTAGGAAAGTCTATGGCTGTCTGGAGTGGTTCTCAATCAGAGGCAGGTGGTTATCGTTGTCTCTGATTGGGAACCATATTTAGGCAGCCATATTCTTTGGTTGTATTGTGGGTGATTGTCCTTAGTGTCTTGATGTCCTTATTCTGTGGTAGTTTGCACCAGTTTAGGCTGTTTCGGTTTTCATTACGTTTATTGTTTTGTTGAGTTTGTATTTTGATTCGTGTTACGTTGTTTTATTAAACATGGATCGAAATCTACACGCTGCAGTTTGGTCCGACTCTCCTTCACCAATAGAAAACCGTTACAAAAGGGGGATACCTGGTCAGTTGAATGCATTCAACTGAAATGTGTCTTCCGCATTTAACCCAACCCCTCTGAATCAGAGTAGACATAGATCAAGTGCACAAGGCTACATGTGTGCAAAAATAACATTCACTGAATAAAACATTAAATAATCCCCCCTGCTCACACCAAGTGTTACTGTCAGGTTTAACACCACAAAAGCAATATCTTTGGGCTACACTGCACATTATTACATTGTACACTTTCTGCCTGGGGATATCTGTTCTACAATGTGCCAGCAGAGTATGAGACCCTTTTGTTGGCATAATTGATCTCCTTCAGACAGAGAGTACACCTGGCATACCCCTTTCTATCCATTGTATTGAAAAAGTGAGAAAGAAGAAGTGAGTGTGGTGTTCCTTGCACCTCTATAGAAGGACCCAGCTTAAGCCAGGCCCGGCTCCAGCTACACTTAACTGTTTAACAAGCAACGCCTCATTTTCACCTAATTCTCTCATTCTGAAAATTAACCATATACTGTAGAGGCAAAACATTAGTTCACATATAGTAGTTAGTTCGTTGGCTAGTTAACTAGTTAACATTTCACACAGATTGCCAGGGTCCAGTAAGCAACTAGCGCTGCATTTTAACTTGAGGAACGGCAAGGAGTCGTATAGCGTTACCAGTAAATACTATAGCGAATTGGTTAGGTTACTAACGTTAGCTCATTTGATGTTGTAAAATTGTCTGACTTTATTCGCCAGCTAATTTTCACAAACTCAATTATTTGATCAGTTAAATTGGCTAACGTTGCTCAACATTTCTCTGGCTAGCTAACGGATAATTCGATCCGACTAGCAAGATACTTAACAATGCTAACAATACCTGTTCCAACACACTTTCTCCCTCACCTCAAACTTTCCAAATGCCAATTGTTTTTCGGTTAGAGCTCATGAAGTACGCTTCATCACCTTCTCACCCCCATCTTCGTGGTCAGGCTTATCACGTAACTCTTCGATATCGTTCAGGGGGCGTGCTGCTGTAAGTTAACTGGCAAACTGCCTTTCCGCTCTCTTTCCAGGGCGAACACTGATGCTGTAACTTGGTTGCAAATTGGTTGTCTTTTCTCTCTTCAGTCGCCTGCTACATGCTGAACGATTGGCTGAGCCTGGGATACAGCCAGTATTGCTCCAAACGCGCATCACTCGTTCGCATATAGCCAGTAGTCATCCAAAGACCCCCCTCCTCCCCTCGGCCAAACTTTTAAACTTTTCTCATCAGATCTACACGAATCACGTAGGTCACCTATTTGGATTGAAAATGGCAAATTTTTGCAGAAAGGTGACTGATTACAGCCCTTTAATTGCTATATGTGTTCCTGAAAAAAGGTTTTCTTCTGATGTTGATATGTGCTTATTTCTGTACTGTTCAGTAAATGCTTAATTAAGAGCTTCTATAGAACCTGGCCCATATTTTAGCAAGCATTCTCTTGTGGTTTGGAGTGGACTTCTCATACCAGGTAAGACAGCTACAGTGGTGGAAAAACTACCCAATTGTCATACTTGAGTAAAAGTATAGATACCCCGCCCTCCCTTCGGCAAATCAGATCACGACTCCAATTTGCTCCTCCTTTCCTATAGTCATAAACTCGAACAGGAAGTACCCGTGCTAAGGTCTTTTCAATGCTGACCAATCAGAGTCCGTGCAGACTGAGATATGTTGTGGGTAGCCTCTGAGAATAACATTGACAGATACATTGACACTGTGACTGAGTTCATCAGGAAGCGTATAGGAGATGTTGTAGGAGATGTTGGAGATCTTGTTATAGGAGATGTAGGAGATGTTGTTATAGGAGATGTTGTTTCCACTGTGACTATTAAAACCTACCCAAACCAGAAACCGTGGATAGATGGCAGCATTCGCAGAAAACTGAAAGCGCCGAACCACTGCATTTAACCATGGCAAGGTGACTGGGAATATGGTTGAATACAAACAATGTAGTTATGCCCTCCCTCCATAAGGCAATCAAACAGGCAAAACGTCAGTACAGAGACAAAGTGGAGTCACAATTCAACGGCTTAGACACAAGATTATGTGGCAGGGTCTACAGACAATCCCGGATTACAAAGGGAAAACCAGCCATGTAGCAGACTCTGACGTCTTGCTCCCGGACAAGCTAAACACCTTCTTTGCCTGCTTTGAGGATAACGCAGTGCCACGGACGCGGGCCGCTCCCAAGGACTGTGGCCTCTTGTTCTCCGTGGCCGACGTGAGTAAGACATTTAAGCGTGTTAACCCTCACAAGGCTGCCGGCCCAGACAGCATCCCTAGCCGCGTCCTCAGAGCATGTGCAGACCAACTGGCTGGAGTGTTTACGGACATATTCAATCTCTCCCTATCCCAGTCTGATGTCCCGACTTGCTTCAAGATGTCCACCATTGTTCCTGTAACCAAGAAAGCAAAGGCAACTGAACTAAATGACTATCACCCCGTAACATTCACTTCTGTCATCATAAAGTGCTTTGAGAGACTGGTTAAGGATCAGATCACCTCTACCTTACCTGAAAACACTAGACCCACTTCAATTTTCTTACTGCCCCAATAAATCCACAGACGATGAAATCGCTATCGCACTGCACACTGCCCTATCCCATCTGGACAAGAGAAATACCTAACTAAGAATGATGTTTATTGACTATAGATCAGCCTAAAAACACCACAATACCGCTCCAAGCTTATCATTAAGCTCAGGGCCCTGGGTCTGAACCACGCCCTGTGCAACTGGGTCCTGGACTTCCTGGCGGGCCACCCCCAGGTGGTGAAGTTAGGAAACAACACCCCCTCTTCGCTGATTCACAAGGGTACGTGCTCAGCCCCCTCCTGTACTCCCTGTTCACCCATGACTGCGTGGCCAAGCACGCCTCCAACTCAATCATCAAGTTTGCAGACGACACAACAGTAGTAGGCTTCATTACCAACAACGATGAGACAGCCTACAGGGAGGAGGTGAGGGCCCTGGCGGAGTGGTGCCAGGAAAATAACCTCTCCCTCAACGTCAACAAAATAAAGGAGCTGATCGTGGACTTCAGGAAACAGCAGAGGGAGCACCCACCCTATCCACATCGACAGGACCCGCAGCAGAGAAGGTGGAAAGCTTCAAGTTCCTTGGCGTACAAATCACTGACGGTCCACCCACCATCAATCTGAAACGGTCAACCCACACAGACAGTATAGTGAAGATGGTGCAACAGTCCCTCTTCAACCTCAGGAGGCTGAAGAAATTTGGTTTGGCCCCTAAGACCCTCATAAACCTTTTCAGATGCACAATTGAGAGCATCCTGTCTGGTACGGCAACTGCACCGCCCACAACCAAGGCGGGGGGGTCTGCCCAATGCATCACCTGGGGCACACTGCCTGCCCTCCAGGACCCCTACAGCACCCAATGTCACAGGAAGGCCAAAAAGATCCTCAAAGACTTCAACCACCCGAGCCACAGCTAGGTTCACCCCGCTATCATCCAGAAGGTGAAGTCAGTACAGGTGCTCAGGGGTGTGAAGGTGAACGGCAAGGCACTGGAGCGATGAACTGAACCTTGCTGTCTCTGCCTGGCCGGCCTCCCTCTCTCCACTGGGATTCTCTGCCTCTGACCCTATTACGGGGGCTGAATCACTGGCTTACTAGTGCTCTTCCATGCCGTCCCTAGGAGGTGTGCGTGGTTTGAGTCATAGACGTGATCTTTCTGTCTGGTTTTGCGCCCCGCCCCCTCTTGTTCGTGTGTTGGAGGAGATCTTCGTGGGCAATACTCAGTGTTGTCTCAGGGTAGTAAGTTGATGGTGTGTTGATGTCCCGATAGTGGTGTGTGAGCTGTGCTTTAGAAAAGTGGGTGGGGTTATATCCTGCCTGGTTGGCCTTGTCCGGGGGTTTCGTCGAACGGGGCCACAGTGTCCCCCGATCCACCCCTGTCTCAGTATCCGGTATCTATGCTGCAATAGTCTATGTGCCGGGGTGCTAGGGTCAGTCTGTTATGTCTGGTGTCCTGTGTGAATTTAAGTATGCTCCCTCTACTTCTCTCGTTCTCCCTGTCTCCCTCCCTCCCCTACCAGAGGACCTGAGCCCTAGGATCATGCCTAAGGACTACCTGGCCTGATGACTCCTGGCTGTCCCCAGTCCACCTGATTGTGCTGCTGATCCAGTTTCAACTGTTCTGCCCGCGGCTAGGGAACCCTGACCTGTTCACCAGATGTGCAACCTTGTCCAGGACCTGCTGTTTTCGACTCTCTCTTTCTCTCTCTACCACACCTGCTGTCTTGACCTCTGAATGCTCGGCTATGAAAAGCCAACTGACATTTACTCCTGATGTGCTGACATTTTGCACCCTCTAAAACCACTGTGATTATTATTTAACCCTGCTGGTCATCTGTGAACGTTTGAACATCTTGAAGATCAATCAATATTTATATATTTCTTAATTACATTATTACTTTTAGATTTGTGTGTATTGTTGTGAATTGTTAGATATTACTGCACTGTTGAAGCTAGAAACACAAGCATTTCGCTACACCAGCAATAACATCTGCACCATCTGCACCCATACATCTGATTGTATGTGACCAATAACATTTTATATTATTTATACCTTAATAAAAAGTTACTCAAGTAGAAGTCAGACAGTAAAAAATGACTTGAGTAAAAGTCAATTAAAATGTTCTTGTTTTAAAAATGTATGGTTAGCCAGGGTCACACCAACACTCAGAAATTATTTACAAAATATGCATTTGTATTTAGTGAATCCGCCAGGCCAGAGGCAGCAGGGATGACCATGTGTTCTCTTGATAAGTGCGTGAATTTGACAATTGTCCTGTCCTGCTAAGCATTCAAAATGTAACAAGTACTTTTGGTTGTCAGGGAAAATGTATGGAGTAAAAAGTACAATATTTTCTTCATGAATGTAGTGCAGTAAAAGTAAAAGTTGTTAAAAATATAAATAGTCAAGTAATGTACAGATACCCCTAAAACTACTTAATCAGTACTTTAAAGTATTTTTACTTAAGTACTTTACACCACTGGGTAGCTAAAGGTAAATGAATAAAGTAATAGTGTGTTAATCTGAGTCTGAGGCCATGATCTTCTAAATAATTGTGGCGTGTCTACCTTTTCACTGGAACTGAATCGTAGCATCGTATAACCAAAAACACCACTTCCTGTACTCTAGAATCGAGTGTGTAGAATAGTGTGTGTATAGTGCGTATATGCATGTCTTTATACAGGCCTGGTTTCAACCACAGGTTACATATCTGATAGTTTGTTCTCAGAAAAACAAAACAAATACAAATACATTAAAAAACAATTGTGACAAACAGGATGTGCGTGATGAAGACAGACTGACAGATTAAAACCTTTTCTTTCAGAAGTATTTTTCATGAAAGATTACCTCGGCCTAACTGGTCAAAGCAAATCCAGTAATGGATGACAAGGCCCGCGAGAGAATGTGTACAGCTGTTGTTTCAGCCACAGAGCTCTATCGTAGACAGTGATACAGCCTAGCTGATAATAAAGTGCCACACAGAAAACGTTTGCTCCTGTTCTCACACTGTCTTCTTCCTTTAAAACTCTGAGTTGCTTTTCATTATCGCTGCCTCCGTCTCCTGCTAACCTTTCTCTGGTCTCCATAGAAAAGATAGGAGCATCGTTTTAATGTAGAAGGGTTTCCACCACTGTGGGTTGTGTCGGGTTAACACATGTAGCCTACCTAATGGTGGATAACATGTGTTAACCACAGATAGTGAGACCCTCTACTTCTGACACTGGCGAAGAAAGGAACAACAGTAGGAGTCCTAACCTTTCCCCTTCTTTCCCCTTCTGACTGACAAACCACAGAGAGCCTCTCCATCACCACAGAGACTACACACACACACACACACACACACACACACACACACACACACATACATACATACATTACACAAACACAGAATACTGGAACCTTTTCACTGCACTGGTAACGAGACAGGATAATGATGTCACTGATGATGACAACAAAGCAAAACTACAGATACAGGTACAGTAGAAACCAATGACTCTGACTCCGAATCAAGACTGCCTCTCATTCCTTTGGAGAACAAGACATTCCCAGTCTCAAACAAACTCTTATGGGCTAATTGTAAAAGAAGGACATCACTTAAGAAATGCATTAAAGGCATTTAATCCTAATCATCGCTACCAACAATGTAGTAGCAACAAGTGATTGTTTTCTAATCTCCCTCCAGAAGTGAGTGTTTTTATGTAAATGTTTTTCATGAATAATCAGAGTCAAAATGAAGGTACAGTTTGCTTTAACTGCCTTTCAAGACACCCAAGGAGGGTACTGTACACACACGAGGAATTATACAATAATATGGTATTAACAGATGCTTTTATCCAAAGAAACTCATAGTTAGCAACATACTGTACATTGTGTGACTTACACACAACCATACACACTAAATAGTATTCATAGTGCACAGAACGATGTGACTTTACAGAGGTGGAAACAGAAATGGAGGTGTTGTAAGTGGCTGTACAGACGGAAGGGGAAAATCCGCTGTGGCATTCTAGAGCATTCGCTACACCTCAAACACTCATACCTACTCCACAGCAGCCCCCAAAACCCCTTCGGTTAACAGAGAGACAGCGTTAACTTTCTCTCTTCCCACATGTAGTAACCTATTTAACATCAACCGCCACTGTTAGTGTACACCACGCGCTAACCGGTTGCTCCACCGGAGCTCCAGCCATGTTTTACTGTGTACACCGATACAGTTGAAACAACTCCACAGCTTTCCCTCTCTCCTGGAGCCATTGAAATGGATCATTCTAGAATGAGTCTAATTCCAGAAAGCACCGTCTGGTTCTGACTCCATGGTTGAAAGACAGAGGTCACTAGATGGCCATGCTAAACTGTCACGTTCTGTCACGTTCTGTCTTTGTTTTAGTATGGTCAAGGGCGTGAGTTGGGTGGGTTGTCTATGTTCGTTTTTCTATGATTTGCTATTTGTGTGTTTGGCCTGGTATGGTTCTCAATCAGAGGCAGCTGTCAATCGTTGTCCCTGATTGAGAAACATATTTAGGGAGCCTGTTTTCTATTGTGTTTCGTGGGTGATTGTTTTCTGTTGTGTGTTCTGCACCAGCCAGAACTGTTTTCGGTTGTTTCTCTTTGTTATTTTTGTTGTTTCCGTGTTCATTTGAATAAATATGGACACATACAGCGCTGCAAATTGGTCCGATCTCTCTTACTCCTCATCAGAGGAAGATGACGAACATTACATAAACTGGATAATAGTGTCAATATGGTCAGATTTGATGAGTAGGTACTAGGTAGAGATTGTTCTTTATCAAATAGGGTAAGAGGTCAAATTCAGGGTACGGTTATAGTTCAGGTTTGGGGTTAATAGCATTTGTGTAACATTTGTGTCTATCCATCTGTCCTTTCTAGCATGGCCTGATGTGACGATCATGGAACTTATGGGTCATATAGGTCATTAGTTGTGGAACAAAGTGACTAATATCCACAGCTAGAGGTCAGCAGAAAACGTCACCTTTAACATCAATACCTGCTTTTGTTAACTTACCCCTCTTAATCATTGGTATGCGTTGCTTTTATGTCACTTTTTTCACTTATAGTATTGTAAAGTGCTGCTCATCCATTGCTAATGTCTAGCGCGCACCAGGGTGATGCATGGCAGCCATTTTGCACCAGAACCCTCACCACATGTTGGCTATCACATTGGATGACAGAGGACAACAAATCGGCCATTTAAAACTAGTATTTTATTAAGAAACATTATACATTGTTTAGGCATACTGGCAAATAGCCAGCAAGTTAACACACAATCACAATCATCAAATTCACTGTGGAAGTAAATTCGATTGAATCATTCATAAATATATAAAGATATTCATTAAAGTGACATAAACGTTATAATAGCTGCATATTGAAAATATTCAAACATTCAAAGTCAATAGTCGGCTGTACTAGGAACTGGAAAATTCTGTCCTTCTACGTCTTGTGGTGAGTTGTTGACCATTGAGAAGCAATTTTGAGAAGCAATGTTGTTTTGTGAGGATTGTTGTTGGCTGGTTGTACGATAGTGGTGGTTGTAGTAGAAGTAGTAGTTGAGGTGATGTGATGTTTTTGCAGTGTGTGAGACTTGTTCTTCTCGTTCAGGTACTGCATGGTTTTCTGTGCCCAGGGGTTGGAAGTGTCAGAGCAGATTCGTAGGCCTTTCACTGTGACAAACCTGGGGAAAGAACAGGTTTAAAAAAACAATCAGACCAGTCACAATACGCGCTCAAAACAGTCATGCTTTCTATGAACCAACTGTCTATCTGGGTATAATGCATTATGAATGCATTCATATACTGCATTCACAACAGCTGAAATAAGTAAGGGATAATCAATGGAAAATGAACAATGTGAAAAGTGTGTTCCACGACCCGCTAGCGGAGTGAAACTAACCTTCCACAGTTGCATTATTTTCCAGAGAACACATAGAGCCCCGAGTTGATTATGCCTTTTAATACCATGGCTATAATTTAACACATTTGCCGTAAAAAGTGTTCAATGTTCAACATCCACTGACGTAGCTAGCAAGTTTACTCGATAGCTACTGTAGTTGCCTTGGTAGTCAAACAAACAGACTTGCTAGTTTAGCTAACCACAGTAATGGCTTGCTATTCTTAATATCGAATTCAACAATGCCAATGATGTTATGAGCACTTACATCACTGCCTTTATGTTACACATGGCTGTGTCCTGTAGGTAGTAGGAATCGATCAGGTTGCGGCGCACTATAGTGCCTTTAATCTCCAAACAGCAGGAGATTACTGATCCACCGGCTACAAGAGAGAGAAGAGTTGTAATTATCATGTTCATCATCATCCATGTCCACTGTACTTATAAAGCATGACATGATTTTCTTCCCCTTGAATTTCCATCGTCATCAATTTGCTTCCTATGCTAAGAACAAACATATTGAGTGGAATCTAACACTATCTAACCAAATGCATGATCACAGGACACACACACACACCTTGAGCAGAAGTGGTGGACATCAGTAGAGTGGTGGTGAAGAGAAGCAGGAGAGCGAGGAGGGCCTTCATTCTGCCTGTATCACTGGGTCTGCAGTCAGATGTGTCACGCTCACCAGAACTGTAGCTCTTTTTAAGCCCACCAACCTCATACGCAGAGACACAACATACCCGTATGCAAATACTTTTCCTACACTCAGAGAGCATCACAGACGGGTTTCCTCCCACAGAACCCCCTAACCATGAGGACTGTCTCCCCCGCTATCACTTTCTCATCACTGGTGACTTAGCGGGTTTCCATAGCGGTGGTGAGTGACACTACTATTTCTAGTTCTATGACTGTAGTACTGAGCGGCTGGTTTAATGCATGTCTATGTGGACACAGAGGGAAGCGCTGTGTTTTGGTTAAGAAATGGCATGATAACATGCCCGACTGGTCTCTCAGTATTAGTGTTAGTGAGACAGTTTAATAAGAGGCCCATGTAGCATTTGAGGCTAACCACAAGATAGGTTGACAATGGAAGGGAGGACATTTTGAGAGGCGTCACATCCAAATGGAAGATGTGGCTTGAGTGGAACGCCAAACAATTCCTACGCTAACCCTGACTGACTGTGCATACTGTACTATTCACACAGTAGTGGCAGTAGTGTGGCAGACACTGTTAAAATGGAGCCTTCAACCTGTCACTGTGTGAGATTCAGTTAGTTACCACAAGGGTAAAATGAGAAGTTGCCAATGACCTTTTATTTTTATATCAAAGCTTTGCAGCAGTAAAAACACCTGTAGAATCAATTAATATCAAGCCAAACACATTACTGTTATAATGTATTTATCTTAAACTGATTTAGAAACAGTTTACTAGGTAATAAATGCAAAAAAAAAAGACCCCCAAAAAATCAAAAAAGTAAATAAGCATGTTAGTGTTTGTCATGTAAATACTGATTAGGTCCAGTTTGAACAATCCAAGACTGATCTGTCGGATGGCAAGGATATTTCCTCCAAATATTCTGCTAGGCCATACAAATACTGTGGTGAATGTCCAACTCCTATAATGATGTTATGCACCATGGTGACCATCACTTTGAAGGTAAACTGACCAGGAAAAGCCCTAGTCAGATGAATCCTGCGTAGTCGAGATGTGTTTTCTGTTGCTGCAGGTTCTGAGGTAAAGTTGAACCTGATGAGTGGAGCTACTCATCTCTCCGACCACAGATTGTTTAGACCTCTCTAAATAACACACACACGCATGCACACACACCGTTCCACTGGTTATGATATTTCTGTGGCCACGTGTTCTTTAGACTCCTGAAAGTCCCCTTAACGTTCTTGGGACATTGTGTCATGGCCCCCTGGAGGTGTTTGACACGTGATGGTCCCAGGTGCCCCAAACGATTATAAGTAAAGTAATTAAATGGTATGGGGGTTATAAGGTAACTGTTATAATGTTCAGCTAAAATAGTGTAAAATCTTCAATCAGTGACTATATGATTGCATTTGGCATGATCACTTCACACTGACTTTTCAATATGACCCCACATGCGTTTGAATTTACAACCTCTGGACTTGGGGTGTGCTGAACTTCCTGCTGGGCCACCAAAATCTGTCAAATTTCAGAAGTCCCCTACACATTCATCAGTGGTTCACCAATCAGGGCCTTAATGGGCTTGGCAACAGCAAACAAGGACGATGTGTCATGAAACTAGGGTGCGTGTGCCCTGGGTAAAATGTTTGTTTGTTTGTTGGTAGAACGCCTCTTTGCGACCATCAGGTGACGTCCCTGGGATGAACCGGGGACTACACAAAAACCTCCAGGGAACCATGACACAACGTCCCAAGAACGTCCTAAAAACGTCCTCGGGGACATTCCCGGGACCAACCGAGAACTAGACAAAACCACCAAGGGACCAGGACACAACGTCCTGACGACTTTAGGCCGACTATTACGTGACATCATGGGGTCGTCCTAACAAACTCATTATTGTTTGCAGGGGTCATATCTGAAAGTAATTGTTATCAGTGTCCAGATGAATCATTGGTTATTATTAGAGATGCCTTTTCTGTTGCTGTGGGATCTGAGTCAGGGTTTTATCTGATGAGTGGAGCTACTACTCGCTCTTTCCACTGGTTTATGATGTGTTATGAAGTGTTCTTAACACAGGGCCTAGGTGGGACATGGTAAGAACAGAAAGGTGATGGGGGCTGAGGGAGGAACAGGAAGAGAGTGAGAGAGGTGAAGAAAAGACAGGGGCTTACAAGAAAGGAAGTAGGGGTAGTGTTGGTGGTCTACTCAGTCATTCCATCAGTGTTTGCATGAAATAAGTCGCAACACAACCACTGTACAGTAAGAAGCATTTAAAGTAGCTGCGGACAGAGATTGATTGTGTGTCCTATTCGTACGGTTCATGCAAATAAGGCAGACACCATCAATAATAATAATAATAATAATTATAAGTAATAATAATACAATGTAGACAGTTGAAATATAAGTGGCCGAGCACGTATGCATAGATCTGTGCAAAAGACAAAGAGGAAGAGAGAAAGAGAGAGAGAAAGAGAAAAAGAGAGAGAGAGAGAGAAAGAGAGAAAGAAAGTAAGACAGAGAGTGAGAGAAAGAGCAGAGGTGTCGTCTAACCACAAACATGTACTGTAGGTGAGATAAGTGTGTAGGAGAGACTGGAACACTGTAGTCCGTTATCACAGCCCATGTGTTCAAAAGTACACACTGCGCGTTGCCCACACACACACACAGACTTCTGTTCCAAGCCTGAGGGTTGCTCTCCGGTTGAGAGACAAAGAGAGTATAGCCTCAGGGCTAGTCTATGTTAATGTGCCTCCAGGATATATTAGCTAAGTCATATTTAATATACTGTTCCGTCTGTATAGGGATTCCTATGGTGGGAGAGGCATGGGGACACTCTGACCATCACTTCCCCTCTCTCTCTGTTGTCCTTCCCTCCATCACATTTTTGGGTGCAAATGAATGGGTAAGCATGGAGATGGTCATTTCCAAACTAGTTCTCTTTAAGCCATGTTCTGGGCTGAGATAGGCCTATCGACAGATAACTTAAACTCCTAGCCAACCTGAATGTAATAAAGGTTTGATGAAAGGTTGCACATGATAGTCAGAAAAGGGCAGAGAAGTAAATAACACAACCAGGTTTGGGGTTAATTCCACAAATGCAATTCTAGTTCAATTCCCCCTCATTGTAAATTCCATTTAATTCAATTCAAATTCCTGGTCAGTCTCTGAATTCAGTGATGATTAAATTCCTCCCAATTACAATGTTAGGTGCATTCCAATAATTAAATTCCCAATTAAATTCCCCAACAATTACACAATTCCAATTCCTTCAGCCATTCAGGCTGATCATGTCACTGTTAGCTATACTGGCAATATACAAATCCATGTAAAAATGACATTTGATATGATATTTGTTTTATACTAGGTGGAATTTTAAATGGAATTAGAATTGACCCCAACTAGATAGACACTGGACCCAACTAGACAGACATCAATTAAATAATAATATAAATCATCATCATCATCATAATATTATAATATATGCAATTTAGCAGATGTTCAGAAACTTGTATGGTTCATAAACTCTGTCTATCAAAGACAATTCGTAAAAATCCAAATAACTTCACAGATTGTCATTGTAAAGGGTTTAAACACCGTTTCCCATGCTCGTTCAATGAACCATAAACAATTCATGAACATGCACATGTGGAACGGTTGTTAAGACACTAACGGATTACAGACAGTAGGCAATTAAGGTCACGGATATGAAAACTTAGGACACTAAAGATGCCTTTCTGCTGACTCTGAAAAACACCAAAAGAAAGATGCCCAGATGCTAATCTGTGTGAATGTGCCTTAGGCATGCTGCAAGGACAGCCACCATTGAGTGGCTGCTGCCAACACACTGTCATTGACACTGACCCAACTCCAGCCACTTTAATAATGGGAATTGATGGGAAATGATGTAAATATATCACTAGCCACTTTAAACAATGCTACCTTATATAATGTTACTTACCCTACATTATTCATCTCATATGCATAAATACTGTACTCTACATCATCGACTGCATCCCTATGTAATACATGTATCACTAGCCACTTTAACTATGCCACTTTGTTTACTTTGTCTACATACTCATCTCATATGTATATACTGTACTCGATACCATCTACTGTATGCTGCTCTGTACCATCACTCACTCATATATCCTTATGTACATATTCTTTATCCCCTAACACTGTGTATAAGACAGTAGTTTTAGAATTGTTAGTTAGATTACTTGTTGGTTATCACTGCATTGTCGGAACTAGAAGCACAAGCATTTCGCTACACTCGCATTAACATCTGCTAACCATGTGTATGTGACAAATAAAATTTGATTTTGAAGGAGGCATGAGGACTGAGATGTGGCCAGGGCAATAAATTGCAATGTCCATACTGTGAGACGCCTAAGACAGCGCAACAGGGAGACAGGACGGACAGCTGATTGTCCTCGCAGTGGCAGACCCAGTGTAACAACACCTACACAGGATTGGTACATCCGAACATCACACCTGCAGGACAGGTACAGGATGGCAACAACAACTGACTGGGTTACAACAGGAACGCACAATCCCTCAACCAGTGTTCAGACTGTCCGCAATAGGCTGAGAGAGACTGGACTGAGGGCTTGTAGGCCTGTTGTAAGGCAGGTCCTCACCAGACATCACCGGAAACAATGTTGCCTATGGACACAAACCCACCGTCGCTGGACCAGACAGGACTGGCAAAAAGTTCTCTTCACTGACGAGTCACGGTTTTGTCTCACAAGGGGTGATGGTTGGATTCACGTTTATCGTCAAAGAAATTAGCGTTACACCGAGGCCTGTACTCTGGAGCGGGATCGATTTGGAGGTGGAGGGTTCGTCATGGTCTGGGGCGGTGTGTCACAACATCATCGGACTGAGCTTGTTGTCATTGCAGGCAATCTCAACGCTGTGTGTTACAGGGATGACATCCTCCTCCCTCATGTGGTACCCTTCTTGTAGGCTCATCCTGACACGACCCTCCAGCATAACAATGCCACCAGCCATACTGCTCTTTCTGTGAGTGATTTCCTGCAAGAAAGCAATGTCAGTGTTCTGCCATGGCCAGCGAAGAGCCCGGATCTCAATCCCATTGAGCACGTCTGGGACCTGTTGGACCGGAGGGTGAGGGCTAGGGCCATTCCCCCCAGAAATGTCTGGGAACTTGCAGGTGCCTTGGTGGAAGAGTGGGGTGACATCTCACAGCAAGAACTGGCATATCTGGTGCAGTCCATGAGGAGGAGATGCACTGCAGGACTTAATGCAGCTGGTGGCCACACCAGATACTGACGGTTACTTTTGATTTTGACCCCCCCTTTGTTCAGGGACACATTATTCCATTTCTGTTAGTCACATGACTGTGGAACTTGTTCAGTTTATGTCTCAGTTGTTGAATCTTGTTATGTTCATATAAATATTTACACATGTTAAGTTTGCTGAAAATAAACGCAGTTGACAGTGAGAGGACGTTTCTTTTTTTGCTGAGTTTATATATTAATAGAGAGTTACCTAAACTGAAGTAGGTGAGAGGTTCACACAGCCAAAGGAACATTAGACAAGATCAGTCATTGACACAGGCTTTGCGAGACAGCATATGACATCACATATTACAGTATGTCTTTTTTAGCGTACACTGAATATACAAAGATGTTCAAATAAACCTAGATGTAAACTAAACCCAGCAAGACATTCCCAGGTAAGGGATAGGTCAAGCTCTTACAACTTGGCAATGACCAAACTCTGGATTATGAATGGGGGAAAAGCAGAACTTCTGTTGTTACACTCTCTCTTTCCGTTCTAATTCATAAACGTAAGACGTTGGCAATAGCTTAAACTACATCTTCATTCAGAAAAACGGATCTGAATGACCAAACTGCTGGTAAAGTCTAGGCCTACTTCTGCTTTTCATGAAGGGGGAATCACAATGCAGAACTAGAGAATAATGGCGTTTTCAAACATGATTTCACGACATTTGGTCATTTGTCTTTCACCATTTCAGGGTGCACTTTATCTGAACGTTTCTACTATTCAACGACCACAACAACACCTTGCCCAATGCAGTCTGAAGACAGGCCGTGCCCTGAAAGGCATGACTACCCAACCCATGGGTCCAAACATGACTCAATACCCACACCATCTACCTGTTTCCTGTCACACCAAACTCATATGTAACACAGACACAGAGCTGTCTCTAAGGAAATCAATGGGACGGATGCATCTCAATAGCTTTAGGCAATACGTTTCTGCATATATTATGAGTTGCCTTTTTATCCACAAAGGCATATTTTCGCTCAATTCCTATTTTTTGCCAAAAGTGCAATCTGAAGTACAGGAGAGTGCAGTCTGCACACTGCAAAAAGTCATCATCGATATTCCCTGTTGTGGTTAACCTTTCTGCCTGATAAGATGCTGGTGGTGGTAAGAAGCTTCCCCTAGTCAGGGGATGAGCAACTAGCCGCCCGCCGACCATTTGAAAGCCCTCGGATCATTGGAATTATTTATTTTTTACTCAGTCGGGGTCTCAACTTACTGTTGAGAGTTAGAATAGTAGAATGCAATTCCTTAATATGGTTGTGTATCAGCTGTTTTTCTCTTGTTATGTCAGTCACTGACAGTCTATCTAAACTTGTTATTATGGTCGAATTACTGACCTGGCTAAGAAAACAAATATTTTGTTAGTCAGTCTCACTCAGATATCAAATTAAAAACTGCAAACATTTCTCTCCAGCTCATTTTCCTCTCTGCCCCATGTCAAGATGTGTAGAATTGCAGCAAACTTGTTTTAAAATATTAGTCAGCCACCAATTTGCAAGTTCTCCCATAAAAATATGAGAGAGGCCTGTAATTTTCATCATAGGTACACTTCAACTATGACAGACAAAATAAAAATCCAGAAAATCACATTGTAGGATTTTTAATGAATTTATTTGCAAATTATGGTGGAAAATAAGTATTTGGTCAATAACAAAAGTTTATCTCAATACTTTGTTATATACCCTTTTTTGGCAATGACAGAGGCCAAACGTTTTCTGTAAGTCTTCACAAGGTTTTCACACACTGTTGCTGGTATTTTGGCCCATTCCTCCATGCAGATCTCCTCTAGAGATTTTCTATGGGGTTTCTGGAGAAGGCCACTCCAGGGAAATGCTTCTTGCACAATTGCCCGGGCGGTGTGTTTGGGATCATTGTCATGCTGAAAGACCCAGCCACGTTTCATCTTCAATGCCCTTGCTGATGGTAGGCTTTGTTACTTTGGTCCCAGCTCTCTGCAGGTCATTCACTAGGTCCCCCTGTGTGGTTCTGGGATTTTTGCTCACCGTTCTTGTGATCATTTTGACCCCACGGGGTGTGGAGCCCCAGATCGAGGGAGATAATCAGTGGTCTTGTATGTCTTCCATTTCCTAATAATTGCTCCCACAGTTGATTTCTTCAAACCAAGCTGCTTACCTATTGCAGATTCAGTCTTCCCAGCCTGGTGCAGGTCTACAATTTTGTTTCTGGTGTCCTTTGACAGCTCTTTGGTCTTGGCCATAGTGGAGTTTGGAGTGTGACTGTTTGAGGTTGTGGGCAGGTGTCTTTTATACTGATAACAAGTTCAAACAGGTGCCATTAATACAGGTAACGAGTGGAGGACAGAGGAGCCTCTTAAAGAAGAAGTTACAGGTCTGTGAGAGCCAGAAATCTTGCTTGTTTGTAGGTGACCAAATACTTATTTTCCACCATAATTTGCAAATAAATTAATGAAAAATCCTACAATATGATTTTCTGGATTTTTTTTCTCATTTTGTCTGTCATAGTTGAAGTATACCTATGATGAAAAATACAGGCCTCTCTCATCTTTTTAAGTGGGAGACCTTGCACAATTGGTGGCTGACTAAATACTTTTTGCCCCACTGTATATATATATAGGCCAACGAATTGGTGTGGACTGGGGCTGGTGCACTTGGTTTCAGGGAACGGAAAACTCTCCCTCTTTCTTCCTCTTTTCAGTTTCCTGCTCTGACCGCAAAGGACCGATCTGGATGGAGGGAGGAAGGATGGAAGGAGGGAGGGCGGGAGAGGAGGAAGGAGGGCTGTGAAATGTGTGCAGTCACCAGCACATGATCTCATGACCTCACAGCATGCCCAAACATATCTGTTGACATCCTCACTTGTGGCCCCCGCCACCCCACCCCACCATGCCACACATACACATACAAATACACACAGTGTCGTATGGCAGTATAGAAAAATGTGCAGTTGTTAAGTTGCTAATTCCCTGCTATTCTACACATTTTGAGTAGTGCACACACACACACACACAGTACCTACCGCTGCACAGTGGAAATCACAATCTAGTCACCCCTAGCCCTGGGTTTGTTTCATTTCAATGGACTAGGCCCGTGCAAATGAATGTCCCTTATAAGACTCATGAAAGAACCATCCCTAACCTAAATCCAACATAAATTCTACATTTTCCAACAGTAGAGAAATCCATAGGCCTGAATCCATCTAGTCAGTGGCCTGACCATCATTTTTTCAGAGTTTCATTCAATAAGCACACCATGGTCCTAATTACACAATCTTTGCAGGAAATGTCTGACTAAGCAGAAGCACCCATGAGTGTCCCCCCGTCCCCCGTGACCCCAGCCAACCCCATCCTCGCTCTGAAAAAATTAAAAACAGATCCGGTCGGACTGAATCAGGTTCCTCATTTTAGGGTTTAAAAGCTGAGGATCTGGTCAAGAAAGATCAGTCATCTCCTCTCCTCCAGCCGGTTCTAGCCTTCAGAATCAGACAAGAACACAGTTGTGAACACCACCATAGTAACCATGCAGCTGTGCTACGGACCAATGGCGTGCCTCGCTCTCTTCGCTGTCATTCTCTCGTTAACAGCCACTGACACTGGTAAGTACAGTCTGCTACTGTAGTGAATTTGGGGGGTATAGCCCTTGCAGGACTTGAACCAACAACTTTGCATATGTTCATCCAACAACTAAAATTATGCCAAGAGATCTGTAACCCTTGGCAAAGTTATTGGTTTAGCCCTATTTTTGTGTTTTATAAACTCTGTAAATACAATATTTTCTGGAATAAAATCAGGTGGTGGTGGGTTAAAACATGTTGTACTAAACCACATATGCTTCTTTAACTCTTCAGACGCCAACAAGGTTCACAACTGTTGCACAAATGTCTCCAAGCAGAAGATCACCGTTCCCATCATCGGCGCCAGACTGCAGAAAAAGGCCCTCCCCTGCGTCAACGCTGTCATGTAAGAACCTCTCCATCCCAACAGAACACAGAACTTCACAAATCATCATGTATTAAGGCCCACTCTTACAACCTCCAGACAGACGAATGAGTTAGGACAAAAGAGTAGGACAGCTGTCTCAATGTTGTCATCCTGTGTTCCGCACAGCTTCGAGATCGACAACGGAGAGACCATCTGCAGCCATTGGAAAGAGTCCTGGGTTCGAAAAGCATTCTTCCAACTGGAGTAAGTCCTCAACAATATAACCAATGAGTGATCAATAGTCAGTCCTATTCATTCATATACATAGTGTAGTACTCCCTGTAGGCTAATCCTGAAATACTCACCGGTTACATACTTTCATGGCTGGCTAGAGTAGGTGACTTGCATAAAGACCTGTACAAGCGCCATTAGTAGAAAAGACCGGATGTAAAATAAATAAATGGTTGGTGGAAAGTTGAAATGCTTACTTTTGCTGCTGTTTCTTCTAGGATGGCCAGAAAGTCCCTGGACACACAGGTCCCCACCGCCAACTCCCCCACCACATCCCCATAGAGGACGCTCTTCACCCTCATCATCATCATCGTCACTCGCTGAACTTGAGGGATGGCGTTGTTTAAACCTGTAATTGAAAGGATAAACTATTACATTATTTATGCTAAAGAAGGTACATGTAAAGCCATCGAGATAATATGAGAGAAACTGGTGTATTTATTATTTATTGCCAGTTGAAGTATTTATTGGGTGTTTTATATGTAGATTGAATGGCTTTGTATGAATTGCAGTTTGCTATATGCTATTAACATTTAGTTAATTCATATGATGTGCATTTTAAAGTCAAAGGTCAACAGCCTATTTCCAAGTTGAAATAAACTGGAGATGTAAGAATGTATGTCAAGTATTTATACCAAATAAAACAACTGAATCCTTTGCTATCCCATCTTATAATCAATCCCCTTAGTCATTTCGTTAGAAACATGAGTCCTGCGTATTGTACATTCTCCATTTGCATGGGTTAGTTGGCTTCACACTCCCATTCAATTCTTCATTCTGAACCAGATTTTGGCTGAATTGCCTCTACTTATAGATTCTTGCCGCCACCGGGCGGATTCAATTTAGCATTGCAGCTACATACATTCAACATGTATGGACCTTTCCTTATTTCATCTCTTTCATTTCACACTTGACTTCGAAGCTCCATCAGCTCCTAGGGTTTGCGTTACAGTTGATGCAATTACGGTGGACGCCTAAACGGAAATGAAAACCACATGGAAATATGTTGTGACCTGCTGCACCGGTGTAGATGGAAGGGGGGATAGAAAGTTCCTAGATGTGCACGATCTCGCACTCCACTGGCTCCTTGACACGCGACATTCGGACGTTTCCTTTCAAAAAAAATCCAAAGCTCCAAACGGGACCTTTCTATTCATTTGCTTCCCAGCTAACGGCATTATTAACGTTTCACCTGGAGCCTGTCTATCAAATGAGGTGACACGGACGTTTGATGAGGCATTGTATGACGTTATTTAGCTTACGTTAGATGTTCGTGTCATTCGGTAAACAAGTCGAGCAAAATTATTCGAAGGATTATGCAAAATAATCACGAGTTGGAACCGCTAACGTAACGTTACCTAGCTAGCTAACGTTACTCGCCGAACTGTTGGCCAGCGGCTAATCAACTGCTATCCTAAACGTACTGTACTTTTGTATTCTTGACAGGTGCAAACTAGCCACGGTAACATAGTGCGCAAGATGGGGTTGTCGTTGTCATATCCACTGGTGAAAGAGCCAGAAAGTTATGTGGATCCTGATCTAAACGAAGGTAATGGCGTCAACAACCGTTAGTAGCTAAAATGCTGAATGAATAACCTGTGCATGGCTGGTGTACCATTCTTGTTTCCCAACGCCTCACCAGACTCCGACGAGATGAATTTTGCTATGGAAATGCATGAGATTAACTTGAGCTACACATACGACATGATCCAACAGAGGATTCGCTCTATCAAGGAGTCCGCCAAATTTGACAGTGAGTTTGGACCTCGTAATATTTGTTGTAAATATCCTATCAGAAATACTCGGGCTCCCAAGTGGCGCGGTGGTCTTTGGCACTGCATCTCCGTGCTAGAGGTGTTACTGCAGACCCTGGTTCGATCCTGGGCTGTTTCACATCTAGCTGTGATTGTGAGTCCCATAGGGCAGCGCTCAATCGGTTGGGAGGCCGGGGTAGGAGGTCATTGTAAATAAGAATTTGTTCTTTACTTACTTGCCTAGCTAGTTGAATACAAAAATAATGTTTGACTTTCAAGAAAAACATATTGGTCAAACTCGGCACAAATTCCTGTTAGCTACATAAAACTAATCCCATACAGTCATTGAATAATCTTAAATCCATGTTAGGTGCATAAAATTAACCCCATACAGTCATTGCATAATGCTAACCGGTTAAATTGGATTACTTTTCTCTATAATTTAGCCTAACAACAGGGTGGAACTGTATGGATTAGACAAACAGACCATCATCAAACATGGGAAAATAGATCAAACTGAGTGTATATACACTATATTGTAATGACCTGACTAGATCATAAATGAACAATTGTCCAGACAGAGGCTTGAGTTTGCGAATTGACGGTTTATTGAACCAACTTTACACAGGCTACTGTTTGGGCCGTAGCACACGCCAAATAGATGACAGATAACCCACAATCCAACCGTGACCTTCTCTTGTGAAGCCCAGATGTAAGAGAGAGAGAACAAAGGCTGAACCTGGTCTTAACTTCCAATGCCCAACCCCCCCTCCACGCCACTCCGCCAACCACCAGGATGCCCGGCATCAGAACATTCCAGGCATTCCCGTGATTGGCAGATAGCAGGTTGATTGACATGTCGGACCCCGCGAACACCGGGTACTGGTCAGTACAACACAACCACCTCCTAGCCTAGCACATAACACACAGCTGTCTGTGCGGGTCGCTACACAGCCCCCCCACCACAAAGTCCCTCGTCCCCGAGGGAACAAACAAAGTCTCTGAAGCGACCCGGAGGTCTCCTTTGCCTGCGTGGCCGTGATGGTCGCAGAGTGCCCCTCTGGGAACCAGGGGATGAAGGCAGGGATATGGGGGACAAGGAAGCGGGAACGGGTAATACAGTCCGTGGTTCTGGGGAACCACGCGGTGACACAGGGGGGGAGACAGGGGAGTGGGCTGTCTGGAGCCTTGTCTGCGGCACCTGAGGGTGGGTGCCTGGAGAATGTCATTGCCAGAGAGGGAATTGTGGGGGTTCCTGGGGTTTGGGGAGAAGAGGCCCCTCTGTATGGGGCTAACCTGTCCCGGTGCAGTGCCACCTTTCTCCCCCTGGGAGGAAGCTGCACCCGGTACACAACCTCCCCTACCCTCTCCAGGACACTGCAGGGTCCCACCCAGTGACTGTCCAACTTGGGGCATCTGCCTTTTTTCCTTAGGGGGCTGTAGACCCAGACCAGCTCCCCAGCCACAAAGTGCCTTCCCCGGGTGTGCACGTCATAGTTCCTTTTCCGCCTCACACCTGCATTCACCAGCTGCTCTCTGGCGAAGGTGTGGGCTGTCTCCAGGCGGTCCTGGAGTCTCCGGGCATACTCCGGCCCCGGAGGAACATGAGGGCTATCCAGGGGCCGACCAAACGCCATCTCCGCAGGGGTGCGGATCTCTCTCCCCAGCATGAGGAGGGCAGGCGTGCAGGAGGTGGAGTCTTGGACAGCGGAGCGGCATGCCATGAGGACCATAGGCAGGTGCTTGTCCCAGTCACGCTGGTGTTTGGAAGAGACGATGGCCAGCTGCTGTCCAAGCGTTTTGTTGAAGCGCTCCACAAGGCCATCACTTTGAGGATGGAGAGGAGTAGTGCGGGTCTTGTGCATACCCAGCCTCTCACACATGGTGGCGAACACACGGGACTCAAAGTTTCTGCCTTGGTCGCTGTGGATGGACTCTGCAGCTCCAAACCTGCTGAACATCCCCGCTGTCAGGGCGTCGACGATGGTCTCTGCCTCCTGGTCAGGCAGAGCATAGGCCTCGGGCCATTTTGTGAAATAGTCCATGGCCGTGAGCACCCAGCGGTTTCCACTGTCTGTGGTGGGGAACGGCCCAACTACATCCACTCCCACCCTCTCCATGGGAGCCCCCACTGGGAACTGTTGGAGCTGAGCATGAGAGCGGCCTGGGGGGCCCTTTCTCGCTGTGCAGTTGTCACAGCGGCGACAAAAGTCCTCCACATCCCTCTTGTGCTGCCCCCAGTAGAAGCCCTGACGGAGACGGCGCAGTGTTTTTGAGTACTCTGGAGCACAGCCTCCCGCAATGCTTTTGGGACCACCACCTGCCACCTCTCCTCTCCCGTAGCTGACTCCTTCCATGCCCGCTGTAGCACGCCATCAGCCAGCCGCAGTCTCTCAAACTTCGATCACAACCCTTTGGTCGCGAGTGAGAGCGCTGTCACCTCTTCCCATGGTGGCCTCACCTGCGCCTCTACCCACTGTAGCACTGGCTGTAGGTCTGTGTCCCGTCCCTGCTGCTGCCGCCATTCAGCCACGTCGACAGTCTGCAGCTCACAGCAGACAGGCCCGCTCACCCGACACACTGTGGCACAGACACCCTCCTCTGCCCGCAGCTCTCTCTCCCGTCCCTCTCTCCGTTCACAGTGGCGGCAGCCGTCTGCAGTACAGGGCCGACGGGACATGGCGTCGGCGTTGGAGTGGCGTGCCCCTGCCCTGTGCACCACCGTGAAGTCATACGGCTGAAGCTCCTCCAACCAGCGTGCCACCTGCCCCTCTGGCTCTCTGAAAGACATGAGCCACTGGAGAGCAGAGTGGTCAGTCCTTACAGTAAAGGGCAGACCACCCAGGTAGTACTTGAAGTGTTTGACGGAAGCCACAACAGCCAAGAGCTCCCGCCGGGTGACACAGTAGCGGCGCTCATGTTTGTCAAATGTTTTGCTGAAGTACGCCACCACTCTCTCCCCCTCTGGCCCCACCTGGGCCAGCACCCCACCCATGCCCACATTGCTCGCGTCTGTGTCCAGGATAAAGGGCAAGGTGAGGTCAGGGGCGAGCACGGGGGCCTCGATCAGTGCACGTTTGAGGGTGTTGAACGCCTCCTCACACTCCACTGTCCAAGTGAAAGCCTTGTCCTTCGGCAGCAGGCGGTTCAGTGGAGCAGCAACGCTTGAGAAGCCCCGTACAAACCTCCTGTAGTACGAGGCCAGGCCCAGGAAGCTCTTCAGCTGACGCTGGTCGGTGGGGTGGGCCAGTCTCTGACAGCCCCTACCTTGTCCTCCATGGTGCTGATCCCCTCCTTCCCCACTCGGTGGCCCAAGAAGGACACCTCTCTCCTCATGAAGTGGCACTTCTCGGGTGGAGCTTCAGACCTGCGGCAGCCACCCTCTCCAGCACACGCCGTAGCGCCCCCAGGGCTGACTGGAAGGAGCTGCCATGGGCCAGGATGTCATCGAGGTATACCAGACACTGCTGTCGGGGATGCCATCCAGCACCCTGTCCATCAAACGCTCAAAAGTAGCTGGAGCGTTGCACAGGCCAAAGCACAGGACCTTGAACTGCCAGTGTCCTCTGTTAGTGGAGAACGCAGTTTTGGCTCTGGCCTCTGGGGAGAGGGGCACCTGCCAGTAGCCACTGCGGAGGTCTAGTGAGGAGAACCAGGAGGACCCCTAACCAGGTCCAGCGACTCATCGATACGTGGTATGGGGTATGAGTCCTTCCTGGTTACCTCATTCAGCCGCCTGTAGTCCGCACAGAACCTCAGCTTGCCCCCTTCTTCGGAACCATGACGACTGGCGCCGCCCAGGGGCTGTCTGAGGGCTCAATGAAGTCTGCCCGCTGCATCTCCAACACAGCCTTGTCTGCCGCCTCCTGGCGTGCCAGCGGGATACGGCGGGGACGCATCTTGATGGGTCGAGCATCACCTGTGTCGATCTCATGCTGCACCAGAAGAGTCTGACCCACCTCTTCCTCACTCAACGCAAAGCTGTCTCTGAATTCAAACAGCAACTGCCACAACCGTTCCTGCTGCTCAGGGTCAAGACCAACACAGTTCCTCCCCCATATCTCCCTCACTGCAGACAGTGTCCTCTCCTCTCCCATCTGGGGTAGCTGGGCTGGGGGTGCGGCCCGGGCTCACAGAGGGCTGTGTCATGGAGGTAGCTGGGGAATGTAACACACCGCCGTAGGTGACAGGGGGACTGGGGAAAAGTCACACACAGCTGTGGGGAGGGGGCGCAGCCATGAGTCTCTGCTGCTTTAACTGTTGGAGTAAAGGGTTTGTTGGGTTGAGTGAATGTGACATTAGGGGGGCCATGGTGACTTCCGTCCCTCCCTGGAAGCTCAGTGTGCCCCTATTTAGGTCTAACTGGCAGCCTGTGCTCCTAAGAAAGTCCAACCCCAGGATACAAGGGTCCTGCACAGCCGCCACCCACACAGGATGACGCACAGTCCTGCCCCCTACTGTCAGAGTCATTATTCCCTTCCCTTTCATGGGTGCCAGCTCACCTGTGACTGTGCGGAGCTGCACAGTTGTAGGCTCACACTGAGTCCAACCTGGCACAATATCTGGCCTCACCAGGGTTACTGTGGACCCAGTGTCCACCAGGGCGGAGCAGGGCACCCCTCCACAGTGACAGGGACATGACAAAAGTCCCCAACACAGGTCCGGCCCACCACAACAACAGGCTCCCTCCGCTTGCCCTCGTCTGCTTCTGGGGAAGTGGAGCCTTGCTTCCCCGTCTGTGCCGGTGGGCTCCTCCTGAAGATGATGGTGGTTGGGATAGAAAGCCAGGGGTCCGCACTACCCGGTCTATGCGGACCCCGAGCCGTTTCCCTGAGCTCTGGGGGACATGGGGCAATCTCGGCGCAGATGGCCTGGCTGGCCACAACCCCAGCAGACCCTGGGACCAGGGCTTGTGTTTCGTGCCGCCTGTAGCGACACAGCCCGAATGAGTTCTGTCATTTCGGCCACCCAAGCAGGCTTTTCCGGCCCGGGCTGCTCTGCCCCCAGCTCGCACAGAGGGTGTGTCTCCCTGCACCCCCACCAAAGCCCCAGCTGAAGCCCCAGCCCACACCAGCTCCCTCTCCAAAGCCATCTCCAAGGCTGTCTGCAATGACTCAGGATGAGCCAGCTGGGTCTGTATGCGCAGCTCCGTAGGGGAGAGCGCCTGTATGAACTGGTCCCGTGCTAGCTCGCTCTGCACGGAGGGGGCATGTGAGCATATGCCCGCCGAGAGAGGCTCTCAATGTCATTAGCTAGCACCCGTAGAGGCTCTCCAGGCTGCCTGCGTCTATTCCTCAGTTCGGAGCGCAGTAGCCCGGGCTGTACACACTGTCCATAGCGCCTCCTCAGTGCTCCCACTAGAGCACCATAATCATGCCTGTCCTCGGGGCTAATCAATATCAAACAGGACAGAGTTTCATCCGTGAGGCATAAAGCCAACTGCAGTGCCCTTTCTTCATCCGACCACCCCTAAAATGAGCTAACAGTTCAAACTGAGCATGAAAAGCTTCCCAATCCGCCTTACCGGAATACTTCGGGGTCTTAACAGATACGGACGCAGCCGGGAACTGGGCGCCGCCATGTTTGTTTACATCCTGAGCCCCAGATTCCTCGTCACGCCGCGTCGCGTCGCCACTTCGGTCCGCCCACCAGAATCCGCGCGAAATACACTCGACGAAGCACTCATGCCCGCTTCAGCCACCATCACTCTAACGTCCTCCCTCAAGCGGCCTCTGCGCTCCGACGCCCTGGCGATCTCCTCAGACAGAACCCCGACGTCCATTCACACGCACCTCCTTGGCCATAATCGTCCCCTACCTCCACCTTCACTTTCGGATTCCTCGAAGCATTTTCAATCCCCGTTCTCACCTACGGTAGCTAGCCACATAAGTCAGCTAGCTAGCTGGCTAACTTGTATCAACGTTTTTACTTCTGACACCAATGTAATGACCTGACTAGATCATAAATGAACAATTGTCCAGACAGAGGCTTGAGTTTGCGAATTGACGGTTTATTGAACCAACTTTACACAGGCTACTGTTTGGGCCGTAGCACACGCCAAATAGATGACAGATAACCCACAATCCAACCGTGACCTTCTCTTGTGAAGCCCAGATGTAAGAGAGAGAGAACAAAGGCTGAACCTGGTCTTAACTTCCAATGCCCAACCCCCCCCTCCACGCCACTCCGCCAACCACCAGGATGCCCGGCATCAGAACATTCCAGGCATTCCCGTGATTGGCAGATAGCAGGTTGATTGACATGTCGGACCCCGCGAACACCGGGTACTGGTCAGTACAACACAACCACCTCCTAGCCTAGCACATAACACACAGCTGTCTGTGCGGGTCGCTACAATATATACAAAAGTATGTGGACACCCCTTGAAATTAGTGGATTTGGCTATTTCAGCACCCGTTGCTGACAGGTGTATAAAATCAAGCACACAGCCATGCAATCTCCATTGACAAACATTGGCAGTAGAATGGCCTTACTGAAGAGCTTAGTGACTTTAAATGTGGAACTGTCATAGGATGACACCTTTCCAACAAGTCAGTTTGTCAAATTTCTGCCCTGCTAGAGCTGCCCCAGTCACCTGTAAGTGCTGTTATTGTGAAGTGGAAACATCTAGGAGCAACAACAGCTCAGCCACGAAGTGGTAAGGTCACACAAGCTCACAGAACGGGACCACTGAATGCTGAAGCATGTACTCGGTTACAACACTCTGTGCTCGGTTACAACACTCACTACCGAGTTCCGAACTGCCTCTGTAAGTAATGTCAGCACAAAAACTGTTTGTCTGGAGCTTCATGAAATGGGTTTCCTTGGCCGAGCAGCCGCACACAAGCCTAAGATTACCATGCGCAACGCCAAGCATCGGCTGGAGTGTTGTAAAGCTCGCCGCCATTGGCCTCTGGAGTGATGAATCACGCTTCACCATCACCAACTTCATGGCAACATTTTGGCCCTTTGCGGTTTCAGCATGACAATTCCCCCGCACACAAAGTGAGGTCCATACAAAATGGTTTGTCGAGAGATTGGTGTGGAAGAACTTGACTGGCCTGCACAGAGCCCTGACCTCAACCCTATCAAACACCTTTGGAATGCCGACTGTGAGCCAGGCCTAACCGCCCAACATCAATGCCCGACCTCACTAATGCTCATGTGGCTGAATGGAAGCAAGTCCCCACAGCTATGTCCCACCCAAAAAATAATGGCACTTCCTGAACTTGATGTCATTGTTGGAAGGGGCTGTTTTCTTAAATGAGAATTACTACAAATTACTACAAAGTAACAGGGTGGAAAGTGATATCAGGGACACACAGAAAATGTTAAATACAAATATAATAAATACAATAATCATGAAAAAAACATATAATTTGATGAGAGAAATTTTAAGGACTATAAAAGAATGAAGAAATACAGCCTTAACAGCCAAATGCTCCATCTTAACATAGGGAGGGCAAACCCATGTTGGTGAATTCTGGTATATCATCAAATAAGTCAATCACAGCATGTTTTTGGATTTAATACATTTTTAAAATTCCATTTATATTCCGAAAACCTTAGTTGAAAATGATGCTGTTGCTGATCTTGTTGACAAGACGATTTAATAAATAGCCTAATGTCACAACAGTTCCAAATCAATAACCACAATGCAGAAACAGTTTGATATATTGAAAAACCTAAACATTCAAATGTATTATCGACACATACATGTGCAACAATAGTAATCATATTACTTCGATAATTTTTTTTAACAACACCTTGTAAACTGCACACGCACCAAAAACCCTGTTTTGACAAGTGACAATATATTACTCATATTGATCAGGGGGGGAAATCAGGTTGTACGTGCTGTTGAAACTAACAACAACAACAAAAACCATGGAAACTGGATATCTTACATATCAGTGTTGCAACATATCAGTGTTGCCAAAACCAAGACAAACACAACACTGTTTTATCAATTACTCCTAACGATATCAAGTTGATTTCAATAGAGGGAGGGGGGGGGATAGGTTGCACATTCTGTTCACTAGCACAACTCAAAAACCACACAGAATCTGGGAATCATTTGTATTTCACTGGTAGAGGGCAACACGTGGAAGTGTTTGCTTTTTGATTGACGTGAGTCACCAACGTGGCAAGTGTAATGTGACATATTTAATCACTCGTATCACTACACATTGAAACCAAAAGAACGGCCCAAGCGTTTGGGTAGTATGTGCTGTTTTAAACGTAGGTTATATCAAGGCCGTACAGAAACTAGGAATGACCTATACATGGTTGGTTTGACGAGAATTTGTAGAAGGCTTCTATCTATATTTTGGAATGGGCGGATGTTGATTTCGTGATTGTTGCAATCACGTAAGAGGGAACAAATCACCTTCTCTGATAGTTAACTTCAACGAATCACAACCCGCCATAGGATATCAACAGTGACGATGGTCGGTTGCTGTTGAAGAGAGAGTTTGAATGTCAAATCCGTGTATTGGTGTGTGGCCAGCGAGAGACCGTCCCGAATTATCCGTGGCATTTGAGAAATCAAATAATAGCTGCGTTCTAAGTCCTGCGACCCCCCGTTGACAAAATCAGCAGTACAAAACCAACGATATTGATCCGTTTTAAGCAATTGATATTGTGTCATCATGTTGCCTATAAACTTTTGTAGTTACATCACCAATCTGAAGTCAAAAAGGATCTGTACAGTGTGTTCAGAAAGTATTTACTACCTGCTGTGTTTTTATAAATGTAACCCGTGTGTGTCTGCCTGCGTGTAGAGTACAGCTACGACTGGAACACCAGTGTGTTGGATCTGAAGGACGAGTTCCCCCGCTGGACAGCTGATGACCTGCTCAACCTGAGACGGCAGTTTGAGATTTTTGACACCAACAAGGACCGCCTGCTGGACTTCAGCGAGTTGTGAGTGAACTTAGTACACGCCGATGTGACTTTTGATGTCACGTGGCTACTCGGTGGTATTTAGCTCAAGCCTAGGGGGCTGTAGGTGGCAGCACACGCACACAAATGCCATCTACAATAACGAGGTAGGTCTACTAAGTAGTCTTCTTGTGAATCGTGGTTTTAAACCATCACACTTGAATAAAGTGGCTACTGCGAGCACAGACTTACCTCCCTCTACCCCCTGACAGTTGCGCTTCTCTGAACATGGTCAACGATGCATCAACTATGGAGGCCAGGAAAGAAATGTTTAGTAGAGCGGACAAGGACAACTACAAGTCCATCAACTTCGAGGAGTACCTCCAGGTAGAGCACATGTCATGGCGCTGATGGGAAGTCTCTGCATCTACTTCCAACTCGGACCGTGTTGGCTCGTCTTGCACAACAGAGGATGAGTGTGTCCCCGTTTTCTCTTGTGTTTCTCGGCCTACATTGTGATTAGACCGGTCTGCGTTGTAACTGTGCTGTGTCCCCTCCAGCTGATGTATGACCTCAAGCAGGGCACGCCGGTCCCCAAGCCCCTCGAGAGCGAGGACGACAAGGACACGGCCACCGGTGACATCATCTGTGAAGTGGCCCGCATGGACACCTTCCAGCAGATGTGTTACGGGGTCTTCTAAACACAATTACACACTCCTGATGACATGATGGATTTGTTGTGCCTTAACTGGGATTGAGGAAATGACGTTGTATAAATTGGCTTTATATAATTCAAAATGATTAAATATACAGTTATTTTTCCCAACCTCTTGGTTTGTCTCAGGTGATCATTTGAAGTCGTGATGGGTTCTGGTTTTGCACTGTACTGTTGAACTCGGTCACATTCACAACTAATGCCCATTGCCGTTGTCAGCTCTAGTTCTACAGTAATGTGACTCAAATAAATAATCAAGGCTGGCATTGTCTCAAATATTTTTTTTATTTCTGCCGACCTTAAAAGAAACAAACGTTCAGCATTTAAATGTAGAAAAAATATGATTCATTGAAGCCGTTGACTTACTAGCTTATTTTGTGGATTCAGAGGACCCCTGTAAGCTTAAGCACTACAGTCATCAACAACAGCAAACATCAGAGCTAATGCATTATATTTCAAATATCTGCATCATTTCACCACATTACTGAATGTTGGGATTACTGGTGATGTAGGAGAATGTTGCTGTGGCTGGATGTTTCTTTCAGATCGGAGGGGGTTCCCGTCACAGTCTTGCTGCTAGACATCTTCTTCAGTTTGGCGCTGCATATGACACAGAATATGAAACTCAGGACAAGCAGACTCGCATGATTGTCTTTCTTTAGAAGGCAGTCGTTTGTACATGAAGACACTGGGTAAAACCTGTATGGCAAGTTCTATTGACATCCAGTCTTGTGGTTTTGGTGTATTTTGTAGTTCTGAAACCACGGTGTTTTACCCAAAAGGCTCAGACTTTTCTGTTTCCATCTACGAGGGCCGGCACCATTTGTCTCACTTGGCCATGGCTCCGGCTGTCCTGCTCTCACTCGGGACCAAGTACCAGGACACTGGTACTTTTCAGCTGACATTTACATACCACTGGCTAACTGTGAACTTTAACACCTCACAAAGCAACTGTTGTGATTGTGCAGAGGTTGTTGATTCTGTTCTTCACAAGTCCTCACTGTCAACACTCGCTATGAAAACACAATATCCTTAGTGTAACATCAAGGAGTACACACTAGTGTAACATCAATGAGTACACACTAGTGTAACATCAAGGAGTACACACTAGTGTTTCATCAAGGAGTACACACTAGTGTAACATCAAGGAGTACACACTAGTGTAACACTGGTGTTCCAGTTGAAAGGCAGCATGTGTGGTCTTATTAAGAGAAGTGTGTTTGCGTACCTGAGACGAGCCAGAGCCTTCCTCACCCATTCGTCCTTAACTGTGGCGCACACCTTTTTGTTCTTCAAGGTGTAGAAGCTACGACAGAAAACACACCATACATAAGCGTGTTTGACGCCAACGTTTGTAAACAATGTCAAACTAAAACGATATAGCCTCAACATGGTTAATAGAACAACCATTTTTTTTATATCGTGGATGGTCAGTCCTTGCGTCCATAGCTCTGTCTATGAATTTGAGTGGTTATATTTCTACAGGCCCATACCTCAGCTTTTTACCAAAGCAGAGGCGGGGTCACTCGTTGTTATTGTTTCAATTAAGGACTGTAGCTTATACCCTTGACCCCATAGAGATGACAAAATATGAGCATACATTCTAAGACTATGGTAAAGGTGTGTGTGTGTGTATACTTTGTTCAGGGCTTACATGATAGCGTCGATGTTGCACGCCTCCTTGGAGCTCTGTAGTTTGTAGCCTTTTATCTGCTGGTCAGGTACAGGCTTCTCCTGGTACTCCACACAACAGTAAAGTCTCCTAGGACCGTCTGAACACATGTACAAACATCAGTCAGCCACATGCCACACACACACATGCAGACCACAAGAACATGAATGTCAAATGTTCATTTCACTGTAATCTATTCTGTGAACTACAATGCTAGTCTTCTAATCGGATCTAACCTAACCAACATGACCCCAAAACAGAGTTGGCAGGTCTCACAGCTAGACCTTATCAGACTTTGGTAAAACAAAAAAGTGGTACATGGTCATGGGCAAAACTATTAAACGGGTAAATTGGTTACCAGGTAAACTTACATGCAGCTGAGGTTGAACTGAACATGGTCACAACACAGCAGAGAAGCAGGATTGTCTCCAGGTATGTGGGAGCCATGGTGATGGTAGACTAGAGAAGATACACCAAACGTGCCTACGGACTGATCCTATATACCCCTATAAATAGGTGTGTGCATGTGAGTGTGTGTTTGTTGACGATTCTGATACATGTCAATCATGTCCTTCACTCCTAACCTGTGGTTTCTAAATTGAGGACAGGAAGCCCATCTCTGCATATATATCAGTTGTTGCACTGGTTGTCGCTGTGTGCTCATTTGTTCTCAGTCGTATAACCTGGTTAAGGTCATATCATAGGTCCACACCTAATGGTGCTTGAATGGTGTGTGTTTTGTCTGATATGCATACAGTAGTGACTGTACAAATCTAGGGACTGATGCATGGTCAAGGCCAACTCAGGCTCCCCTCGACTTTTCCCAAAAAGAGCAACATCACCCCACATGGGCATATTAAAAAGGTGTTTGGCTGTCATGTCTGATATTCAAACTCTAACATTCATGAGTCGAGCATCTTTTACAAGCTCAAGAATAGTCAGTAATAATATTATGAGAGCACAGGAGGTTGGTGACACATTAAGTGTGGCAGGTAGCCTAGTGGTTGGAGTGTTGGGCCAGTAACCAAAAGGTTGCTGAATCAAATCCCTGAGGTAACAAGGTAAAACATCTGTTGTTCTGAACAAGGCAGTTAACCCACTGTTCCCCAGTAAGGCCGTCGTAAATCAGAATTTGTTCTTAACTGACATGCCCTTTTAAATAAAGGTTCAATTGAAATAAAAACATTGGAGAGAACAGGCTTGTGGTGATGGCTGGAGCGGAGTAGGTGGAATGGTATCAAACACTTGGTTTCCGGTTTGATGCCGTTCTGTTCCAGCCACTATTATGAGGCAGCCTCCCCTGTATGAGAGTGTTTGTGGTGAAGTTATGAAACAATAGCAGGTTGTCAAAAAAAAACTTGTCTGTACCGTGACCTATTTAGTGGTTCCTGCAGAAAGCTGACAAGAGCAAACCCAGATCACCTGACCTAGATCAAATAAATGATATTATTGTGTTGTCATGCAGCACTGAACATTAGTCTCAATAACAAATGCCATGAGAAAAATAGCTAGTGGGGAAATACAACTATGTGGGTTCGATTGAGCCCAGAATCTGGTGCAGCACTATGAAAGAAAATATATGTGACCTAACTACCGAAGATCAATAAAAAGTGCATGTTTCAAGTACATTTTTGAACCGTTTTTGAACAATATTAGCATAATAGCTTCAAATCAATTGATTAAAGCTCAAATCAATAATAGTTTAATAGAACTCATCATTTGCTACTTCTGTGGCAACTATGACAATTTTCAAATGCTTTTTTGTCATTAATTTAAGCCACTTTAAACTTTCCAATATATATGCAGCTGCTATTGAAAAGCCATCCACATACAGATTTTTGAGAAGTAGCCTATTGATTTTGGGTCAGCTACATTAAGTGTTTTTCACATAAAGTATTTGAGTAATACTCCAATCGAACAACATATTAGCGGGGGAGTGACAGTGTGGGAGTTTGGGACAATGTATTTGTATATATTATGGATACCCATTATATACCCATTAGCTGCTGCCTTGGCAGCTCTTCCTGGGGTCCAGCAAAATTAAGCCAATTTATACCATTTTAAAAACATTATAACACATTCACAGATTTCACAACACACTGTGTGCCCTCAGGCCCCTACTCCACCACTACCACATATCTACAGTACAAAATCCATGTGCATGTATAGTGTGTATGTTATCATGTGTGTGTGTGTTTGTGTGCGTGCGTGCGTGCGTGTGCATGTGTCTGTGCCTATATGTGTTGCTTCACAGTCCCCGCTGTTCCATAATGTGTTTTTTAATCTGTTTATTAAATCTAATTTTACTGCTTGCATCAGTTCCTTGATGTGGAAAAAAGTGCCATATAGTCACAGCTCTATGTAGCACTGTGTGCCTCCCATAGTCTCTTCTGGACTTGGGGACTGTGAAGAGACCTCTTGTGGCTTTTCTTGTGGGGTATTCATGGGTGTCCGAGCTGTGTGCCAGTAGTTCAAATAGACAGCTCGGTGCATTCAACATGTCAATACATAAATACAAGTAGTGATGAAGTTAATCTCTTCTCCACTATGAGCCAGGAGAGACTGACATTAATATTAGCTCTCTGTGTACATCCAAGGACCAGCCGTGCTGCCCTCTTCTAAGCCAATTGCCAATCTACTGTAAGTCATTTTTTGTGGCACCTGACCACAAGACTGAACAGTAGTCAAGGTGCAACAAAACTAGGGTCTGTAGGACCCGCCTTGTTGATAGTGTTGTTAAGAAGACAGAGCAGTGCTTTATTGTGGACATACTTCTCCCCATCTTAGCTACTGTTGTATCAATATGCTTTGACCATGACAGTTTACAATCCAAGCAGTTTAGTCATCTCAACTTGCTCAATTTCCACATTATTTATTACAAGATTTAGTTGAGGTTTAGGGTTTAGTGAATGATTTGTCCCAAATACAATGCTTTAAGTTTTAGAAATGTTTAGGGCTAACTTATTCCTTGCCACCCACTCTGAAACTAACTGCAACTCTTTGTTAAATGTTAGTCATTTCAGTTAGTTTTTTAGCTGACGTGTATAGTGTTAAGTCATCAGCATACATTACTCAAAGTTAGTGGCATACCCTGGGGAATTCCTGATTCTACCTGGATTATGTTTGAGAGGCTTCCATTTAAACTTCTTAAGGATTGGTGTCCCGCTAGCGGGACAACTTCCAGTGAAACTGGAGGGCGCGCAATTCAAATAAACAATCGTAAATATTATGGATTTTAAACATTTATGTACATTTAAGTGTCATATATCGGCTGAATGCTTAAATACTTGCTAATCTAACTGCGTTGTCCGATTTATAGTAGCTAGTACAGCGAAAGCATGCCATGCAATTGTTTGAGGACGGCACTCGACATCAAAATATTTTTCCACAGGTACAGGTTTCATACATTCACATATAACAATTAAATATTCACTTACTTTTTGAGAATATTCCTTTGATTTGTCATCCAAAGTGTCCCAGCTATAACATGTAGTGCCGTTTTGTTAGATAAAACTTAGTTGGCACCATCGATTTGAGTAATCCACTCGTTCAATTTGCAGAGAAACGAATCCAAAAATCTACCCCTAAACTTTGTTTCAACAAGTCAAAATACATTTCTATTTACTCCTCAGATACCCTAAAATGTAATCAAACTGTAATATTTATTTCGGAAAGAAGTATGTTCAATAGGAAACCGATTTTAGCATGCCCATAGTGTCTTTATGGCGCATGCAATCAAGAATTTCCAAGACTGTGTCCTTCTACTAAAACTGACTTAAAAAAAAAAAATAGTTACAAGCCTGAAACCTTGAACATAGACAACTGACACATTGTGGAAGCCATAGAAATTGCATCCAGGGAGCTAATTTTCAATATGACCTTTCTCTTGCATTTCTAAGAGGATGGTCTCTAAACATTATTATTTATTTTTAAATCTAGTTGGTTTTTCTTTGGATTTTCTCCTACCATATCTATTGTGTTATATTCTCCTACATTATTTTTACATTTCTACAAACTTCAAAGTGTTTTCTTTCCAATGGTACCAATTACATGCATATCCTGGCTTCAGGGCCTGAGCTACAGGCAGTTTACTTTGGGCACGTCATTCAGGCAGGAAGTGGAGAGAAAAAGGAGCCTAGCCCTAAGTTAAAGAATGCTGTGGCAGATGGCAGGGAGAGGTGAGGGGAGTGGTTATTGAGGGGAGATATCTTGCAGCCCCCTGGCTCCACACCTAAGCCTTATTTGGACTTCCTGCCCCAACGAGTGTGCTTTACTGTGAAATAGCATTGTATCTGGTCAAACACAATTTTTTTCCAGGATTGATAGCAGGCTGATTGGTCGGCTATTTGAGCCAGTAAAGGAGGCTTTACTATTCTTGGGTAGCGGAATGACTTTAGCCTCCCTCCAGGCCTGAGGGCACACACTTTCTCGTAGGCATAAATTGAAGATGTGGCAAATAAGAGTGGCAATATCGTCTGCTATTATGCTCAGTAATTATCCATTCAGATCGTCAGACCCCGGTGGCTTGTCATTGTTGATAGACAACAAAACCATTTTCACCTCTTCCACACTGACTTTATGGAATTCAAAACTACAATTCTTGTCTTTCATCATTTGGTCCAATATAAGTGGATGTGTAGTGTCAGCGTTTGTTGCTGGCATGTCATCCCTAAGTTTGCTTATCTTGCCAATGAAAAAGTCATTAAAGTAGTTGGCAATATCAGCAGGCTTTGTGATGAATGAGCCATCTGATGGTACAATGAATGATGGAGCCGAGTTGGCCTTTTTCCCCAAAATGTCATTCAAGGTGCCCCAAAGGTTTTTACTATCATTCTTTATATCGTGTATCTTTGTTTCATAGTATAGTTCATTTTCGTTTAGTCACATGATTTCTTAATTTGCAGTATGTTTGCCAATCAGTTGGGCTGCCAGACTTATTTGCCATACCTTTTGCCTCATCCCTCTCAACCATAACATTTTTCAATTCCACATCAATCCACGGGGATTTAACCATTTTTACAGTCATTTTTTAATTGGTGCGTTCTTGTTAGTAACTGGAATAAACAATTTCATAAATGTGCCAAGTGCAGCGTCTGGTTGCTCCTCATTACACACCACAGACCAGCAAATATTCTTTAAATCATCAACATATGATTCACTACAAAACGTATTGTACAACCTCTTATTACCAGCCTTTGGAACTTTGGTTTTCCTAGATATGGCTATTATATTGTGTTGACCTTCTACAAATGCCTCTTCTGATATTGAAAAGTTCAAAGGAAAAGTTAGAGATTGTCTAACGGTCTCTCACATAAGATCATATTTTTTGGCTGAAATATCTATATCAGCAGTTGAATTTGTGTACTCTGAAATGGTGCACTGCCATCCATAAACTGTCAACACAGAGTGCTGATGTGGAGGAAGGGGTGCATGCACCTGTTTTAAACAAGATCAGAATTTTCTCAGCGATGTCTGAATGCATGACTCACTGTGTCCTTAGGTAGGATGTTGACACACTCATCTCAAGGTTTTCACTCACCCACCACCCACACCCACACTCCACAGCCTTTTTGTCAATGTTGTACTTTTAATCATAACCAGTGGAGGGGGATATGGTACAGTAATTCAAATAAAAATACATGTAATCTGCATGAATAGATTTAATATAATCTCATTCCATTCTGTATTGTTAGATTTGTCAGTAGACATCAATGATGTATAGAAACACTAGATTGCAATTTGCTATGTATTGGCCAATGAGAAGCTTTGAAGCCTCCCGTCGGCCATATTGGTACTCCTCAGAAGAAGCAGTCCTCCATAGGAATGTACAGTATTTCAATTAAATGTTTCAAGGACAAAATAACATGTATTTAAGTATTATTTGGTTGTTGTGGGGACAGTAACATAAGTACTCTCAAAAAAATGTATTTTTTTATTTGTATGTTTAACTCACACAGTGTCATTTAAAAGTGTGCATTACGTTGTCTGTAATAGAATAAACATGGTAAAAATGAATGTAGACATCAATAAATGCATTTCTATAGCTTCCAAAATCTTTTTTACAATGGTGGGGGAGTAGTAAAATGGAGGTGCGGTGGCAGTCATGTAGTGTATGTATAAATCATTGATAGGCACATATGCAAGCTCTTGGTCTCTGTCTGACCCTCTCATGTCTGTCTGTGTCATATCTGCACTGACTGGCTCTGGTGTTCATTGTCCGGCAGTCTTTAACTGGCTCTGGTGTTCATTGTCCAGCAGTCTTTGACCTTGTGCATCCCCCGCACCTTGGAGTCTTTTGGTATACTCCAGTCAGCTATCTCTGACCCTGGTGACCCCCGAAGTCTCAGTCCTTTGGTACAGACTGATAAACTCTATCTCCAGAATGCAGTGGAATCAGAGCAAGCCTTCCAGTTGATCTGTAGACTATCATTGACTTTGATGAGCCCAGTCCTGGAGATGTGTCAGACAGACCGAGAGAAGGCAGAGAGAGAAGGAAGGAAAACATGGTCTAAGTGTAGCACAAACCAATAGACGTAACCTTGAACCCGGAGCTCCCAGGTTTGGGTTAGAATCAGCCAGTAGAAGATGGTGAATAACACCTATAGAAAGTCAAATGGGTCAAGCAGGTTCAGAGGAACTCTCCGTGAGTTGGTCTATCTTGGTGTTTGTCTCTCCCTGTCTGTCTCTCTCTCTTTGCCATGCAAAACACAGGGCCTTGTTGTCCTCTCATCCTTGAAGAACTGAGAGATAAAGAAAGCAAAGAAAGAAGCGATGATTGGTTATTTGACACTTCCCTCCTTCACCCTCCTCCTGCATGTGTGTGAGTGTTGTTAGTTGGTGTGAAAGAACAAACATGGCGGAGGGGGCTGTCAACAGACAGAGACAGGAAGTCAAAGGTGACGAGTGACAGATCTCAAAACCAACTTCCTGTTGGGAGAGTCCACTGTTCTCTTCCTTATTTTTGGTCTCCTCTTCTCTCCTTTCTGCTCTCAAAGCTTTGCTATGTAATACCCAAGTTAATGCTTTGTTAACAGAGGGCTGGTGTAGAGCTGCTTTGTAGTGTGTGTGTGTGTGTGTGTGTGTGTGTGTGTGTGTGTGTGTGTGTGTGTGTGTGTGTGTGTGTGTGTGTCTCCTGTCTCATCAGTGCAACAAGGGCCTGACATGTGCAATCATCTGTTTACATCTAATCCCCAAGTCATCTCCCTCATAACACAGTTCACTTTGTTTCCTTCCCCGTGCTCACTCAAAGAGACATCTACAGAGGGATCCTTCTCTGAGAAGACACCTTTCATCTCTTTTACTCACTCACTCTTCCTCTCTCTCTCTCTCTCTCTCTCTTTCTCCCCTCCTCTTTCCCCACATCCTCTGCCACTTTGATTTATTGTGGCTCTTGTGCCCTGTAATCATGTGTTTGTTTTCAGTAACAGTGGGAAGTGAGTCTGTGTTTATGTAGTGGTGCTCCTATACAGTGGCATGTGAGTGGTGATCTGTGTTTGAGTTCAGTAACAGTGGCAAGTGAGTCTGTGTTTATGTAGTGGTGCTCCTATACAGTGGCATGTGAGTGGTGATCTGTGTTTGAGTTCAGTAACAGTGGGAAGTGAGTCTGTGTTTATGTAGTGGTGCTCCTATACAGTGGCATGTGAGTGGTGATCTGTGTTTGAGTTCAGTAACAGTGGGAAGTGAGTCTGTGTTTATGTAGTGGTGCTCCTATACAGTGGCATGTGAGTGGTGATCTGTGTTTGAGTTCAGTAACAGTGGGAAGTGAGTCTGTGTTTATGTAGTGGTGCTCCTATACAGTGGCATGTGAGTGGTGATCTGTGTTTGAGTTCAGCGTGAATGTTGTCCAACACGAAAGAGCTAAATGTTTGCATAAGCAAAACACGTGTGTGTGTGTGTGTGTGAGAGAGAGAGAGAGAGAGAAAGCAAGAAAGAAAGTCTTCCCTGTCCACATATGTCTTGCCTTGGGCCTCTCTCCCACTCGCCCTCCCAAAATGGTGGAAAAGGCGGGAGGGATTCCCTTTGAGTTGCCCACCCACACACTGTGTCCTCTGGTCACCTCTCTCCTGCATGGGCTGTGGGGCAACAGAAGCTGCAAAGGCGTTGCCTTAAAACTTTCAGTGGAAGCTCGTGTTCCTCGAGTCCTCTCCAATTGAACAAGTACTGTGTCATTAAGTGTGAATTACCAGCAACGATTTAGATACTAGATTACAATGAGTCTCATTCCAGAATGTCACACGCACACATACAGAGGAGCATCCTCTTGACTGACATAATTAATGGCTGTGGAATAGTGGTTAGCCCTAAGCCTTTTTCCTTGATGAATATCATCCATCAACAGAGCGACACAAACTACCAAGACGGATGAGAATCATAGTACATTCCCTCTGGAAGTAAGGACACGCTCACACAAACGCACACCCAAGACACACACGCTTTGGAACTATTAGTGGTTGGTTATATATAACCATGTGAGTCGTGTCGGAGACCTCAGGGTGTGCGAGAGAGGGAGATGTTGAGAGGTGTGGTTTGGTCAAACGTACACATACAAACACGCACACACACACATGCGTGGAGTGAGAGGCAGGATGGAGCCTGCGGGGTCACCAGGTGACCTGAGAGTGTGCGTCGCAGACTGTGCTGACAGACAGACACAACCAAGGCCACCACGGAATCTACCACCACCCCACAGCTCTCTCTCTCTTTTTCCTATCTTTCTTTCCCAGTCACTCACTGCCTCTCTCTCTCGATTTTCTCACTCACTCTACCCATCTCTCTCTTTCCCTTGGGACTGCAGTGATCTGTTCATTCTGCCTTAGTGTACCAGTTGGAGAGAGGGAGAAAGTGTTCCCCTGTTCCTGAGGAGCGAGCCGCCAACAAGACGCCAGCACAACAGATGGATGGATGGAGAGAACAAACGTGTTCTGCATCATATCACTTCACTTTACATAACCGCACACACTGACTCACGCACTCACAGATACCCACACATAGATGAACGCGTAAAAAGTTATCTTTCTACCACATGCTAACAAGGAAAGACAGCAATAGAACGAGAGGGAGGGGGAGATGAGGAGAATTAAAGAGGGGAGAGGTTCCCTGGCTGTGTTCTTTTAGCATCAAAGTAAGCAAAAAATAAAAGGACACACACTCCTGGGTTTACTGATGACATCTTCTGCTGCCCTCTTCTTCCTCTGTTGGCAACTTAAACATTTTTTCACACACACACACATACACACACACTCCTGGGTTTACTGACGACATCTTCTGCTGCCCTCTTCTTCCTCTGTTGGCAACTTAAACCTTTTCACACACACACACACATACACACACACACACACTCCTGGGTTTACTGACGACATCTTCTGCTGCCCTCTTCTTCCTCTGTTGGCAACTTAAACCTTTTCACACACACACACACATACACACACACACACACTCCTGGGTTTACTGACGACATCTTCTGCTGCCCCCCTTCTTCCTCTGTTGGCAACTTAAACCTTTTTTCACACACACACACACACAAATGCTTAACAGATAAATGCCAGCAGATACATTATGGCAGAGGATTGCAAGGGGATTTGACCTCTTTAGTCCTTTCATCAGAGCATATGAAGGAAAAGAGAGGAGAGGACCATCATGCTAGACTTGATGCACCTGGAGTCTTATTCCGCCAACTCTCCGTCAGAGCAGCCGGTGGCTCAGTGGAATCACGTCAGCTGTGTGTACACTCATGCGTGTGTGTGTGTCTGTGCTCCCTCAGAGTGGTGTGACAGATGCTAGCGATCCCTAGGTCTCACCACTACGCCTCAGGCATGTTAATGATGCTCCGTTAACTGTGGGCTCTGGTCACATGCGTGAACATACACACACACACACAAATATCTGCTACCCTCTTTCTATGTTTGAGCCCCAATATAACAGCACGGATTGTGCTGTCTGTTAACCCGTACTCTTGTTCGTGGAGTGCACGTGATATATGAGGAGGTTTTTGAAAGGCCCCATACAGAAGCTCCACTAGCAACACTTCTGTCCTCTCCTTCTCCTCCTTTGTTCTTCTGTCTTAACCACCCACATATCTTTTACATCCCTGGAGCCTTACCAGACCTGCAGCTCATACATACATACACACACACACATACATACATACCATACATACCATACATACATACATACACACAATACATACATACATACACACAATACATACATACATACATACACACAATACATACATACATACATACATACATACATACATACATACATACATACATACATACATACATACATACATACATACATACATACATACATACATACATACACACAATACATACATACATACATACATACACACACACACACATGCACACACACACACTGAGAGAGAGAGAGAGACACACTGAGAGAGAGAGAGAGAGACCAGGTTGCTGTTGACCAGGATGTTGCAGGTACTTCATGCCCGACGCGATGCCACGCAACATGCCCACAAACTGGATCACTGTGAACTGACCGTCGTGTTTCTAACACAGAGAGAGAGAGAGGGCACGCGAGAGTGAGACATGCTATTTGAAAATATCTCGTTGCCCGAGCTCCTTACACACACAACACATGTCCAACATCTCTCCATACACAAGCATCCCCCTATCCTTCTCAGCGATGTGTCTACAAAGCAGTTAGACATATATTTGTCACACTATTAAAGGGCCCTTCTGTGAACTTCTCCCCATGACTCCTTTTATCACTACTTCTATGACGAGTACCCGATGGTGTCTGTGGGAGGCATGAGGAGTTAGTTGGAGATTTGAGGAGGGGGTTTGGAGAGAGCCAAGATGACTTCACTGTGGCTTCAGGAGCTCTTCTGGGGGTTAGTGGGTTTGGTGGGTTTAAGCTTTCTAGTAATTAGGGGAAGGTAAAGTATCCCTAGGGGTTAAGGGGTGCTCACACACACACACATACACACACTCTCTCACACACACACACACAATATAGATGTGTGGGCAGTAGGAGCCATCTGGGGCCCTATAGGAACAAAACATGTGTGTGGGGGCCGAAGGCTCGGGGCCGCAGTGGGAGTTCACTCTTCAGATCTGGGAATCCCACAGGAGAATGGGAACACCATCACGACGGTCATCAATCAAAACTACACTGACACAAACGAGCCTGAACAACGGCCTGCAACTCCATAATGTCACTGTGTCACCTCCGACCCGTGGCGAGGGTCTGCCCACTGGCACCCGCGTTCGATAGGCCCCTGCCCTCCACGGCTCGATGTGATTGGACACCGACTCCACAGCGAAGCTGCCACCCGCTCTCGGCTAATTGGGTCTTTGTGAATGCGCAGTCTGTCGTGGGTTTGGAGGAAAATGAGGTGGTGAAAACGGCATTATGGTCTGCGGCGGTGAGTGACGGGTCGATGTGAGGCGATGGGTTTCGGTCTCAAAGCACCAGATGCTCTTCCTGGTTTCATTATGGTGCATTATGGGGGACGGGATGGTTTCGCCTGAGCAACCGAAATGACACAAAGGCGTTCAGAATAGGACCCTGGAGAAACACAAACACACAGCACCCTGTGCTAAGGGCCCCGCCCGGACCTGAGAATGGCCCCATGCACCGAGATGGAAAGTGTATGGCGAACACGCATACAATTGACATATACAGGTCTCACACACAATAAATTCTCCCTCCGTCTCTAAATTGAGGTCAGCACAAAAGTTACACACTCTCACTCGAGGTTGAACACGTTTCAATATGACAAAAGGCCTCTAGTCGACATCGCAAACTCCCTAGGTAGAGCTCTTAACAAAACACACGCAACTCGCGTGACCCGGTCGAAAGCAATATTAGACGTGGACAGGACGGAATTAAAGATCGTGGACTACCAAGTCGGGGTTGGGATAAACAGCTGTAACAGGCTATAGTAAAAGACCTGTGTCTCTTCTCTTAAGAGACATCCACTGTGTTGCTTTGTGCAGCCGCTCCATTGAGAGAGAGAAGGTGTGGGAGGACGCAAACCCCTCTCTTTGTTCTTCCTCAACGCTATTACAGCCTGCACAGGATGGAGGCAGACTTTATTTCCGAACAGAGTGTGTAATAATGGCTGCGGTGCGTGCCTGCCTCGGTGGACTACCTGTATACGGTCGATGTAAGCATAGTATGACCTTTGCCAAGAGGTCTGGATCGTTATGGCACGGTGGTGCGCGTGTCCTGTTACGGCAACGTTTCTGGTATTCAGACCCTTTTTATGTTGACAGTGTCACTGTTCTTATTGTGTAGTTGTCCATTGCCTTAGGCAGGGTTGGGGAGTAATGGATTACATGTAATCTGTTACATGTAAGGGATTACAACAAATATGTAACTGTAATCCGTTACGTTACTCGGAAAAACACTGTAGCCGGATTACAGATACTTTTGAAAAACTAGATGATTTCTTTGAGGATTACTTTTAAATTCAGAAAGGATATTTGGGAAAAAAAATATTTGACACTTCTCTGTTTTCTCAATGACATTCAAATCAACATTGAAAAAAGGTGCAAATGTATGTTTGTTCCACCTGAGTGAGTCTGACCATTTACATTTTACATTTAAGTCATTTAGCAGACGCTCTTATCCAGAGCGACTTACAAATTGACCACAAGTCAGAGATCACTATGACGACACACCTAATGGGTTTGACGGATCGTGTAACAATAGCAGGAATAGGCTTTTGTAGGCCACAGTCCAAGCTATGTCTTCCAATGGTGCGACTGCTGTCGGCATCCTAAGATTATCCAACTTGAATAAACGCTTGGAGGTAAGGATGACAGCGGTGGTGTAGACTACGGCGATATGGATATCACTTATTAATGATATTTACAAAGTGCATTGATGTGAATCACACTGCTGTTCTCTCATTTAGCTATTTGCACTTTACGGATTGTGGTTGTTGTGGATGGCTGTTCACAAATTTAAATGTGCATTTGAACCCAATAATGGTTGAATTCAGGACGTTTAAGCTGCCTATCAATCATTGTTTTTGAAACCAGTGGACAGTCAGTGAAAAAAAATGTGCTCTTGCAACAGCTGCATAGTGCGGATCCCAGCCTATGAAATAAAAGTGGAGCTTTTATTGCTCAATCTATTTCCATTGGCCTAATGGACACAAACTCGCACACATTTGATAGCCTTAAAGGGGCAATCTGTAGTTGCTACATCCATTTTGGGATTTATAAATTATATACATTAAAGTGAAGATATAATGTAATATTATTATTATATGTGTTAGAAAGCAAAGGGTTAGAAGAAGCCTACATAACCAACCCATAAAATTACATTTAGATGTCGTTCCATTGGTAACATACATTTTTGTCTTCTTGCCTCTTAAGGGGAAAGTCATCTCAAAGTAACTAAATGTTACTCTACCTTTATTTAACCAGGCAAGTCAGTTAGGAACAAATTCTTATTTACAATGGCAGCATACGAGGAAACACTGGGTTAACTGTCGTGTTCAGGGGCAGAGCAACATATTTTTACCTTGTCAGCTCGGGGATTTGATTTAGCAATCTTTTGGTTACTGGCCCATCGATCGAACCACAACCTGACGTAATTAGATTACATTGCTGAATTTGGGTAATCCAAATGTTACGTTTTTGATCACAATTTTTGGACAGATAACTAGTAACAGTAACTGATTACATTTAGAAAGGAACCTACCCATCCCTGGCCTTAGGCTATTGAGATTAATCAGCATCACCCCAGATCTCACTCCCAATGGAATAGCGTCAGGTAGAGAGAGAGATATTAGCTAAAGACAGGGGGCGCTATCTCCCTCTTGTTTTTCCTGCATCCTTGTCAGTGAGTCATTGTAAATGCAGCAAGCAACAAACAACCTACTGACTGGGACGAATGTCAGTTCAACGTCTAGTTTTGATTTACATTTCAACTAACATGAATTGAATGTGAAATCAACAAAAAAAGGTCATTATGCCATTGGACTTAGGTTAACAGTTGGGTGAAAAAAAATACGAAATGCTGGTTCAACCAGTTTTTGCCCAGTGGGAAGTGATCTTCATATTTGATGTGTTCCCAGTTCCAAAGCGACAACATATAGCCAACAGCACACTATTTCATCTATCACTTTTGTTTCAATCTATAAGCAGTTTTCTATCTTAAATTAGTCCTATTCAATCCCAAAAAAAAAAGGTTATTATTTGTCACATACTACATATGTTTCGTTAAAAGCTTGTATGTTGATTTATCGAAACGATCACGTTATATTGGCTCATCATGACGAATCAATGACGCGGGCTTAGTGTGATGTTGTCACACGACTGTCAGTGACTTAATTGCCAGGAGCACAGGTAAAACAGTAAAAACACGCAGACATTACAACATAATCTACACATATGACATATAACAACTCACACGTTGACAAACACGTACACCCTATGCCAGCGACATACCACTGACCAGAGAAGAGAAGATACCTTCAACTGCGTCAGAGGGAGCGAGAGAGGACCTCCTTTTGCCCACAGCGTTCCAAGTATATCATTCCCACACACACACACAGTTTTCCGACAGGGATGCGCGGAGCTAAACGGAGACACTTCCATACAGCACAAATGGCTGCGAGTTTTTGCAAAACAACTTGTGCGTTCATATGGATGTTTACAGTTATTTCCACCGCTCGAGTGTATCCACCTAACGAAGGTAAGGAAATCAGTGTTTTGCAATTGTTTAGGCTTAAGGGAGGGTACGGTTCTCCGAAATATTTGGTTAGGCTACTTAACGTGTCTTAATTGAGGGTCCGTTTTTATCCCTTCATATTCGGGCACTATTGGAAACTGCTGTTTCTTATTTCGCATGTTACATACTTGGGAGTTCAAGTATGTACATTAAGTTGTTCCTCTTTCAATTGGACTTTTATCCAACCATTTGTTTCACAAGCTTAGAATGATGAATGATAATCGCAATCACTGCAATCCAAAACATGTATGTGGTTGCCTCCCAAACTATCTTTCTTTGTAATTTTAGCTGAATTTCAATGTTATGCAGTCAGTAGCCTGCTCAGCCGAAAGCAGTTTGAACAGGGGCACAAATTAAACCTCCAGATTCTGACAAATGGCACATTTCTAACAAGTAAAACGTCAAAACATTTTCGGTTTCAGCAGTGACCTACGGCCTTTGCGCTACGGGTTTTTATCCCAAATCAAATCAAATTGTATTTGTCACATATGCCGAATACAGACATTACAGTGAAAATCTTACTTACAAGCCCTTAACTAACAATGCAGGTTTAAGTAAAAAATAAGAAATTATAGTAGCAAATAATAATAGAGTAGCAGTAAAATAACAATAGCAAGGCTATATATAGGGCATACCGGTACAGAGTCAATGTTGCAGTGGTCTAAGGCACTGCATCTCATTGCTTCAGGTGTCACTACAGACACCCTGGTTTGAATCCAGGATGTATCGCAACCGGCATTGACTTGGAGTCCCATAGGGCGGTGCGCAATTGGCCCAGCGTCGTCTGTGTTTGACTGGTGTAGGCTGTCATTGTAAAAAATAAAAATGTTCTTAATTAACTGACCTGCCTAGTTAATTTTTTTTTAAATGTACAGGGGCACTAGTTAATCCCAACACAGTGTCATGGGCGAGCTATATGTGTAAAGTTTAGCCCAAAATCTATACATTCGTTCCAGTATATTTGCGATAGTCTGTCTGTTTGTGATATTTTTTCAATCTTATCATTTTCTTTCCATGTCTGCATCTGTATGAATACACTATTTACGGGTTCTTCTTGAGCCTAGGAGTGTAGGGTTCTTCTTGAGCCTAGGAGTGTAGGGTTCTTCTTGAGCCTAGGAGTGTAGGGTTCTTCTTGAGCCTAGGAGTGTAGGGTTCTTCTTGAGCCTAGGAGTGTAGGGTTCTTCTTGAGCCTAGGAGTGTAGGGTTCTTCTTGAGCCTAGGAGTGTAGGGTTCTTCTTGAGCCTAGGAGTGTAGGGTTCTTCTTGAGCCTAGGAGTGTAGGGTTCTTCTTGAGCCTAGGAGTGTAGGGTTCTTCTTGAGCCTAGGAGTGTACTGCCAATGGAAAGTGGAAATCACCTTCCGTACCTGTTTGTAACTGTGTGTTTCAGAGACGTTACTGGACACAAGGACAGTTCCTGGCGAGCTGAAATGGGCGGCAAGTCCAACAGAAGGAGGGGTATGTGGTCCTGCCGAGACAAAATAACCTATTTCAGTGAGAATATGTGTTTTATAATGCATAGTTGTACACAGGTAGACTATGGGTGAGTATATATTTTTTTGAAATACCCTATAATCCAAGCTAGACGGCATTCTACTGCAGTCTCATCTCCCTCTGTCTTCATTGCAAGCACACCCTCTCTCGCGCTCACTTTCACTCCCGCCAGCCTCTTTGTTAGTTTAAGAGTTATTGGTGAACTTGACTCCTCTCCAGTCTCCCTGTGCTCACTTTCTTTTACTGAACTGCTTGATTGACAAGGTCCTGGTCCCCACACACTGAGCCCTTTGATTGCCAGCGTACCCCCCCCCCCTCCACCCATTGCTTACGCGCGCACACGCACGTACGCACACACAAACCCCTCTCCACATCACAGTCGGGGCCCGTGTCCAGCTTTACGACTGTGACAGCTGTGATTTCTGTCCTTCAACAAAGACTCCAAAGGAGGGAATAAAACTTGGAGTCATACTCTATGACAGCTCCTATAGAGCACCTCTACACACACACCGTCTCTGGCTCGGTTCGTCTAAAGCTCTCACCAGCAGGGAGTGGGAGGCCACATTATTATTCCATGGTAATAAGATGCCATAGTTAGGCAAGGTCACCATGTAACTCCATAAAACGTCCTTGATAAACTATCCAAGATAAACGCATGGAAGGTTTTGTCATCACTGAAGCTGATTAATGACTAGAAATGACTTTGGTCTAATGATCAGAATGTGTGTGTTCCCAGTGGGAGGAGGTAAGCATCATGGATGAGAAGAACGTCCCTATCAGAACGTACCAGGTGTGTAACGTGATGGAACCCAGCCAGAGCAACTGGCTTAGAACCGACTGGATCCCTCGGTCTGGAGCGCAGCGCATCTACGTCGAGATCAAGTTCACCCTCCGGGACTGTAACAGCCTGCCTGGAGTCACCGGCACCTGTAAGGAGACCTTCAACCTTTACTACTATGAGTCTAACAACGACAGAGAGCACTACATCAGAGAGAGCAACTTTCTCAAGATCGACACCGTGGCAGCCGACGAGAGCTTCACTCAGGTTAGGAGCCTTGGTTTGTTTTTAATCTCTTTGTTACATTTTAAGATCTGATGGTGTGTTTGATTATGTTTTTTCAATGTGAAAATTACAATGAAGGAACATTGTTGTGTTCTTATGGCTATTTATTATCAGTAATGATGTTATTACTATGATCAGGTGGACATTGGGGACCGCATCATGAAGCTGAACACTGAGGTGCGTGACGTAAAGGTCACAACCCGGAAGGGTTTCTACCTGGCGTTCCAGGATGTTGGCGCCTGCATCGCTCTGGTTTCCGTACGTGTCTTCTACAAGACCTGCCCCCTCACTGTCCGCAACTTAGCAACCTTCCCAGATACCAACACCGGAGCTGACACTTCCTCGTTAGTGGAGGTCAGGGGGTCGTGCGTGAACCAATCAGACGAGAGGGAGGAGCCCAAGATGTATTGTGGCGCAGACGGGGAATGGCTGGTCCCCATTGGAGGGTGTGTCTGTAACTTGGGATACGAGGAGAAAAGCGGAGCCTGTCAGGGTAAGGCATTTGATTTACTTTTAATTTAAAGACCACATTTTCTTCTAAATTGTATCGAACCCCCGGGCGTATGCACTTAGGCGACTGAGCTAAAGTTAAGTCATCAGCTCTTGGACCTCTGGAAGAGAGAGTGAGGGAAATAGGCGAGACTGGAGGGAACAGACGTTCTGAAGACAGTTTTATAGCACACCATTACTCTCTCTGAATAGAGAGTCTCTGTTCAACACACACACACACACACACACACACACACACACCAGTTGAGCGTCAGTGCTTCAGTAGGGTATGATATACAGCTGTGGGTCTATTCTCTCAACCCTATTTATTATGGCCATCCCAGCAGGCTAATTATATAACAAACAGCTTCAACTTTTAAAGGCCTGCGGACCCGAGCAGAAGGTGTGTGTCTGTGATAGTAGAGAAAGGGACAGCTATCAAACGTTTCTGTATTTGACAGACACCAGCTTCTCTCCCTCCCTCTCTCTCCATCCAGACCTCCCTCTCTTTATCCATAGCAGAGTTAATGACGTCTTAAAGGCTGTTTTCTTTAACAAGATTTAACTAGACTCTTGACTCTGATCACCTTTGAACTGAAGTGAAGGACTAGCTCTTTTTAAGTATTTCCTTTTCCCCACTCTAAGTTGAAACAGCCCACTCAGGATTGGAGTGCTCTAGTGATTTGCCAATACACTGTCAGGCTTGATGACCGATTGGACCCTAGATTAAGTCTCTCCGTCATATCAATTAGCGGACTGCAAACAATGGACGGGTGACCAATAGGGAGAGAGAAACGACAAAGCGAGGCAGGGAATGAGTAGAAGACTGTTTAGCGCTACAGAGTGCTATAAAGAGACAGAGAAATAGAGCAGTGCAGAGAGATACCGGAGGATAGAGGTGGAGCAGGGGGGGAGGATTGGAGAGTGAGAGGGGGAGGAAAGGAAGGAGGAATTAGTTTGTGAATAGAGAGGGGGTTCTATAAGGAGGCCATTTAAGGCATAAGGCATCAATGATAGCCCCCCCCAATTGGTGCAGTGGGCTCACACAGGGGCAAGAACACAAACATAAGAGAGGTTACCCCCCCCGCTCCCCTCAACTATATCCCCCAATGTCCCTTACCCCCAACCTTACCCCCTTACCCCCACACACGCACATACACACACACACCTTTAAGAGCAGGGTCATGACCAGGCTTGATGAAGCCGTCAAAAACGTTGACAGACACACACACACACACACACACATACACACTGTTAAGTTGTGAAGGGCAGGGTCATGACCGAGGTTGATAAAGACGTCAAAACTCTGATAGCTGTGATTCGGGCTGGGAGGAGAGGAAGCAAGGGAGGGGACAGAGAAGGGGAGGAGAGACAAACAGAGGTGGTTTAAATGTGAATGGGACAGCCAGACTCCGGAATGAAAAAGGATCTCTGCGTTTTGTTAAGAGTTTTGTTAGAGTTTTGACGGCGCCTTTTTAGAGGGACTTTGTTCAGCTGTGGTTGCTCATCTGCTGCTATTACTGGGTGTCCTATGTGGGCGTTATCTGTGTGTGTGTGTTTCTCATTTCTGCAGTGTGTATATGTGTTTGTGTGCGATATACAGTGCCTTCGGGAAAGTATTCAGACCCCTTGACTTTTTCCACATTTTGTTACATTACAGCCTTGTTCTAAAATGTATTTAATAATTTTTTCCCCTCATACATCTACACACAATACCCTATCATGACAAAGCAAAAACTGTTTTTTACAAATTCTTGCAACTATTTTTTTTATTTTATAAATAAAATATCACATTTGCATAAGTATTCAGACCCTTTACTCAGTACTTTGTTGAAGAACCTTTGGCAGCGATTACAGCCTCAAGTCTTTTGGGGTATGACGCTACAAGCTTGGCACACCTGTATTTGGGGAGTTTCTCCCATTCCTCTCTGCAGATCCTCTCAAGCTCTGTCAGGTTGGATGGGGAACGTGGCTGCACAGCTATTTGCAGGTGTCTCCAGAGATCGGGTTCAAGTCCGGACTCTGGCTTGGCCGCTCAAGGACATTCAGAAACTTGTCCCGAAGCCACTCCTGCATTGTCTTGGCTGTGTGCTTAGGGTCGTTGTCCTGTTGGAAGGGGAACACTCACCCCAGTCTGAGGCCCTGAGCGCTCTGGAACAGGTTTTCATCAAGGATCTCTCTGTACTTTGCCCCGTTCATCTTTCCCTCGATCCTGACTAGTCTCCCAGTCCCTGCCGCTGAAAAACATCCCCACAGCATGGTGCTGTCACCACCATGCTTCACCGTAGGGATGGTGCCAGACGTGACGCTTGCCATTCAGGCCAAAGAGTTCAATCTTGGTTTAATTGGACCAGAGATTCTTGTTTCTCATGGTCTGAGTCTTGGAAGGGATGCACCTGAGCTCAATTTCGAGTCTCATAGCAAAGGGTCTGAATACTTGTGTAAATAAGGTATTTCTGTTTTTTTCTTTGCTTTGTCATTATGGAGTACTGTGTGTAGATTGCTGAGAAAAACACATTTCATCCATATTAGAACAAGGCTGTAACGTAACAAAATGTGGAACAAGTCAAGGGGTCTGGATACTTTCCGAAGACACTGTGTGGAGGGAGAGGTGAAATAAAGTGAGTAAGAGAGGGATAGAGAGAGACCTGAAATGAGATTTAATAAGATGCATGGTGGCGGTTGTCCAAGTGTGATCGACGTCAGAGAGACTTTATAACTGCAACTCACTCCGGTGCACCTTCAGTAACTCAACCAACAGAGGATTTGGTTATGTGTGTGTGTGTGTGTGTGTATGTGTGTGTATTGTGTGTGTGTGTAGAGAGAGATGGCCAGAGAGAGAGACAGGGCCAGCGTTATGGGTGTGCCTTAGGGGGCCTAGCCCGCCCTACTGTACCTCCTTGCCCATCCAAATAAAATATTTAAATATTGATCATTTATTTGACTGAGACGCACGTCGACATAGACGCAACAATACCAGATAAAGCACCCGAGCGAAACAGCACCCATCTGCCTCAGTATGTGTAGCCCATGTGCATGACATGTCGTACTCTTACATGGGCTACACATAGTAAGACAGTGGGGCGCTGTTTCGCTCGCTCAGGTGACATAAGCATTTTCTCACTTGAGCAAAAGTCTGTCTTCCACCCTCTCTCCTCCGTCCTCTCTCTTGACACGGAAACCGATGCAATGGTTGAGTGGTTGGGTCGATTCGGGTTGGGTCGAATGGCCACCTTTCATCAAGGATACTCATGTGTATCCTGTCACAACATTTTGTCAACCGGTGATTGTCAATCAAATAACTGATGTAATATAGCCTACACCTTCACAATAAATTCAATATATTTTTAGACAGGTGTTAAGAAACATGATTAGTCTATTTCAGAAGAACAGAAGTTGTCCTTTTGTTAGGCCCTGATCTGGCTGTGCCAAATGGCTGTGGGCTACACTCGTTCATTTAGCAGACGAGATTAGCTTAGAATTTTGTGGCATTATTTTAGATTATAGTGTGAAGAATACACTTGAACTAAGTTGAATTAAATAGAAAGGATATTTCCTCCAAACGATTTGAAGGAGTGCACATATGCGGCTATTCTATGTTGAGCGGTTAACAAAGAAATGTAACTTTAGTTGTTCTACAAACGTTGGGCGATATGTTTTGATGTTTAATACATTGTAAGGCTGCATGATGCGAGTCTATTGATGATTTGAAAAAAGTGGCTTCAAAGGCATTAGCTCTGCTTTGTTTTTTTTGCGCAGGCTGTACACATTTCATCAGTCTCTCATTCACAATTAGACAAGCACTTGATAACGGCTTGAATTTCCCTGCGGCGTCCCCTTTGTTTGGCCGTAATGCACCATAAAAATATCCATGCCATTTGCGGCCAGTGGCCATTGTGCCCTTGGCCTGGAGTGCTGCATGTTCCGAAGCACCTCTCACTCACATGGCTCTCCCTCAAGTGATCAGGTTTTTCTCACAGGCTACAAGTGAAGACAGACACATCGGGGACACAAATGCGCGTGTCCATATCCAATTCCGAGGTACATATTGAAGATATTGGAAGAACTCCCCACATTTACTTTTCATCAGCCAATATGATGAGTAGGCCTACCAAATGGCAAAATAACTAGCCTATGTCAATTTACTATCTTTCATAGTACAAAAGTGAACCTATTCTATTCTGTGAAGACATAAATGTGTCTCGTTTCAGGAAACTAGGCGTATGTCACGGGTCACTACTTCACAGGAGAGCACAGGAGAGCCACTTTCTGGAGGACCGAGTTTTGAAATCCGTAGAATAGAGTACAATAGCTAAGGAGATGGAGAAAACACTTATCTCCGGATTACATCTTCATACTAAGGGCAGCCATGGCATCCTTGATAGGGAGAAGCGCCCATCCATGATGTATATGGGTAAGATAGTCTAGCTAGCCACATTTTCAGATATTACACGTTTCTAATTTTGACAAAGTCATTTTCATTTCAAGTTCAAGTGTACTGTTAGCTAGCTAGCTAACGTTAGCTGGCTGGCTCGCTAGCTGACGTTACATGTAAGATCTTATTATACATATCTCAGAGCCATTTGCTTTGCTAGTTATAGCCTAGTGTTAGCTAGCCAACATTGAACCTGGCTGGTTAGCTACCTGCAGATTCATGCAGGTAGCTACATGGCTTAACCTCTTGGACCCTCCCCCCCGGATCCGGGATAATTGTCATCAACTACGCTAAATAGCATAGCGCAACGGTCAAATAATCTTACTAGAAAATATTCATATTCATGAAATCACAAGTGAAATATAGCGAAGCACAGCTTAGCCTTTTGTTAATCACCCCGTCGTCTCAGATTTTGAAATGATGCTTTACAGCGAAAACAATGAGCGTGTGTAAGTTTGTCGATATACCAGAAAAACATTATGTACACCTAGCGGCAGGTAACTTGGTCACGAAAATCAGAAAAGCAATCAAATTAATCGTTTACCTTTGTTGAGCTTCAGATGTTTTCACTCACAAGACTGCAAATGTTCCTTTTGTTCCATAAAGATATTTTTTATATCCAAATACCTTCGTTAGTTTGATGCGTTATGCCTATGAATCCACCGGAAATAGCGGTCACGACAACACAGACAAAAATTCCAAATTATATCCATAATATCGACAGAAACATGGCAAACGTTTTTTATAATCAATCCTCAAGGTGTTTTTCAAATATCTATTCGATAATATATCAACCGGGACAGTTGGTTTTTCAGTAAGACCGGGAGGAAAAATGGCTACCTCTCTGTTTAAAATCACACTGAGCCAACAACTGACCACTTACGCAATGTGGACGTTTACGCTCATTCTTCAAAATAAAGGCCTGAAACTACGTCTAAAGGCTGTTGACACCTTAGGGAAGCCACAGAAAAAGGAATCTGGTTGATATCCCTTTCAATGGGCAATAGGGATGCATAGAAAGACAGGGGTTTCAAAATGAGTCACTTCCTGATTGGATTTTTCTCAGGATTTCGCCTGCAATATCAGTTCTGTTATATTCACAGACAATATTTTTACAGTTTTGGAAACTTTAGAGTGTTTTCTATCCTAAGCTGTCAATTATATGCATATTCTAGCATCTGGTCCTGAGAAATAGGCGGTTTACTTTGGGAACGTTATTTTTCCAAAACTAAAAATAGTGCCCCCTAGCTTCAAAATACTCCACTATGCAAGTAACCATTTCAATAGAATGTCACTGCGACAACTGTTGATAGACGTAGCTGGTAAATTCGCTCTGGCGATCTACTCTGATTTCAGAGCACTCTCATCTGAGTGTGCCAGAGCGCAGAATAACTGACATATTTACGAACACTCAACACCCGTTGAATATGGATATTACTTTGGAAATGTGTGTGTGATCACAGTGCTGTGTGTTGCTTCTCCTTCTGTGTCTGTAACACAAAAGGTATTGGCAGTCTGAATATTCATATCCTGTCTGCTTCTCTCTGTGGGAGAATACTGAATACATGATCATCACCTGTCTACTGAAAGAGAAGAGAAGAGAAGAGAAGAGAGAGAGTGAGAGAGACGAGGGAGACCGGTAGAGAGATGAGATAGGTGTAGGGAGTGGGAGAACAAGAGGAGAGAGTGAGAGAGACGAGGGAGACCGATAGAGAGATGAGATAGGTGTAGGGAGTGGGAGAACAAGAGGAGAGAGTGAGAGAGACGAGGGAGACCGATAGAGAGATGAGATAGGTGTAGGGAGTGGGAGAACAAGAGGAGAGAGTGAGAGAGACGAGGGAGACCGATAGAGAGATGAGATAGGTGTAGGGAGTGGGAGAACAAGAGGAGAGAGTGAGAGAGACGAGGGAGACCGATAGAGAGATGAGATAGGTGTGGGAGAACAAGAGGAGAGAGTGAGAGAGACGAGGGAGACCGATAGAGAGATGAGATAGGTGTAGGGAGTGGGAGAACAAGAGGAGAGAGTGAGAGAGACGAGGGAGACCGATAGAGAGATGAGATAGGTGTAGGGAGTGGGAGAACAAGAGGAGAGAGTGAGAGAGACGAGGGAGACCGGTAGAGAGATGAGATAGGTGTAGGGAGTGGGAGAACAAGAGGAGAGAGTGAAAGGGAAACATTAACAGTAAAGGTGCCCTTTTATTGCTATCATCTAGGTCATTTACATATTCATTTTTTTTGCGCAAATTCAAATCCAGATAAAATGCAAATCTATCTCATTACATACAGTGTGTGTGTGCCTGCCTGTGTGTGTGAGTTTCTCTATAACCCTGTCCTGTCGTCCTCTCTCTCTCTCGCTCTCTCTCTCTCTCTCTCTCTGTGAGTCGGAAGTACCCCTGACCGCTCCAGTGTGTCGGCTGTCTAGGTGATGGATAGAGGGAGGGACGGAGTGATGGATGGATGGATGGAGTGATAAATGAGAGGGAGGGATGGACATCAGAGGGAGTTATGGGTGCCTGGTAGACCTGGGGAAAACTAGATGAGTTTTTCCAGAGTTAACCATTGTAGATTAGTGATCCCAAGGCCTGTCCCATTCACTCCTCTGTGATCAAGGGGCTCTTCAACATTGTAGCAGAATATAGCTACTTAAATGTTGCAATCTAGTCTGATTACGTAATCCCTCTTGTGTTCCGGTACTTCCTCTTGTGGCTTGTGAACAAAATCAGAGTTCCTAACCAGAAGAACTATGATCCTCAATGCAGATGTGTCACCTCTGCAGTGACACACAACAGAACATCTGTATGAGAGCCTGGTTAGATGTTATATATGGCTCCCCTGAGTGAGTGAGATGTCTGTCTGACTGTCAGCCTGCCTTTCCCTTAGGGTAAACCAGGATTAGCTCCTACCTCACCACCGCACGCACAGATATGCAAGCACAGCCCTGTGTGTTTGTATGTGGAATGCATTTGTCATTGGAAAGGTGTTGACACTCGTTGTCTTGGAGGATATTTACAGAGTTTGTCGCTCCTCTTCCTCCATCAGTCACCCAGACCTGCTAGTTACACACTAGTCTAGGTGGATTTAGTTTCACATTCACACAGTGTTTAGTGTGTGTGCCCAGGCTGGGGGAGGGGCGGTTGGAACTGACAGTCAGAATATTAGCATGTCAGACGCCCCCGGCAACAATTCTCTCTCTCTCTCTCTCTCTCTCTCTCTCTCTCTCTCTCTCTCTCTCTCTCTCTCTCTCTCTCTCTCTCTCTCTCTCTCTCTCTCTCTCTCTCTCTCTCTCTGCATGGGAAACATATGTTTACATTGCCAAAGCAAGTGACAGCAAATCTTGCTGTTGTGATTGCATACTGTGGTATTTCACCCAATAGATATGGGAGTTTATCAAAATTGGATTCGTTTTTCGAATTCTTTGGGTCTGTGTAATCTGAGGGAAATATATGTTTCTATGGTCATACGTTTGACAGGAGGTTAGGAAGTGCAGCTCAGTTTCCACCTCATTTTGTGGGCAGTGTGCACATAGCCTGTCTTCTCTTGAGAGCCAGGTCTGCCTTCGGCGGCCTTTCTCAATAGCAAGGCTATGCTCACTGAGTCTGTACATAGTCAAAGATGTGCTACTCACTCACACAGTTTATGGAGTTTGTAGTAAAAATGAAGTAGCCAACACTCATTTCCTCACTCTACCCAACTCAGCATTTTCTGTCAAATGAAGAGCAAAGGGGAAGGAGAAACTACAGGAGTGGAGAGGGATCTCTCTTGCACACACACACACACACACACACACAGAGAGAGAGAGAGAGAGAGAAAAAATAAATAAATAAGTTTAGGGATAATAGAGAGTAATGTGAGTTGTCTACCCCTTACCTGCTGGGTTTGGCTGGCAGCTTCAGCTGCTCTCATCAGGAGACTGGAGACAAGAGCCAAGGATCTGATTGTTTACACTGCGTGTGTTTGTGTGTGTGTGTCCTACTGTCCTTCCTCCTCTGTCAACTGCCACCCCCCTCCCTCACACACACACACACACACACACACACTCCTACTGTGTGCGTTCTGCTGGGCGGGACTCCTGTCTCTGAGTCTGATGGACGACCCAGGGGCTGTCCATCATAGAGACACGCGATACCTGACCTGCCGTTGACATGAACACACACACACACACACTCTCTCTATCTATCTCCCACACATGCACAAACACACCGGCACACATACAGCCACACTGGCACACATTGTTGGCACACCGTGAGCTATTGCATTGTAGCAGGAGGGCAGGACTCAAGGCTGTGAGCTGGCTTTGTCTCCGTCCCATCCTGCCTTTCTCCCTTTTTTTCACAATGAACAGAGGGAAGGTGAAAGAGAGAGGGAGAGAATAAGAAAGGGAGGGAGTGTGGCCACCAACCCATAAACACTCCTTCTTTCTTTCTCTCGCTCATTCCCTATCTTCTATGTTTCTGTCCCTCTCTCTTCTCTTTCCCCACAGTCTCTGATATTCTCTATTTTTCATCATTCCTCTCTCTGAAGGGAAAGGCTTGTGTGTGTGTGTCATGATTTGTGTTTGTGCTGCAAAGGGAGAGTGAGCGTTGACCTGGAATGACAGCTCATAAAGGCGTTATTAGCCCTATATAAGAGAGGGCTACAGTGGACTGCTGCTCTCTCTCTCTCTCTCTCTCTCTCTCCACACCTCTTTCCCCTCTGTCGCACCCTCACAAAGACCACCATCCTCAACAGTTTACGACCTTATGGTGTCACACACACACCAAGGTCTCTGCAGATAGTATTATAATACCCGGAACTTCACTCACTCATTGATAGCGGGGGCTCAGTCAAAAACAAACCTGCACTTGCCTTTTGCAACTAGCACTGACTTTCTGATAACTTCTGTATTGAGGAAAAATGCATTTACTACGACTGTGATACGTGGTTGTCTGCATTCATCTTAAGATTTAAGAATGCACTAACTAATTGTACGTCACTCTGGATAAGCGCGTCGGCTAGATAAATGACTCAAATGTAAAATGTCGACATCAAGGCCTACAGCTGTAAAGTGATTGACATAGAGCCATACAAGCAGGGTTCACGGATGTGAATGGCTCCTATCTGTGTGTGTTAGTGTGCGTGTGTGTGCATGTTCTTATGCAGTCAGCGCTTAACTGGTATCGATTGAGCTATAAAAAAAAACAATAACAATCTTCAAAGCATTCCAGAGAGAGGAAAAACAGAGAGGGAGGGAGGGAGGGAGAGAGGGAGGGAGGGAGAGAGGGAGGGAGAGAGGGAGGGAGAGAGAGAGGAAAAACAGAGAGGGAGGAAGAGAGAGAGAGGAAAAACAGAGAGGGCGGGAGAGAGGAAAAACAGAGAGGGAGGAAGAGAGGAAAAACAGAGAGGGAGGAAGAGAGGAAAAACAGAGAGGGAGGGAGAGAGGAAAAACAGAGAGGGAGGGAGAGAGAGGAAAAAAAACAGAGAGGGAGGGAGAGAGGAAAAACAGAGAGGGAGGGAGAGAGAAAAAACAGAGAGAGAGGAAAAACAGAGGGAGGAAGAGAGAGAGAGGAAAAACAGAGGGAGGAAGAGAGAGAGAGGAAAAACAGAGAGGGAGGGAGAGAGAGGGAGGGAGAGAGGAAAAACAGAGAGGGAGGGAGAGAGAGAGGAAAAACAGAGAGGGAGGGAGAGAGAGAGGAAAAACAGAGAGAGAGGAAGAGAGAGGAAAAACAGAGAGGGAGAGGAAGAGAGAGGAAAAACAGAGAGGGAGGGAGAGAGAGGAAAAACAGAGAGGGAGGGAGAGAGAGGAAAAACAGAGGGAGGAAGAGAGAGAGAAAAACAGAGAGGGAGGGAGAGAGAGGAAAACAGAGAGGGAGGGAGAGAGAGGGGAGGGGAGAGAGAGGGAGGGAGAGAGAGAGGAAAAACAGAGAGGGAGGGAGAGAGAGAGGAAAAACAGAGAGGGAGGAAGAGAGAGAGGAAAAACAGAGAGGGAGGAAGAGAGAGAGGAAAAACAGAGAGGGAGGGAGAGAGAGAGGAAAAACAGAGAGGGAGGGAGAGAGAGAGGAAAAACAGAGGGAGGAAGAGAGAGAGAGGAAAAACAGAGAGGGAGGGAGAGAGAGAGGAAAAACAGAGAGGGAGGGAGAGAGAGGAAAAACAGAGAGGGAGGGAGAGAGAGGAAAAACAGAGAGGGAGGGAGAGAGAGGAAAAACAGAGGGAGGAAGAGAGAGAGAGGAAAAACAGAGAGGGAGGGAGAGAGAGGAAAAACAGAGAGGGAGGGAGAGAGAGGGAGGGAGAGAGGAAAAACAGAGAGGGAGGGAGAGAGAGAGGAAAAACAGAGAGGGAGGGAGAGAGAGGAAAAACAGAGAGGGAGGGAGAGAGAGGAAAACAGAGGGAGGAAGAGAGAGAGAGGAAAAACAGAGAGGGAGGGAGAGAGGAAAAACAGAGAGGGAGGGAGAGAGAGGGAGGGAGAGAGGGAGGGAGGGAGAGAGAGAGGAAAAACAGAGAGGGAGGGAGAGAGGAAAAACAGAGAGGGAGGAAAAACAGAGGGAGGGAGAGAGAGGAAAAATAGAGAGGGAGGGAGAGAGAGAGGAAAAACAGAGAGGGAGGGAGAGAGAGAGGAAAAACAGAGAGGGAGGGAGAGAGAGAGGAAAAACAGAGAGGGAGGGAGAGAGAGAGGAAAAACAGAGGGAGGAAGAGAGGAAAAACAGAGAGGGAGGGAGAGAGAGGAAAAACAGAGAGGGAGGGAGAGAGAGGAAAAACAGAGGGAGGAAGAGAGAGAGAGGAAAAACAGAGAGGGAGGGAGAGAGAGGAAAAACAGAGAGGGGGGAGAGAGGGAGGGAGAGAGGAAAAACAGAGGGAGGGGAGAGAGAGGAAAAACAGAGAGGGAGGGAGAGAGAGAGAGGGAGGAGAGAGGAAAAACAGAGAGGGAGGGAGAGAGAGAGGAAAAACAGAGAGGGAGGGAGGGAGAGAGGGAAAAACAGAGGAGGGAGAGGGGAGAGAGGGAGGGAGAGGAAAAACAGAGAGGGAGGGAGAGGAAAAAGAGAGAGGAGGAGGAGAGAGAGGAAAAACAGAGAGGGAGGGAGAGGAGGGAGGGAGAGAGGGAGGGAGAGAGAGGAAAAACAGAGAGGGAGGGAGAGAGGAAAACAGAGAGGGAGGAAAACAGAGGGAGGGAGAGAGAGGAAAAACAGAGAGGGAGGGAGAGAGAGAGGAAAACAGAGAGGGAGGGAGAGAGAGGAAAAACAGAGAGGGAGGGAGAGAGAGAGGAAAAACAGAGGGAGGAAGAGAGAGAGCGGAAAAACAGAGAGGGAGGGAGAGAGAGGAAAAACAGAGAGGGAGGGAGAGAGAGGAAAAACAGAGAGGGAGGGAGAGAGGAAAAACAGAGAGGGAGGGAGAGAGAGGAAAAACAGAGAGGGAGGGAGAGAGAGAGGAAAAACAGAGAGGGAGGGAGAGAGGGAGGGAGAGAGAGAGGAAAAACAGAGAGGGAGGAAGAGAGAGAGAGGAAGAAGAGAGAGAGAGGAAAAACAGAGAGGGAGGAAGAGGGAGGAAAAACAGAGAGGGAGGGAGAGAGGAAAAACAGAGAGGGAGGGAGAGAGAGGAAAAACAGAGAGGGAGGGAGAGAGAGAGGGAGGGAGGGAGGGAGAGAGAGAGAGAGAGAGGGAGGAAGGAATACAGAGAGGGAGAGAGAGAGAGGAAAAACAGAGAGGGAGGAAGGAATACAGAGAGGAGAGAGAGAGAGAGAGGAAAAACAGAGAGGGAGGAAGGAATACAGAGCGGGAGGGAGAGAGAGGAAAAACAGAGAGGGAGGAAGGAATACAGAGAGGGAGAGAGAGAGGAAAACAGAGAGGGAGGAAGGAATACAGAGAGGGAGAAAGAGAGAGAGGAAAAACAGAGAGGGAGGAAGGAATACAGAGAGAGGGAGAGGAATACAGAGAGGGAGGGAGAGAGGAATACAGAGGGAGAGGATTACAAAGAGAGGGAAAGGAAAAACAGAGGGAGATAGGAATACAGAGAGGATGGGAGAGAGGAATACAGAGAGAGGGAGAGAGGAATACAGAGAGGGAGGGAGGAATACAGAGAGGAAAGGAGAGAGGAATACAGGGAGGGAGAGAGGAATACAGAGAGGGAGGAAGGGAGAGAGGAATACAGAGAGGGAGGGAGAGAGGAATACAGAGAGGGAGGAAGGGAGAGAGGAATACAGAGAGGGAGAGAGGAATACAGAGGGAGAGGAATACATAGAGAGGGAAAGGAAAAACAGAGGGAGAGAGGAATACAGAGAGAGGGAGAGGAATACAGAGAGAGGGAGAGGAATACAGAGAGAGGGAGAGGAATACAGAGAGAGGGAGAGGAATACAGAGAGAGGGAGAGGAATACAGAGAGAGGGAGAGGAATACAGAGAGAGGGAGAGGAATACAGAGAGAGGGAGAGAGGAATACAGAGAGAGGGAGAGGAATACAGAGAGAGGGAGAGGAATACAGAGAGAGGGAGAGGAATACAGAGAGAGGGAGAGGAATACAGAGAGAGGGAGAGGAATACAGAGAGAGGGAGAGAGGAATACAGAGAGGGAGAGGAATACAGAGAGAGAGGAATACAGAGAGAGGGAGAGGAATACAGAGAGAGGGAGAGGAATACAGAGAGAGGGAGAGGAATACAGAGAGAGGGAGAGGAATACAGAGAGAGGGAGAGGAATACAGAGAGGAAGAGGAATACAGAGAGATAGATAGAGAGAGCATGAGAAAGAAAGTGTGTGTGAGAGAGGTAGAGCCTCCCAGAAGAGAGGGATGGTTAGGACAGCATTGATTACAGAGACGGGACATTCCTATGGGAAGACTTCCTCTACTGATGAGTGTCATAAAACACTCTGTCACACACACACTGTCACCCCCATTTTCAAACACAAACTCTGTCACTCCCACATTCCGAACCACTCCCACTGCGATGACTTGGTCACCCCCTGGAAATGAAATAGGGGGAGAATAGAGATAGTAACGTAATTACTTCTAGAAGAGTTGTGAAAAAGTGAATGATTTCATGAATGGGTTGACAGCCATGGTGTAACGGTTTTCTTGAGTTGAAGGAGAGGAGGACCAAAATGCAGTGTGGCTATTTAGATTCATTTTTTAATGAATAAGAACACGAACAGTACAAAAACAATAAACATAACGAGAAAACCTAAACAGCCTATACTGGTGCAAACTAACACAGAGACAGGAACAATCACCCACAAAACCCAACACCAAACAGGCTACCTAAATATGGTTCCCAATCAGAGACAATGACTAACACCTGCCTCTGATTGAGAACCATATCAGGCCAAACACAGAAACAGACAAACTAGACACACAACATAGAATGCCCACTCAGATCACACCCTGACCAAACAAAACATAGAAACATACAAAGCAAACTATGGTCAGGGTGTGACACATGGGGGTTGGGCATTCTGAATAAGTCAAACTGAGTATTGTCATGTCAATGCATGTGTTTTGTTTGTACTAGAATGAAAATGAATGGAATCTCATCCTCTCTCTGTAGCGTGCACGGTCGGTTTCAACAGAGCTGTGTCTACAGACAGAGCATGTTCCAAGTGTCCTCCGCACAGTCACTCAGAGAAGGAGGGGGCTGCTGTCTGTGACTGCAACCCGGGATACTACCGCTCTGAGAGCGACACTGCATCTATGCCCTGCACACGTAAGAACACACACATCATTTCCCCCCAGGGGGTCGATTAATCGATCAATCTATACATCTGTACTCTTTCTCCTCTCGGTTCCTCTTCTCTCTTTTGTCCTCTCTCTTTCCTCTGTCGTCCCTCTGTACTGATCTAATGACTTCTGACTAATCCACCATGTCCTGGACGGGAGACAAGGCGTTGCGATCGAATGAATAGTCCTCGGGCTCAGTTACATGGCACTTTCAGTCCCTCTCTCTCCTTCTCGCTCTCTCTTTCTCTCTCTCTCTCTCTCTCTCTCTCTCTGACTGAGACCTTGGTCTGTTTGTAATAAACTTAATTATGCCTATATACAGCACAGGGTTCAACCAGTCAGCCTGAGAACGCAGACAACACTCTCTCACACAAAAACATAACGAAAAACTGTAACACGGAGGAAAGTATATGTAACCACAGCCACAATATATTTTCTAACTCAACCTCCCTGTCCTATGTATCCCAGAACCTCCATCTGCTCCGCAGCAGCTGATCTCCGAGGTCAACGAGACGTCAGTGGTTCTGGAGTGGAGCACCCCCCTCAGGCTCGGAGGGAGAAGTGACATCAGCTACAGTGTGGACTGCCTGCTCTGCCACGGACCTGAGAGTCAAACCGGGAATCAAACTCAGATTGGGAGTCAACTTGGAGAAGCTGGTAGCCTTAAGGGTCCTCTTGGGGCCCAGCTCTGCCTGCCCTGCAGTCAAGACGTCCTGTTCTCTCCCCAGCAGAGTGGCCTAAGGGCCACCAGGGTGTGTGTGAGCGAGCTGCAGGCACACACACGCTACACCTTCACCATTCTCGCCCACAACGGGGTCTCCCAGGGCCACAGTGCAGGGGCAGGACGGAGTGTGTCTGTCACTCTCACCACCAACCAGGCCGGTGAGTTTGTGTGAAGGAGTGTGTAAGTAAGTAGGGGGTGTGTGTGTGTGTGTGTGTGTGTGTGTGTGTGTGTGTGGCCAAGTACAGGCTGTGCATTGCATGGAGTGTGGGGGAAGAAGTGTATGTGCCTGCTGGTGTGTGTCTGTATACAGGGCCTTCAGAAAGTATTCAGACCCTTTGACTTATTCCACATCTTGTTGTGTTACAGCCTGAATTCAAAATGGATTAAATGTATATATTTTTTTATATTTTGTCTTCTTACACACAATACCCCATAAAGGTGAAATGTGTTTTTAGAAAATAAATGTTTTATTGGTAATGAAATACAGAACTATCACATTTACAAAAGTATTCACACCACACCCCTTTGCACACTCCAAATTGAGCTCAGGTGCATCCAATTTCCTTTTATCATCCTTTAGATGTCACTCCAACTTGATTGAAGTCCATGTGTGGCCAATTCAATTGCTTGGACGTGATTTAGAAAGAAACACGCCTGTCTATATAAGATCCCACAGTTGTCAGAGCAGAAACTACACCATGAAGTCAGTAGATCTCCGAGATAGAATTGTGATGAGAAGGGTATAAAACAATTTCTAGAGTGTTGAAAGTTTCCAACAGCACAGTCTCCATCATTGGGAAATTGAAAAAATATGGAACTACTCAGACTCTGCCTAGAGCTTGTCGGCCGACTAAACCGAGCAACCGGGAAAGAAGGTCCTCGGTCAGGGAGGTGACCAAGGACCCAATGACCACTCTAACAGAACGGCAGAGTTCCTTGGCTGAGATGGGAAAACCTGCCAGAAGTACAGCAGCCTCTACAGCACTTCACTAATCTGGGCTTTTTGCGTGGCCAGACAGAAGACACTCCTGAGAAAGTTACATGACAGCACACCATGAGTTTGCAAAAATGCACGTGAAAGACTCAAAGTATAAGTCAAAAGATTCTGTGGTTTGATGAGATAAAACACTTTGGCCTGAATACAAAGTGCTATGTCTGGATATAACCAGGCACAGCTCATCACCCGTCTAACACCATCCCTACCGTGAAGCATGGTGGTGGCAGCATCATGTGGATGCTTTTCAGTGGCATGGACTGGGAGAATGGTAAGGATACAGGGGACAATGAATGTACAATGACCCCTAGTATACAGCCAAAGCAAGACTGGAATGGCTTCAGAACAAGAATGTGAAAGTCCTTGAGTGGCCCAGCCAAAGCCCAGACTTGAATCCCATGGAAAATCTGTGGAAAGACTTGAAGATTGCTATTCAGCGCCGATCCCTATCTAACATAGCAAAGATTGAGAAAATCTGCAAGGAACAAATCCAGATGTGCAAAGCTGATACAGACATACCCAAGACGACTTAAAGCTGATACAGACATACCCAAGACGACTTAAAGCTGATACAGACATACCCAAGACGACTTAAAGCTGATACAGACATACCCAAGACGACTTAAAGCTGATACAGACATACCCAAGACGACTTAAAGCTGATACAGACATACCCAAGACGACTTAAAGCTGATACAGACATACCCAAGACGACTTAAAGCTGATAGACATACCCAAGATGACTTAAAGCTGATACAGACATACCCAAGACGACTTAAAGCTGATACAGACATACCTAAGACGACTTAAAGCTGTAATAGCCGCCAAAGCTGCTTCTACAAAGTATTGATTCAGGCGTGTGAATAATTATGTAAAATTAGATATTTCTGTATTTCATTTTCGATACATTTGCATGTAATCCATTTTGAATTCAGGCAGTAACACAACAAAATGTGGAATAAGTTAAGGGCTGTGAATACATTCTGGAACAGTACATGGGAGTAATGTGTGTGAGTGTGTTTGTCAAACTCTCAAGGAGTGACTTGTCTCGAAGACATAAACAGAATGCCACGGTCTTATTGGCTTATGCCACGGTGTGTGCGTGTGTGTGTGTGTGTCACGTGCGGGGAGAAAGTGTGTTGGTTTGATCACCTCTACATTTAGGAGGTCTGTAAAGTTTTTTACAAGGTGTTTCATTTGAGCTTCTACAGGGAGTGTGAGTCAGATGGAGTGTGTGCCTATGTACGTGGTTTTTCCGTGTGGTTTACTGTGCGTGAACTGGAACACTGCCCACTGACTCTATCTTTACAATGTCTTTGGCTGCATTTACACAGGAAGCCCAATTCTGATTTTTTTTTCTCCATGAATTGACCTTTTGACCAATCACATCAGATCTTTTGACATCAGATCTTTTTCAGAGCTGATCTGATTGGTCAAAATATCAATGAGTGGAAGGGAAAAAAAGATCAGATGCCTAGGTAAACACGGCCTCTGAGTCCCAGATAGTGGCAGACACACCGGCTCTGACTACCCGTGGGAAGTGTGTTGTCTCCCTGTGTAGCGTAGCGTAACCTACTGGGTGCTAAATGAGAAGGCTGGGAACTATTCTTCAAAGGCAGAAACAGTGTTGTCATTCAATACTCATTCATTCTGAAATAACTATTTTCTGTCTTTAGTGAGTCACTGTGTCATTCTCTATGTCAGAGGGACTATCACAATAATACAGGGACATACGGGGAAGACTATATTAGAGGGATAGAAAGGGAAGGGACAGACATTAATGGAGGGATAGAAAGGATGTGGGAAAGGCAATGATAAAGGGATAGACAGGAAGTGGGGAAGACAATGATAAAGGGATAGACAGGAAGTGGGAAAGACAATGATAAAGGGATAGAAAGGATGTGGGAAAGACAATGATAAAGGAAGTGGGAAAGGCAATGATAAAGGGATAGAAAGGATGTGGTAAAGACAATGATAAAGGGATAGAAAGGATGTGGGCAAGACAATGATAAAGATATAGAAAGGATGTGGGAAAGACAATGATAAAGGAAGTGGGAAAGGAAATGATAAAGGGATAGACAGGATGTGGGAAAGAATATGATAAAGGGATAGAAAGGATGTAGGAAAGACAATGACAAAGGAAATGGGAACGGCAATTATAAAGGGTAAGAAAGGATGTGGGAAAGACAATGATAAAGGGATAGAAAGGATGTGGGAAAGGCAATGATAAAGGGATTGAAAGGATGTGGGAAAGACAATGATAAAGGAAGTGGGAAAGACAATGATAAAGGGATAGAAAGGATGTGGGAAAGACAATGATAAAGGAATAGAAAGGATGTGGGAAAGACAATGATAAAGGGATAGAAAGGATGTGGGAAAGACAATGATAAAGGGATAGAAAGGAAGTGGGAAAGACAATGATAAAGGGATAGACAGGAAGTGGGAAAGACGATGATAAAGGGATAGACAGGAAGTGGGAAAGACAATGATAAAGGGATAGAAAGGATGTGGGAAAGACAATGATAAAGGGATAGAATGAAGTGGGAAAGACGATGATAAAGGGATAGAAAGGAAGTGGGAAAGACAATGATAAAGGGATAGAAAGGATGTGGGAAAGACGATGATAAATGGATAGAAAGGAAGTGGGAAAGACGATGATAAAGGGATAGACAGGAAGTGGGAAAGACAATGATAAAGGGATAGAAAGGATGTGGGAAAGACAATGATAAAGGGATAGAAAGGAAGTGGGAAAGACAATGATAAAGGAAGTGGGAAAGGCAATGATAAAGGGATAGAAAGGATGTGGGAAAGACAATGATAAAGGAAGTGGGAAAGGCAATGATAAAGGAAGTGGGAAAGGCAATGATAAAGGGTAAGAAAGGATGTGGGAAAGACAAGGATGAAGGGATAGGAAGGATGTGGGAAAGACAATGATAAAGGGATAGAAAGGATGTGGGAAAGGCAATGATAAAGGGATAGAAAGGATGTAGGAAAGACAATGATAAAGGGATAGAAAGGATGTAGGAAAGACAATGATAAAGAAAGTGGGAAAGGCAATGATAAAGGAATAGAAAGGATGTGGGAAAGACAATGATAAAGGAATAGAAAGGATGTGGGAAAGACAATGATAAAGGGATAGAAAAGATGTGGGAAAGACAATGATAAAGGGATAGAAAGGATGTGGGAAAGACAATGATAAAGGAATAGAAAGGATGTGGGAAAGACAATGATAAAGGGATAGAAAGGAAGTGGGAAAGACCATGATAAAGGGATAGACAGGAAGTGGGAAAGACGATGATAAAGGGATAGACAGGAAGTGGGAAAGACAATGATAAAGGGATAGAAAGGATGTGGGAAAGACAATGATAAAGGGATAGAATGAAGTGGGAAAGACAATGATAAAGGGATAGAAAGGAAGTGGGAAAGACCATGATAAAGGGATAGAAAGGATGTGGGAAAGACGATGATAAAGGGATAGAAAGGATGTGGGAAAGACAATGATAAAGGGATAGAAAGGATGTGGGAAAGACAATGATAAAGGGATAGAAAGGATGTGGGAAAGACAATGATAAAGGAAGTGGGAAAGGCAATGATAAAGGGATAGAAAGGATGTGGGAAAGACAATGATAAAGGAAAAGAGGTGAGAAAGGTCATGGCCTGTTCCCAAGAGAAAAAGGTAAAAGTGTCATCCAGGACTCAGCTGTGGTTGATTGGGTCATTGTGACTGCCATCAAACATTCAGGGAAGTGTTTTTTTTTATAACTCCAAATGTGGATTTGGATGAAAACCTGTCAATCCTGTAGCTTGAATTATTTTATTTGCGGATGTTATGCCATTGTGTCTTATACATTCTTCTCTGGTAAACTATTCAAGAGATTCAATACACAAACATAAAAGCCATGATATATCTTGGGCTGTCCTAGTTCTTCAACTTGTGTACCTCTCTCACTCACTCAGCTCCCTCCCCAGTTACATCCATCCAGGCTGGTGATGTCACCAGGCATGGTGTGTCGTTGGCATGGCAACAGCCCGATCGTCCCAATGGCGTGATCCTGGAGTATGAGGTCAAGTACTACGAGAAGGTGAGATGCCTCGTGCGAACCGCGGTTCAGAAATCCTTTAAAAAAAATAAAAAATTACACTCTTAGAAAAAAGGGTTCCAAAAGAGTTCTTCGGCTGTCCCCATAGGAGAACTCGTTTGTGTTCCAGGTAGAACCCTCTGTGGAAAGGGTTCTACAAGGAACCCAAAAGGATTCTATCTGGAACCAAAAGGGGTTCTTCAAATGGTTTTCCTATGGGGACAGCTAAAGAACCGTTTTAGGTTCTAGATACCACTATTTTTGATACCACTTTCTTTTTTGGGAAACCTATAACTGGTGTGTGTGTGTTATGTGCATCCCATGCATGTTTGTGAGTGTTCACATGCTATCTGCTTAAACTGGTATCAATAGACCTATAAAACAACCAATAAACAATCTTCAAAGCATTCCTTGTGTTTGACATGGAAAAAGAGGGAGGGAGACATGAAGGGAGAGACTACGAGATGCATTTTTTTTTGTGGAGAGAGCAAGATTGGCGGGAGTGATTTGTAGTTGATTTGGAATTGTGTGGCTACAGTTCGTCCTTGCTTGTCTGTTTTTGTGATTATAGGCCTAGGGTCCACAGGGAGAGGTATTTCGCTCCAGAACCACACATTGTTCTGCAACTTCAAGTTACATTTTAGGATCAGGACCTCATCCATTACCCCTTATCTTTACACTTCCCAGTTAAAATGGGGTGTATTTAAGTTATGCTGTATCTTGGAAAGATTCATGTATATGACCGCAGATTTCTGCTCATTAACAGATCCCTCCCCTCTTTCTCTCTTCCTGTCTCTCGTCCAATCAGGATCAGAAGGAGAGCTCCTACCGCATCATGAAGACGGCGTCTCGCAGTGCTGACATCACTGGGCTGAGTCCGCTCACGGTGTACTTGTTTCAGGTGCGCGCTCGCACAGCCGCCGGATACGGAGAGTTCAGCGGCCCCTTGGAGTTCTCCACCAACTCCGGTAGAAGACATTCTAATCTATTCTATTCGGCTGTTTTTGAGCAAGAGATATTGCATTTTTGGGGGGGGACCTGTTTTTAATGAAAACATCCTGGTTTGTAACCTGTTGTCTCCTCCCACTGACAGATCCCTTGCCTCTGATTGGTGATGCCGCCAGCTCCACCCTGCTCCTGCTGTCAATCAGCGGAGGTGTGATTCTACTGCTCACCTCCACCGCAGTCTTCATTATCAGCCGCAGGTACAAACACATATGGCCTCAGAAGAACAAGCAACCGCTAAAACACACACACACACACACACACACACACAGATCACCTGGGGCTTTGGAGGGGGATTAAAGAGGAGACAGTATGTCCTTCTAAAGGTCTGATTGTTCACCTGGTAATCCCCTTGTCCCTGACTTAACATTAGTGTCTCCACAACCACACAGCCACTGTATCAGCTTCCCCCTGGCCTCCGAACACTCACACACAACCTCTCCCTTGAGGCCTCTTTTTACTGACAGTGGCTCTCAAGGTATGACACACCACACCGCTTAAAGACACAATGGGTAGTGTTACAGACAGGTTCTGTAAGATAACACACCTTTCCTCCTATATTACCCGAGGCACTATTCTCTCTCCTTCCCACCCTCCATCCCCCTTCTCCTTCTTCCCCTCTACTCACCTTGAATAACCCGTCTCTGCTTGGATTGGTCAACGTAGCTGTCAATCACTCACATTGTGTGTGTTCCGTGCCACTCACTACTTCTTCCTCTGCCTTTCTTCTTTCAGGAGGGGCAAATACAGCCAAGCCAAGCAAGACTCCGAGGAGGAGAAACACCTAAACCCAGGTAAGACCGCACACGCACGCACACACACGCACGCACACACACACCTCATCCTATTCCACAAACATGTCGAACTCCTTTCCCCAACCCATCTCCTCCCCTTTCTCCATCTGTAGGTGTGAGGATATACGTGGACCCGTTCACCTATGAGGACCCAGACCAGGCAGTTCATGAGTTTGCCAAAGAAATTGACGCCTCCTACATACACATAGAGAAGGTCATTGGCATTGGTAAGGGAGCCTGACACACACGCTCACAGTAAATCGTCAAGGTTTTGAAGGTGTGTTGTAGGTGAGTGTGGGGATGTGTGTAGTTATTTATACTGTGTGTGTTGTAGGTGAGTTTGGGGAAGTGTGTAGTTATTTATACTGTGTGTGTGTGTGTTGTAGGTGAGTTTGGGGAAGTGTGTAGTTATTAATACTGTGTGTGTTGTAGGTGAGTTTGGGGAAGTGTGTAGTTATTTATACTGTGTGTGTTGTAGGTGAGTTTGGGGAAGTGTGTAGTTATTTATACTGTGTGTGTGTGTGTTGTAGGTGAGTTTGGGGAAGTGTGTAGTTATGTATACTGTGTGTGTTGTAGGTGAGTTTGGGGAAGTGTGTAGTTATTTATACTGTGTGTGTGTGTGTGTGTTGTAGGTGAGTTTGGGGAAGTGTGTAGTTATTTATACTGTGTGTGTTGTAGGTGAGTTTGGGGAAGTGTGTAGTTATTTATACTGTGTGTGTGTGTCTGCGTTGTAGGTGAGTTTGGGGAGGTGTGTAGTTATTTATGCTGTGTGTGTGTGTTGTAGGTGAGTTTGGGGAAGTGTGTAGTTATTTATACTGTGTGTGTTGTAAGTGAGTTTGGGGAAGTGTGTAGTTATTTATGCTGTGTGTGTGTTGTAGGTGAGTTTGGGGAAGTGTGTAGTTATTTATACTGTGTGTGTTGTAGGTGAGTTTGGGGAAGTGTGTAGTTATTTATACTGTGTGTTGTAGGTGAGTTTGGGGAGGTGTGTAGTTATTTATACTGTGTGTGTTGTAGGTGAGTTTGGGGAAGTGTGTAGTTATTTATACTGTGTGTGTTGTCAGTGAGTTTGGGGAAGTGTGTAGTTATTTATACTGTGTGTGTGTGTGTTGTAGGTGAGTTTGGGGAAGTGTGTAGTTATTTATACTGTGTGTGTTGTCAGTGAGTTTGGGGAAGTGTGTAGTTATTTATACTGTGTGTGTGTGTGTGTTGTAGGTGAGTTTGGGGAAGTGTGTAGTTATTTATGCTGTGTGTGTGTGTGTTGTAGGTGTGTTTGGGGAAGTGTGTAGTTATTTATGCTGTGTGTGTGTTGTAGGTGAGTTTGGGGAGGTGTGTAGTGGCCGTCTGCGTCTCCAGGGAAAGAGGGAGATCTACGTGGCCATAAAGAGTCTGAAGGCAGCATACTCTAACAAACAGAGGCAAGATTTCCTCTCTGAAGCCAGCATCATGGGACAGTTCGACCACCCAAACATCATCAGACTGGAGGGCGTGGTCACGCGATGTGAGTGATTGACAGCTACTTTGACCAATCCAAGCAGAGATTGACAGGTTCCGTCTACATTTATAAAGATATAAAAATGCAGAGGACCCCGAAACTGATCCTTGTGGAACACCCCCCTGTCTTAATCGCTGCTTGTTTGTCTCCTGTGCAGGTAAACCAGTGATGATCATCACAGAGTACATGGAGAATGGATCTCTTGACGCCTTCCTCAGGGTAAGAGGTCCTAGTGTTTCATGGAGCGTCAGGTAGCCTAGTGGTTAGAGCGTTGGACCAGTAACCAAAAGGTTGCTGGATCGAATCCCCGAGCTGACAAGGTGTAGCTCTGAACAAGGCAGTTAACCCACTGTTCCCCTGTAGGCTGTCATTGTAAATAAGAATTTGCTCTTAACTGACTTGCCAAGTTAAGCAAAGATTAGAAATAAGTTCTATCTCTATGTCTTTGTACTGTGTGTTATATTCTAAAACAGCGGGGGATTCAATTAAGACCTAGACAACCAGATGAGGGGAGTTCCTTACTAGTCAGTGACCTGAATTCAGCCCTGCGTGGAGTGAGTTTGACACCTGTCCTAAAGTCTCTCTCTCTCTCCATTAGAAACACGATGGTCATTTCACAGTGATCCAGTTGGTGGGCATGCTGCGTGGCATCGCGTCGGGCATGAAGTACCTGTCTGACATGAGCTACGTTCACCGAGACCTGGCCGCCCGCAACATCCTGGTCAACAGCAACCTGGTGTGCAAGGTGTCTGACTTCGGCCTGTCCCGAGTACTCCAAGAGGACCCTGAGAATGCCTACACCACACGGGTAAGAACACAGGGAGAACATAGAACACTAACATGTCTATCTGGGGTAATGATTTAGTATGTGAGATAGGTTCATGTTTCAATGACTGTAAGATCAGTCACCTTTGAACTACGGGTCCTTTGTGCTAGACTGTGGATTCAAATACAATTCTCTTCCCATGTGTTACAGGAGGTGACTGGGACGTACCACTCTCCAGGGGGGAAGATCCCCATCAGATGGACCTCTCCAGAGGCCATCGCCTACAGGAAGTTCACCCCATCCTCTGACACCTGGAGCTATGGCGTGGTCATGTGGGAGGTGATGTCCTATGGAGAGAGACCATATTGGGACATGAGTAACCAGGATGTAAGTGCGTTTTCTATGTAATGGATTTTCCCCTGAACGTGGAATCTTTTTTGTGTGGACTGAAGCAAAGTTAGATGGTTACAGTGCATTTGGAAAGTATTCAGAGCCCACTTTTCCCACATTTTGTTACGCTACAGCCTTGTTCTAAAATGGGTTAAATCAGTCTACACACAATGCCCCATAATGGTAAAGTGAAAACAGGTTTTTAGAAATGTGTGCAAATGTATTCACTGTAGACAAAGTTAGTTAAACATGCTTTCTTACCCTCTTTCTCTATACCCTGTTCTCTCTCAATTCAATTTAAGGGCTTTATTGGCATGGGAAACATATGTTAACATTTCCAAAGCAAGTGAACTAGATCAAATCAAAGTTTATTTGTCACGTGCGCCGAATACAACAGGTGTTGACCTTACAGTGAAATGTTGACTTACAGGCTCTAACCAATAGTGCAAAAAGGGTATTAGGTGAACAATAGGTAAGTAAAGAAATAAAACAACAGTAAAAAGACAGGCTATAGACAGTAGTGGGGCTATAAAAGTAGCGAGGCTACATACAGACACCGGTTAGTCAGGCTGATTGAGGTAGTATGAACATGTACAGTGGGGCAAAAAAGTATTTAGTCAGCCATCAATTGTGCAAGTTCTCCCACTTAAAAAGATGGGAGAGGCCTGTAATTTCATCATCATAGGTACACTTCAACTATGACAGACAAAATAAGAAAGAAAAATCCAGAAAATCACATTGTAGGATTTTTAATGAATTTATTTGCAAATGATGGTGGAAAATGAGTATTTGGTCAATAACAAAAGTTTACCTCAATACTTTGTTATATACCCCTTGTTGGCAATAACAAAGGTCAAACGTTTTCTGTAAGTCTTCACAAGGTTTTCACACACTGTTGCTGGTATTTTGGCCCATTCCTCCATGCAGATCTCCTCTAGAGCAGTGATGTTTTGGAGTTGTTGCTGGGCAACACAGACTTTCAACCAGGCAGTGATGTAACCATGCTCTTGCAGCTGTAGAACCTTTTGAGGATCTCAGGACCCATGCCAAATCTTTTTAGTTTCCTGAGGGGGAATACGCTTACTCTTCACGACTGTCTTGGTGTGTTTGGACCATTCTAGTTGGTTGTTGATGTGAACACCAAGGAACTTAAAGCTCTCAACCTGCTCCACTACAGCCCCGTCGATGAGAATGGATGCGTGCTCAGTCCTCCTTTTCCTGTAGTCCACATCTCCTTAGTCTTGGTTACGTTGAGGGATAGGTTGTTGTCCTGGCACCACCCGGCCAGTTCTCTGACCACCTCCCTATAGGCTGTCTCGTCGTTGTCGGTGATCAGGCCTACCACTGTTGTGTCATCTGCAATGATGGTGTTGGAGTCGTGCCTGGCCATGCAGTCGTGGGTGAACAGGGAGTACTGGGGGGGACTGAGCACGCACCTATGGGGAGCTCCAGTGTTGAGGATCAGCGTGGCAGATGTGTTGCTACCTACCCTCACCACCTGGGGGCGGCCGGTCAGGAAGTCCAGGATCCAGTTGCAGAGGGAGGTGTTTAGTCCCAGGATCCTTAGCTTAGTGATGAGCTTTGAGGGTACTATGGTTGAACGCTGAGCTGTAGTCAATGAATAGCATTCTCACATACGTAGGTGTTCCTTTTGTCCAGGTGGGAAAGGGCAGTGTAGAGTGCAATAGAGATTGCATCATCTGTTTGGGCGGTATGCAAATTGGAGTGGGTCTAGGGTTTCTGGGATAATGGTGTTGATGTGAGCCATTACCAACTTTTCAAAGCACTTCATGGCTACGGACGGGAGTGATACAGGACGTGAGTGATGCAGGTTGCCTTTATGTTCTTGGGCACAGGGACTATGGTGGTCTGCTTGAAACAACATGTTGGTATTACAGACTCAATCAGGGACATGTTGAAAATGTCAGTGAAGGCACCTGCCAGTTGGTCAGCACATGCCTGGAGCACACGTCCTGGTAATCCGTCTGGCCCTGCATCCTTGTGAATGTTGACCTGTTTAAAGGTCTTACTCACGTCGGCTACGGAGAGCGTGATCACACAGTCGTCCGGAACAGCTGATGCTCTCATGCATGCCTCAGTGTTGTTTGCCTTGAAGTGAGCATAGAAGTGATTTAGCTCTCTGGTAGGCTCGTGTCACTGGGAAGCTCGCGGCTGTGCTTCCCTTTGTAGTCTGTAATATTTTGCAATCCCCGCCACATAAGATGAGCGTCAGAGCCGGTGTAGTATGATTCAATCTTAGTCCTGTGTTGACCCTTTGCCTGTTTGATGGTTCATCGCAGGGCATAGCAGGATTAATTGTAAGCTTCCGGGTTAGAGTCATGCACCTTTAGCTCAGTACAAATGTTTCCTGTAATCCATGGCTTCTGGTTGGAGTATGTACGTACAGTCACTGTGGGGACGATGTCCTCGATGCACTTATTGATAAATCCAGTGACTGATGTGGTGTATTCCTCAATGCCATCGGAAGAATCCCGGAACATGTTCCAGTCTGTGATATCAAAACAATCCTGTAGTTTAGCATCTGCTTCATTTGACCACTTTTTTATAGACAGAGTCACTGGTGCTTCCTGCTTTAATTTTTGCTTGTAAACAGGAATCAGAAGGATAGAGTTGTGGTCTGATTTACCAAATGGAGGGTGAGGGAGAGCTTTGTACGCATCTCTGTGTTTGGAGTACAGGTGATCTAGAATTGTTTTCCCTCTGGTTTCACATTTAACATGTTGATAGAAATTTGGTAGAACTGATTTAAGTTTCCCTGCATTAAAGTCTCCAGCCACTAGGAGCACCGCTTCTGGGTGAGTGGTTTCCTGTTTGCTTATTTCCTTATACAGCTGACTGAGTGCGGTCTTTGTGCCAGCATCTGTCTGTGGTGGTAAATAAACAGCCACGAAAAGTATAGCTGAAAACTCCCTAGGCAAGTAGTGTGGCCTGCAATTTATCACAATATACTCTACTTCAGGCGAGCAAAATCTAGAGACTTCCTTAGATTTCATGCACCAGCTGTTGTTTACAAATATACACAGAACGCAGAGCGCCATCTCACAGTGTGCTGTTCTATCTTGCCGGTGAAGCGCATGTCCCGCTAGCTGAATATCCATGTCGTCATTCAGCCACGATTCCGTGAAACATAGAATATTACAGTTTTTGATGTCCCGTTGGTAGGATATTCATGATCGTACCTCGTCTAATTGGTTGTCCAATGATTGCACGTTGGCGAGTAGTATTGACTGTAACGGCAGCTTTCCCACTCGCTTTCTACGGGTCCTGACCAGGCATCCGGCTCTTTGTCCTCTGTACCTGCGTCGCTTCCTCTTGCAAATAACGGGGATGTTGGCCCTGTGGAGTGTTTGGAGAGTATCTTGTGCGTCGTCCTTGTTGTAGAAAAAATCTTTGTCTAATCCGAGGTGAGTGATCGCTGTCCTGATATCCAGAAGCTCTTTGTCTAATCCGAGGTGATTGATCGCTGTCCTGATATCCAGATTCTCTTTTTTTGCCGTAAGATACGGTGGCAGAAACATTATGTACAAAATAAGTTACAAATAACACGAAACAAAACCCCGCATAATAGCACAATTGGTTGGGCGCCCGTAAAACTGCTGCCATTTCTTCCAGCGCCATTTTCCCTTAGTAAACAAAAGTGAGATAATCAATAAAAAATGAACAGTAAACGTTACACTCACATAAGTTCCAAAAGAAGAAAGAAATGACAAATGTCTCTCTCCCTCCCTCTCTCTCCAGGTGATAAAAGCAATAGATGAGGGCTACCGTCTGCCCCCGCCAATGGACTGTCCTGTGTGTCTACACCAGCTGATGTTAGACTGCTGGCAGACAGAGAGAACACACAGACCCAGCTTCACACAGATCCTCAACATGCTGGATAAACTCATCCGCAACCCGACCACCACTCTGAGGAGGACAGGAGGAGACAGGTACACACGGGGGGGGGACACAATGTCTTTCATTGCAAGCTCTTTCAATGTGTTTTTCCAGCATAACATTCAGTCCCCATAACTACCTCAACCTCTGTCTTTATCTCTCTGTGCAGACCTGTTCCCAGTCTGTTGGAGCCTGTAGGAGGTCCAGAGTTTGTGTCAGTGTGGTCAGCAGAAGACTGTCTTCAGGCTATAGGGATGGGCATGTATAGAGACACGCTCACTACTGCTGGATACACCAGCCCTGACAGCCTGCTAACCCTCACACATCAGTGAGTCTCTCTCTAATCCCCCCCCTCTCTATATATCACTATGGCTCTCTCAATTTCTCTGCTAACCCTCACACATCAGTGAGTCTCTCTCTAATCCCCCCCCTCTCTATATATCACTATGGCTCTCTCAATTTCTCTGCTAACCCTCACACATCAGTGAGTCTCTCTCTAATCCCCCCCTCTCTATATATCACTATGGCTCTCTCTATTTCTCTGCTAACCCTCACACATCAGTGAGTCTCTCTCTCTCTGTATCTCTCTCTCTAACCCCCCTCTCTATATATCACTATTGCTCTCTATTTCTCTCCCTCTATTCCCCCCCACTCTCTCGTTTTCTCTCTCTCTCTTTCTTTCTGGGTGGGTACTCATAGTCTTCTTAACTCTGAACATGTCTAATTGAATTATTCCATGTTTACAGGGATATGACCAGTATAGGAATTATCACACCATCACACCAGGACCAGATCCTTGCCAGTGTGCAGCAGGTATTGCTGTCCCACATGCAACAAATACAGGAACAGATGCCAGACAGTATGATTCCCGTCTGAGCCAGTGAATGGATACAAAACTAAAACATTTTTTTTTAATGAATTTTATTTACCTCATCCATGCACTTTAGAATGAGATTTTCACAAGGAATTACATCAACATACAAAAAAACTGCAACAGAAAAGATGAACGGAAGAGAGAAAAGCAGCACTTTTATAAACCCTATAAACTTTGACCTTTGAACTATGACCTGAGGTTTGACCTGAGGCTGAAGAAGCTGCTGAAGATGGTTTCACTGCAACACTGAGGAAACAACGAGACATTTTGTCCCTTTTTTGTTTACTTTTTGTACATACGTGTCTGTGTAAATAACATTTCATCTGCTCCTGATTTTTCTTTTTTTGTTGTTGATTTTGTGTCACATCCCGACTTGTCTGTAGCTCATTCAGAGTGGTGCCATAGTTTTCAGTTTAGAAACTGTTTTTTCTCCCGTACACATTTCAAAACGGAATAGACACCTCCAGTTTGCCTCATATGCATCTCAGGACTAGACTACCAATTTGTCTTTATACCAGAAGGACTCCAGCTCCCATTCCCACGAAGAAGTAATCCATCCATTGAGCTTTGTAGACGAGGACTAATGAGTGCTACAAATATTCACCAACAAAGACCTGTAAGTTAATAGTGAAGCATAGTTCGACAAATAAAAACAGGACAAATTGAATGTCGTCTGGAAGTCGAGAAACTTAATGGACGAGCTGATAAAGTGTAGTTCTGAAGCATCACTGTGTGTGTGTGTGTGTGTGTGTGTGTGTGTGTGTGTATGTGTGTGTCAGGGTTGGGGTCAATTCCATTTAAATTCCAGTCAATTCAGAAAATACAATGACATTCCAACTCCAATTCTCTTCCAATGCTTTTCAATCAGTAAAATGTACAATTAGAATTGGGTTTACTTTCTGAATAGACTGGAATTGAAATGGAATTGACCCTAATCCTGGTGTGTGTGCTTGCCTTTGAGGACTAGTTTGGGATATTCAAAGACAGAAATATGGGCAGGGGAGCGTTTTGTGATAGAATGTATGTGTGCCAAGCTCTTGCTGGCTTTTTATTTAGGATGAGCACATTAACAACGGTATTAGCTAGTTTTATCTCGTCAACGATTAACATATACTCTAGGTATTACATGTCTTTGTAAAATGTCACTGTTTGGAAATACAATCAGGTGCATAAAGGATTTCATTCTATTTATCGTCTTCTTATTATCCAGGTTGTACATTGTGAAATAGGACAAATGTAAATGACTGAAATGGGTCATTTCTGTCTGAACTTCTTTTTGAAGCCGATGCGGAAGAGTGTGTGCGACTGGGAAGTGTGTGTTTGTGTGTGTGTGTGTGTGTGTGTGTGTGTGCGACTGGGAAGTGTGAGTGTGTGTGTGTGTGTGTGTAACTAAGGGAAGTGTGTGCACTGGTGTGGTCTGACTGGCAACAAAGCCAGGTGGATTAAAGTGAAGGGTGCTGGGAGGCATTCTGTTAAAACGTTCAGTGGTGTGGAGAGAGCCATCTGCTAAACACACACAGAGAAACGCATACACAGTGTGTCACACACACACACACACACTGTGACACACACGCAGCAGGAGAGAACTTCGGGCACACACACATGGACAGCATAGGTGAAGGACATCGGTAGCAGTACAACACAGATATGTCACTTTAGCAACGACATGTACTTGCACAAAACCAAACCTCAATTTCACATTCAAATCAGGGATATTTGCTTTTTTTGGATTAAATAAAATCCTTGCCAGCTGGAGACAACAGGCAAATCACCTTGGATACTCAGGCATTCTACACCGGGGTTTTGCATATGATCTGAGAGAGACACACACACACACACTCGCACCAACACAAAGCCGGCCTGTGGGTTAGGGGTGTGGGGCAGATATGCTGGGACAGTCTTTTTGAGGAGTTGATCCTGTTAATGGAGTTAGACACACTCCTCTCTCCCACAGACGAAACCCATCTCGGACAAAACCCACTCTGTCCTTATAGATTCATGTGCGCCCACTCTCCCACTCTAATAGAGTTTGAGGGAGACCGGAGCACGAAGATAGACACCCGTTCTTAATCTGTCCGTCTGTCTACGCAGGCTGCCACTGAAAAAACCATGTTAAGAGAACAGAATCTCTGTTAGGATGAATGCTTCAATTAAAAAATGCTCCCCTCTGTCTCTCGCGCGCTCTCTCTCTCTCTCCCGCTCTCTGTAGGGTGTCATTGTGGTCTTTTGGTCACTAGATTAGTGTGGTAATAGAACAGGCTAATCTCGCCTGGTCTTACACAGGGGGAGTGACCGTGGGGTGTCTTTAATAGCCAGCCAACCGTACCCTAATGTGTGTGTGACTGGGAGGAGAGAGACAGGGTTTAGACACACACACATGCACACACAGTCGCATGCACACACACACACAGCCAGGGTTTACATTTCTTTCAAGATTTCCATTTAAATGCATCACCTCATTGACCAACGCAATGCCAGAGGCATTCCCACGGTAACCCTGGTGTGCGTGTTTTGTGTGTGTGTAACGTGCAAGCAAGTTTGCATGCCCACTGGTACTGGTAGAGAGGTGACAGGCAGTCCCCCCAGTGTAAAATAGCATACACTGAGTATACAAAACATTAAGAACACATGCTCTTTCCATGACATCGACAGGCCAGGTGAATCCAGGTGAAAGCTATGATCCCTTATTGATGTCACTTGTTAAATCCACTTCAAATCAGTGTAGATGAAGGGGAGGAGACAGATTAAAGAAGGATTTTTAAGCATTGAGACAAGTGAGACATGGATTGTGTATGTGTATTTTAGTGCCTTTGGACGGGTACGGTAGTAGATGCGAGGAGCACCGGTTTGTGTCAAGAATTGCTACCAGACAACTTGACACAACTGTGGGAAGCATCCCTGTGGAACACTCGACACCTTGTAGAGTCCATGCCCCGACGAATTGAGCCCGTTCTGAGGGCAAAAAGGGGTGCATCTCAATATTAGGAAGGTGTTCGTAATATTTTGTACACTCAGTGTATACAGAAACGCCTAGTCCCTCTTTTTATCTCCCTCTCTCACGCCATCCTGGTGTAGCCACCTGTCCAATTTGGCAACCTGTGCTCCCTTTATTACTGAAGCCACTGACTCGAGTCATGTGATCCACCTCTCCCGCTGCCTGTGGACAGATAACATCTGACAGACATTAAAAGCTGACTAATGAGTCTGAGACAGACATTAGCAGCCAATTAATGAGTCTGATGTGGCATCCTACCACAGCACCTTTCACCCTAAAAACTGTTCAGACAGTTGGGTAATAGCTCTATGACTTTTCTGCAGAATAGTTATCAGGAATACTTCAAATAGCCACAGCCATTTAATGGAGTCTTGTCAAGGAAAGTAAGTGGCTGTAATGAAAACCAACAAACAGAGTCTCAGAGTGGAAATGCTGATCCTAATGAATACATTGACAGAGGGGACCTGATCCTAGATGGACCCAGAGTTGAGGAGTCCTGGTTTAAAGGTCATAGAGGGGTCGCTGAGGGCGTAGTTGTCCGGGTCGGGGGAGGAAGGGTGTGGTCTGCAGACCTAAAATGTCTCTGTCATTGTCTATTCAGAATCTCCTTGGGGAATACCAGTGTGATTAACACTAATCTTGCTGCTCTCTACGAAGCCTCCTCCCGCCGTTACAACATTACACTAGGACCACCAATTGCCAATCACATTTACAGACTACAAGCCCCAGTCCCCAACCCCAAAAATATTATCTTTAAGATGCACGCATCTATGCACGCACATAGTGAAAGAGAGAGAGGGAGAGAGAGAGAGAGAGAGAGCTGAGAGTTACAGCAACACCTCATGAAGGTGGCACCGACAAAGAAGGGCGACATCTTACGAGTTCGACCCCAACTTGGCTATATAGTGACTTATATCGTGTTTATCTTAAAAGAAAATGTGTACTAACATCACACATGACCACCAAGCACTTCTGGACATCAGATCAAAAGTTACGAACCTCAATTTCAACTTCAAATGCGACTCAGCTGTTCCACTGTTCATACCGAACCTTATTCATTGTTCCAGGGGCTACCAAAACGCAGCCGGTGTAGACGCGGGAGACGAGGTGGGGAAATTGGTTGCGATGAGAAAACAAAACGCCGCTCCCCTATGTTCTACTGGCAAATGTCCAGTCACTGGAGAATAAGATGGATGAGCTTCGTTCGAGAGTCTCCTAGCAGAGAGACTTGAAAAGCTGCTATATTATATGTCTTACTGAAACGTGGCTGGATGATGATGCTACGCACGTAGTACTCGTGGATTGTCCATGCAGCGGCAGGATCAGAAGGCAGCCTCTGGGAATTCAAAAGGAGGTGGAGTGTGGTTTTTCGTCAAATAACAACTGCCGTGCTGCTTCAAGTGTGAAGGAAATAAGGACTACCAACAGAGTCCTTATCTGTAATTATCACAGTTGTCTACATCCCTCCATCAGCCAACACCACTCCGGCACTCAGCAAACTGTAAACTGGAGCCATAGACATTAACCTCTCTGGTACAAGTGGGACGCTAGAGTCCCACATCGACAACAGCCAGTGAAATTGGGGGGCTTTAACCCAGGAAGACTTAAAACCGTCCTATCTCACTTCTACCAACACGTTCCATGCGCCACTTTATTCTACCCACAGAGATGCATACAAGGCCCTCCCTCGTCCTCTTTTTGGCAAATCTGACCATGACTCCATTCTCCTGCTTCCGTGTTAGAAACAAAAGCTCAAGCGGGAAGTACCAGTGATGCCCTCAATACGAAAGTGGTTGAATATAGAAGACGCGCGGCTACAAGACTGTTTGACTAGTACATATTGCGATGTGTTCCGGGATTCATCCAATAGCATTGAGGAGTTTACCACAACAGTCACAGGCTTCACCAATATATGCATAGACAATGTCATCCCCACCATGACTATAAGAATAGATCCAAATAAAAAAACATGGATTATAGGTAATATCCACAATGGGCTAAAGGCTAGAGCTACTGCTTACAATGAACGGGACACGGACATGGACACATACAAGAAAGCCCCCTATGACCTCTGACGAGACATGAAAGCTCCAAGCTCATTTGTAATTGTGAAGTGCTTTGAAAGGCTGGACATGAGACACATCAACACCATCATCCCAGACATTGTAGACCCACTCCAATTCACATACCACCCCAAGAGATCCACAGATAATGCAATCTTAATTTTGCACTTCACACTGCCCTCTCCCATCTGGACAAGAGGGGAAATAACTATATGAGAATGCTGTTCATCGACTACAGATCAGCGTTCAACACCATAGTGCCCTCAAGCTCATCACCAAGCTAGGGACTTTCGGACTGAACCCCTCCCTTTGCAGCTGGATCCTGGACCTCCTAATAGGGCGGCCCCAGGTGGTGAGGGTTGGCAACAACACCTCAGCCACGTTGACCCAACACGGGAGCCCCTCAGGGGTGTGTGCTTAGTCCCCTCCTGTTCAACCACTACTGAATGGCCAAGCATGACTTCAACACCATAATCAAGTTTGCTGACGACACAACGGTGGGAGGCCTGATCAACCAACGTGCTGAATAAGCCTACAGGGAGCGGGTTAGAGACTTAGCAGTTTGATGCCAGGACAACAACCTCTCCTTCAACTTCAGCAAGACCAAGGAGCTGATAGTGGACTATTGGAGAAAGAGGGGAGAGCACAGGGCTCTTGTGGAGTGGGACAAGAGCTCCAAGTTCATTGGGGTACACATCAAACAAAGGACTTAAAATGGTCCACACACACCCGCACAATCATGAAGAGGACACGGCAGCACCTCTTCCCCCTCAGGAGGCTGAAAAGTTTTGGCATGGGTCCTTGGATCCTCAAAAAGTTCTACAGCTACACCACTGAAAGCATCTTGACTGGACGCATCACCACTTGGTATGGCAAATGCACCGTCTACAGAGTGTGGTACGGACAGCCTAGAACATCACTGGGGCAAAGCTCCCTTCCATCCAGGACCTCTATATCAGGCGGTGTCAGGGGAAGGCCTGAAGTATTGACAAAGACTTCAGCCACCCAAGCCATAGTCTATTCAATCTGCTACCGTGCAGCAACGGTACTGGATATTTGGCTCTCGGACCAACGGGCTCCGTTACAGCTTCCACCCCCCAAGCCATAAGACTGCTAAAAAGCCAGATTGCTAAATAGTCAATGAATGGTACCTGAACTATCTGCACTGACTCTACTCACACTTACTAGACTATGTATACACACTCACACACACTACATTGACACTCCCACACAAAACCCACACACTTTCACATACGCTACATATGCACACACACGCTTGCCGACAAACACACATACATACATACACATTACACATTCACACTCACACACACACTTTTACACTCAGAATTTGCTGCTCCTACACTGTTCTCTGTTTTAATTGTTTTATTATCTATCCTGATACCTCGTCACTTTACCCTGCCTTCATATACTGTAGACAGTTGAAGTCGGAAGTTTACATACACCTTAGCCAAATACATTTAAACTCAGTTTTTCACAATTCCTGACATTTAATCCTTGTAAAAATTCCCTGTCTTAGGTCAGTTAGGATCACCACTTTATTTTAAGAATGTGAAATGTCAGAATAATAGTAGAGAGAGTGATTTATTTCAGCTTTGATTTGTTTCATTACATTCCCAGTGGGTCAGAAGTTTACATACACTCAATTAGTATTTGGTAGCATTGCCTTTAAATTGTTTAACTTGGGTCAAACAATAAGTTGGGTGAATTTTAGCCCATTCCTCCTGACAGAGCTGGTGTAACTGAGTCAGGTTTGTATGCCTCCTTGCTCACACACGCTTTTTCAGTTCTGCCCACAAATTTTCTATAGGATTGAAGTCAGGGCTTTGTGATGGCCACTCCAATACCTTGACTTTGTTGTCCTTAAGCCATTTTGCCACAACTTTAGAAGTATGCTTGGGGTCATTGTCCATTTGGAAGACCCATTTGCGACCAAGCTTTAACTTCCTGACTGATGTCTTGAGATGTTGCTTCAATATATCCACATAATTTTTCTTTCTCATGATGCCATCTATTTTGTGAAGTGCACCAGTCTCTCCTGTAGCAAAGCACCCCCACAACATGATGCTGCCACCCACCGTGCTTCACGGTTGGGATGGTGTCCTTCGGCTTGCAAACCTTCCCCTTTTTCCTCCAAGCCCAACGATGGTCATTATAGCCAAACAGTATTTTTGTTTCATCAGACCAGAGGACATTTCTCCAAAAAAGTACGATCTTTGTCCCCATGTGCAGCTGCAAACCATAGTCTGGCTTTTTTTATGGAGGTTTTGGAGCAGTGGCTTCTTCCTTGCTGAGCGACCTTTCAGGTTATATTGATATAGGACTAATTTTACTGTGGATATAGATACTTTTGTACCTATTTCCTCCATTATCTTCACAAGGTCCTTTGCTGTTGTTCTGGGATTGATTTTCACTTTTTGCACCAAAGTACGTTCATCTCTAGGAGACAGAACGCGTCTCTTTCCTGAGCGGTATGACGGCTGCGTGTTCCCATGGTGTTTATACTTTCATACTATTATTTGTACAGTTGAATATGGTACCTTCAGACGTTTGGAAATTGCTCCCAAAGATGAACCAGACTTGTGGAGGTCTACAATTTATTTTCTGAGGTCTTGGCTGATTTCTTTTGATTTTCCCATGATGTCAAGCAAAGAGGCACTGAGTTTGAAGGTAGGCCTTGAAATACATCCACAGGTACACCTCCAATTGACTCAAATTATGTCAATTAGCCTATCAGAAGCTTCTAAAGCCATGACATAATTTTCTTGAATTTTCCAAGCTGTGTAAAGGCACAGACAACTTAGTGTATGTGAACTTCTGACCCACTGGAATTGTGATACAGTGAATTATAAATGAAATAATCTGTCTGTAAACAATTGTTGGAAAAATTACTTGTGTCATGGCACAAAGTCGATGTCCTAACCGACTTGCCAGAACTATAGTTTGAAACTAGGGGGCACTATTTTTATTTTTGGAAAAATAACGTTCCCAAAGTAAACCGCCTATTGGCCGGGTGCCCATATAAGGCATATGGCTCTAATATATTTCTTAAATGTCAAATGATGTCTCATCATTATTTCTCAGATAATTCTAGATGCTAGAATATGCATATAATTTACAGCTTAGGATAGAAAACACTAAAGTTTCCAAAACTGTCAAAATATTGTCTGTGAGTATAACAGAACTGATATTGCAGGTGAAACCCTGAGGAAAATCCAATCAGGAAGTGCCTCTTATTTTGAAACCGTTGTGTTCCTATGCACCCTTATTGGCCATTGAAAGGGATATCAACCAGATTCCTTTTTCTACGTATTCCCCAAGGTGTCTACAGCATTTTGACGTAGTTTCACGCCTTTATGTTGAAGAATGAGCGTAAACGACTACATTGCATAAGTGGCCAGCTGATGGCTCTCAGAGTGATTCTTGCGTAAAAGAACGAGGTAGCTATTTTTCCTCCCGGTCCTACTGAAAAGGCAACTGTCCCGGTTGATATATTATCAAATAGATATTTGAAAAACACCCTGAGGATTGGTTATAAAAAACGTTTGCCATGTTTCTGTCGATATTATGGATATAATTTGGATTTGTCAGCGTTGTCGTGACCGCTATTTCCGGTGGATTTCTCAACATAACGTGACCAACAAACGGAGCAATTTTGGGTATAAAAATAATCTTTATGGAACAAAAGGAACATTTGCTGTCTAACTGGGAATCTCGTCAGTGAAAACATCCGAAGATAAAAGGTAAACGGTTAATTTGATTGCTTTTCTGATTTTCGTGACCAAGCTTCCTGCTGCTAGCTGGACATAATGCTAAGCTAGGCTATCGATAAACGTACACAAACGCTTGTCTTGCTTTGGCTGTAAAGTATCATTTTAAAATCTGAGATGACAGGGTGATTAACAGAAGGCTAAACTGTGTTTCACTATATTTCACTTGTGATTTCATGAACATGAATATTTTGTAGTAATATTTTTTGACCGTTGCGCTATGCTAATTAGTGTAGTTGATGACAATTCTCCCGGATCCGGGATGGGTAGTTCCAAGAGGTTTTAAGTGGTTGAAAAACGAGTTTTAATGACTTCAGCCTAAGTTTATGTAAACTTCCGACTTCAACTGTATCTACCTCATGTACCTCGTACCTCTGCACATTGATCTGGTACTCCCTGTATATAGCTCCATTCTTGTGTACTTTATTTGATTCCTCTTGTGTTACTATTTTAATCTCTGCATTGTTGGGACGGGCTCGTAAACAAGCACTCCAGTTGTATTCGGCGCATACAGGGGTGAAAGTACATTTATACCGTTTGGTACGGCGTCCTTACAAAATATATAGTGGGGGCCGTATCGGTAAAACATGAGCATATCAAAATAACTAAAACAACATTTCAAGAAAACTGTAGGCTATTACACCACTTTTTATAACTACCACATTTCAAACGCATGAAAAATGAGTGGTATAGCCTACGTTCCAAAATGCGACTTCGTTCTAGGAGAACACAAACGTTTTGCCAAGGCAGAGATGAGTGGTCAACTCCTAGACGCACGCGGTCAGCAAAGGATTCATTCATTCTGGCCGAATGAAAGTCGCCAAATGCCATGACCCTTTTTGGTGTTTTGTGTAACAGTCTCTTTCTATTCACCACTGTTTGGAGGGCCTCTAGAAAGTATTCACACCCTTTGACTTTTTCCAGATCTTGTTGTGTTACATCCTGAATTTTAAATTGAGTAAATTGAGAGTTTGTGTCACTGGCCTACACTCAATAACTCATGATGTCAAAGTGGAATTATGTTTTTAGAAATGTTTACAAATGAATGCAAAATTAAATGATATGTCTTGAGTCAATAAGTATTCAACCCCTTTTTGGAATGGCGAGCCTAAATAAGTTCATGGACTCAATCTGCATGGACTCAATCTGCATGGACTCAATCTGCATGGACTCAATCTGCATGGACTCAATCTGTGCGCAATAATAGTGTTTAAAATGATTTTTGAATGACTACCTTATCTCTGTACTCCACACATACACAACATGACCAAAAGTATGTGAGTCCTCCGCCAAACTTTACAGTTGGTACTATGCATTGGGGCAGCTAGCGTTCTCCTGGCATCCGCCAAGCCCAGATGCATCCGTCGGACTGCCCGATGGTGAAGTGTGATTTATCACTGCTGACATTGCTTCCAGAGGCAGTTTGGAACTCGGTAGTGAGTGTTGCAACCGAGGACAGACCATTTTTACACGCTACGCGCCTCAGCACTCTGTGGTCCCATTCTGTGAGCTTGTGTGTCCTACCACTTCATGGCTGAGCCGTTGTTGCTCCTAGACGTTCCCACTTCACAATCACAGCAATTGCAGTTGACCGGGGAAGCTCTAGCAGGGCAGAAATTGAATGAACTGACTTGTTGAAAAGGTGTCATCCTATGACGGAGCCACGTTGAAAGTCACTGAGCTCTTCAGTAAGGCCATTCTACTGCCAATGTTTTATATGGAGATGGCATGGCTGTGTGCTCGATTTTATGCATCTGTCAGCAACGGGTGTGGCTGAACTAGCCGAATCCACTAATTTGAAGGGGTGTCAACATACTTTTGTATATGTAGTGTACAATTATCTGTAAGGTCCCCAGTCGAACAGTAAATTTCAAACACAGATTCAACCACAAAGACCTAGGAAATGTTCCAATGCCTCGCAAAGAAGGGCACTTACTGGTACAGCAGATGGGTAAAAAAGCAGACATTGAATACCCCTTTGAGGATGGTGAAGGTAGTAATAACACTTTGGATGGTGTATCAATACACCCAGTCACTACAAAGATACATCGGTCCTTCCTAACTCTAAGAGGAAGGAAACTCCTCAGGGCTTTCACCAAAATTAGTTACAGAGTTTAATGGCTATGATCAGAGAAAACTGAGGATGGATCAACAACTTTGTAGTTACTCCAAAATACTAACTAATACTAACTAGGAAGCTTGTACAGAATAAAAAAAATATTCAAAAAAATGCATTCTGTTTGCAATAAGACACTAAGTAAAACTGCACAAAATGGGGCAAAGAAATTATGAACATTAAGTCCTGAATACAAAGCATTATGTTTGGGGAAAATCTAACAGGACACATCACTGAGTACCACTCTTCATATTTTCAATACTTTTTTTATTTAAACAGGCAAGTCAGTTATGAACAAATTGTTATTTACAATGACGGCCTAGGAGCTGTGGGATTTCTGCCTTGTTCAGGGGCAGAACGACTGATTTTTACCTTGTCAGCTCAGGGATTCGATCTAGCAACCTTTCGGTTACTGGCCCAGTGCGTTAACCACTAGGCTACCTACCGCCCCAAAGGGTAGTTATCCTGTTGGAAGGTGAACCTTCGCCTTCCAGAATGGCGGTGGCTGCATCATGTTATGGATTTGCTTGTCATTGGCAAGGACTAGTGAGTTTTTGAGGATAAAAATAAATGGAATAGAGCTAACCATAGGCAAAACCATAGAGCAAAACCTGGTTCAGTCTGATTTCCACCAAACACAGGAAAATGCACCTTTCAGCAGGATAATAACCTAAAACTCAACAATTGAAACAAAAATAATGTGTAAATATTGTACAATCCTGGTGTGGAAAGCCCTTAGAGACTTACCCAGAAAGACTCACAGCTGTAATTACTGCCAAAGGTTATTCTAACAGGGGGTGTGAAGATTTCATTTTAGAATACCTTTGCAAAAATGTCCAAAAACATGTTTGTACCTTGTCATTATGGGTTATTGTGTGTAGGTGGGTGAGAAATAAATATATTATCCGTTTGGAATGCAGGCGGTAACACAATAAGATGTGTAATAAGTCAAGGGTTATGAGTACTTTCTGAAGGTACTATACGTTGCAAGTGGATGAACGTGCACGGGTAGCCTAGTAAAGGAGCCCTTTGAAGTGATTGTTTGACATCGGGACTGGTTGTGTTTATGCCACAATAAATGGTAATACATTGAATCAATGAATAGGGATTCTATACAGTGCATTCGGACATTATTCAGACCGGGCTGACTTTTTCCACCAGTTGATTTTGTTACGTGTCAAATGCTTTTTTCCTCATCAATCTACACAAAATACCCCATAATGACATAGCCAAGCCAGGTTTTTGAATTTTCTGCAAAATGTATAAATTGTAAAATGCAAAATGTATTGTAAACTGCAAAATGTATAAAACTGAAATATTACATTTACATAAATATTCAGACCGTTTACTCAGTACTTTGTTGAAGCACCTTTGGCAGCGATTACAGCCTCTTGTCTTCTTGGGTATGACGCTACAAGCTTAGCACACCTGTATTTGGAGAGTTTATCCCATTTTTCTCTGCAGATCCTCAACCTCTGTCAGGTTGGATGGGGAGCGTCGCTGCACAGCTATTTTCAGGTGTCTCCAGAAATGTTAGATCGGATTCATGTCCGGGCTCTGGCTGGGCCACTCATGGACATTCAGAGACTTGTCCCGAAGCCACTCCTGCGTTGTCTTGGCTGTGTGCTTAGGGTCGTTGTCCTGTTGGAAGGTGAAACTTCAACCCAGTCTGAGGTCCTGAGAGCTCTGGAGCAAGTTTTCATCAAGGATCTCTCTGTACTTTGCTCCATTAATCTTTCCCTTGATCCTGACTAGTCTCTACCACAATCCTTCACCATAGGGAATGTGCCAGGTTTCCTCCAGATGTGACGCTTAGCATTCAGGCCAAAGAGTTCAATCTTGTATTCATCAGACCATGAGAAACAAGTAATTTAGGTGCCTTTTGGCAAACTCCAAGAGGGCTGTCATGTGCCTTTTACCGAGGAGTGGCTTCCGTTCGGCCACTCTACCATAATGGCCTGATTGGTGGAATACTCTGTCAGAGTAACCATCACCTCCCTGAACAAGGCCCTTCTCTCCCGATTGCTCAGTTTGGGCGGGCGGCCAGCTCTAGGAAGAGTTTTGGTGGTTCCAAACATCTTCCTTTTCAGAATGATGGAGCCCACTGTGTTCTTGGGGACCTTCAATGCTGCAGACATTTTTGGTATCCTTCCCCAGATCTGTGCTTCAACACAATCCTGTCTCAGATCTCTACGGACAATTCCTTCAAACTCATGGCTTGGTTTTTGCTCTGACATACACTGTGAACTGTGGGACCTTATATAGACAGGTATGTGGCTTTCCAAATCATGTCCAATCAATTGAATATACCACAGTTGGACTCCAAGTTGTAGAAACATCTCAAGGATGATCAATGGAAACAGGATGCACCTGAGCTCAGTTTCGAGTCTCATAGCACAAGGTCTGAATACTTATGTAAATAAGGTATTTCCTTATTTTTTTCCTTTGTCATTATTAGGTATTGTGTGTAGATTGACGAGGTAAAACATTTATTTAATCCATTTCAGAATAAGTCTGTGACGTAACAAAATGTGGATAAGGTCAAGGGGTCTGAATACTTTCTGGATGCACCGTATGTAAATCTATGGTTAGGCCCATAAAAAAATTCATACACTCGCAAGAGCGTGCACATATAGCAGGTCCCGTACCGGGAATAAATTAATTATACTTTCACCCCTCGGCGCATGTGACAAATAACATTTGATTTGGTTTGAGATGCTGCTGACTGTTTTGTGTTTGTCCGGTCCAGGGCACAATGACAAAGTGCAGGTTCCTCCTCTCCTGCTCTCTTTTCCCCTTGTCCATGAGTGTGTCCACTGATTCTGGTAGAGAAATGTGGGTTCTCTCTCCTGAGCTGCCAAGGTACCAGACTGCTCCCCATCTGCCACCAGATACACCCCTCCTGTGTGTGTGTGTGTGTGTGTGTGTGTGTGTGTGTGTGTGTGTGTGTGTGTGTGTGTGTGTGTGTGTGTGTGTGGTGTCCTAATTGTGTGCGAGTCCTCTATTCTTTAATGTCTGTGTCCTCTGTGATACACTGTTAAAAAAACGAAACCAATTAATCAGCGTTATTCTGTGAGTTGACTGGACTTCAAAAGGAGAAGAATTTGAGCTAATGCGTTAAAATTTGTTTACTGAACAAGCTTAATAGTGAGCTGAATATAAAACTACAAATTAATGTTTGCTCAAAACCACTCTAAACCATGCCCATCATTATCATATTTCCCACTATGCTCTACTGCAGGTTGCTTTTCAGAATTGCGATTCCATGCCAACATACATCAGATTGTTCTGGCAATTCTCACATAGAAACTTCATTGGGAGGATGATGTTTACATTTGTTTCACAAACCATTTTTTGAGGAAATCATGATGAAAGTGGACATTTTGGGCCCTTTTTAGACCTATACATGTCTCCTGTAAGACCCTATGATCTGTGAACCGTACATGATACAGACAACATCTTGGTGTCATTATACTCCTTATAGTGGGCTCTAACATATGGAGTAGGTCTAGATTCAGATTTTTTTTCGTCACAATAATGTATTTAACAATAAAAAAATATTATTATTCATATCTCAAAAGCACCCTTTTTGATATTGTTTATTTTTAGACATATTGTTTGGAACAATATACTCTTCAAACAAGTCAAAATTTCAGAGTGGGCTCTCTGGTACTTTTAACGATATGACCCATTTTATACATAGTAATGGACATTATAGTTCATTAACCAATCACAGCCCTCCTTTGGGATTGCACATTCAGCAAATCATCAGCAGAAGGAATTCCCTTTGAATCCATTTAGCATTCACTTTGTTGCCGGTGCTCATAACATTTTTCACAACTTTAGAATTACCAGAGAGCCCACTCTGGAAAAGTGATGCACTTGTAGAGTATATTCTTTGCAAACAATGTCTTAAAATGAACTAAATCAAGAAGGGTACTTTTGAGATATTCATATTAATATAATGTGTATTTCAGAACCAAGACATACTCCATATGTTAGAGCCCACTATAAGGAGTATAATGACACCAAGATGTTGTCTGTATCATGTACGGTTCACAGATCATAGGGTCTTACAGGAGACATGTATAGGTCTAAAAAGGGCCCAAAAAATGTCCATTTTCATCATGATTTTCTAAAGAATGTTTTGTGCTACGAATGTAAATAGCATGTCAAACATTCTTCCTCCCAATTAAGTTTCTATGTGAGATTTGTCAGAACAATCTGCCTCCCATGCTAGGCCTTATACTGTATCAAATCAAATTTTATTTGGCACATATTTAGCAGATGTTGATTTGATTTGATTTGTTAATGCGGGTGTAGCAAAATGCTTGTGTTCCTAGCTCCAACAGCACAGTAGTATCTTACAATTCACAACAATAGACACACATCTAAAAGTAAAAGAATGGAATTAAGAAATATATAAATATTTGGATGAGCAATGTTGAAGTGGCATTGACTAAAATACAGTGGAATAGAATACAGTATATACATGTGAGATGAGTAAAGCAGTATGTAAACATTGTTAAAGTGACTAGTGTTCCATTATTAAAGTGACCAGTGATTCCATGTCTATGTACATAGGGCAGCAGCCTCTAAGTTGCCGGGTGGTAGCCAGCTAGTGATGGCTATTTGACAGTCTGATGACCATGAGATAGAAGCTGTTTTTAAGTCTCTCAGTCCCAGCTTTGATGCACCTGTAATGACCTCGCCTTCTGGATGATAGCAGGATGAACAGGCAGTGGCTCGGGTGGTTGACGTCCTTGATTATCTTTTTGGCCTTCCTGTGACATTGGCTGCTGTAGGTGTCCTGGAGGGCAGGCAGTGTGCCCCTGGTGATGAGTTGAGTGGACCGCACCACCATGTGGAGAGCCCTGTGGTTGCGAGCGGTGCAGTTGTTGTACCAGGCGGTGATACAGCCCAACAGGATGCTCTCAATTGTGCATCTGTAAAAGTTTGTGAGGGTCTTAGGGGATGATGACGACAAAAGTGAGTGCTATGGGGCGATAGTAATTTTGTTCAGGCACCTTTGCTTTCTTAGGTACAGGAACAATGGTGGACATATTGAAGCAAGTGGGGACAGACTGGGATAGAGAGAGATTGAATGTCCCTAAACACTCCAGCCAGCTTGTCTGCGCATGCTCTGAGGACGTGGCTAGGGATGCCGTCTGGGCTGGCAGCCTTGCAAGGGTTAACATGCTTAAATGTCTTACTCACATTGGCCACAGAGAACGAGAGCCCACAGTCCTTGGGAGTCGGCCGCATTGATGGGACTGTGTTATCCTCAAAGCGGGCGAAGAAGGTGTTTAGCTTGACATGGCTGGTTTTCCCTTTGTAATCTGTGATTGTCTGTAGTCCCTGCCACATACTCCTTGTGTCTTAGCCATTAAATTGCGACTCCACTTTGTCTCTGTACTGCCGTTTTGCCTGTTTGACTGCCTTATAGAGGGAATAACTGCATTGTTTGTATTCAACCATATTCCCAGTCACCTTAGTTAAATGTTGTGGTTCATGCTTTCAGTTTTGCGCGAATGCTGACATCTAACCACGGTCTCTGGTTTGGGTAGGTTTTAATAGTCACAGTGGGAACAACATCTCCTTTCCACTTCCTGATGAACTCAGTGGCCGTGTATACGTCAATGTTATTCTCAGAGGCTACCCACAACATATCTCAAGTCTGCATGGATTCTGAGTAGTCAGACCAGCATTGAATAGACCTTAGCACGGTACTTCCTTTTCGAGTTTCTGCCTATTTGAAGGGAGGAGCAAAATGGAGTCGTGATCGGATTTGCCGAAGGGAGGGCGGGGGAAGGCCTTGTAGGCATCCCAGAAAGGGGAGTAACAGTGGTTGAGTGTTTTAGCAGCGCGAGTACCTTAGAATGTGTGGTTTCAAGATTGCATGAAGTCCAGTGTACTTCCATGAGGGCCACCGGGGTATCGGCTTGAGGGGGAACATATATAACCGAAGAGAATTGTCTTGGGAGGTAATACGGTCAGCATTTGATTGTGAGGTATTCAAAAGGACAAAAGGACTTGAGTTTCTGTATGTTATCACAATCACACAATGAGTAGTTTATCATGGAACATACACCACCGCCTTTCTTCTTCCCGGGGAGTTCTTTATTTCTTTCTGCACGATGTACTGAGAACCCAACTGGCTGTATGGATGGTATATACAGTATATTAGCCATGATTTCGTGGAACAGAGTACATTACAGTCCCTGATGTCTCTCTGAAGGACATCCTCGCCTAGCCCATCTACTTTATTGTCCAGAGACTGAACATTAGAAAGTAATGTACTCAGAAGAGGTAGATGGTGTGCCCAGACTAGAGGTCGGACTAGAGGTTCACTCCGAAAACCTGTTCTCCACCGCCGGTGTCTTGGAGCAGCCTCTGGGATAAGTTAAATTGCCCTTTGCTCCCGTGGTATTCTTAAAGTTAATGTGAATTTTGCAGCAGAACCGTATTTATTTTCAAATATTAATTTGGTGATCCCTTTCCGTAAAAACCAAGACTACTTTGCTTCCGAATGTCAGCATGTCGACCAAACATAAGGCCAAAAGCATGACTTTGAGAAAACCCGGCCTACAAGACCCGCTCTCATCACCGCCCTCTCCTGAGTCTGAGGGCCCAGGGACGCACACTTTACCCGGGGGTGCGGCTTGGCCTGGCGGCGCAGAAATGAACATTCTCGAGGCCATCAAACTATTACACTCTGAGATAGTTGAAATGAAAACAGAGGTGGTTGCTACGATTGAGGCCAGAATACAGGTTTCTGATACTTTAAAAGCAAATTTAACCATCCTGCGGAACGAGACTGTGCCGACAATCACATCACTCAAAACAACAACTGCGTCACACACTACAACGATTGCAGCACTGGAGACCTCCGCTACTAATGTCCCCGACTTAACTACATCCCTGGAGGCTGAAGTTAAACGCCTAGCTGCGGATTTGAAAAAGGTGAAGGAGAGCTGTGTGAGTTTAGAGGGATTCTTTCGCCGCAATAATCTGAGACTTGTATCGGTCCCAGAGTCAGCGGAAATGCATCGCGCCACGGATTTAGTTTCAGGGCTGCTGAAGGATGTTCTCGCCTTAGATGAAAAGCCCCTGATTGACCGAGCCCACCGGTCGCTGCGCCCAAAGCCCCGGGATGGGGAGAGGCCCCGTGACATAATTCTTCGAGTGCACTTTTTTCATGAGAAGATGGAGATCCTCCGACGAGCCCGCAATACCACTCTGAGCTTTCAAGGACAGAGCTTCTCCATCTACCAGGACTACTCCCCCACTGTTTCCAGGCAGCACGCAGCTTTCGGACAGGCCAAACGAGTACTTCGGGACCATCCAAGTGTGAAGTATGGACTGCGATTCCCGATTCCCATCTCATGAGGGTAAAGACTACACATTTGAATCTCCGGATGAGGCTATGGCTCACATTCAACGTCACATCAAGAAGTCTTGAACATGCTCACTGTTCAGCAACTGTTGCATGTGAACTGTGGATAGTAAGTACCTGTGGTACAATTATATTTAGATATAACAGGCTAGTCTTGTATAGTTGGCTAAACCATTCAGGCTTATTTGATGTGATCTAATGTTTTGATCATCTAGTGTGCGTGCCTTACAAGCATTCAGTCATTTTAATTTAATTGTATTAAGGTTTTACTTAACTCCTGTGTTTCTAGGCTCTCTCGCTCACCTACTCAGTTTGTTTATACAGTGTCTCAGTGACTCAAAATATTTTTGGTTATTTGTTTACTGCATCCATTTGCATTGACCCAGTAAACAGTCTCCCGAGGCTACACGGTTTTTGGGGTATCACTTCAATTTTAAAAGTTTTGAGCGTCATTTATGCCCAGCAAACGTTCAACGTTGCGCACACATAGTTTTTTGTTATTGGTTGTAAGCTGTCTCAGCGTCAACTAGACTACTATTATAATTACTATTATTTTTGATTGTCTTACTACGATTTCCTTACTTCAAATTAGATTTTTGGCTGAGAGCCTTTATACATTTTATTTATTTTCTCTCTCAATGCCTGTTATAAGACTGGGAATATAATGATATACATCTACAAGTGGTGCTTTTGTCATTCCGTTTGCACAAGGGATTCGCCTTTTTTTATTTGAAAAAATACATGCAAATCTTTCTTTTTGCTGCTTGATCCACTTACAAAACGCGACTTTAAAGAGCAGGACTGTGGGTTTAGGTTTAAGACCGCACTCTCACAGACATACTGTGCGAAGAGAACATGTTCTATTTAGGCTTGTACCTCGTTTGGGGAGGTATTGTCTGGGATGGGGGGAGGGGGTGGGGGGGCAGGTTGAATTGTTCAGTTCTAATGTTGTCATTCTGTCTTTTTAGTTTTTTTTCTGTACTTTTTCCAAACATCTACCACCGTACATTATTACTCCGAGACAAGTAATTCTGGGGGTTTTGGGCGCTCATTGCTTTTCCATTCTATGCTCTAATGACAGGGTTGAATAACGGGAATGCCCAGAGGGGCCGAAATAATGCGATCAAGTACATTTCATGGAACACCAAAGGGGTTAATAACCCGGTGAAGCGTAAGAGGGTGTTGACACACTTAAAGGGTTTGAATGCAAATATTGCATTTCTACAAGAGACTCACTTGAGGACTGGTGAGCATTTTAGGATGCGTAAGGACTGGGTTGGTCAAGTGTTCCACTCGAACTTTCATAGTAAATCAAGAGGTGCTGCTATTCTGGTTGATAAAGCTACTCCCTTTGTAGCTTCTGGGGTTATTGCTGATCCTAAGGGACGATACGTCATAGTAACCAGTGAACTGTTTTCTACCCCTCTTGTTTTGGCTAGTGTTTATGCTCCCAATTGGGATGACACAAGTTTAATTTCTTCCTTTCTGTCTGCTATTCCCAATTTAGATTCTCATTTGTTGATTTTAGGGGGGGATTTCAACTGTAAAATGTCCCCAGTTCTTGACAAGTCCTCACAAACAAATACAGGCCCATCTAAATGTTCCCTACTTATTCAATCCTTTCTTCAGAAATATGCTATGTTTGAGGCCTGGCGTTTCCTACATCCTACAGATAGACAGTATTCCTTTTATTCTCATGTTCATCAAACATACTCCCGGATTGATTACTTATTTTTGGACAAAAAACTTCTGCCTAACCTTCGGCAGTGTACTTACGAGAGTATTGTTATCTCTGACCATTCACCATTAGTGCTTGAACTAGAGTTTCCACAGCGACCTCCTATGTGTTATTAATGGCGTCTCAACCCCATTTTACTCTCAGATAAGGAGTTTGTCAATTTAATTTCTTCTGAAATCACCTTATTCCTAGAAACTAATTCAACACCAGGTATGTCCTGCTCTACCATATGGGAGTCTCTCAAAGCATACCTATGTGGCCAAATGATTTCTTATACAGCCAACCAAAACAGAGTTCGCTCTCAGCGACTTCGGGACCTGAGCGAGTCCATAGCCACATTGGATGAGAAGTATGCTACGGATCCTTCCTCTGATCTGCATAAAGAGCGCCAACTACTCCAATCTGAATTTGATGAGCTTTCTACTGGGCAAGCTGAACAGTTACTCTTGCGAGCTCGATACAAAGTCTATGAACAAGGCGACAAGGCCAGTAAACTCCTTGCGCATCAGATCCGTAAATCTGAGGCCTCACGTTTAATCTCACAAATAAAGACCCCGTCTGGTGCCACCACAGTTATACATAAAGAGATCAATGATCAATTCACACAATTTTACTCTGCGCTATACACTTCTGAATCCCCTCAAGACCCTTTGCTGATTGACTCCTTCTTTAATGGCTTGAATATGCCTTCAATTGATACAGACTCCCATGACTGTCTAGAAGAAGAATTTACGCTTGAGGAGATTGCAACAGCAGTGTCCGCAATGAAAAGTGGTAAATCACCGGGTCCGGACGGTTTTCCAACCGAATTTTACAGTACGTTTTCTGGTCTGCTTTGCCCATTCTTGTCTCGACTATTTGCAGAGTGCCTTAATACTTCAAAGCTACCGCCTAGTCTTTATCAGGCTTCAATTTCATTACTATTAACTTCTTGCGTCGAGCCATCCCGGATCCGGGATCGTGAATACAGCCTCAAGCTCATTACCATAACGCAACGTTAACTATTCATGAAAATCGCAAATGAAATGAAATAAATATGCTAGCTCTCAAGCTTAGCCTTTTGTTAACCACACTGTCATCTCAGATTTTCAAAAATATGCTTCTCAACCATACCAAAACAAGAATTTGTGTAACAGCATTTAGCGTTAGCATAGCATTTAGCGTTAGCATTCAGCAGGCAACATTTTCACAAAAACCAGAAAACCATTCAAATAAAATCATTTACCTTTGAAGAACTTCTGATGTTTTCAATGAGGAGACTCTCAGTTAGATAGCAAATATTCAGTTTTTCCTGAAAGATTATTTGTTTAGGAGAAATCGCTCCATTTTGTGCGTCACGTTTAGCTAAGAAAAAAAAATGTATCCAGGATTGTGTAAATCTATCAGCAAGCACATTAGCATAACACAACGTTAACTATTCATGAAAATCGCAAATGAAATGAAATCAATATGCTAGCTCTCAAGCTTAGTCTTTTGTTAACAACACTGTCATCTCAGATTTTCAAAAATATGCTTCTCAACCATAGCAAAACAAGCATTTGTGTAACAGTATTGATAGCTAGCGTTAGAATTTAGCGTTAGCATTGAGCAGGCAACATTTTCACAAAAAACAGAAAACCATTCAAATAAAGTAATTTACCTTTGAAGAACTTCGGATGTTTTCAATGAGGAGACTCTCAGTTAGATAGAAAATGTTCAGTTTTTCCTGAAAGATTATTTGTGCAGGAGAAATCGGTCCGTTTTCTGCATCATGTTTGGCTACCAAAAAAACGAAAATTCATGCATCCAAACGCCAAACTTTCTTCCACATTAACTCCATAATATCGACTGAAACATGGTAAATGTTGTTTAGAATCAATCCTCAAGGTGTTTTTCACATATCTCTTCATGATATATCATTCCTGGAAGTCTCCTCTCTGTCTCAATCACATGGATGAATGCGAGCAGCTTGGAGATTACGCAACAATTTCAACAAAGGACACCGGGTGGACCCCTGGTAAATGGGGTCTCTTATGGCCAATCTTCCAATGATATGCCTACAAATACGTCACATTTACATTTACATTTAAGTCATTTAGCAGACGCTCTTATCCAGAGCGACTTACAAATTGGTGCATTCACCTTATGACCTCCAGTGGAACAGTAGTGCATCTAAATCTTTTCAGGGGGAGGGGGGGTGAGAGGGATTACTTTATCCTATCCTAGGTATTCCTTAAAGAGGTGGGGTTTCAGGTGTCTCCGGAAGGTGGTGATTGACTCCGCTGTCCTGGCGTCGTGAGGGAGTTTGTTCCACCATTGGGGGGCCAGAGCAGCGAACAGTTTTGACTGGGCTGAGCGGGAACTGTACTTCCTCAGTGGTAGGGAGGCGAGCAGGCCAGAGGTGGATGAACGCAGTGCCCTTGTTTGGGTGTAGGGCCTGATCAGAGCCTGGAGGTACTGAGGTGCCGTTCCCCTCACAGCTCCGTAGGCAAGCACCATGGTCTTGTAGCGGATGCGAGCTTCAACTGGAAGCCAGTGGAGGGAGCGGAGGAGCGGGGTGACGTGAGAGAACTTGGGAAGGTTGAACACCAGACGGGCTGCGGCGTTCTGGATGAGTTGTAGGGGTTTAATGGCACAGGCAGGGAGCCCAGCCAACAGCGAGTTGCAGTAATCCAGACGGGAGATGACAAGTGCCTGGATTAGGACCTGCGCCGCTTCCTGTGTGAGGCAGGGTCGTACTCTGCGGATGTTGTAGAGCATGAACCTACAGGAACGGGCCACCGCCTTGATGTTAGTTGAGAACGACAGGGTGTTGTCCAGGATCACGCCAAGGTTCTTAGCGCTCTGGGAGGAGGACACAGTGGAGTTGTCAACCGTGATGGCGAGATCATGGAACGGGCAGTCCTTCCCCGGGAGGAAGAGCAGCTCCGTCTTGCCGAGGTTCAGCTTGAGGTGGTGATCCGTCATCCACACGGATATGTCTGCCAGACATGCAGAGATGCGATTCGCCACCTGGTCATCAGAAGGGAGAAAGGAGAAGATTAATTGTGTGTCGTCTGCATAGCAATGATAGGAGAGACCATGTGAGGTTATGACAGAGCCAAGTGACTTGGTGTATAGCGAGAATAGGAGAGGGCCTAGAACAGAGCCCTGGGGGACACCAGTGGTGAGAGCACGTGGTGTGGAGACGGATTCTCGCCACGCCACCTGGTAGGAGCGACCTGTCAGGTAGGACGCAATCCAAGCGTGGGCCGCGCCGGAGATGCCCAACTCGGAGAGGGTGGAGAGGAGGATCTGATGGTTCACAGTATCGAAGGCAGCCGATAGGTCTAGAAGGATGAGAGCAGAGGAGAGAGAGTTAGCTTTAGCAGTGCGGAGCGCCTCCGTGATACAGAGAAGAGCAGTCTCAGTTGAATGACTAGTCTTGAAACCTGACTGATTTGGATCAAGAAGGTCATTCTGAGAGAGATAGCGGGAGAGCTGGCCAAGGACGGCACGTTCAAGAGTTTTGGAGAGAAAAGAAAGAAGGGATACTGGTCTGTAGTTGTTGACATCGGAGGGATCGAGTGTAGGTTTTTTCAGAAGGGGTGCAACTCTCGCTCTCTTGAAGACGGAAGGGACGTAGCCAGCGGTCAGGGATGAGTTGATGAGCGAGGTGAGGTAAGGGAGAAGGTCTCCGGAAATGGTCTGGAGAAGAGAGGAGGGGATAGGGTCAAGCGGGCAGGTTGTTGGGCGGCCGGCCGTCACAAGACGCGAGATTTCATCTGGAGAGAGAGGGGAGAAAGAGGTCAGAGCACAGGGTAGGGCAGTGTGAGCAGAACCAGCGGTGTCGTTTGACTTAGCAAACGAGGATCAGATGTCGTCGACCTTCTTTTCAAAATGGTTGACGAAGTCATCTGCAGAGAGGGAGGAGGGGGGGGGGGGGGAGGATTCAGGAGGGAGGAGAAGGTTGCAAAGAGCTTCCTAGGGTTAGAGGCAGATGCTTGGAATTTAGAGTGGTAGAAAGTGGCTTTAGCAGCAGAGAGAGAAGAGGAAAATGTAGAGAGGAGGGAGTGAAAGGATGTCAGGTCCGCAGGGAGGCGAGTTTTCCTCCATTTCCGCTCGGCTGCCCGGAGCCCTGTTCTGTGAGCTCGCAATGAGTCGTCGAGCCACGGAGCGGGAGGGGAGGACCGAGCCGGCCTGGAGGATAGGGGACATAGAGAGTCAAAGGATGCAGAAAGGGAGGAGAGGAGGGTTGAGGAGGCAGAATCAGGAGATAGGTTGGAGAAGGTTTGAGCAGAGGGAAGAGATGATAGGATGGAAGAGAGAGAGAGTAGCGGGGGAGAGAGAGCGAAGGTTGGGACGGCGCAATACCATCCGAGTAGGGGCAGTGTGGGAAGTGTTGGATGAGAGCGAGAGGGAAAAGGATACAAGGTAGTGGTCGGAGACTTGGAGGGGAGTTGCAACGAGGTTAGTGGAAGAACAGCATCTAGTAAAGATGAGGTCGAGCGTATTTCCTGCCTTGTGAGTAGGGGGGAAGGTGAGAGGGTGAGGTCAAAAGAGGAGAGGAGTGGAAAGAAGGAGGCAGAGAGGAATGAGTCAAAGGTAGGCGTGGGGAGGTTAAAGTCGCCCAGAACTGTGAGAGGTGAGCCGTCCTCAGGAAAGGAGCTTATCAAGGCATCAAGCTCATTGATGAACTCTCCGAGGGAACCTGGAGGGCGATAAATGATAAGGATGTTAAGCTTGAAAGGGCTGGTAACTGTGACAGCATGGAATTCAAAGGAGGCGATAGACAGATGGGTAAGGGGAGAAAGAGAGAATGACCACTTGGGAGAGATGAGGATCCCGGTGCCACCACCCCGCTGACCAGAAGCTCTCGGGGTGTGCGAGAACACGTGGGCAGACGAAGAGAGAGCAGTAGGAGTAGCAGTGTTGTCTGTGGTGATCCATGTTTCCGTCAGTGCCAAGAAGTCGAGGGACTGGAGGGAGACATAGGCGGAGATGAACTCTGCCTTGTTGGCCGCAGATCGGCAGTTCCAGAGGCTACCGGAGACCTGGAACTCCACGTGGGTCGTGCGCGCTGGGACCACCAGATTAGGTGGCCGCGGCCACGCGGTGTGGAGCGTTTGTATGGTCTGTGCAGAGAGGAGAGAACAGGGATAGACAGACACATAGTTGACAGGCTACACAAGAGGCTACGCTAATGCAAAGGAGATTGGAATGACAAGTGGACTACACGTCACGAGTGTTCAGAAAGTTAAGCTTACGTAGCAAGAATCTTATTGACTAAAATGATTAAAATGATACAGTACTGCTGAAGTAGGCTAGCTGGCAGAGGCTGCGTTGTTGACTATGTAGGCTAGCTGGCATTGGCTGCGTTGTTGACACTACACTAATCAAGTCGTTCCGTTGAGTGTAATAGTTTCTACTGTGCTGCTATTCGGGCCAGCTGGCTAGCTAGCAGTGTTGATTACGTTACGTTGCGTTAAAAGAACGACAATAGCTGGCTAGCTAACCTAGGAAATCGCTCTAGACTACACAATTATCTTTGATACAAAGACGGCTATGTAGCTAGCTATGTAGCTAGCTACGATCAAACAAATCAAGCCGTTGTACTGTAATGAAATGAAATGAAAAATGTGATACTACCTGTGGAGCGAAGCGAAATGCGACCGGATTGTTGAGTGCAGAAGTTCTGTTCGCTAGACGTTGGCTAGCTGTTGGCTAGCTAGCAGAGTCTCCTATGTTAAGGACGACATAAAACTACACACTCTAAACTACACAATTATCTTGGGTACGAAGACAGCAAAGACAACTATGTAGCTAGCTAACACTACACTAATCAAGTCGTTCAGTTGAGTGTAATAGTTGTGCTGCTAATCGGTAGACGGTGGACTAGCTAACGGTGGACGTTAGCTAGCTGGCTAGCTGCAGGGCAGTGTAGACTGCGTTAGGACGACGAAATACGATAATTACGCAATTATCTATGATACAAAGACGGCTATGTAGCTAGCTAAGAAGAAATTGCTAAGATTAGACAAATCAAACCGTTGTACTATAATGAAATGTAATGAAATGTAATACTACCTGCGGACCGAGTGCAGATGCGACCGCTCGCTCCAACCCGGAAGTCACAATGCTGCAGACAACTTGGAGAAACGATAGAAAGGGCAGGCTAAATCGTGGCGCTTTCACAGCCATATAAGGAGACAATGAAAAACAGAGCGTCAAAAATCCTGCTCATTTCCTGCTTGAAGTTTCATCTTGGTTTCGCCTGTAGCATCAGTTCTGCGGCACTCACAGATAATATCTTTGCAGTTTTGGAAATGTCAGAGTGTTTTCTTTCCAAAGCTGCCAATTATATGCATAGTCGAGCATCTTTTCGTGACAAAATATTGCGCTTAAAACGGGCATGTTTTTTTATCCAATAATGAAGAGGTTAAAGAAAAACAAAGACCCCCTGGAATGTGGATCCTATCGCCCAATCTCGCTTTTAAACTGTGATTACAAAATCCTAGCTAAGCTTTTAGCCATCCGTATGGTGCACCAAGTAATACACTCTGACAATATTAGGCAGTAGCTTTTCATCTTTTTTATGAATATACTGTACTCCCCAGCGTCGGAGGACCCGGAGGTGGTGGTCTCACTTGAGGCCGAAAAAGCGTTTGACCGCGTTGAGTGGGATTATCTAACAGCTGCCCTTTATAGATTTGGCTTTGGCCCCAAATTCATTGCGTGGACAAAGATTCTTTATTTTTCCCCCATGGCTTCGGTACGGACTAATAACTTGTCCTCTGACTATTTTCCCTTGCACCGCGGATCCAGACAGGGTTGTCCACTCTCCCCCTTGTTGTTTGCTTTGGCAATCGAGCCTCTCGCCATTGTACTACGCTCTAATGATGCCATTCAAGGTATAATCAGGGCGGGCTGGGAGCAGAAAGTCTCACTATATGCTGACGACCTCCTTTTGTTTATCTCTAACCCTGATACCTCATTGCCCTGTGCCCTATTTGTTCTTAAAAAGTGGGGATCAATCTCAGGGTACAAGCTGAATCTAGGCAAGAGTGAGCTTTTTCCGGTAAACAAGGCTGCTTTAAAGAGCTCTTTTACAAGTTCTCAGTTTAGGATTGTCCGGGATCAATTCACCTACTTGGGAGTAAAAGTGACAAGGAAATATTCAAATTTGTTTCAGGAAAACTTTGTTGCTCTAGCAGACAGTTTGAAACAATCTTTTACTTTTTGGAATTCGCTACCCCTCTCTCTTATCGGAAGGATTAATGTCATTAAAATGAATGTGTTGCCCAAATGTTTAAATTTATTTCAATGTTTACCCATTTTTATTCCAAAATCACTTTTTCATTTCACTGGATCAAACATTCATGCATTTTATTTGTGATGGCAAGGTACCACGGATCGGTAGAAAACATTTACAGAAGCCTAGGTCATTGGGGGGTTTAGCTCTACCAAATTTTCAGACATACTACTGGGCTGCAAATTTCAGAGCCCTTCTGTACTGGCTGCAGACTGATCCTACTGGCCCTAGACCACTCTGGGTCCAGATGGAGTCTGAATCGTGTAAACCTGCAGCACTTTCCTCTGTGTTGTGCTCGTCTCTCCCAGTGTCCTTAGGCAAAAGGTCTATCATCTTTGAATGATGGGGCTTTTGGCATTTGGCACTCACTAGGCCTCTCCTAGCTGGCCCAATTATTCTTTGATGATACATTTGCCTCTTTTTCTCAGCTGCAGGAAAAGTTCAATCTCCCCCAATCCCACTTTTTCCGCTATCTCCAGACTAGAAACTTTGTCAGAGCTAACACACCTGGATTTCCCCATAGGCCTGCGAATACAGCTATAGAGAGCATCTTGGAGTTGAACCAGCTTCCTAGGGGCGCAGTTTCAAATGTATATGCAATCATTCATGACTTACAGAACCCTTTCTTGGTGCCTTTAAAGACTCGATGGGAAAAGGATTTGGGGGAGGAACTTGGGGAAGACGCCTTGGAATCTGTGCTGCACAGGGTGCACTCGTCCTCTTTTAGCACTAGACACAGCCTCATTCAATTCAAGGTGGTTCACCGTATCCACTGGTCGGTGGCCAAACTTGGAAGAATATTCTCTGATTTTGATCCTACCTGTGTCAGATGTAAAGTGGAACCAGCCACACTGTTGCATATGTTTTGGTGCTGTCATAAACTGTCAGGTTTCTGGGAATTAATATTTAAATGTTTCTCTGATATATATGATACTGTTATAGATCCGTCTCCCCTTACAGCCCTTCTTGGAGTACTGCCCATAGGTACCCCCCTGTCAAGAATCCAGTCGGACACTGTTGCTTATACAACTCTTTTAGCTAGACGGCTAATACTACAGAACTGGAAGATGGCAGCTCCCCCATCTTATAAATATTGGGTGAGAGATGTGTTGTGCTCTCTGAAACTAGAAAAATGTCAATTCAATTCACGTGGGAACCCCAAACTGTTTAATGAGGCTTGGGCTCCATTCCGGTCTTACTTTAAACAGTCCATCCTCTGATGGCATTCCAATTAAAACTAAAATAAGTCTGTATTTGACCCCCCTGTGACTTAAGGGTTGGAGGAGCTTCTCTCTGTTTTTGCTGGGGGGGAGGCATTAAGGTCCATGTGCTTATTGATTGTGACCCGCGGATGCCTTGTTCATCTTGTCTAAAGTCTGGTATCTTTAAAGCTATTTTTTTATTTGTATTTTTATTTGTATTTTTTTTCTAGTTGAGTATATTATTTATATTGCTTTGTGTTGTGTTTGTCTGTGTGTGTGTGTGTGTGTGTGTGTGTGTGTGTGTGTGTGTGTGTGTGTGTAAAACTTAATAAACAGAGTTAAAAACAACAAAGAAAATTGCCCTGGGGGTTACGAACAAGGATCCAGTTCGGGAAAGTCATATTCCTGTTGGTAATGCTGTTGAGTTACCGCCACTCTGAAATCCAAAAGTTATTTCCAAGTGTATTTAATAACACAAAAAAACATTCTGGGCTAATAATGTAAGAAATAACACACCAAAAAATCTAATACTGCCAAGTTGCTTAGGAGCTAGAAGCAGAGCTGCCATGTCTGCCAGTGCCATCTTGCTGTTACATGCTTTGTAATGAAGAGTTTAATTGTACTGATATCATATTTACTTAGACACTCATTTGTGACTCGTTTCTGGAAACTAGGTATATGTTGCGAGCGTCACTACTTCACAGGCGAGCCATTTGAACCTTACTATTTTTTTTTCAAATCAAAATGCATTTTTTGGCAGAAATACATTCTGAAACATAAACTCAGCATAAAAAGAAACGTCCTCTCAATGTCAACTGCCTTTATTTTCAGCAAACTTAACATGTGTAAATATTTGTATGAACATAACAGTTTTCAACAACTGAGACATAAACTGAACAAGTTCCACAGACATGTGACTAACAGAAATTGAATAATGTGTCCCTGAACAAAGGGGGGGTCAAAATCAAAAGTAATAGTCAGTATCTGGTGTGGCCACCAGCTGCATTAAGTACTGCAGTGCATCTCCTCCTCATGGACTGCACCAGAGGAGTGCAGAGGAGTTCTTACTGTGAGATGTTACCCCACTCTTCCACCAAACCACCTGCAAGTTCCCGGACATTTCTGGGGGAATGGCCCTAGACCTCACCCTCCGATCCAACAGGTCCCAGGCGTGCTCAATGGGATTGAGATCCAGGTTCTTCGCTGGCCATGGCAGAACACTGACATTCTTGTCTTGCAGGAAATTACACACAGAATGAGTAGTATGGCTGGTGGCATTGTCATGCTGGAGGGTCATGTCAGGATGAGCCTGCAGGAATGGTACCACATGAGGGAGGAGGATGTCTTCCCAGTAACACACAGCGTTGAGATTGCCTGCAATGACAACAAGCTCAGTCCGATGATGCTGTGACACACCTCCCCAGACTATGACGGACCATCCACCTCCAAATCGATCCCGCTCCAGAGTACAGGCCTCGGTGTAACGCTCATTCCTTCCAAGGTAAACGCCAATCCAACCATCACCCCTTGTGAGTCAAAACCGCGACTCATCAGTGAAGAGCACTTTTTGCAAGACCTGCCTTACAACAGGACTACAAGTCCTCAGTCCAGTTTCTCTCAGCCTATTGAGGACAGTCTGAACACTGGTTGAGGGATTGTGCGTTCCTGGTGTAACTTGGACAGTTGTTGTTGCCATCCTGTACCTGTTCCGCAGGTGTGATGTAGGGATGTACCGATCCTGTGCAGGTGTTGTTACACGTGGTCTGCCACTGCGAGGATGATCATCTGTCCATCCTGTCTCCCTGTAGCGCTGTCTTAGGTGTCTCACAGTACGGACATTGCAATTTATTGCCCTGGCCACATCTGCAGTCCTCATGCCTTCTTGCAGCATGCCTAAGGCATGTTCACGCAAGATGAGCAGGGACCCTGGGCAACTTTATTTTGGTATTTTTCAGAGTCAGTAGAAAGGCCTCTTTAGTGTCCTAAGTTTTCATACCTGTGACCTTAATTGCCTACCGTTTGTAAGCTGTTAGTGTCTTAACGACCATTCCACAGGTGCATGTTCATTAATTGTTTATGGTTCATTGAATGAGCATGGGAAACAGTGTTTAAACCCTTTACAATGAAAATCTGTGAAGCCTAGTTGGTTTAGCCACGGAAAAATTCAGGAACCTTCCCTCTAGTTATGATTGGCTGGGACAATGCATGGGCTGGATATGCCGAGAGATACATTCGGATTGGTCTGCAATGTAGCACGCTTCTGTCTGTAATATGAGCTGGTCAGTATGTGTAGGTAATCCTTTTTAACACACCTTTTTGAAAGATGTCATGTAGTAGAACTGAAAAAGGCTTCTCCACTTTCTGGAGGACAGAGTTTTGAAATCAGTGGAATGAACAGTGGAATTAGCTAAGGAGATGTAGAAAATTCTGGCAATTGATTGCAAATATGCAGAGAGATGTCGAAAAGAGAACACACAAAAGGCTGTTCTATAAAATACCTGTCTCTGGATTACATCTTCAAACTAAGGGCAACCATGGCATCCATGACAGAGAAGGAGAAGCATCCATCCATGTATACGTAAGATAGTCTAGCTAGCTACATTTTCAGATATTACAGGTTTGTAAATTTGTCAGAAAGCTGTTGTCATTTCAAGTTAAAGCGTACTGTTAATTATCTAGCTAACGTTTGCTGGCTGGCTCACTAGCTAACGTTAGTTGTATGATCTGTGTAGAAAAAGTATACGTATCTCAGAGCCATTTGCATTGTTAGTTATTGCCCAGTGTTAGTTAGCAGACTAACATTGGACCTGGTTGGTTAGCTACCTACATATTCATGCAGGGTAGTAGCGTTATGAGTTAGGATTATGGTTCATTGTTTAGCTAGCTAGCTAAATAACTAAACAAAAGACTCCACTATTCAAGCAGCCATTTCAATAGAATGTTCATGATGTCAATGCAACAACTGTCAATAGACGTAGCTGTTAAATTCGCACTGGCTATCGACTCCGTGCCAGAGCTCTGTGCCAAAGAGCAGAATAACTGACACATTTATGAACGCTCAACACCCGTGGCCGGTGTCAGTAAACGTTGGCAAAATAGCGTAATTCAATTATTGCCAGCAGCACAGTTATAGTCACTAATGGTCTGGTTAACATAAAAACAGCCTAACCAGCTCTGCTAGGGTGAGTAAAATGGTCAGAGTGAGCAGTTCTCTCATTTGTGTCTGGAAGTAGCTAGCAAGCTAGCCAACATTAGCCAGTTAGCTTGGGTGCTTGACTGCTGTTGTTAGGTCAGAATGCTCAAATCAACCCTACTCCTTGGTCAGAGCGTCCACTGTGCTTTCTGAACGCTCTGAGAGCGAAAAGCTCTGAGTATATGAACGTTTTTTATCCAGCAGGTCACGTGTGCAACTGAAGGTGACAAAACTCGAGATCACTTTCATTCCACACACAGAAATGCACACATGGCCCTCCCTCGCCCCCCCTTGGCAAATCAGTCCATAACTCCATCTTCCTACTTCCTGCTTTACAAGCAAAAACTCAAGAAGTACCTGTGATGCGCTCAATACGGATGTGTTCCACTGAAGCGGACGCTAGGCTAAAGGATTGTTTCACTAGCACAGACTGGAATATGTGACCATACTTGACTTTTTCCCACAAATTGAATCGTTACAGAATTATAATAAAATTGATTAAATTATACATTTTCCCTTGGCAATCTACACACAATAATAACCCAGAATGACGAAGCGAAAACAGGTTTTTAGAAATTCCTTATTTGCATAAGTATTCAGACCCTTTGCTATGAGACTCGAAATTGAGCTCAGGTGCATCCTGTTTCCATTGATCGTCCTTGAGATGTTTCTACAAATTGATTGGAGTCCACCTGTGGTAAATTGGATTGATTGGACATGATTTGGAAAGGCACACACCTGTCTACATGAGGTTCCACAGTTGACAGTGCACGTCAGAGAAAACACCAAGCCATGAGGTCGAAGGAATTGTCCGTAGAGCTCCGAGAGAGGGTTGTGTTGAGGCACAGATCTGGGGAAGGGTACCAAAACATTTCTGCAGCATTAAATGTCCCCAAGAACACAGTGGCCTCCATCATTCTTAAATGGAAGAAGTTTGGAACCACCTAGGCTCATCCTAGAGCTGGCCACTCGGCCACACTGAGCAATCGAGAGATGTATTTTGAATACATTTGCAGTGTTTTTGCTTTGTCATTATGAGGTATTGTGTGTAGATTGGTGAGAATATTTAAAAAAAAAACAATTTTGGAATAAAGCTTTAACGAAACAAAACGTGGAAAAGGTCAAGGGGTCTGAATACTTTCTGAATGCACTGTACATACCACAACCAGAAGCCATGAATAACAGGCAACATCTGCACTCTGCTAAAGGCTAGAATTGCCACTGTGATGGAGCAGGAAACTAATCCGGACGGTAATAAGACATTTCGCTACGACCTTAGATGAGCCATGAAACAGTCAAAGCGTCAATAGAGGACTGAGATCGAATCCTACTCTGCTCGATGGATGTGGCAGGGTTTGCAAACTATCACGGATTACAATACGAGCTGCCCAGTAATGCAAGCCTACCGGACGAGCTAAATGCCTTCTATGCTCACTTCGAGGCAAGAAACACTGAACCATGCATGAGAACAACAGCTGTTCCGGACGACTGTGTGATCTCTTTCTCCGCTACGGCTACTGATGTCAGTAAGACCTTTAAACAGGTAAACATTCGCAAGGCAGAGGGGCCAGATGGAACACCAGGATGCGTGCTCAGAGCATGCACTGACCATCTGGCAAGTGTCTTTACTGAAATGCTTAACCTATCCCTGACCAGGTCTGTAATACCAACTTGTTTCAAACAGACCACTATAGTCCCCGTGCCCAAGAACACCAAGGTAAACTTCCTAAATGACTCTCTCCCCGTAGAAGGCACATCTATAGCCGTGAAAATCTTTAAAAGGCAGGTCACTGCTCACATCAACACCATCATCCCAGACATCCTGGACCCACTCCGATTCATACACCGCCCCAACAGATCCACAGATGACCCCATAACTATTGCACTCCACACTGCCCTCACACAACTGGACTAAAGGAATACCTATGCTGTTCATGGACTACAGCTCAGCATTCAAAACTCATCCCCTCCAAGCTCATCACCAAACTCAGGACCCTGGGACTGAACACCTCCCTCTGCAACTGGATTCTGGACTTCCATTAACACGGGGGCCCCTCAGGGGTGTGTGCTTAGTCCCCTCCTGAACTCATCAAGTTTGGTGACGACAGGATGGTGGTAAACTGATCACTGACAACGATGAGGCAGCCTATAGGGAGGAGGTCAGAGACCTGGCAGTATGGTGCCAGGAAAACAATCTCTCCATCCCCCAATGTCAGCAAGACAAAGGAGCTGATCATGGACTACAGGAAATGGAGGGGCGAGTATACCCCCATCCATATCGATGGGGCTGTAGTGGACCGGGTTGAGAGCCTCAAGTTTCTCTGTGTCAACATCACTAAGGAATTAACATGGTCCACATAGTTGTGAAGAGGGCACGACCTGACCTCTTCCCCCTTCAGGAGGCTGAAAAGATTTGGCCTGGGCCCCCAGATCCTCAAAAAGTTCTAGAGCTGCATCATTGAGAACATCTTGATGGCAAGCAGTACCAGTGAACCAAGTCTGTAACCAACAGGACCCTGAACAGCTTCTTCCTCCAAACCATAAGACCGCTAAACTAGACTGCTAAATATCTAATCAAATGACTTCCCCGACTACCTACATTTACCCTTTTTGTGCTAACTATCTTGCACTGACTCTATGCACACACAGTGGACTCTACCCACACACTCACACATACTTACCCTAACCCCCAACACACACTTACACAACACAACACACACATTCACTTTTTTTGCACTAACTCTCCTGCTCTGACTATACGCACACACACACTGGACTCTACCCACACTCTCACACATACTTACACTGACACCAAACACACACACTTACATACATACATACATACATAAACACACACACAGAATACATATGTTCACACGCAAACACACACTCTCACACTCACCACATATGCTGCTGCTGTCTATTATCATCCTGTTGCCTAGTCACTTTACCCCTGACTATGTACATAGCCACCTCAATTACCTCGTACCCCGGCACATCAACTGGTACTCCCTGTGGTTCTACCTCAGCCATGTTATTTTTTACTTGGTATTTGTTATTCACCTTGTATTCACACCTAGAGTTACTATATATATATTTATCATTAACTCATGTGACGAATAACATATGGGTGGTAACTTACAATTCACTCGAAAGACAAGGCACACTGCGAAATATGCAAATAAGGTCGAATAAATTCGGGAGTTAAATTGTTTGTTCACTCAACCTAAAATTACAAGTTGAGTGAACATTCGATTCAACTTGAAAATGTATGTTATTTAAGATCCATGCCCAAATGTTGAGCAAACTCACAATCCTATTGTAGCAGGTTGCCTTACAATTGTGCGTTGAACCAACATCTTATTGTTGTTGCAGTGTAGGCCGGGATTCAGTCGTAGAAATTTATATCAAGTTTGAGTCACACAGACAACCAGGGTTTAACATTCAGTCAGTTACACTGTACATATCGAAATCGGCTAAATATCCAATTCCCTCTTCTGCCTATCTCTATATGTGATTGATTGGTTGTCCTTGATCGGTGGATTTATTGGTTGATTGACTGACTGATTGTCCTACTGTTCCCCTCTCTCCACTCTAGGTATGTGTCACTCTAAAATAGGTCTCTGTCTGTGGGTTCTGTTAGAGGTCAGAGAGAGGTAGACAGAGGGGAGGAGGAGGCGGAGACGAAAGGCATGTCAATCAATCTGGCATCTCGCTGAGTGAACAAATGAAGTGTTGTGGTTATTGGGGTGCAGGGTTAATGCAATTACTGTCCTCAGCAGCAGGGTAACAGCGGTGTGTGTGTGTGTGTGTTAGACATAGAGAGAAATGGCAAGGGGGATGGATAGAATAGAGAACAAGACAGGCCAACATGAACATCGGCCATGCGCAGTAGATCATCTGCTGTGTGTCGACGAACGGTGGTGATTCAACATGTCGAATCATTGGAGAATTAACAGAAATTGACGGCCAACGTTCTTTGGTCAGAGGCGATAGGACGGCCACCTGCTGTGCACAGCCAACGTTTGTGTAGGTCTGTCTTGTTCTTCAAATAAGAGTGAGAGAAAGGTAAAACATTTGACAGAGTGAGGGGTAGAGAAATTTGGAGAGGGGTGGGAAAAGACTGAAGAGAAACATTCTGACATTAATTAGCAGGGTACTGTGGGCCATGAAATCCAAGAAGGTCATGATATGGGGCACATGTATGGGGAGGAGACCTTAAAACAGACGTGTGTGTGTGTGTGTGTGTGTGTGTGTGTGTGTGTGTGTGTGTGTGTGCGGCACAGAGGGACATGAAAGTGTAGTCCGTTCTGCTAGGGGATGTCTGAAAGGTGGCCCTTTACTTCCTGTTTTGGATCACATGAGACAAACATAGACTAGGGTTACTGTCCTAATGAGAAACAGTCTCTATATATCTCTCTCTGTCTGTTCATTTGTGTGTGAGTGAGTGACAGAAAGAAAGAGAGAGAAAGAGAGAAAGAGAGAGAGAGAGAGAGAGAGAGAGAGAGAGAGAGAGAGACATTCAAATGAACTATGACCCCAACTTCAGAGCCAGATCACTTAGCTCCCTAGCCAACCAAATCAACCAACACAACTTACACATTGTGCCTTTCAGGAGGACTACTCTTAGAAGAAAGGTGCTATCTAGAACCTAAACGGGTCCTTCGGCTGTCCCCATAGGAAAACCCTTTGAAGAACCCTTGTTGTTTCTAGGTAGAAACCTTTTGGTTACAAGTTGAACCCTTTCCACAGAGGGTTCTACATGGACCTCAAAATGGTTCTACCTGGAACCAAAAAGTTTTTTTATCCATAACCAAAAAGGGTTGTCCTATGGGAACAGCCAAGTAACCCTTGTTGGAACCACTTTTGTCCAAGAGTATACCATTAACGTTTTTACTACCCAACTCAAAGAGAATTCCATTGTATTAACTTTTTTGAAATTCACATTCTAACTCAAATTTCTAATCCTCTTGGTGTGTGTGTGTGTGTGTGTGTGTGTGTGTGTGTGTGTGTGTGTGTGTGTGTGTGTGTGTGTGTGTGTGTGTGTGTGTGTGTGTGTGTGTGTGTGTGTGTACAGTAGGTGTATGTCTGTAACATGAATCCCCTAGGCTCTGGAGGCTATTCAACAGCATGTTTCAGTTGCATCAGTCAGATCGTCCGTTCCTGGCTTTTTTGTTATGGTTTCATAGGAACATCTGAAAACACAGAGTCTGCTTTCCCTTGGCAGGGGGTACACTCCCCACTGCTGTTGGAGGATGGGAGAAAATAAAGAGTGAGTGGGAAGGAGAGGATGGAGAGGAGAGTGTTTTTGAGAGCGTGAGAGAGTGATAGAGAGAGAGAAGAAGGTACACATACTGTCTCTTGCTGATGAAAGAATCTTTCATGGATCTTCTCTCCTTTAAGCGCCTCTACACTCATCTCTCCATCTGTTCATCTCCTCATTGTGAGTGGTGCTCAGAAATGTGCAATATAACACATAACACTCTAATACCCAACAATGCCCAACGTACAGTGTGCCGTCATGAGAAAGTGTCTGTCCATCCCCAGAGGACACTGAAATCAATAGTGCATCATTCGTGTGTTTGTGTGTGTGCGTGTGTGCTTGCGTGCGTGCGTGTGTGCGCACGTGCGTACGTGCGTGTGTGCATGGGTGTGTATGCATGCGCGCACATGCTTACAAAGTCAACTACAAATCTGTATCACATCGTCTTTCAGACTAGCAATCTACATTACATCATGTCTCCTATTATAGACCATTATCTATCTCCGCCTCCGTTACAATCTGATGCTGCTCCCCGATGTCTGTTTGCTCTCTAGAGAATGAATGCAGTGCCTGAAATGCAATGCACACGCACGCAAAAGACACGCGCGCCCGTGCACCCACAGTTGTCTGAAGACAGAGGTAGTGGCTAGTGTGTTGACAGAAGGGTGTGTGCTCGTGGGGTCAGACCTGTGACCAGTGTTGCTTCTAGTAAAGTCCCATTTACTGGAAACGAAGGTGAGGAACGCAACACAACCCTCTTGGTTGCGGTACCATATTCTCCTACCACGTCAAACATCTCTATTGCAACAATATACAGAATGAAACATACTGTATGTACATGAGTTTGGAAGTTGCCCAAAATTGGGATTCCTTAGCTACAGAATAGAGGAAAAGAAAGAAGTGTGAAGGAGAAAATAGTAAAGGAGGTGGTTGAAAAATACAACCAACATTTTCAGGTAATAGCAGGCGATTGGGTGAATGGACTCCCATAGATTCTGTACTTCAATTCAACATTTATAACCACAGAGACCCTTAATTGACAGCAATAACCACTATGTCTACATAAAGCAAGGCTGACCAAATACATGCTGGGGTATATCGGAGTCGGTTCGAATAGCTAGTCTGACTATGACACACAAGGAAAGATCCTACAGCTTCAACAATATTGACATAAGATCAAATGTATCAAAGACAGCGTTTCGAGCATTCCACTACGGCTGGAGAAAAAGAGCCATTGTCATTGAATATCGGGCACTCGGAGCTGAGGACATGCCACCCGCTAGTCAAACACAGACCGGACAATTACTGATGTTTGGACTGAAACATGATACACCCTGGAGAGAGAGAAAGAGAAAGAGAGAAGAAGAAAAAGAATGAGAGAGAGAGAGAGAGAGAGAGAGAGATGGAGAAAGGGCAACGGTGAATGGAGAGATGGGAGAGAGGGGAAGGGGTACACTTTCACAGCCAGGAGTCCAATCAATGGAGAAAGAGAAGAATTGAGTCATTTGCAGTCAAGTCGATTCAGTGAACTTGCTCAGGCAGCCATGACGGCAGAGTAAGAATTGGCTGTGAGGTCATGGGAAAAGACCCCAAAAAGCAGAGAAACTTCATGGAAATGTCACAGACTGGGTATCAATCCTAGGTCATCTGTGGGCCTCAAGACCATGTTAGCACATGGAGCTAAAGCCTACAGGTAATTGCTCTGGTAGATAACATGAGGCCTCAGGATCAAGGTAAGGCTACTCATTACATGTTCACCAAACCCTCTCCACTACATGAGCACATTTAACTTGTTATAGTACTGGGGCGCTTGACTGCAGAACAGAAGAAGAGAAGAGTGCCTGAGAGAAAGAAATTAAAAGTGAGTAGAGATGGAGAGAGTTTTGTCCTTTATGGGCTCCCTACCCCTCTCTCTCAGTTGGGATGAGTTGAATCTTGATAGGACAGACTATAGAGGAGGGGATTTCTATTTGAAATCAATGACTTTGTTGTCTCCGCCCAAGGCAAAGACAAACACAGACTCTGCTCAGAGATACTTAGGAGCTAAAACACATTTCAACAATGTCAAATATTTTCTTTACTGAGCTGCTGGTTGATCAATAAAACTTTCTTCCTTAGCAGCTGTAAGGAACACCACAACCCCCCTTACTGATAACATGTGTCCTGCAGTATTGAGGATAACACCGTATGTGTCCATGAATGAACTCTTCACATGCCAGAACCTGCATGCAAGGTCAACCATTACATAGCCCTACTACACACAAATAACCCTCACCCTTACCCCCCCCCGTCATAGTGTAGTAATCTACAGAGGTCAGAGCAGAGCAGAGCAGAGCAGACAGTCTGCCTGTCACATCTCCCCTGCTTCATTACTGAGAGAGAGAAAGAACTCCACCTCTACCTCACCTCTCGCACGACCAGCCTCTCCCTAAACCTCTCAACCCCCTAACCCAACCCATCTTTCCCCCTCTATAGAAAAAAAACAGAACCACCACAGTATGTTAATTCCAGGACAGATTTCCAATCACGATGGAGTGCCAAAAACCAACCACAGCAGTTGATACCAATGCAACATACCAAAACCACACTCCAGGCTCCAAAACCACACTCCAGGCTCCAAAACCACACTCCAGGCTCCAAAACCACACTCCATCACCAAATCACATTAGGAATATAAATACATATATAGTAAAGCCTGGAAATGTGTTCATTTTCCAGTAGACGTGTTCAACATCCACTGAAGTAGCTTGCAAGTTTACTAGACAGCTACAGTGGTTGCCTTGGTAACCAAACAAACAGACCTGTTAGTTTAGCTGACCAAACCATCAGTCCTACAGTAGCTTGCTATTATGAAAATCGAATTCAACAATACCAATACTGTTTTCAATTCGACGTTTGCTTTCAAAAGCAGCTCAAACAAAACATGTAAAAATGTACTGTAGCCATTGAATTCTACCGTGCAACTATAGCGTGCGTTTTAGGGAACTAATGCAGGCTCTAGAATGTCCTTCAAGCCAATCAGAAAGGAGTATTCAACAATGCCATGGTATAATTAAGTGATAATACCCTCGAAGCCGGTGTCTGGAGGATATATTGACACAACGTATTGTTAGGCCCGAGACCAAGTCGATGGCCGGCAAAGCGTGCCAATATATCCTCCAAACACCGGCTTCGAGGGCATTAACACTTTTATACAACGGGTTACCAACATATTCAAATACTGAATGACATATTTTCATTAAAAAAAAACTTTATTTTCATTAATTTACTCATAATCTTTCATCATTCCAAAAGATATAGTCCCGACACAAATCAAGGGTTAGTACCCAAGCCGGCTGGTTGTTCATTCTATCAGTTTGGTTGCTAGTGTCGCAACCCAGTGGTTCAGTCTTCTTGTTCCTTATCTATAGACAAGACCCAGTTGTTCATTCTAAATGTTCCATTGCCATACTGGCTGGCAATGTCCTTATCCCTTGGTTGCTACCAATCTATGGCTAACATACTGTACAGTCGCGTCAAAAAGTGCAGCCAGAATAACAGCAAAGTAGCTGCATTTGCATTTGTTTAAGCTGGTGACATTAATTTGAATACATCCATAACAATGAGCTAATGAGGCAGGATTTCGCCTGGCATAGAACATTTGCTCACTCGTCAGGACACTGTTGTTCAGAGGAACTAGCCAACAACACATTTAACACAATCACTTCATACTGAAGCTGGAAAGACTGCAAACTGGCTGTACTGCTTCATTTGACCCTTTCTCAATTGACATTTCTTTGTGTATTATCCATAATGATGCTAGCTGATTCATGATTTTGACTGGCTGAGAAATGCTGCCTGCCTGCCTGTCTGTCTCATCCTGACATCCTGAGATCGAATTTGAATATTGAAACAATGTTGCACATGTCGGGGAGACAGAGAACAAGGTTAATGTAAATCTATGCTGTTGAAAACCAAATGTTAGTCTAAAAGAAATGTGAGATAATGTCTAGATGCTTTTTATAGTGGAGATGAAGTTTATAAATTGCCGGGCTGATGAGACAGTTGATTGCGCAGTCAGATGGAACAGACTAAATAGGCATTTTAACATCCAAGGAATAACTTTTGGAATAGACGCCAGCTGGAATGCGGATTTAACCAACCTGCAGTCAGGATTACACCCACCCATTGTATTATAGCCAGTGTCTATTCCGCAAGTTACCACCGGCTAAATCTCGGATTACAGGCAACATCTGCATCGAGCTAAAGGCTGGAGCTGCCACTTTCAAGGACACTTATAAGAAATCCAAACAAGCAAAGCAAACAAACAAACAAGCAATGCAGGATTAAGAATGAATCCCACTACACCGACTCTGACGCTCGTCGGATCTGGCAGGGCTTGAAAACTATTACGGACTACAAAGTTCCTGGACATCAAGTTCCTTGGTGTCCACATCACCAACGAACTATCATGGTCCAAACACACCAAGACAGTTATGAAGATGGCACAACAACACTTTTTCCCCCTCAGGAGACGAGATTTGGAAAAGATTTGGTATGGGTCCCCAGATGCTCAAAAAGTTCTACAGCTGCACCATCGAGAGCATCCTGATCGGTTCTATCACCGCCTGGTATGGCAACTGCTCGGCATCTGACCGTAAGGCTCTACAGGGGGTAGTGCGTATGGCCCAGTACATCACTGTCAGAGGAAAGCCTCAAACATTGTCAGAGACTCCAGTTACCCAAGTCCTAGACCGGAGTGCCAAGTCTAGGCCCAAAAGGCTCCTTAACAGCTTCTTTTGCCCGCCATAAGACTGCAGAACAATTAATAAAATGGCCACCGGACTATTTACTGTTTATTATCTATGCATAGTCACTTCACCCCTACCTACATATACAAATGACCTCGACTAACCTGAACCCCGCTCATTGACTCGGTACAGGTATCCCCTGTATATAGCCTCGTTACTGTTATTTTATTGTGTTACTTTTTTATCATTTTTTACTTTGTTATTTTGGTAAATATTTTCTTAACTCTACTTGAACTGCACTGTTGGTTAAGGGCTTGTAAGCATTTCACGGTAATGTCTACACGTACTCGGCGCACGTGACAGGTTTGATTTGATTATAATAGAACTTCATTTCAATGTGATTCCTAAAATGACTCCTATCCTGGCATGCTGTCATGGGAGCAAAGTGTGCAAACTATAAAACCTTCAACAGACCATGGTTGTAGGGCGTTTTGCTGTGCTGTGTAAATAAATCGTATCTAACTCAATATACAATCTCAATTTTGGGCAAGCTATGCCATCATATCAGATTTGGATTAAAATGACTTTATCACTGGTTCCCAAATCCCCAAAAACACTGTAACCTTTCGTTGGTTTCTTATGGGGGTTTATCATATCCATGGTAACGTGATAAGAACAGTGATGGCCCAAAAACCATGAGTGGGCTGATAGGGGTGACGCAATGCATGATGGGTAGGTACGTACAGAGTTACCTCCCACACAGGACCAACTCTTCGTCTCCGTCTCGTTCTCTCCCTCTGGAGTTCAAACACTTCCCATCTGCTTTGATCTGCTCTCTCCATCCATCTCTCTCTCTCTCTCTCTCTCTCTCCATCCATCCATCCATCCATCTCTCTCTCTCTCTCTCTCTCTCTCTCTCTCTCTCTCTCTCTCTCTCTCTCACTCTTTCTAACTGATTCTGTCATTCTCTTTCACCCCCCCCCCTCTCTGTTTGTTGTTTCTCTGCTGCTTTCTTCCTCCTCTCCTTTGTTCTCCGGCTCAAAGAATAACAGAGTTTTCCCTGCAGATGAAACGTTTGCTTTGTTACGCCCCATTTCCCCCCTGATACAGAACATGCAGACTACACAGAAATGAAGAGGGGAGTGGGAGAGAGAGAGAGAGAAGAGAGAGAGAGAGAGAGAGAAGAGAGAGAGAGAAGAGAGAGAGACAGAGAGAGAGAAGAGAGAGAGAGAGAGAGACAGAGAGGAGACAGAGAGGAGAGAGAGAGAGAGAGAGAGAGAGAGAGAGAGAGAGAGAGAGAGAGAGACAGAGAGAGAGAGAGAGAGAGAGAGAGAGAGAGACAGAGAGAGAGAGACAGAGAGAGAGAGAGAGAGAGAGAGAGAGAGGAGAGAGAGAGAGATCTGTTAACATGTCCACATAGTCATCTGCAGAAAACATGTGAAGCAGGTATAGTCATGCGTGAATGAAACACTAATAGGATGTGGTGGGGAAGTACAGAACAGCTCATGTCATCACCATGAATGGGCTGTTTCACATAGTCCTCCTGCACAGTGGAATATGAGGAGGACCTGTGCCACCACAAGCCACTGTTTGCTTTATCAGAGTATAGAATAAAAAATACACATTAAGAAAACATGTCCTCACACATGCATGCATCCACGTTCACATACACCGCAAAAAGTACATCTAAGAAAGCCTATTTTAAATATCTTGTGTTGAGTGATAATTCACTTAAAATGTTTTGTTTTTTTCTTGTTTTTTCTTACCAAGCTTAATTATCTAACGTCGATTGCAGATATTTTTGCTTATTTTGAACCTAAAAAAGGTTTAAAACAAGTAATTGATCTTTAATTGAGTTATTAACCAAAAATAGCATTTTTTCATGTTAAAATAAGCAAATTATGTTAGATAACAATATTGTTAGATAATTTAGCTTGGGAAAAAAACAAGAAAATAAGACAAGCAAATTATCACTCAATATAAAATATTTATGTTTGCTTAAATTTCACTTTTTGCAGTGTGCATACGACCATACATAAAATACACTAGAGTATAGCAAAAATCTGGAACATGGACTTTAGAAGGTGTCGAAAGCGTTCCACAGGGATGCTGGCCCATGTTGTCTCCAATTTTTCCCACAGTTGTGTCAAGTTGGCTGGATGTCCTTTGGGTGGTGGACCATTCCCGATACACACATGAAACTGTTGAGCGTGAAAAATCAAGCATCTTTGCAGTTTGACACAAACTGCTCCTCCTGGCACCTAGTGCCATACACCGTTGAAAGGCACTTCAATCTTTTGTCTTGCCCATTCACTCTCTGAATGGCACACATACACAATCCATGTCTCAATTGTTTCAATGCTTAAAAATCCTTCTTTAACCTGTCTCCTCCCCTTAACCCACACTGATTGAAGTGGATTTAACAAGCAACATCAATAAGGGACCATAGCTTTCACCTGGATTACGCCTGGTCAGTCCATGCCATGGAAAGAGCAGTATATATTGAAAATGTTATCATCTTTTTCTCATAATCATAAATCAATGTACTTCTGTGTGTTTCTTTTGTGTGTGGGTGTGTGCTGTAGCCTAGTGGGTGAGCTCTGAGAGGGAGATTTCAGGCCTCAGTTAGAGACTGGACTGCTAATCTCTATGGGGGGTAATTCGGACCCGAGTTAAGCGGGCGTAAATGGAAACGTAGTTCCCTTTGTATCCACTTTTCTCTCTACGAGTAATCTGACTCCACCACCTTCATGTGCAATGAAACGCGCAACCTCTCGGTTCCAAATGGAGCAGCATCTACTTCATTGTTTCAGATAGAAATAACACCATTTTCCATGTACTGTAATTTACAAATTGATGAGAGCTATTGATAAAAGCTAGGTAAATAAGTAAGCCAATTGGATAAGGGGATCACATGGGCGGATTGGCCGTCTGGCAATTCTGAATTCTGGCAAATGCCAGAAGAGCCGGACCAGATTTTATTGGGGTGGGCTGGTTGAAATTGACCCCAAAAATATAGGATTGTTTTTTTAATTGACTTTTGCGCAATTTCTCTGTTGTCATAATTATCTATATTGAGCATTTGGCTGACCAGTTGTCAACGGCCGGCCCCTTTATCAAGATGGCCAGCCCCGATTTTAAGATTGGCTCAGTTGGCGCAAATTCACATCCAAAGTCAAGTGCACATCATCAAAGCTAGTGAGACACGCTCTGACTGTCTATCAGTCACTCAGTCAGAACAGAAAAATGTAAAGGTGGTGCCAATGTGCCAACTTATTAGCTAAAAGTTCTGGTTCTGCTGGTCTGAGTGCTGTGTCTGTGTCTGATAAAGGACAGATCAGCTGCTGTGGTGCAGTCGAGGTAGGAAGAAAACGGAGAAAGACACACTTATAGTGCATTCGGAAAGTATTCATTGACTGTTTACACATTTTGTTACATTACAGCCTTAGACCCTTTACTCAGTTATTGTTGAAGCACCTTTGGCAGAGATTACAGCCTCAAGTTTTCTTGGGTATGACGCTACAAGCTGGGAACACCTGTATTTGGGGAATTTCTCCCATTCTTCTCTGCAGATCCTCTCAAACTCTGTCAGGTTGGATGGGGAGCGGCGCTGCACAGATATTTCCAGGTCTCTCCAGAGATGTTAGATTTAGTTCAAGTCCGGGCTCTGGCTGGGCCACTCAAGGACATTCAGAGACTCCTGTGTTTTCTTGGCTGTGTGCTTAGGGTCATTGTCCTGTTGGAAGGTGAACCAGTATGCGGCCCAGTCTGAGGTCCTGAGCGCTCTGGAGCAGGTTTTCATCAAGGATCTCTCTCTACTTTTCTCTGTTAATCTTTCCCTCGATCCTGACTAGTCTCCCAGTCCCTGCCACTGAAAAACATCCCCACAGCATGATGATGCCACCACCATACTTCACTGTAGGGATGGTGCCAGGTTTCCTCCAGACATGACGCTTGACATTCAGGCCAAAGAGTTCAATCTTGTTTTCATCAGACCAGAGAATCTTGTTTCTCATGGTCTGAGTGTCCTTTAGGTGCCTTTTGGCAAACTCCAAGCAGGCTGTCATGTGCCTTTTACTGAGGAGTGGCTTCCGTCTGGCCACTCTACCATAAAGGTCTGATTGGTGGAGTGCTGCAGAGATGGTTGTCCTTCTGGAAGGTTCTCCCATAGCCACAGAGAAACTCTGGAACTCTTTCAGAGTGACCATTTTGTACTTGGTCACCTCACTGACCAGGACCCTTCTCCCCCCGATTGCTCAGTTTGGCTGGGCGGCCAGCTCTAGGAAGAGTCTTGGTGGTTCCAAACTTCTTCCATTTAAGAAATGATGGAGGCCACTGTGTTCTTGGGGATCTTCAATGCTGCAGACATGGTACCCTATTGAATGAAAACTCCATGAGAAAATCTGTTGGACAGCAAGTGGGAGGGTTTTCAGCATTTAAATTACATTTAATTCAGCGTGTGCAAGGGAATCAAACCTGCAAAGCCTGTTTACGCCCCTTCGTAAGGTAAGTCTAAATACCAACTACTGTGAAGTGCATAGGAAAGGCATGCATAAGAAAGGGATATGTTTCCTAAGTCTGAATCAAGCCCTATGAGAGGAGGAGACCCTGACCGCACTGACACACACGCATGCATGCACACATACACCCACATTTCTGCATTGCCAGTAAGCCCTCATTTCATTGCCACTGAGCCTTGTCATCAGCATGCACAAGTACCTGCCCACCCACCTGCTCCTGCCTCATTGGGGCATCACGTATCATCACCCTGTGCCAGAATCTCCTAACAACATCATTGGGCTTTTATTCACTCTCAGTAACAGGTCCCTGGAGTCCAGTAAGTCACGGTTTCCTGTGGGCCACTGCAACTGCTATGGCATGGAAACTGTAAAGAGCCAAGGCTCATGAGGGATGATTGGCAGGAAGTGAGTAATTATTACGCACCATTAACACCCGAAACCTGGCAAAAACACACTGACCTAACCAATACACTTTAAAACCTTCACAACTGATAAAGAGAAAGAGGAAAAGAGAAAGAGAATGGAGTCATCACCATTGGATGGTGTCTGTCTGAGTTTAAAACTGTTTTGACAATGTGATGACAGAGTGCTTGTGTCTGGACGTCTGGCAGGAGAAAGTAGTTGTGGGGACAGGAAGAGAAGAAGAGGGACACACACACACACACACACAAAGGGAATCTAAGGGGATAGAGAGAGATGAGAAAAGGGAGAAATACTCATAGGACTGGTGGTGTGTGAAATAGGGGGAGAAGTGCCTTCAGTTCAGAGAGAATGAAGCATACTGCACAACATGGCAAGGATAAAGAACAGGTTAAAAAGGTCACTGATACTAGGACAATATAGACTGTTTGGAAGCCTAGTGGTGCTGCACAGACAGACATACACACATACGCGCACACACTCTCCATGCCTTGAAAATGTAAATAAACACCAATCGCCGTGATGACAACCAGGCCGTGATGACAACCTGGCTGTGATGACAACCAGGCTGTGAGGACAGCCATGGATGTCAGGAGAGCGCCACCAGAAGGAAGTTACAGCATCACAGGACAGGAAGAGACCTCGACGGTGGCAAACGGCGTGTGTTTCCTGGGCCAATGTGGTGCTATCCAGACCTCATCCCAAATTCCCCAACCAACCCCACGGCACTCTGATCAGCTTCCGATAACTGCCACAAAAACACTGCAATCATTCTTCACCTTCCCTCTCTCTCTGAACCACTTTACTCCATCCTTTCTTTAACCCAGTAGTCTATCCAGCATTCTGCCCATAGTATTTCCTCTGTCTCTCTCATACTTTTCATGCCTCTACAAAACCTCGTGGGCATTCAGTGTATTTTCTTCCCAGTCTCATTGACTTACTGCACCATAAAATTAGCAATTTCTACATGCAGGGTTTATTGTCTTTCTTCGAAGGCATCCATTATATTCCTTCCTTGCTTTCCAACAATATGTTTTATGTCTCTTTCTCAACAAAACATGAGTTAGAATCTATGATAGAGAAGAGATGAAAAGAGAGAAAGGGGGAGCGAGAGAAAGAGAGAAGAGAAATAGGAATCTTGTTTTCATTAAAGGAGAAGATTGGACCAGCAGCCTGTGATCCCTGTCCATCAGAGATTCCATTATGGCCAGACAGGGCTGAGTTAACACCCGCAATGACATTCACACACACACACACACACACACACACACACACACACACACACACACACACACACACACACACACACACACACACACACACACACACACACACACACACACACACACACACACACACACACACACACACACACACACACACACACACACACACACACACACACACACACACACACACTCTTTGTGTAAAGTTTAGAGAGGATCTGATGTCAAGTGCTGCCTCACCTAAAGTCTATTCTGGTGGGAAGCTGCGATAGACCACCAAGTGCTAACGGTCAGTATCTTGTTAATATGTGTGAAATGCTCGATAATGTATGCGATATCAACAGAGATGTATATTTTCTGGGTGACTGAATATTGACGGGCTTTCATCAAGCTGTCCACTTCAAACTGTAACCAGTGCCTGCAACCTTGTTCAGGTTATCAGTCAACCGACCTACTAGGGTATTTAAAAACAGAACAGGAGCTAAATCCTCCACGCGTATCGACCACATCTTTACTAATGCTGCAGAAATCTGCTCTAAAGCTGTATCCACACCCATTGGATGTAGTAATCATAATATAATTGCAAAATCTAGAAGAAGAAAAAAGACTGGACATAAAATTGTGTATAAACATTCATACAAGAGGTTTTGCATTGATTCCTATGTTGAAAATGTGAAAAATATTTGTTGGTCTGAAATGTGTAATGAGGAACATCCTGACACCGTACTTGAAGCATTTATGAAACTGCTTCTTGCGCTTACTGACAGGCACATAAAGAAACTGACTGTTAAAACTGCCAAATCCCCATGGATAGATGATGAACTGAAAAAACTGTATGGCTGAGAGGGGAGAGGCAAAGGGAATGGCAAAGTCGTCAGGCAACACAGCAGACTGGCAAACATACAGTCAATTGAGAAATCACGTAACTAAACTAGACAAAAATAAGAAAACACTCTACTATGGAACAAGGATAAATTATAGAAACAAATGATAGTGGAAAGCTCTGGAGTACCTTAAATGAAATCCCGGGCACAAAAGCAAACTCAGCTCCATCCTTCATTGAGGCTGACGGCTCATTCATAACAAAACCCTTTGATATTGCCAACCCCGTTTTTTGTTGACAAGATTAGTGAATTTAGGCATGTATGCAAAAAACAAATGCTGAGCCTTCTTATTCATGCGTAACGGTATAAGGGCACAAGGCGAGACCCAAATGCAGACACAGGAAGCATGCGGTAGGTAGTGCACCAATATTTATTATAACAAAGGGAGTAGGTAAAGGAAGATCGGGGACAGGCGAGAGTTCATAAACCAGGTCAGAGTCCAAACAGTACCAGGCGATAGGCAGTCTCGAGGTCAGGCCAGGCAGGGGTCAGAAACTAGATAGGCAGGCTGGTAGTCAGAACAGGCAGAGTGGTCAGGCAGGCGGGTTTGGAGTCAGGACAGGCAAGGGTCAAAACCAGGAGGACTAGAAACAAACAGAGACAGGAGAAAATAGGAGCAAGGAAAACCGCTGGTTGACTTGGCAAACAAGACGAACTGGCACAGAGAGACAGGGAACACATGGATAAATACACCGGGGATGATAAGCTACACCTGGAGGGGGTGGAGACAATCACAAGGACAGGTGAACCAGATCAGGGTGCGACAGTACACCTCCTCTAGGGGCGCCACCTGGCGTCCTACCTGGGTGTATACCTGGTTGACCGGGGTGTCGTCGGTGGAAGTCACTAGAGGGAACCCAGCACCTCTCCTCCGGGCATTAACCCTCCCAGTCAAACAGGTACTGGAAACACTTTAACCTATAGACTAAATGGTTACTGAAATGGGAAGAGGTATGTCCATGATAGGCATTGCTCTGCTTTCTTGATATCTCAGTCAACCAGACAGGTCCTACAGGCCCTAGTATTGTCGCACCTGGACTACTGTCCAGCTGTGTGATCATGTGTAGTTTCACCTGGACTACTGTCCAGTTGTGTGATCATGTTTAGTTTCACCTGGACTACTGTCCAGTTGTGTGATCATGTGTAGTTTCACCTGGACTACTGTCCAGTTGTGTGATCATGTGTAGTTTCACCTGGAATAATGTCCAGTTGTGTGATCATGTGTAGTTTCACCTGGACTAATGTCCAGTTGTGTGATCATGTGTAGTTTCACCTGGACTACTGTCCAGTTGTGTGATCATGTTTAGTTCCACCTGGACTACTGTCCAGTTGTGTGATCATGTGTAGTTCCACCTGGACTACTGTCCAGTTGTGTGATCATGTGTAGTTTCACCTGGACTACTGTTCAGTTGTGTGATCAGGTGTAGTTTCACCTGGACTAATGTCCAGTTGTGTGATCATGTGTAGTTTCACCTGGACTACTGTCCAGTTGTGTGATCATGTGTAGTTTCACCTGGACTACTGTCCAGTTGTGTGATCATGTATAGTTTCACCTGGACTACTGTCCAGTTGTGTGATCATGTGTAGTTTCACCTGGACTACTGTCCAGTTGTGTGATCATGTGTAGTTTCACCTGGACTTAATGTCCAGTTGTGTGATCATGTGTAGTTTCACCTGGACTACTGTCCAGTTGTGTGATCATGTTTAGTTTCACCTGGACTAATGTCCAGTTGTGTGATCATGTGTAGTTTCACCTGGACTAATGTCCAGTTGTGTGATCATGTGTAGTTTCACCTGGACTAATGTCCAGTTGTGTGATCATGTGTAGTTTCACCTGGACTAATGTCCAGTTGTGTGATCATGTGTAGTTTCACCTGGACTAATGTCCAGTTGTGTGATCATGTGTAGTTTCACCTGGACTAATGTCCAGTTGTGTGATCATGTGTAGTTTCACCTGGACTAATGTCCAGTTGTGTGATCATGTGTAGTTTCACCTGGACTAATGTCCAGTTGTGTGATCATGTGTAGTTTCACCTGGACTACAGTCCAGTTGTGTGATCATGTTTAGTTTCACCTGGACTAATGTCCAGTTGTGTGATCATGTGTAGTTTCACCTGGACTAATGTCCAGTTGTGTGATCATGTGTAGTTTCACCTGGACTAATGTCCAGTTGTGTGATCATGTGTAGTTTCACCTGGACTACTGTCCAGTTGTGTGATCATGTTTAGTTTCACCTGGACTAATGTCCAGTTGTGTGATCATGTGTAGTTTCACCTGGACTACTGTACAGTTATGTGATCATGTGTAGTTTCACCTGGACTAATGTCCAGTTGTGTGATCATGTGTAGTTTCACCTGGACTACTGTTCAGTTGTGTGATCATGTGCGGCAAAGAAGTACATAGGCAAGTTGCAGTTGGTCCAGAACCGAGCAGCACTTATTGCACTTAGATGTACACAGAGGGCAAATGTCAATGACATGCATGTCAATCTCTCCTTGCTCAAACTTTATCAGAGATTGACTGCATCAATATTGGTCGTTGTGCGAGGTGTTGATGGGTTAAAGGTACCAAACTGTCTGTTCAAGCAGTTGGTACGCAGTTTGGACACTCATTGAATCCACACAAGACATGCAATTGTATTAGTCACATGCGCCAAATACAACATGTGTAGTCCACAGTGAAATGCTTCCTTACAAGCCCCTAACCAACAATGCAGTTAAAAAAATATGAAAAATAATAAGAAATAAAAGGAACAAGTAAGTAAAGAGCAGCAGCATTGCAAATAGCCATTTTATTGGATGATGGCTTGGGGTTGTTAGCTGTTTAGAAGCCTCTTGGACCTAGACTTGGCACTCCGGTACCGCTTGCCATGTGGTAATAGAGAGAAGAGTCTATGACTAGGGTGGCTGGAGTCTTTGACAATTTTTAGGGCCTTCCTCTGACACCGCCTGGTATAGAGGTGCTGGATGGCAGGAAGCTTGGCCCCAGTGACGTATTGGGCCGTACACACTACCCTCTGTAGTGCCTTGTGGTCAGAGGCCGAGCAGTTGCCATACCAGGCAGTGATGCAACCAGCCAGGATGCTCTCGATGGTGCAGCTGTAGATCCTTTTCAGGATCTGAGGACCCATGCCAAATCTTTTCAGTCTCCTGAGGGGGAATAGGTTTTGTCGTGTCCTCTTCACGACTGTCTTGGTGTGCTTGGACCATGTTAGTTTGTTGGTTATGTGGACACCAAGGAACTTGAAGCTCACAAAACCTTCTCCACTACAGCCTGTCGATATGAATGGGGGCGTGCTCAGTCCTCCTTTTCCTATAGTCCACAATCATCTTCTTTGTCTTGATCACGTTGAGGGAAAGGTTGTTGTCCTGGCACCACACTGCCAGGTCTCTGACCTCCTCCCTTAAGGCTGTCTCGTCGTTGTCGGTGATTAGGCCTACCACTGTTGTGCCATCGGCAAACTTAATGATGGTGTTGGAGTCGTACCTGGCTGTGTAGTCATGAGTGAACAGGGAGTACAGGAGGGGACTGAGCATGTACCCCCGAGGGGCCCCTGTGTTGAGGATCAGCGTGGCGGATGTGTTGTTACCTACCCTTACCACCTGGGGGCGGCCTGTCAGGAAGTCCAGGATCCAGTTGCAGAGGGAGGTGTTTAGTCCCAGGGTCCTTAGCATATTGATGAGCTTTGAGGGCACTATGGTGTTGAACACTGAGCTGTAGTCAATGAATAGCATTCTCACATAGGTGTTCCTTTTGTCCAGGTGGGAAAGGGCAGTGTGGAGTGCAATAGAGATGGCATCATCTGTGGATCTGTTAGGGCGGTATGCAAATTGGAGTGGGTCTAGGGTTTCTGGGATAATGGTGTTGATGTGAGCCATGACCAGCCCTTCAAAGCACTTCATGGCTACGGACGTGAGTGCTACGGGTCGGTAGTCATTTAGGTAGGTTACCTTAGTCACAGCGACTATGGTGATCTGCTTAAAACATGATGATATTACAGACTCGGACAGGGAGAGGATGAAAATGTCAGTGAAGACACTTGCCAGTTGGTCAGCGCATGCTTGCAGTACACGTCCTGGTAATCTGTATGGCCCTGCAGCCTTGTGAATGTTGACCTGTTTAAAGGTCTTACTCACATCGGCTATGGAGAGTCCGGAACAGCTGGTGCTCTCATGCATGTTTCAGTGTTATTTTCCTAGAAGCGAGCGTAGAAGTAGTTCAGCTCGTCTGATAGGCTCGTGTCACTGGGCAGCTCTCGGCTGTGCTTCCCTTTGTAGTCTGTAATGGTTTGCAAGCCCTGGCACATCCGACGACTGTCGGAGCCGGTGTAGTACAATTCGATCTTAGTCCCGTAATGATGCTTTGCCTGTTTAATGGTTCGTCGGAGGGCATAGCGGGATTTCTTACAAGCTTTCGGGTTAGAGTCCTGCTCCTTGAAAGCGGTAGCCTTTAGCTCAGTGCGGATGTTGCCTGTAATCCATGGCTTCTGGTTGGGAGTATGTACGGGAGGCCAGCCTCTCGGAGTTGCCTCTTCACTGTTGACATTGAGACTGGTGTTTTGCGGGTACTATTTAATGAAGCTGTTGAGGACTTGTGAGGCGTCTGTTTCTCAAACTAGACACTCTAATGTACTTGTCCTCTTGCTCAATTGTGTACCGGGGCCTCCCACTCCTCTTTCTATTCTGGTTAGGGCAATTTTGCGCTGTTCTGTGAAGGGAGTAGTGCACAGAGTTGTACGAGATCTTCAATTTCTTGGCAATTTCTGGCATTGGAATAACCTTCATTTCACATAACAAGAATAGACTGACGAGTTTCAGAAGAAAGTGCTTTGTTTCTGGCCATTTTGAGCCTGTGCTGATTCTCAAGATACTCAACTAGGCCAGTTTATTAGCTAACACAACGTGCCATTGGAACACAGGAGTGATGGTTGCTGATCATTATCAGCCTATGTACGCCTATGTAGATATTCCATAAAAAATCTGCCATTTCCAAGTACAATAGTCATTTACAACAATAACAATGTCTACACTGTATTTCTGATCTGGACCTGATAATGTAGGAAAACAAGTACATGTATGCAAGCACACGCACGTACACACAAACGCACGCACGTACACACAAACACACACACACATATCTCATGGATTTCCTCTTTTGCTCTTGTTTTCCCCTTCTGTGGTAGAGGTGGAGAGTACTGTAGGCAAACATAAAACAGAAATAGAAATGTGTGTGTGCTGCCTGAGATTATAAACAAGCCTCTAGATTGAGTGAGGTTGAGTCATATCGACCCAAGGCAGACATTTTATTTTAGCACTAAAGAAATACACCATCAAACTGTGCTTTGGTGTGTGTGTGTGTGTGTGTGTGTGTGTGTGTGTGTGTGTGTGTGTGTGTGTGTGTGTGTGTGTGTGTGTGTGTGTGTGTGTGTGTGATCAAGAATGGAAAAGCCTCTCCAGGGAACAAGAAAAAGGGCAAATCAGAAAACACACACAAACACTCAAGAACACAAGCAAAAAATCATCATACTGTCTGGGAAATGAAAAACAATTGTTCAATTGAATTTTGCAATAGAGTTACAGTAATGTCAATAAACTCAACTCTCCTAAACGTTTACAACTCTGCCACCTAGTGGCAAAACCACCCTAGCACAGATCCTGTATGCCCCGTGAAATGCTCTTGAACTACTGCAGGTCAGTTAAAAAAAGAAACTGTTGCCATTTTAAAGCATGTTTTCTGCAATTCTACCCATTTTGCCATGGGGCAGAGAGAACATTTAGCAATTTTATTAACACATTTCACGCAAGTCTACTCATTTTGCCATGGGGCAGAGATAAAATGTAGCAATTTTACAACACATTTCATGCTATTCTACAAATTCTGCCAGCGAAGAGAATTTTGCATCTAATTTCCTACAATTGTACCCAGTTTACCATGGGGTGGAGTTTTTTTGTTTGTTCCAGTTTTAAAGCATGTTTTCTGCAATGTAACATATTTTGCCATGGGGTAGAGAGAACATTTTTGCCCTGTTAATTATGTCTGAGTGAGAGTAGGGCTGTGCCAGTCGTGTTAGTCAGATGGTTACTGTCATGCAAAAGACTGCCGATCTCACGGACCATTAATGAACATAAACACATTTAGCATCTCCAGGCCTCCATGCATAGCAGCTACTGATGCAGACATTTGGTACATCTACATTTAGAAAAGTATAATAAATCAATTGAATATACACCATCACAATAAATCCATGATTTATGTTAGGCAGGTCTAAAGAAACATGATATGAAGAACAGGTATTTCAGAAGAACAGAGTATGAGTTGGCCTACTGTATGTTATCTGGATATACGCCATTCCCCATCCCGTGCAATTCTTTTTTTTACATGATATGATTTTATAGTAAGAAGAATATAATTGAACTTACCTGAATAAAATAGAACGGATATGTTTCCCATTCTAGAGCAAGAGTGCACATTTGAAGTGACTATGTTCAGATTCAAACGCATTGTTTGAAACAGGTGTTATATGCTAGATTTAAAGTTATTTGGCGACTTTAGCTGTGGATGATAGAAACCTTCGAAAGCCTTAGAAATCTTACGATATACGGGCTTGATGGACTATATATATCTTTACTAATATGTCAAATGTGTTTTGATTTAGAATGGTCCATTATCAAATGGGCCGGAACAGAGGCAAGAGAAAACACAAGAGAAAACACAAGAGAAAACAATCCAATAGCAAATGGAGGCCACTTTCCTGCTGGTTGATTTTTTTACTCATGTTTGGTCGGCTACACAAATCAAATCAAATCAAATGTTATTTGTCACATGCACCGAATACAACAGCCTTACAGTGAAATGCTTAATTACAAGCCCTTAACCAACAATGCAGTTTTACACGGGAAAAAACAAGTGTTACGTAAAACCTAGAAGAGTGAAACATTTAAATGACAAATAACAAATAATTAAAGAGCAGCAGTAAAATAACAGTAGCGATGCTATATACAGGGGCTACCGGTACAAAGTCAATGTGCGGGGGCACAGGTTAGACGAGGTAATTGAGGCAATATGTACATTTAGGTAGAGTTAAAGTAACTATGCATAGATAGTAAACAGAGAGTAGCAGCAGCGTAAAAAGAGGGGTCTGGGTAGCCCTTTAATTAGCTGTTCAAGAGTCTGCCAGGGTTCTTCTAGGTGAATGAGAAAGGCTTTGTTTCAGAAGGCTCATAGATCATAGAGATGGAGAGGTAATGTGGCAGTTGGTAGTGCCAGAACCACTGCAGTTCCAGGCATATGAAGAGAAGCATGATGCAATGGATAAGAGCTACTTCTGGCCTGGTATGCTGAAGACTGTCCAGATATGGGTGAAACAATGTAAACGCTGTGCCTTGGATAGGGATGTGTTCCCCATGCAAAGGGAACGCATGACTTGCAGCAACGTGATGGTACCAAGAGAGGTTGTGGTGGATTTGAGAGTGTCTTGGTCTTAACAGACATGTTTAACAAGTTCAACATAGCAGTGCTGACAAAGAACCAGACAGCTACGGCTAATGCTGTGTTGCAGCATTGGATCAAATACTATGGCTGTCCAGCAAGATTGCATTCTGACCAATGGAGGTGTTTCGAGGCCAACATGATCAAGGAACTCTGAAATCTCTATGGTATCGATAAAAGTCGCAGTAGCCCCTACCACCCTCAGGGAAATGGTCAATGTGGAAGGTTCAATCGTACGATGCATGACGTGTTGAGAGCACTGCCCCAGGACGGTCATGGGGATGTGCCAGCAGGGGTGCTGCAAACTGAAGTAGGCATAGAAGAGCCTGAGTTGATGTCAGGGGAAGAGGAGGCACCCCCTGAGGAGGAAGAAAGCATGCAGCGAATGAGGGGTTGGAGGGTCCCCGATGGTCAGAGAGGAGCTCTAGGAGTACATTGCCTGTGAGGTTTAGGAAGGGCATGTCTTATCCTTATCCTGTGATACCGAAACATGAAAGTTAAGTTGATGTGCACTGCAAGGTCAAGCATGTGAATTGTTGTTTTCTGTGTTCAGAGGTACTTGTGCTTAGCAGGGTTTTGCAGGGGGGAATGTGGCGGAGTCTAGGGATATGGCTTTTGCCGTTGCCGTTCTGTTCAGGGACTTTCCAAGACTACTATGAGGCAGGTGATATCACCGCCGGCTCTGAAAGGTCCTGGGGAGAGGTGGCACGAGCGAGTGTGCGGGCAAGTGTGTTGCAAAAGGTGGAGAGTTCGAGAATAATAACGAGTAGAGAGGAGACCTCCGTCAGAGTATCGTGGGAGGAAGAGGACGTGCTAGTTCTGGAAGACGATTGTTCCATACCACCGATGTGTCCTTTTCGCCTTCGGGATTACCGTGAGTTCAATTAATGGAGCTAGCTACCAGCCGGATTGATGCTAGCCAGCAACCCGCTTGAGTGATGGACGTCAAAGAATTGATACCGACATCAGAAGAGAGCCGTAAGTTAAAGTTATTTATTTATAAAAGATTCCAGTGGAAGTAACTGTAAGCTCTAATATACATATCTTGTGTTTTGATTTTGTCATCACCTTAGAAAGCACTGTCCATTTTGTTGAGTTAGGCTTTGAAACAACATCCACAATGACCATGTTTTCCACTCAGTTTCAACCTGTTGTTCAAATTCGTTCTTCATATCGATCAATCACAGTGAGCTGAGGTTTAAAAGCACATACTTTTTGATGGTAAGTGTTTGATGTGATTTTCGGTTGCATTTGCATTGATGTCAGAGTGGTTAGAGGGACAATAGAGCCCTGAGTACCAGACCATTAGCGACCTGATGATCATTAGCGAGTTAGGTATTATTACCCAAGTCATAGACTGCTTTCTCTGCTCCCGCACGGCAGGCGGTACAGGTGCGGCAAGTCTAGGACCAAAAGGCTCCTTAACAGCTTCTACCCCCAAAGCCATAAGACTGCTGAACAATTAATCGAATGGCCACCAGACTATTTACATTGACACCCCCCTCCTTCTATTTTTTTGTACACTGCTTCTACTTTTTTGTATCTATGCATATTCACTTCACACCTACCTACATTACAAATGACCTCAACTAATCGGTACCCCTGTATATAGCCTCTTTATTGTTATTTTATTGTGTTACTGCACTGCTGCTTGTAAGTAAGTGTCACGCCCTGGTCTAAGTATTTTGTGTTTATCTTCATGTATTGGGTCAGGCCAGGGTGTGGCATGGGTTTTTTGTATGTGGTGTGTATATATTGGGATTGTAGCTAGTGGGGTGATCTAGCAAAGTCTATGGCTGTCTGGAGTGGTTCTCAATCAGAGGCAGGTGTTTATCGTTGTCTCTGATTGGGAACCATATTTAGGCAGCCATATTCTTTGAGTTTGGTGTGGGTGATTGTCCTTAGTGTCTTTGTTCCTGTCGCTGTGTTAGTTGACAAGTATAGGCTGTTTCGGTTTTCGTTACGTTTATTGTTTTGATTAAACATGGATCGCAATCTACACGCTGCGTTTTGGTCCGACTCTCCTTCACCACACCTAGAAAACCGTTACAGTAAGCATTTCATGGTAAGGTCTACACTTGTTGTATTCGGCGCATGTGACAAATAAAGTTTGGTTGGATTTGATTCACACATGTCCAGAGCGCATAAAAGGAGATTACAGTGACTCAATGCGGTCATGACTCAACTGCAGGTGTGGCGGTAATATGGTCACCGCAACAGCCTTAAATAAGAGTGACGAATAAAATCAAATCAACGGGGAACCCGTGGAGGTCAGAGCCCCTGGGCACGTGTCCTGCAGACCCGGGCCCAGTTTCCTGATAGCCCTGGAATTTAGCCTTACAAGTGTTATAAAGATGCATCTTTCCTACGATGGCCGAAAATGTCATGTTTCCCAAAACACCATGCATAAGGAATGTTTCTTACGTGCGTTGTTGGAGCATGTATTGATACTGATAGGATCTAAAGGCAGCGCTGCTCTCAGATCAGCTTTCTCCATTCAGATCTTACCTTAACATCAGAGTGATTTCACAATACTGATGACGGATCACCTCCAGAGATATTACCACCTACGGATGCAAATCTTGAGGGGGCTTATTCCAATGCTTACAAAATTAAAATGCACTAAATCACCGATTTGGCACATCACAGTGCACATGTTAGGCCACACATCATGAAATATATTGAGACAAATTATAGACCGTAGCCTACAAGCAGCAAAATAGAACTCAATTGATTGAACATGAAATGTATATCAATATGGTTAAAATAGGCCGATTACTGTTTAGTTTTTATGCAGTCTAACAACACACTTGCCTGTTCTACGAGTGGTCTGAGGCAGGCGTTAGATTACAAGCGTTTTTAAGAGAAACATTAATCATGATGGTTTTGTGAACCAGCTCAGAGTTTTAATGATGCTCCCTACGAAGGGTCTAACGATTCATTTAGCCTTTAGATGCTTTTGGGAAACCGCGTCCTGGTTGGTATTCGGACATGATTACTAAATTTAGATTACTGGCTCTTAAGAATTGTTAGCCAACATGGCTAATTGAGTGACAGTCAGTGACTGACATGAAAGAAAAGCTGTGGATGCACAACCACATGTGGAAATTGCTCCTTGTCTACTATTCTAACTCTCAACTGTAAGTCGAGACCCTGAATTCCCTCCAAAACACAATAATGTTTTTTTGTTGGGGGGGGGGGGGTGTCGGGGCCCCCATGCGACCACTAAGTGACCCCTTATGTTTCTTATGCCTGGAGCCGTCCCTGAATATAGTACCTCTATGGGTCAGATTCTTCAAGTGTTTGCAGCCCTGCGCAAATAAATAAATATCATTATTTTACATAACAAGTTCAAAGGATAAGGATCCGCCCCTTTTTTTCCATTTCACCTAAAATGACCCAAATCAAACTGCCTGTAGCTCAGGACATGAAGCAAGGATGTGCATATTTTTGTTACCATTTGAAAGGAAACACTTTGAAGTTTGTGGAAATGTGAAAGTAATATTGGAGAATATAACACGGTAAAAGATAATACAAAGAAAAAAACTACAGTTTTTTTGTACCATCTTTGAAATGCAAGAGAAAGGCCATAATGTATTATTCCAGCCCAGCCACTAGATGGAAGCAGTCAAGACTGCCCAAATGTGCCCAATTGGTTGATTAATAACTTTTCAAGTTCAAAATTGTGCACTCTCCTCAAACAATAGCATGGACAGTGCAGTTAGATTACCAAGAATTTAAACGTTCTGCCAATATCAGATATGTCTATGTCCTGGGAAATGTTACTTACAACCTCATGCTAATCGCATTAGCCTACGTTAGCTCAACCGTCCCGTGGGGGAGCCACCGATCCTGTTAAGTGAGAGATTTAATTGACTAATTCTTACACAAGATATTATTTCATTTTTACTCAGTGATAAGCTCCAACTCCTTGTCAAAACACTTTACACACAGCCATTGGTTTGTCTTCAAGGGGCAATCTGTACGTTCACCCCAACACCTTTCGGGGGATTGATGATGAAGTCGTACAAGTACAGTATCATTGACAAATTTGAACTATATCTTTTTTCTTTGTGTTTTGTTTCAGGTCAATTGTGTTTTTTTCCTTTGTCTGGTTGCCACAGTGAGCCAGATAACTTACAGATTGCACCTTTAGAAGGATGGACATTGATTAAATGTTACAGTAATGTTTATAGCCTTTAAAGTTCCCTGGACTGGAACAACTTTGTAATTTTTTTAACCCTTGATGTTTTATATTATCAACCAGGACAAAGTGCAATATCTTATTTTCCTCACCAACCCTTTCGCTTTGTCACCCACACACACTATTTACAATTCACAAAATATATATTTTTCTTCTTAAATGCTGAAGAATGACATTATAGAACTACTGAGGAGTGTATGGACCTCCTTATAATTGAGTATTTTAACAATAATGATAATCATATTATTCTTTTTGAAAGTTACGCTGAATTTCAACACACTGTGTTGGTCCTGTGTGTGGCTCAGTCGCTTGCAACTCCAAGGGTGGTGGGTTTGATTCCCGCTGGAGCCACCCATCGGTACAAATGGATGCATGCATGACTGTGATTCGTTTAGGATGAAAGCGTCTGCTAAATGGCATATATTACCATATTTTATATTACACCTACCCTGGCCCATTTGATCAAAATTAATTTAAAAAAAAAAAAGGAAACTGACCAGGGGAATATTTCTCAGTAAGGCAATAATAACACATTTATATGATGTTATATCACATTTGTTCAGTATATCTAAAAAAAAAATCAAAAAAACATTCCCCAGCAATAGAGGAGAACAAATAAAAACTGACCGCTTGACCCCCCCCCCCCCCCCCCCCTTTCTAGCTCTGACTTTGCTGATAGCTCCTTTATTGAGGAAATGTGTCCTCACTATGCATATGATATGCGATTGTCCCACCTAGCTATCTTAACATGAATGCACCAACTAACTGTAGGTTGCTCTGGATAAGAGCTTCTGCTAAATTACTCAAATGTAACATTTAAATGTAAAACAATGACAAAGATATGGTTTAAAAAAAAAAAAAAAACATTTACAAAATGATAGTTTTAGAGGGCTAATAATAAAATAAAATGTTCAGGTTTTCATGACCATTGTGAAGACTCCAGTATGCCCTGTGAGAACACGGAGCACAGCACAATTCCAGACAGAAATGTTCACGATTCTCAACTTACATTATTGATGGAGCTGAATTTGAACCACCATCAGACCAGTGAACACCACAAAACATTATAAACAACTTGAGAAAAAAAAAGTTCTGCTTCATAAAAAGACAAAACTCTCCAACATTTAACCATAGGAGTCAAAAACCTGACCAAGACAATATAACACATGATATTCCATTTGTGATATTACAGCACAGTTAACAAAAAACAAATATCATTCTTAACACAACAAGACCAACTAAAGTACTATTACGGGCAGCGTTAGCTGATGTTTGGAAATGGTTGCAATATGGTTTTATTCAAACTACTCCCATTGAAGATTATGCATACTTTCATGTTTATGAGTTGATTTTGCGGCAAAGGGCACACTATTGTTGCATACTTGTATAGGACAATGTTAGGGTGTGTGAGTGTGAAGACGTGTGTGCTAGCATGCGTGTGTGTTACGAAGGTGTTGCCAAAGCAGAGAAATAACTTTTTTTTTTTTTTTCCCCCCACAGAATCCTTCTCCATCCATGTGGGTAAAACAAGCCTTCACATGCAGATTGGGACACAAGGGTTACACAATGCCGTAGAAGCTTCATAGAGCTTCCTGGAGCGTCGCAAAGCATCACAGCTTCTGTCTGTAGTCTTCAATCCTCTCAAAGTGATTCGCTTACATTGGAGACTCCACTCAACTTACTGTTGAGAAAAATACATTTGAGAGAGAGGGCGAGTTAGAGTTAGGGTATGAGTGAAGGAAACTTCTCTGTAGGGGTATGGACGAAGTGCACACTTACTGTCTCGCTCTCCCCGTCAGAGCCAGGTCTGGACTCTGAGCCGTAGTGCAGAGGAGAGTACACCCAGCTCCTGTCCTCCTGATTCTGTTGTTACACCACCCAACCAGCAGGGGCAGCAGACACACAGGTCAGCATTCGCAGAAACCGGAGGAAGAGAGAGAAAAGTACATTTAGGGAGGAAGACCTTCCACAAGTCCTAAATAGGTCTTCTAGCCCTATGTTGGGTGTTAATTGTTTAGTAGTTTTGCCATTTTGTCTCACACTTGTCCGATCCTTTCCGATCTAAGTTACACAAAGTGCCTAAGGGGCTATGTTAAGGGGTGATTTGAGGTGGGTTCTAGATGCTCAGAATCAGGGGAATGAAGCTGACACCAGTCTACACCACTTGACATTACACTACGACGGACTATGGCTTGTGCAACCAGCAGCCGTGACTTACATTGCAGCTAGAGCTTGAGTTGAGCTTCTTACGACCCAGAATTGGGGAGTACACCCAATACCTCCCATCAGCATACTGATAATACACAAAACACGTGCATACACAAAGACACACACACACACACACACATGCACACACGGGTAAGGACAGGGGGGTAGGAAAAGGAAGTGAGAGAAAAAGAGGGAGAATGGAGAAAGCAAGAGAGACAGAGACACATAGAGAGAGAGATGGACAGAAGGATGTTGTGACAACATGGGTGGGGTGGGACAGTGGAGAGCGAGAGGAAAAAGAGAGTGAAAATGTGGAGGAGAATGGAATAATACATATTCAAAATGGATGACGAAAGAACATAATGTTGAATGAACCACCAGGCCAGATTGCTGTTGACAACCCATCATGATATGACTGGGGGATTATAAGAAGGAATCACATGACTGGATTAATATGGATCAGCCAGGCATGAGCAACACACATGCCACAAGCCAACATGCAATCCACACGACACAACACAAAAGAGACTTTTAGCACTGTATACTGTTCTCTCTCCCAGTTGCTATTTCAGCGGAATGTTTGTTATCAGGCATGTGGTGTCTCAGGGTTCAATCCAACCTCTTTATTGCAGGGAGAGTAACCGACATTGCCACATGCTTTCAAGCCATACTTTGTGATTAATGATAGCAAACTACACAAACCCTCACCCTCATAGATCAACCACGCTGTCCTTACTGCCCGACTGTAAGAAATCCAAAACCCCAGTAAACCACAAGAGCTTCAGAGCTACACTCACACGCTGAAGACTGTTACACACGCGCGCACACGCATGACTTACAAAGTAGATGTCTGAGACTGGCACCTCCCCCTCCAGTGAGTTGTGGCTGACGGACGAGGTGACAGACAGATGATTGGACGAAAAGCGTTCTGCTGTCACCTGGGGACTCGGAGGGAGAGAGGAGGGAGGGGTGCTTGGAAGGAGGGGGAAGAATGGGGGGGAGGGAAGGGTGGAGGCGGGAGTGGTGGAAGAGGGCGAGGTGGAGGCTGGAGGGACTGCAGAGGGTGGAAGGGTGGAGGCGATGTGAGCTGATGATTGATTGGTGGAGAAAGGACGAGTGGAAGAAGAAGGGAGAGTGGAGTTAGAGTGAGGGTGAGGGGCAGAGGAGGAAGGGACTGAGGGAGGAAGGGAGCGAGGGAGAGTGGAGGCTGGTGGGACTGAGCAGGGAGTAGTGGAGGATGGAGGGGCGGAGGAGGGAGGAGGGGTTGAAGGAGGTGTAGAGGAAGTGGGGGAAGCAGCTGTGGTCTGTGTGATGACTTCCTCCTCTGTTGTTTTAGAGTCCTGAAGGTCCTCTGGAACCACACTGTGACAGAGAGAGAAACACCGCTGTCAGACAGTTGATAACATACGTGTGTATGTGTGTGTGTGTGTGTGTGTACCTGGTTGTAGGTTCCCTCTTCACCTCTACAGCTACAGTGATGGTCTGCTCGTGCACCGCCACTACTTCCTGCTGTGGCCTGAAACTACATGGGGCAGCACAGGAAGTGACATCGGACCATCGATTAGAGTCAGAATGGTCAGAGGAGAAGAGATGTGTTAGATTGAAAGGGTATGAAATAAGACTGCTTACCTCCCCTCACGGTCCCGTGGAGAGTGGGTTGGCCTCCTGTGGGATAGAACAGGGACAGGTGAGTGTGTATCTGTAGGAGCATGTGTGTGAGTCTGTATCTGTAGGAGCGTGTGTGTGTTAGAGAAAAATATATACTTTTTTAGGGCCGATGATGATACCAATATTTTAGGCCAATATAATAAAATGTGAACATTTTGATGACAACATTTCCCAGAGACAGCCATGTATGCATTAATGCATCCATTTTAAAATCAAACAGCTAGCTAACACTACATACTATTTGCTAACAGGTCACATAGCCATCTGCTTAGCTAGCTTGCTTATTGCATGAATGTCCGGGCACCTCGACACAAGCATTATTATTAGTGAATTAACTCAACTAATTCATTCAAGTTTGCAGACGACACAACAGTAGTAGGCCTGATTACCAACAACGATGAGACAGCCTACAGGGAGGAGGTGAGGGCCCTGGCGGAGTGCTGCCAGGAAAATAACCTCTCCATCAACGTCAACAAAACAAAGGAGCTGATCGTGGACTTCAGGAAACAGCAGAGGGAACATGCCCCTATCCACATCGACAGGACCCGCAGCAGAGAAGGTGGAAAGCTTCAAGTTCCTTGGCGTACACATCACTGACAATGTGACTGATGTCTTGAGATGTTGCTTCAATATATCCACATAATTTTCCTACCTCATGATGCCATCTATTTTGTGAAGTGCACCAGTCAAATACATCTGCAGCAAAGCACCCCCACAACATTGTGCTTCACGGTTGGGGGGGGGTGTTCTTCGGCTTGCAAGCCTCCCTCTTTTTCCTCCAAACATAATCATGGCCAAACAGTTCTATTTTTGTTTCATCAGACCAGAGGACATTTCTACAAAAAGTACGATATTTCTCCCCATGTGCAGTTGCAAACCATAGTCTGGCTTTTTTTTATGGCGGTTTTGGAGCAGTGGCTTCTTCCTTGCTGAGCGGCCTTTCAGGTTATGTCGATACAGGACTCGTTTTTACTGTGGATATAGATACTTTTGTTTCCTCCAGCATCTTCACAAGGTCCTTTGCTGTTGTTCAGGGATAGATTTGCACTTTTTGCACCAAAGTACGTTCATCTCTAGGAGATTGGTCCCATGGCGTTTATACTTGCGAACTATTGTTTGTACAGATGAACGTGGTACCGTCAGGCTTTTGGAAGTTGCTCCCAAAGATGAACCAGACTTGTGGAGGTCTACAATTTATTTAGATTTTCCCATGATGTCTAGCAAAGAGGCACTGAGTTTGAAGGTAGGCCTTGAAATACATCCACAGGTACACCTCCAATTGACTCAAATTATGTCAATTAGCCTAACAGAAGCTTCTAAAGCCATGACATAATTTTCTGGAATTTTCCAAGCTGTTTAAAGGCACAGTCAATTTAGTGTATGTAAACTTCTGACCCACTGGAATTGTGATACTGTGAATTATAAATTAAATAATCTGTCTGTAAACAATTGTTGGAAAAATTATTTGTGTCATGCACAACGTAGATGTCCTAACCAACTTGCCAAGACTATAGTTAGTTCACAAGACATTTGTGGAGTGGTTGAAAAGCGAGTTTGAATGACTCCAACCTAAGCGTATGTAAACTTCTGACTTCAACTGTATGTGTATGCGACCAATAAAACACATTTCGATTTGATTTAACATTTGCAACAGGAGTTAGATTTTGGTCACTGTGTCAATTCACTTACTTCTGAATCCTGCACCTTTCCGTTAGAGAATGAGCTAGCTTGCTGCTGCTGCGGTCGTTCTCTAGTGTGTGTGTGTGTGTGTGTGTGTGTACCTGAAGCGTGGGTGTTCTGGTGTATCAAAGGGTGTGGTAGGGAGAGAGTTGTTTGAAGAGAGAGTGGTAGCTATGGATGCTGTGGTCGCATCCTCAAAAGACGGAGGAGTGTGGGGATGCTCTCTCAGACCTGAGAGGAGAGAAGAGAGAGAGAAATAATTGTGATAGAGTATTAGTAATCTACCACCACAGCATGACACTTCACCCAAATAGCCGTGTGGGGAAAAAAGCTATTGGTCCTCAAATGCTTGTCGGTCATTTTGGCTCAAACAGGAGAGACAGTTTCCTTAGGTCAGCCTCTGTATGGATATGGAGTGTGGTAACCGTCTTACCGTCCTCCTCCAGCAGAGGGAAGCCACGAGCCCCTCTGAGGTGCAGGTCTTCGTTCTCCTGGTTCTCCTCTCTCTCCACGGAAAGCTGTGTTTGGACACTGTTTTTGGGTGCGGGCAGAGCCCCCCCCCGCCCTCTCTTGGAGGGAGAAGACCTCAGGGCTGAAGGGGAGGGAGAGGCAAGAAAAAGAGGGTGGAGATGGACGAGAGAGAAAAGAGAAAGCAGTCAAGGGGTCAACTCGATGAATCGATGACTCAATCTCGAAATTGTTTGTGAGCTGAAATATCAAATAAAACGCTTGTTTCAAGGTGGTGTAATGTGTCTCCTACTCACAGCAGCTCTTTCTAAAGACAGTGGTGCTGCAGAACTTGTAGAACCTGTCTGCATAGAAACTGGGCCTGTGGACAGACACTGTGTCCTGAGAGAGATAGAGAAGGGGAAACCATCTCAGCAAACAAACCATCAAACACATCTGTACAGTCGGGCATAGGGAATTATTGAAATGGGAGGGTTAGTCCATGTTACCTTTACAAACGTCTAGTTGGTTCTAAAATAATAACCTACTAGCCATTCTCAGTATCAGACTAATGTTCCATCCATAGGTTAGTCCTTAAAGGTTTAAGTACACCGTGTCTGTCTATATGCTGTTGACTGTCTGTGTTGAATTATGCAGCTGTGTGTAGAGCAGCTCGTCACCGGGCCTGTGTAAGCTGGAGGACTGGACTGCAGGTTGGCATTTGTTGTCATAAATCTTGCCCTGGAGGCACCTCTGTAGAGTAGTCACCAGCTGGCACAGCCACAATGTCATAAAATCATAAACCTAACCCTGACCTTAACCACACTGCTAACCCTAATGCCTTAAATGAAGAAAAGAAAAGCTCATTTTTGTTTTTATGATTTTTTCTCTCTCGATATAGACAATTTTGACTTTGCAGCTGGCCCATCTAACAGAAATCGCTCAGTTCTGCCTCCAAGGTAAGACTCATGACAATAAACGGCAACCTGCAACTGGACTCACCCCGTCACTGATCAGAGACTTCCACGAGTGCTCCAGTTTCTTGATTAGCCTGCAGGGCAATAAAAATTACTCAGTAATTCATACATCATCAAATTAGTACTGGTCCTTTTGATTAGCAGGACATCAGTAGTAACTCAATGAGTGATTTGGTGAAATTGACCTGTAGGACTGCAGGATGTCGATAATTCCAATAAAGAGAAGGAGACGCTCTCCTTTACCATCCACAGCAGGAATACCACCCATCCTGGAGAGAGAGAGAGAGAATCTCATTTAGTGGGAGAGGACTCCAAGACACCGTGTGTGTGTGTGTGTGTGTGTGTGTGTGTGTGTGTGTGTGTGTGTGTGTGTGTGTGTGTGTGTGTGTGTGTGTGTGTACATGCATGCCTGTGTGTGTCAGCTCGGTAACTCACGTAGCATCGTGGTCTAATGTGTCTCTACAAGCCTTCCCTCCCTGTATAGACTCCATGGCAGTAGAGTAGAGGGCTCTCTGGGCCTGAGGCTTCTTTTCATCGCCCCCTGCTGGTGAGCCCTGGGACTCTCTCACAGCCAGGCCCAGGTTATGGACCCCCAGCAGTAGACTGTAGTCCATGATCTTAAAGCTCTCGAGCACCTGGAGTACCACAGACAGAGAATGAAGGTCAGAATGAATGATCGGAGGATCTACCAGACATCACAGACACACAGGTCATAATGGCTTTCATCCTCCCCTTCCTTCCACGTCTAATCTCTCCTCCTCTCTAGGTCAGTCTCTCTTTTGGGGTTTCCCCTTTAAGCCCATCCTAAACCACCCTACTCTCCTTCCCCTCTCCTCCTCCTCCCCTCCTCCCTCTCTCACCAGACAGGGAGGGTCTTGACCAAAGCTCTGTATGTATTATCCCCACCCTCTCCTCATATCCCTCATCCTCTCCTCCCTCTCTCACCAGACAGTCTCTCTGTAGGGTCTTTAGCAGGGCGCTGTATGTATCCTGATCCAGGGTCAGTCCTTCCGGTACATCTGCTATAAAGTCCAGATCTTTAAAGGTGGGATTCGATTTCTCCCTCTCTTTCTTCGACGCACGGCGTTTATACGTGGAGCCCTTCAGGTCGAACTTGAGGTGCATGCGTACGGCGCGCGGTAACACATTGTTCATGACCACGATACGGATGTTTTTACCCCCAGACTGGACGCAGTAGAGACCAAAGAACTTAGGAAGCAGGGTCCTCGGGTTCTGATTCAGATTCTAGAGAGAGGAGGAGAGGAAGATGGGAGAAGAGGAAGGAGGAGAGTGAGAAAAGTATCATTCTGTGCCTATTGAAGTCTTCTTTACATGCAACAATGGGAAATGATATGGTGCCATCATATTGAGTATATAAGAATATTTTGAAGATAAATACACAACGCCGAGGAGGAGAGGACTAGAGTTAACAATTAATAGGAGTTGGTTTTCAGTTCAACATCTGTTTAGAATCTGTGGAATGTCACTCCTGAACTCAGAGCTACGTGTGCCACGTTTTCATTGGTCTGTATATCGAGTCGGGAGCAGGACACTTGTTATTTGGCCATTGGAATGAAGGAGGGGCTTGTGACATACGGACCATGTAGTATCCCGGAAGTAGTTTCTGCAGAAACTCCGCCTCCTTGGCATTGACTGTTTTGATGATGAACTCGTCGTCCCTGGTTACGTAGAATATGGAGCCGCTGGCACCGGGATTGGACAGCTCGATTAGGGGCTCATTACATAGAGAGTACTGAAGAGAAAGCACAGATATACACACAGGATACATCAGTGGGCCGTAGAGATAACATATAAAATGGCACCAACATTGGAGAGGTTCACATAGGACACTTTATAGGGTGCTTTAGATGGTCCTTCATTAGACACTTTATAGGGTGCTTTAGATGGTCCTTCATGAGACACTTTATAGGGTGCTTTAGATGGTCCTTCATTAGACACTTTATAGGGTGCTTTAGATGGTCCTTCATTAGACACTTTATAGGGTGCTTTAGATGGTCCTTCATTAGACACTTTATAGGGTGCTTTAGATGGTCCTTCATTAGACACTTTATAGGGTGCTTTAGATGGTCCTTCATTAGACACTTTATAGGGTGCTTTAGATGGTCCTTCATGAGACACTTTATAGGGTGCTTTAGATGGTCCTTCATTAGACACTTTATAGGGTGCTTTAGATGGTCCTTCATTAGACACTTTATAGGGTGCTTTAGATGGTCCTTCATGAGACACTTTATAGGGTGCTTTTTAGATGGTCCTTCATGAGACACTTTATAGGGTGCTTTAGATGGTCCTTCATTAGACACTTTATAGGGTGCTTTAGATGGTCCTTCATGGGACACTTTATAGGGTGCTTTAGATGGTCCTTCATTAGACACTTTATAGGGTGCTTTAGATGGTCCTTCATGAGACACTTTATAGGGTGCTTTAGATGGTCCTTCATTAGACACTTTATAGGGTGCTTTAGATGGTCCTTCATGAGACACTTTATAAGGTGCTTTAGATGGTCCTTCATTAGACACTTTATAGGGTGCTTTAGATGGGCTTTCATGAGACACTTTATAGGGTGATTTAGATGGCCCTTCATGAGACACTTTATAGGGTGCTTTAGATGGTCCTTCATTAGACACTTTATAGGGTGATTTAGATGGCCCTTCATGAGACACTTTATAGGGTGCTTTAGATGGTCCTTCATTAGACACTTTATAGGGTGCTTTAGATGGTCCTTCATTAGACACTTTATAGGGTGCTTTAGATGGTCCTTCATTAGACACTTTATAGGGTGCTTTAGATGGTCCTTCATTAGACACTTTATAGGGTGCTTTAGATGGTCCTTCATTAGACACTTTATAGGGTGCTTTAGATGGTCCTTCATTAGACACTTTATAGGGTGCTTTAGATGGTCCTTCATTAGACACTTTATAGGGTGCTTTAGATGGTCCTTCATTAGACACTTTATAGGGTGCTTTAGATGGTCCTTCATGAGACACTTTATAGGGTGCTTTAGATGGTCCTTCATTAGACACTTTATAGGGTTCTTTAGATGGTCCTTCATTAGACACTTTATAGGGTGCTTTAGATGGTCCTTCATTAGACACTTTATAGGGTGCTTTAGATGGTCCTTCATGAGACACTTTATAGGGTGCTTTAGATGGTCCTTCATTAGACACTTTATAGGGTGCTTTAGATGGTCCTTCATGAGACACTTTATAGGGTGCTTTAGATGGTCCTTCATTAGACACTTTATAGGGTGCTTTAGATGGTCCTTCATGAGACACTTTATAGGGTGCTTTAGATGGTCCTTCATGGGACACTTTATAGGGTGCTTTAGATGGTCCTTCATTAGACACTTTATAGGGTGCTTTAGATGGTCCTTCATTAGACACTTTATAGGGTGCTTTAGATGGTCCTTCATTAGACACTTTATAGGGTGCTTTAGATGGTCCTTCATGGGACACTTTATAGGGTGCTTTAGATGGTCCTTCATTAGACACTTTATAGGGTGCTTTAGATGGTCCTTCATTAGACACTTTATAGGGTGCTTTAGATGGTCCTTCATTAGACACTTTATAGGGTGCTTTAGATGGTCCTTCATGGGACACTTTATAGGGTGCTTTAGATGGTCCTTCATTAGACACTTTATAGGGTGCTTTAGATGGTCCTTCATTAGACACTTTATAGGGTGCTTTAGATGGTCCTTCATTAGACACTTTATAGGGTGCTTTAGATGGTCCTTCATTAGACACTTTATAGGGTGCTTTAGATGGTCCTTCATGAGACACTTTATAGGGTGCTTTAGATGGTCCTTCATTAGACACTTTATAGGGTGCTTTAGATGGCCCTTCATGAGACACTTTATAGGGTGCTTTAGATGGTCCTTCATTAGACACTTTATAGGGTGCTTTAGATGGTCCTTCATGGGACACTTTATAGGGTGCTTTAGATGGTCCTTCATGGGACACTTTATAGGGTGCTTTAGATGGTCCTTCATTAGACACTTTATAGGGTGCTTTAGATGGTCCTTCATGGGACACTTTATAGGGTGCTTTAGATGGTCCTTCATGGGACACTTTATAGGGTGCTTTAGATGGTCCTTCATTAGACACTTTATAGGGTGCTTTAGATGGTCCTTCATTAGACACTTTATAGGGTGCTTTAGATGGTCCTTCATGGGACACTTTATAGGGTGCTTTAGATGGTCCTTCATTAGAAACTTTATAGGGTCCTTTAGATGGTCCTTCATGAGACACTTTATAGGGTGCTTTAGATGGTCCTTCATTAGACACTTTATAGGGTGCTTTAGATGGTCCTTCATGAGACACTTTATAGGGTGCTTTAGATGGTCCTTCATGAGACACTTTATAGGGTGCTTTAGATGGTCCTTCATTAGACACTTTATAGGGTGCTTTAGATGGTCCTTCATTATACACTTTATAGAGTTTCTACAGCTCCCTGAAGTTGAGTCTGGAAGGCCAGATAAACACAGGGGCTTGAACAGGCTTAAGGGGAGAGATTGAAGATCCTCTGTCCCTACACACTGAGGAGAATTACATACCCCCGCACTCTCTCTTTTTCTGAGAACAACTACGAATGTTGCGGAATGGATTCCTCATGCTGGATTAATACAGTGAGTCAAAATATTCTATTTTCCTGCCATTGTAAAACCTTGCATGTACATAGAAACGCATAGAAACAGACACCCCAACTTTGCTTCTGAGTTGGCCTAGACTATAACGGAGTGTCTACTGTTATCAGCTTGGAGCTTTACAAAGAAAGTCTTAGTACTCTAATCTCCATCTGGTGCAGGTAGTGTGAGGTTATTGGAGTGACTGTGTGGGTGCACGTGTGCATGTGCACGTCTTTACAGGATGTGTGTCAGGGTGTGTGTGTGTCCCAGCCTGTGTGTTAATCAATCGGTGCATATCTCTCCTGCACCTTCACTGACTGGCCTAGTTAAAGAAAGGTCAAATTAAATATGCATTCCAGTGTGTGTGTGGCCAGGGGCATATGCTTCCTTGAAAAATCCAAATGATGTCATGTTGTGCAAATAATCACCTGATGTAGGATACTACATTTAACCTAGATATTAACAAGACTATCTACTATGGTTACTGTCTCTCACCAGGTAGTCATCGGGTCGGATCCCAAACAGCTCTCTGAAGTAGCGGAAGGCCACTGGGGCGTAGGTCTTAAACCTGAAGTCTGGGTAGTGATGTGCAGGAGTCAGGTTACTGCCCTCACTGGTGAGAAGAGGGAGAGAATAGGGGGTTGGGAGCCAGACAGAGAGAAAGACAGGGCAGAGAACGGGGCATCGTACTAGAGAGCACTTCACATTGGAGGTGTTTTAAGTGTCTACACACACACAACACACACACACACACACACCACACACACACACACACACACACACACACACACACACACACACACACACACACACACACACACACACACACACACACACACACACACACACACACACACCCCTCCCCATTTACAAACACATCTGCCATCCATATACAATCAGAAACACACCTGGGGAAGAAAATGCTCTCCACCACATAGAAGTCCTGCATGAGGACATCTCTCTCTGGCTTGGAGCTCAGGTTGCCCACCGTGTAGCCGATGCCCAGCTGGATGGCACCTTTCAGGGCAGAGGACGTGGTCTGTAGGGCACAGGCAGTCCGGTTACAAACCCCAAGTCACTTAAATAGAGCCATGAAAACCAACATGAGGGAGGAAGAGGATGAAAGGAGGACAAGTGAGATAGGAGAAGTCAAATAAGTGCAGAAAGGTCAGGGGAGAGGAAGAAAACAGAGAGGTAAGACAAGAAGAGAGGGAAAACAGGTATAAAACGAAGGAGAGGGCAGAAAGGGAAGAAAAGCAGAATGGGAGGATGAGGGAGGGAGGAGAGAAAGGGAGGCAGAAGAGGAAAGGAGTAGTGTACCTTCTTGTAGGTGGTCTCTCCTGAGGCGTCTACTCTCCTGTGGCCAATCTTCTTCTCCTGACCTGGGCCTAGACCCTGAGCTGTGGGGGACGGCATCTGAGGGAGAAAAGGGGGGCCGAGTTTTTTTTGTGGGTTACTTACACTGCAGTGCACGCTTTACGGCATAAAACAATGTCATTTTAGGTGTGTGTGTGTGTGTGTGTGTGTGTGTGTGTGTGTGTGTGTGTGTGTGACTAGCCCTCACCTCGCTTGTTATTGTAGCCCTCCTAGGACCAGCGTCTTCTGTTGAAGAACAGAGAAGACAGCAGGAGAGAACATCAATGCATGACTAAGTGTGAGACACATGCAGGAACCAGGGAAAAGGGTTCCAGGGCAAAGTATGCACCGGTTATTGCCAGCAGTGTACTAAAAGACTGAAACCAAAGCTACACACATCAGTGTTCATGCACTGTATCTACACGACTATTAAAAGGTGTATTCCCTCTGGAAAGTATCAGTGGCGAAGTGAAGATTGCCCAACCGTAGCTTGTCTACTATCACCATCTTGGACACCATCCACGACACATTACTGACACACACACACACACACACACACACACACACGGACCTATCCATCAAATGCCTTATGCTGCGCTTGGATTCTTTACACCTGGTTCTCGGCTCAAATAGCATTACAGACGTAGAAATACAATGCAGCAGAGTGTAGTTAACCAACACCAATGCCCAGGATTAAAATAACAAATTCAATCAGAATATCCACAGGTAGTAGTTGAAGGCTAATCCTTCATGGATATGTACACAAGCACTGCCAGACACAACCCAGGAAATAATTCTGGTTCTACATATATTCATATCTTTAACACCCTGAGTATGTGTAAACATATCTACCCTGAAGAGTTTTGAATGTCTCACCCAACTCTTTGTCACTCGAGCCTGAACGTGCAACGCTACTCCAGTTATAGCCACCAAAAACACACAAAAATACCAAAACACCTCAAAACTCAGACCTGGCGGTAGTTTCTGTCTGCATTTAATGTAGATATAATCTATTTCTAGAGCAGATCTGTCCTGGGAAGGTGACTCTTTAGGATCGACAGGCTCTCTAATCTGAACTCCCTGTCATTGGTTGATACCACCACCGTCTCCCAGGAGACCAGATGCCCTGAGCAGTGAGCAGCCAATCAGAGTGCAGGATTAAGAGGGGTGCCAGCCACCGGAACAACCAGCGCCAGGAAGTTGGCCCGTGAAAAGAAAGAGAGAGACTTACAAATGAGTGAGAGAGAAGGACAGATAGACACACACACCAGAGACGAAACAATGGGACACACTAGAGCCGACCCAATCTCGTTAGTCATCGACCTAAAGGTCTAGCAATGACACTGGGCTAATGACCATCAGACAACAGATCAGCTTCTGGAAGGTTGTCTTGCTAGCAGGGTCTTTTTGGCAGGAGTTTGCCAGTCACGCAAAGTTCTAATTCCTAATTATATATGAGGAACATTTAGAAAGATAGAACACACAGACTCGAACCCAGACACAACGCTCAGACAGACAAAACACTCAACAGACAGAACACTGAGGTAGAAAGAACACTCGGACACGAAACGTGTGTACAGAACACTGAGGGGGGAAAAAACACTCAGGACGGAACATTCAGACAGACATAACTCTCAGAACCATCCCGAGACAGAAAACGGAGAAAGAGCACACGGAAGGAACTGACGGAAAGACGGAACGCTCAGATGGAGGAGCACTCGGATGGAACGCAAACAGAATTGAACACTCAAACAAAACTTTCGGAATCGAACACTCAGGTAGTAAGGGAAATTGTGCTGTAGGATTGAGGCCAGTCATAGTACGCTGTGGAGCTATCCTCAAAGGACAACTATTTTATTTATTTTTTTACCTTTACTTTACTAGGCAAGTCAGTTAAGAACAAATTCTTATTTTCATTGACAGCCTAGGAACAGTGGGTTAACTGCCTGTTCAGGGGCAGAATGACAGATTTGTACCTTGTCAGCTCAGGGATTCGAACTTGCAACCTTTTGGTTACTAGTCCAATACTCTAACCACTAGGCTACCCTGCCACCCCTATTACTACACAGTACACTACTAGCCATGCTCCCAAGTCTCGTTCCTCACTCGGTTAGTCAGGAGCAAAGCGAGAAACGTGGGTCCGTGCCTAAGACACTGGCATCCTTATACGCTCAACAGTTCATTTTGCAATATAGACTGAAAAGACAGAAGGTTTCAGATCATAAAATGACTGATTGGGTTTCCAGAGGTATCGACATTTCCAGGGACTGCGTTGGAATTTGTAGCCATTAGAGTCTAATGATTAGACTGTTCGGCATGTGTGGGTTATATGGTAGGAAGAGGATTAGGCCTCTCACTGGTCAGCTCAGAAGATGGCCGACTGATGGCGTGTGTTATTGAGACGTAAACAAGACTTGTGTAAGACTGTCTAATAGCACAACACTGCCGACTAGGGGATAGAGCTGTTACTTGCAAGCGTGCACACACGCGCACGTGCACACGATGCTGTACACACAAGTGTGCTCCCAGGCACACACACATCCCTCATTTCCAACGTAGGAGATTTGAGACAATTTCCCTCAGGCTTGAGCAGGTGCAGTTTTGGGCTGGTGCCAACACTTAGTAAGAGAAATCAGACTGCTCAGATAGTAATGTAAACTGAGTGTACAAAACCTTAAAAACACCTGCTCTTTCCCTGACAGACTGACCAGGTGAATCCAGGTGAAAGCTCTGATGCCTTATTGATGTCACTTGTTAAATCCACTTCAATCAGTGTAGATTAAGGGGAGGAGACAGGTTAAATAAGGATATTTAAGCCTTGAGACAATTGAGACATGGATTGTGTATGTGTGCCATTCAGAGGGTGAATGGGCAATACAAAAGATTGAATTGCCTTTGAACAGGGTTTGGTAGTAGGTGTAAGGCGCACCGGTTTGTGTCAAGAACTGCAACGCCTCTGGGTTTTTCACGCTCAACAGTTTCCTGTGTGTATCAAGAATGGTCCACCACCCAAAGGACATCGAGCCAACTTGACACAACTGTGGGAAGCATTGGAGTTAACATGGGCCAGCATCCCTGTGGAACACTTTCAACATCTTGTAAAGTCCAAACCCCGACGAATGGAGGTTGTTCTGAGGGCTGTTCTGAGGGCAAAGGGGTGGGATGGTTAATAGAGAGAGAAAAGAGGAGAGAAAGAGAAAAGCGACTAAAAATAGAAGAGAAATAGAAGAGAGAGGAAGAGAGGGGCTAGAGGTCTGCTGGATGAGGCTTGTACCAGATGCCAGTCTCTAGCGCCATCACTAGTCTAAGTGCTGCTGATAAGCAGATTACAGCAGATAATGGTCTGCTACTCTCTGTGTGTGTGTGTGTGTGTGTGTGTGTGTGTGTGTGTGTGTGTGTGTGTGTGTGTGTGTGTGTGTGTGTGTGTGTGTGTGTGTGTGTGTGTGTGTGTGTGTGTGTGTGTGTGTGTGTGTGTGCGCGCGCGCGTTGGGGGAGTTGCTGCTTCTCTACAGATGGGAAACTGTAAAAATTCAATAGGGAAATGACTGCAAGAAGAGCTGCTAAGAAAACCAGTCAATTATGTTGTACAAATCAAATGTGTGTGTCAACTATGAACACAAACACCCCTGTTGCCCATTCAATTTCCATTTACTCCATGTGCAATAGGGAATCTGCCATGGTATTGAAATTCACTGGTCATTCAATCCTACTCTGTACTGTTCATTCCCTCATACTTGGTTTGACAAAGGAGGGAAAGCACAAGTGTGTGTATGTGCAGTGTTCAACTCTGCTTGAACAGCTTCGCTGACAGGAAGCACAGAAGATGGAGTACAGCTTGATGGTTTGGTTTAACATGAACCAAACCATCCATCTGTAACACATACACACATACTGCTTCCAGTTCACCTCGGACTCTTGTCTTATCATCTTTAAATAAAGACCACTTACATTATACTGCTGTTATACCAGAGTAATAGCATTGGAACTATGCAATAGTCTATTGTGACAGGATCAAAAACGGAGTAGCTGGCCAGCGCACGTGAGAGATTTGGTTCTGGGTTCTGTAATAGACATCCTGTAACAGACTAGAATACTATGAAGGACTAAGACAGTTTTCTGTTCTTCCATTACAATTGCGCGTTTGCTTACATACATATCTGGTACAAGGTGTTCTTCCTATATTCAAGGATTATTGTAATATAGGCTAAACTGTGGCGCTGTTGCCTATACACTCTATATAGTCTGTTCTCCTGGTCATTCAGTGTACACTCAGGTAAAGCTGAGGCAGAGAGGCTCAGGGCATTTTTGTTCATTTATAATTCAACGCCATGTATTAAGTTTCTATCTGCTTCCTGGTGTTTCATCTTTAATTGTAACACTTTTATGTGACAAAGACATTGGCCTAGTTTGATCTCTAAAGGGAAAAGGGGGGATACCTAGTCAGTTGTACTACTGACTGCATCCAACTGAAATGTGTCTTCCGCGGTGAGGCGGGATACCTTAATCGACATCCCACGATTAAATAAGATAGTGGAGATGACGATCAAAGAATCATATAGATAGTCTGTTAGACAGACAGACAGACAGACAGACAGACAGACCAGACAGACCAGACAGACAGACAGACAGACAGACAGACAGACAGACAGACAGACAGACAGACAGACAGACAGACAGACAATCTCTCCCTCTCTGCAAATCACAAACTTATACAATCATGAGCTTGACGTGGAGGCCCGATTCCCTCTCCTTTTGATAGAAATTGACCATGATCTGATGCCACAGACTGGCAGACATGACCTTTAATTGGGTTCCGAACTAGACAGTTTGTCTTGACCTGTTTCACATAGTCAGGCCCTGGACATTGCCTGCCAACTAATGCATGCTGTACATTTGAATCAGGACTAGGTCAGCTTCTGAATGCTCAATGTCTGCATTAATTCATTAGGCTTTTGCTTTTGGTGGTTGCTGGCAGCTTGTCCTTGTCTTTAGAAATAGCAGGATGACCATCTTGGTTAGTTATAAGCCTATTACCATAAATAATTTCTTAGGTCTGGAAACTGACAGATAATTTAGTCTACTGAGACAAACCATAATTGACAGCTGGACCAAAACCTGAATGAACCCTTATACTCCCCGTCGAACGTTGCCAGCGCTCTCCTGACAGTTTAGCTCATCTGAACAATCTCTCATGCAAATGTATTTAGTCAATTAAACTAGTGTCATAATAAAGCCCAGACATACGAACCCATGTCTCCAGAATGCAGCTTGAGAGAGAGGCCGGCCGTATCCATCTGGTCCGATCTATCCGCCCCCGATGTGGGCATGCCTCCCCCGGCCTCCCCCGCTGGCGCAGTCTCATCCATTTACAATTCCAGGATAAGCGTCGCGATATAATGTCCTTTGTTGATGCAAGGGCAAATGCGAAATGTAGCCTTCAGGACACTCTGACATCACGTTGAATAGGCTAAATACGTGGCCTCATCGGCATTTCTTCAACATCACTCTTATTTTCATCGTGGTAATTGTACGCCCATGAATACAAACAATAGCCTATTGGTGTTGCCTTGTCGGATATACTACCGCTATAACCTAGGCAACTGCTCGCCTCGCTCCTTATAAACCCAGCAGCGTTGCATGACAGCGGCGGCTGCGTCATTCCCGTAGGAGAGTCTGTCATGCATGTCATTGGAGCATCCTTCTCTCTCTCTCTCTCTCTCTCTCTCCTCTTGCGGTTGGCATGCTCATGTAGAATGACAGAAATCCAGTCTATGTGAAATCAACTCGTAATTTCATTTGGCATGTTTGTCCACTAAATGTTGCCGGGATGGGTAGCCTACTGAGGAGCAAGAAGGATTTCCGTTCCGAATTGGAAAATAAAGATACACTCTGTTACACACAGAGTAAAGATCTTGCAGCAACACTGTCATAAAATAGCTCTTTCATTATAGCACGTAGCTGTCACTATTGAGTTGTACAATAAGTGTGTGCTGTGAGGCGGCTTACAATTGCAGACCGTAAAACCCACACAATGACAGTAGCTTTCAGTTTATTCTTCATTCAATCAAATGCAATACAATAAACACCTTCGGATTGTCATGCAATAACACTGGTACGTAAATGTGTGTTAGACGTTCATTTCAGTGCTCTGGGGGGGCAGTCATTCTCATCTTGGTTGGGGTGGGTTTTGACAAGGGGTTCAGTGTGTTAGCAGCTACATCAGTTGTGTGTGTTAGGGGCGCGCATCTTTCCCTTTCAAGACGATTGGATACATGGAACGATAGTTTAAAAAATATTCGTTGCAACTCGGTTTGATTAGAGAACAAACCGATGCGATTCGGTTCGATGCACTAACACGTTCACTGTCCATATTCATCTGCTGCTGATGGAGCTCGTGGGCTGGGCCTCTCTGAGGTAGAACTTCCTCCTTTTCCGCAGCAACCAGTTATCCGGGTCAATAGCATCAACGTAACACTTTTTCTTCCGTCCCTCTCCTCGCCCCTACCTATTATTTAGTATATGTAAAGACAGGATTAAATCAAGAATAGTCTGATGGGTGACTATATTAGCCTATCACTTGTGAATGATATATTATCACGTGTGAATGATGCCCAGCTTGTTGGCAGTAAGGCAAGAAACAGTGCAAGTCTTTATTTTTGCGACTTTTTCAAATTATAGTCGCACACCTAATGTAGCGTATCCCATAGGCCTGTATGTTTTGGCAAGTTTTGTATCACTAAAGTTGCCAAATAACTTCTTCAAATTAAGCACATTAATCCACTTTACAACAAGTGTAGAGCCTAAATGGTATACGCAGCGCATGTGTAGTTTGGGGAAGCTCATTTTCACCAGAAATATCCACCATTATAATGAAAGCATTGCAGGCATAAACGCATTTGCAGTCATTTTTGAGAATGGTGTTTTTCCGTTAATTGATTGTATTTTGGAACATTTGCTTCATAGTCTACTGTCGTGTGAGCATTGCTGCGCTTATAATCTGAAGAAATAGCCTAATAGTTCATCAACAATTTAAGCTAAACATTCTGATCTGTTGCATCAGCCTTTTAAATGTTTTTTTTTATGCGAGTGGTTGTATTAATTTGGCATCCCACGACTGTCCCAGACTATGTTTGGAACATTTATTTCATGCACAGAATAGGTCAACCTTTGTACTACGGGGGATAGTAGATTGACATAGGCTAGTGGTTTTTGCTGTTTATTAGGCCTACTTTTTTTGGCTGACATAAAGTAAATGTGGACAGTTCTTCCAATATCTTCAATATATGCCTCAGAATTGGATAAGGACACACTCAGTTGCATCCCCGATGTGTCTGTCTTCACTTGTAGCCTGTGTAAAAGACAGGCATTGGCTAATAAGAATTGAGCTAGCTGAGGGAGCCATGTGAGTGAGATGTGCTTCTGAGCACGCAGCCGGAAGAAGGGAATTATAATTATTATATTCAGGACACACCGGCCACTGGCCGCAAAAGGCATGGATTTTTTTAGGGGGCATTACGGCCACACAAAGGGGATGCCGCCGGGAAATTCAAGGCATTGTCAAGTGCTTGTCAAATTGTGAATGAGAGACCGATGAAGTTTGTGCAGTCTGCAGAAAAAAAACTAAGTAGAGCTCATGTATTTCATGCAACTTTAAAAAAAAAAATCATCATCAATGTCACATCATGCAGCCTTAGAATGTATTAAAAATCAAAACATATAGCCCACTGTTTGTAGAACAATGAAAGATACATAAATAACTAAATGAAGCATATAGGAGGACCTGTTCCTTTGTTAACCGCTCAACACAGAACAGCCATATGAGCACACTCCTTCATATCGTTTTAAGAAAATATCCTTTCTATTTCATTCAGCGATGTTCAGTTGCATTCTTCATACTATAAAGTAATGCCATGGATTTCTAAGCAAATCTTGTCTGCTAAATGAACTGGTGTAGCCCACAGCAATATGGCATAGCCAGATCAGATCATCAGATCAGATCAGGGCATAAGGACAATTCTGAATTTCTGAAATAAACTACATTTTCTTCAAATCATGTTTCTTTGGACCTGTCTAAAAATAAATAATGGATTTATTGTGATGGTGTAGGCTATATTACATGGATTTATTCGACTTTTTAAAATGTAGATGTTCCAAAGGTCTGCATCAGTGGCTTGTAGGCCATGCGTGGAAGCCAGGAGATGGTAAACATGTTTACGTTAATTAACGGTAATTTACCGTGAGACCGGCAGTTTTTTGCTTGACAAAATTTGACAATCACCGGCTGACAAAATTTCATGACTGCCACAACCCTAGTCACACTCTTCTTTATTTCCTGCAAAACAGTTTTACGAAAGTAAATAGTAAATATAGTGAGAAAAAAAACCAAAATGATTCAAAGGAGATGATGATTATTATACCTGATGTGATCTTCCGTTTCACCAGTTTGAATGTACTGTATACCAGTCCTCTTTTGGATTCGGTTTTTGAAAGTTGTCGCTGTGGGGCGTGTGGCCGTGAGAGGAGCAAATGGCCCGAATGACTTGCCATCACATCTTTCGTCCCCCAGCACTTGCGCAGTGTGCCATAGAAGCAAATGGTGATTCAAATACCGAATTCAAATTGTAATAAATTCACTTGTTAATATTGTGCACCCATATGAATACAGGCAAATTTGTAAAAAAAAAAAAAAGATTTGATGAATATTTTGTTGTGGATATTTCCATAGAGCCACTATAATTTTAAATATTCAATTTATGATTATTTTCGTGGATTTCATAGTACAGCAAGCCAGCAGTCAGGCTGATCTTCAGCTAAATTTGGACCAATATGGACGGATTTAACATAGGCAAATTTGGAACTACTATTTTTGGATGAGATAGAGGCCATGACTGACAGACCGGATATCGCCCGTAATTCCACTGTCCATGGACATCTCGTGCTGAGTAGGAAGCATCAAACATCATGTCACAAGAATAAAACCCTTGATATTAATAGGAAAGTAGCATCAAGGTCATCGCGTGCACTTTCACCACCCTGTGAAGTTCAGCATAACTCGTTTCATCTGCAGCCTAATAAACTGCATGCTTTCCCAAGACGTAATGAGAGGAACACACAAGATTTTGTGTGACTCCAAGTTTATTTCGATATGATGGTTATTATATCAATAATTGTGCATAAAGGCATTTCCACCGCCATTTCTCGCATAGTACATTTTACCCACACAGAGATCCCACCATGTCGAACAAAGAATTTGTCTGTCAGCATTTATATAATTGTACCGGCATATCCTGTTTCCATCCATGAAATGTGGATGGAGGAAACCTGGTTAGTGTCATGTAGCCACAATGTTTGAGCTGATACAGTGTTATCAACATGCACAAGGGTTAGGTTAGGTACCACAAGTTAGCTAAGCTAACTTCCATAACTAAAACTCTTCTTTAGCAACGTTTAGTATGACTTCAGGGAGGGTTTTACAACAAGGATGAGCCCGCGGCCCCCCTTTTGTAGGCCCATGAATCAATTAAAAAATATATATATACATTTATATTTTCTATTTGTGCAATTTCTAAATTTGGTTCTGCATCAGCAGTTCTTCTCTTGTTATGTCAGCCATTGACAGTCACTCAATTAGCCATGTTAGCTAACATTTTTTAGATTGGTAAATTAGTTTAGCCAGCTATCTAAACGTGTAGTAATAATGGTCGAATTACGGACCTGGAGGCCCCCAATGATTTTGCAACGACTCTCACTCAGATATAATATTAACATGGCATAAGTCAGGGCAAAATGTGTAGAATTGCAGGAAATTAGCTGTAAAACTGCAAATTTTTCTCTCCGCCACATGGCAAAATTTGTAGAATTGCATGAATTTACATAAACAATTTCAACATTTTCTCTAAGCCCATTTTTTACATTTAGCATATGCTCTTATCCAGAATGGCTTACAGCAGCAATTCGGGTTAAGTGCCTTGCTCAAGGGCACATTGTCAGATTTTTCACCTAGTCGGTTCAGGGTTCGAACCAGCGACCATTCGGTTACAAGGCTACCTACCACCCCTCAACGCGACATGCCATTCCATAATGCTTGGCTAAACTTGTATAATTACAAACTCTAAAACTAAAATGTGTTGCTCGCAATGCAGGGGTACCCCCAGCAAGATGTTACTTAGGCCGGCTTAAGGCATCCGCATGCTTCGCATCCGAAGCAGTGTGGAACAGTTTGTGCATATATTATGATGACACTGTGTGACATTTTTGTTAGTTTTGGTCTTCGGCAAGGTTTTTTTCCCCCACTATATTTTTTCGAGGCATGCCGAAATTTATGATCCAAATTGATCCCGCTCCAGAATACATGCCTCGGTGTAATGCTCATTCCTTTGACGATAAACGTGATCCTGAAAAAGGGACGTTTCTTTTTTTGCTGAGTTTATATGCATAATCAGGTGCTCGTCTTTACTCAACATTGACGGGAGAATAAATTGACAAAACTCGTAAATGGAATGAAATAAACCAAAACATGTTTCTCAGAAATGTAGCATAGGTTGAGAGCTCTGCAAACAACGTGTCCATTCCGACAATGAGAATGGTAAACTAATGCGATGATATATATTGAATGCATTAATAGAAATGACCATAAGCAAACAAACATTGTATATTCGTAGGCCAGCATCCCGGAGTCGCCTCTTCACTGTTGACATTAAGACTGGTGTTTTGCGTGTACTATTTAATGAAGCTGCCAGTTGAGGACTGTAGTGGAAATGTCCTGTATTTACCAAATCATGAGAGCAAACCACACACAAGTCAGAGTTATCATAAAGTCCATCTTTAATTATATGAGCTCCATCACAACCCTGTGACTCTCAGATCAATTCAGTGTCTATAAATGAATTCTCTGAGAGTCCTTACACATTGCAACTGAGATCCTTTATAGCAAAGACACACATAGCAGACAGCATTGGCTATAAATTATCGTTCAGCTTTGTCTCCTAAACTATGTTCTTATCTCGCTCTCAGGACCATAAAACAAAACCTCATCCAACAGGCATAAATCAAATACACCCCTCCTTGACAAGATCACAGAGACACAGTTACTGGCACACAGACATTGTGGAGCCAAGAGATAATTGGTTTAAAAGATATGTTTACATATGAAGACAAGCTCCCCTCTCTGCAGCCCAAGTAACTGACCCCATGACAGAGAACAGATAACTGCAACCGGCCAACAGTATTATCCAAAAATATACATTCTAATGACATATCTCACATAAGCATATAATGAAAATAAAACATCTTATCTATGTTACCCAACTATTCTGATTATTCCCCAACAGGACTCGTGAGACGTCTGTTTCTCAAACTAGACACTCTAATGTACTTGTCTTCTTGCTCAGTTGTGCACCGGGACCTCCCACTCCTCTTTCTATTCTGGTTAGATCCAGTTTGCGCTGTTCTGTGAAGGGAGTAGTACACAGCGTTGTACAAGATCTTAAGTTTCTTGGCAATTTCTCATGTCATAGCCTTCATTTCTCAGAACAAGAATAGGCTGACGAGTTTCAGAAGAAAGTGCTTTGTTTCTGGCCATTGGAACACAGACGTGATGGTTGCTGATAACGGGCCTCTGATTGTAGATATTCCACAATCTGCCGTTTCCAGCTCCAATAGTCATTTACAACATTAACAATGTCTACACTCCTATTACTGATCAATTTGATGTTATTTTAATGGACAAAAATGCTTTTCATTGTAATATGGTTAACCTTAAAAAGAGAGCACCCTTAGATCAAAGGAAACGGCTGCACTTGACCATTGCACAATGCCCCCGGTGAATGACTAGGCCCGCTACGCTATGAAACCACACACTATTGCGGAGACTTTGATATTACTGGCCGCAATTGATATGGTGAAAACAAGGTGTGGGGAGGCAGAAGCACAGGCACTCACATCAATACCTCTGTCAGATAACACTGTTAAACAAATAATGTATGCTATTGCTAGCAATCTTATGCTCACGAAATAGACGTTAGCTGTGAGAGCCGAGATGCCCATGCATTGACTTTTGTTCACTATACATGTTGGGGGATGCTATTCACAAGGACATATTGTTCTGTCTCACAATTCCCGAGCATGAAACGGCACAGGGGATGTTCAGTGTGCTGCATGGCTATACTGAGGAAAAACAGAATCCATGGGATTGAATGGTGGGCTTTTGCACAGATGGGGCTCCATCCATCACGGGACGGCAGACAGGCCTCTGCACTCTAAGTTATGAATGTGTCTCCCTCTGCCATATGGACGCATTGTATGATACACCCACTGAGCTAGAATGGATACACCGAGAGCAACTGGGCACAGAACTCCGAGCACAGAACTCGAAGATATACCGCAGCATTGATGTGGGTTTGAGTAATGTTTTCCGACACTCTTTTCCTATACCTGTTGTGTATGTGTGGCAACTGTCGGAACAACATCAAAATAAAAAAACGTGTTAACTATGATTGACGGTCGTCTTTGCTCGCTGTAACCAACAAAGTCATACATGGTACCAGGAGTGAAAATGTAGCTCTATATGTTATATTTTGCTCTATATGTTTGCCATTGGAGTTACATAAGGAATCCAGATTAACATAAAGTTGCTCTCTTGCTCACCAAAGCAGGACCGCAGGCATTCGATATATTCCAAGCCTTCACGCTTGCAAACGAGGAGGATAAAGACAGTTCGCATTGGTACTGAATCGTTTCGATGCATATTGTTCACCTAAGAAGAACGAGACACATGAACGTTTTGGGTTTCGTTGTCGTGTTCAACGGCAAGGTGAGAAGTTCCACGTCTTTCTTACGGACTTGAAATTAAAAGCACAGACATGCAATTTTGTAGACCTAACCTCATCTATGCTTAGAGATAAGATGGTGTTTGGTGTAAATGACTCCAGAGTTAGAGAAAGATTTGCTGCGGGAAAGTGAGTTACATTTGGACACTGCAGTAAAAATATGTCAGGCGAATGAGCTGCCACCGTTGCATATTAAAATATTTCGCTCCATACCAACAAACACTGCTATGGAGGTGGAAAGTGCAGCAGTGGATTTTGTTGACAAGGACAAAAGGGGGCACTATGAACAAAGGCACCACAAGCATTCTTATCGGCAAACTAAACACCCTCGGTTTCTCAAATGACTACCTCACCCGGTTCACCAAACTACTTCTCTGATACAGTTCAGTGTGTCAAATCGGAAGGCCTGTTGTCTGGACCTCTGGCAGTCTCTATGGGTGTGCCACAGGATTCAATTCTCGGGCCGACTCTCTTCTCTGTATACATCAATCATGTTGCTCTTGCTGCTGGTGATTCTCAGATCCACCTCTATGCAGACGACACCATTCTGTATACTTCTGGACCATCTTTGGACACTGTGTTAACTAACCTCCAGACGAGCTTCAACGCCATTCAACTCTCCTTCCGTGGCCTCCAACTGCTCTTAAATGAAAGTAAAACTAACTGCATGCTCTTCAACCAATCGCTGCCTGCACCTGCCTGCCCGTCCAGCATCACTACTCTGGACGGTTCTGACTTAAAATATGTGGACAACTACAAATACCTAGGTGTCTGGTTAGACTGTAAACTCTCCTTCCAGACTCACATCAAGCATCTCCAATCCAAAATGAAATCTAGAATCAGCTTCCTATTTCACAACAAAGCATCCTTCACTCATGCTGCCAAACATACCCTCGTAAAACTGACCAACCTACCGATCCTCGACTTCGGCGATGTCATTTACAAAATAGCCTCCAACACTCTACTCAACAAATTGGATGCAGTCTATCACAGTGCCATCCGTTTTGTCACCAAAGCCCCATATACTACCCACCATTGCGACCTGTACGCTCTTGTTGGCTGGCCTTCTTTTCATACTCGTCGCCAAACCCACTGGCTCCAGGTCATCTACAAGTCTCTGCTAGGTAAAGCCCCGTCTTATCTCAGTGGTCACCATAGCAGCACCCACCCGTAGCGCACACTCCAGCAGGTATATCTCAATAGTCACCCCCAAAGCCAATTCCTCCTTTGGCCGCCTTTCCTTCAAGTTCTCTGCTGCCAATGATTGGAACGAACTGCAAAAATCACTGAAGCTAGATACTCATATCTCCCTCACTAGCTTTAAGCACCAGTTGTCAGAGCAGCTCACAGACACTGCACCTATACATAGCCCATCTGTAAATAGCCCATCCAACTACCTCATCCCCATACTGTATTTATTTATTTATCTTGTTCCTTTGCACCCCAATATCTCTACTTGCACATTCATCTTCTGCACATCAATCACTCCAGCGTTTAATTGGTATATTGTAATTGCTTCGCCACCATGGCATATTTATTGCCCTTATCCTCCCTCATTTTGCACACACATACAGCATGTGAGTCGTTGGGTCTAGTTAAGCGAGTGTACACCATTAATGACTTTGTGTTCAGCAGGTGTTCACCAGGTGAGCAAGTTATCAAAACGGTGAGGATATTGCTCAAAGATATGCTGATGTGTTCACAGAATTTGGAGAATTGCCTCTCATTCACTATATTACTCTCACAGAAAATGCCAAGCCAGTGATTCATGCTCCGCGAAGAGTTCCTTTGCCACTATGAAAGGATCTATAGACAAGGAGTTGGGTAGAATGGTGAAACTTGACGTGCTCATGAAAACAGAGAAGCCAACAGACTGAGTCAATTCCATTTTGTACAGTTGAAGTCGGAAGTTTACATACACCTTAGCCAACTACATTTAAACTCAGTTTTTCACAATTCCTAACATTTAATCCAGAATAATAGTAGAGAGAATGATTTTTATCAGCTTTTATTTCTTTCATCACATTCCCAGTGGGTCAGAAGTTTACATACACTCAATTAGTATTTGGTAGCATTGCCTTCCAATTGTTTAACTTGGGTCAAACGTTTCGGGTAGCCTTCCACAAGTTCCCACAATAAGTTGGGTGAATTTGGCCCATTCCTCCTGACAGAGCTGGTGTATCTGAGTCAGGTTTGTAGGCCTCCTTGCTCGCACAAACTTTTTCAGTTCTGCCCACAAATTTTCTATGGGATTGAGGTCAGTGCTTTGTGATGGCCACTTCAATACCGTGACTTTGTTGTCCTTAAGCCATTTTGCAACAACTTTGGAAGTATGCTTGTGATCATTGTCCATTTGGAAGGCCCTGACCGATGTCTTGAGATGTTGCTTCAATATATCCACATAATTTTCCCCCTCATGATGCCATCTATTTTGTGAAGTGCACCAGTCCCTCCTGCAGCAAAGCACCCCCATAACATGATGCTGCCACCCCTGTGCTTCACGGTTGGGAAGGTGTTCTTCGGCTTGCCAGCCTCCCCCTTTTTCCTCCAAACATAACGATGGTCATTATGGCCAAAAGGTTCTATCTGACCTGAGGACATTTCTCCAAAAAGTATGATCTTTGTCCCATGTGCAGTTGCAAACCGTAGTCTGGGTTTTTATGGCGGTTTTGGAGCAGTGGCTTCTTCCTTGCTGAGCGGCCTCTCAGTTTATGTCGATATTGAACTCGTTTTACTGTGGATACTGTTTCCTCCAGCATCTTTACACGGTCCTTTGCTGTTGTTCTGGGATTGATTTGCTCTTTTCGCACCAAAGTATGTTCATCTCTAGGAGACTGAATGCTTCTCCTTCCTGAGGGGTATGACGGCTGCGTGGTCCCATGGTGTTTATACTTGCGTACTATTGTTTGTGCAGATGAATGTGGTACCTTCAGGCATTTGGAAATTGCTCTCAACGATGAACCAGACTTGTGGAGGTCTACAATTTTATTTCTGAGGTCTTGCCTGATTTCTTTTGATTTTCCCATGATGTCTAGCAGAGAGGCACTGAGTTTGAAGGTAGGCCTTGAAATACATCCACAGGTACACCTCCATTTGACTCAAATGATGTCAATTAGCCTAACATAAACTTCTAAAGCCATGACATCATTTTCTGGAATTTTCCAAGCTGTTTAAATGGCACAGTCAACTTAGTGTATGTAAACTTCTGACCCACTGGAATTGTGATACAGTGAATTATAAGTGAAATAATCTGTCTGTAAACAATTGCTGGAAAAATTACTTGTGTCATGCACAAAGTAGATGTCCTAACCGACTTGCCAAAATTATAGTTTGTTAACAGGAAATGTGTGGAGTGGTTGAAAAACAAGTTTTACTGACTCCAACCTAAGTGTATGTAAACTTCTGACTTCAACTGTATGTCCGTAAAAGGAATGGAGATCTGAGAGTCTGTATGGAATCCAAGGACCTTAATAAATGTATCAAAAGGGAGTATGTTCAGATTCCTAAGAGGGAGGAATCTATATGGTATGTGAAATGGCTGGTGCATACTAATTCTCCAAGTTGGATGCTTGGATGTAGCCAGCACCAAACATTGTACAGTCAATACCTCCTTTTTGAAGATATTCCTTTAAGACGTTACCTTTGGACATAAGCTCTACCCTTGAGCTCTTTCACAAGGCCAAGGAAAGTGTCAATGAGGTGTTAGAGGGAGTCCGAGTGTATATGGATGATTTTGTGGTCTGGGGTCCTCTGTTCAGAAACACATTGAGCGGCTGGAAAATACTGGTTTGAAGCTAAACCAGGCTAAATGCCAGTTCTGTGTGAAGGAGATTACATTTCATGGGGATAAGCTGTCCTCTGAGGGTGTGCAGCCTGATAATACCAATGTCGAAGCTGTGAGGGTGATGGCAAACCCCACTGATAGGAAAGGCAGTCGGTGTGTTGGTATGGTTGGCATGGTCAATTATTTGGTTGTTGGCTGTGAGAAGTTTTACCTTTACATTCATGGCTTACCAAAGCAGATTCTACAAACAGACCACGAACCACTTATTCCAATCCCTTTAAAGAACCTGAATGACATGCCTCCTCGTATTCAAAGGACGACGATGAGGTTGCAATGCTATGATTTTGTTCGAACCTATGTGCCGGGATCAGCTTTGGTGTTAGCAGATGCCCTCTCAAGGGCTCCACCAGTGGTGACCCAAATCAGCATCAGTCAGGAAGTCTATGGAGGAGGTTGCCTTGCAGGTGGATATGGTCATGGTCATTTCCTGTTTCGGAGCAGCAACTGAAGAGACCACAAAAGATCCCAGTCTTTGCAAGGTGACCCAGAATCTGGAAAATGGCTGGCAAAAAGTCTCTTGTAAGCAGTACTTCCCACTAAGCGCAGAGCTGTCAGTGGTCGACGGTGTGCTGTTGAAGACAAACAGAATGGTGATACCCACTTCAATGCATCAGGAGATGCTACAGAGAGTGCATGAAGGACATCTGGGAGCTAAAAAATGTAAGATAAGGGCCAGATTTCCTTTATTGGCCAATATAAATTTGGACATAGAGCAAATGGTGGGAAATTGTGACACGTCTCAAATGTAATTATAGTCAGCCCGAGGAACCCATGGTTATGGGAGAGGTACTCAATACAGCCTGGGAGAAGGTTGGAGTCGACCTGTTTCACTGCAATGATAAGGACTATTTGTTAACTATCGACCACTTCTCAAATGACCCTGAAATTGCACTCCTGTCCAGCCAACGACAGTCATTTTACATTTGAAATCATTTTTTGCTAGGCATGGGCTCACTCTAGTGGTGGTTTCCGATAATGCACCCCAATTTGCTTGCAGTGAGTTTAAGATTTTTGCAGAGCATTATGAGATCAGACATATATCCTCTATTTCACTATATCCTAAAAGTAATGATACGGCTGAAAAGGGTGTGAAAATCGTGAAAAGACTCAGATACGCAGATAGTGGGACTGATCTAAACTTGAATGTAATATCTTACGGAGCTGCGACCTTGGAGTATGTCTGGTCACCTATAGAAATCCTAATGGGATGCAAGTTGCGTTCCAGGTTGCCTATTCTCTGCAGGAATGACTGCCCATCAGCTGTGCAGGACAGGGCCCTGCAGTTGAAGGAAAGACAAAAACTCTACTTTCACAAAACTGGTAGAGTGTTGCCACCATTGGCAACTCAAGATGTAGTTCGAATTCGGGGTCCGGATTCACGGGACAGAAAGGCTACTGTCTTGGAGTCATATACAGTCAGGACAGAAGATGGGGCTGTGTATCGGCGCAATAGATAAAACCTTTTGAAAACACAGGAGACGTTTGAAGATGCTCCGGACACAGGCATACTGCCACTGGGCACACAAGAAAAGGAAACAAGTGGGGATGTTTCTGTGACAGCAGGTACTGGGAGTGTGACAGTAGTGGGGATGTTTCTGTGACAGCAGGTACTGGGAGTGTGACAGTAGTGGGGATGATTATTTGATACCAGGTACTGGGAGTGTGACAGTAGTGGGGATGTTTCTGTGACAGCAGGTACTGGGAGTGTGACAGTAGTGGGGATGTTTATTTGATATCAGGTACTGGGAGTGTGACAGTAGTAGGGATGTTTATTTGATACCAGGTACTGGGAGTGTGACAGTAGTGGGGATGTTTATTTGATACCAGGTACTGGGAGTGTGACAGTAGTGGGAATGTTTATTTGACAGCAGGAACTGGGAGTGTGACAGTAGTGGGGATGTTTATTTGACAGCAGGTACTGGGAGTGTGACAGTAGTGGGGATGTTTATTTGATACCAGGTACTGGGAGTGTGACAGTAGTGGGGATGTTTCTGTGACAGCAGGTACTGGGAGTGTGACAGTAGTGGGGATGTTTATTTGATACCAGGTACTGGGAGTGTGACAGTAGTGGGGATGTTTCTGTGACAGCAGGTACTGGGAGTGTGACAGTAGTGGGGATGTTTATTTGATATCAGGTACTGGGAGTGTGACAGTAGTGGGGATGTTTATTTGATATCAGGTACTGGGAGTGTGACAGTCGTGGGGATGTTTATTTGATAACAGGTACTGGGAGTGTGACAGTAGTAGGGATGTTTATTTGACACCAGGTACTGGCAGTGTGACAGTAGTAGGGATGTTTATTTGATACCAGGTACTGGGAGTGTGACAGTAGCGGGGATGTTTATTTGATACCAGGTACTGGGAGTGTGACAGTAGTGGGGATGTTTATTTGATACCAGGTACTGGGAGTGTGACAGTAGTGGGGATGTTTCTGTGACAGCAGGTGCTGGGAGTGTGACAGTAGTGGGGATGTTTATTTGACAGCAGGTACTGGGAGTGTGACAGTAGTGGGGATGTTTATTTGATACCAGGTAGTGGGAGTGTGACAGTAGTGGGGATGTTTCTGTTACACCGGGTACTGGGAGTGTGACAGTAGTGGGGATGTTTCTGGGACACCAGGTACTGGGAGTGTGACAGTAGTGGGGATGTTTATTTGATACCAGGTACTGGGAGTGTGACAGTAGTGGGGATGTTTATTTGATACCAGGTACTGGGAGTGTGACAGTAGTGGGGATGTTTCTGTGACAGCAGGTACTGGGAGTGTGACAGTAGTGGGGATGTTTATTTGATATCAGGTACTGGGAGTGTGACAGTAGTAGGGATGTTTATTTGATACCAGGTACTGGGAGTGTGACAGTAGTGGGGATGTTTATTTGATACCAGGTAATGGGAGTGTGACAGTAGTGGGGATGTTTATTTGACAGCAGGAACTGGGAGTGTGACAGTAGTGGGGATGTTTATTTGACAGCAGGTACTGGGAGTGTGACAGTAGTGGGGATGTTTATTTGATACCAGGTACTGGGAGTGTGACAGTAGTGGGGATGTTTCTGTGACAGCAGGTACTGGGAGTGTGACAGTAGTGGGGATGTTTCTGTGACAGCAGGTACTGGGAGTGTGACAGTAGTGGGGATGTTTATTTGATATCAGGTACTGGGAGTGTGACAGTAGTGGGGATGTTTATTTGATATCAGGTACTGGGAGTGTGACAGTAGTGGGGATGTTTATTTGATATCAGGTACTGGGAGTGTGACAGTCGTGGGGTTGTTTATTTGATACCAGGTACTGGGAGTGTGACAGTAGTAGGGATGTTTATTTGACACCAGGTACTGGCAGTGTGACAGTAGTAGGGATGTTTATTTGATACCAGGTACTGGGAGTGTGACAGTAGCGGGGATGTTTATTCGATACCAGGTACTGGGAGTGTGACAGTAGTGGGGATGTTTCTGTGACAGCTGGTACTGGGAGTGTGACAGTAGTGGGGATGTTTATTTGATATCAGGTACTGGGAGTGTGACAGTAGTAGGGATGTTTATTTGATACCAGGTACTGGGAGTGTGACAGTAGTGGGGATGTTTATTTGATACCAGGTACTGGGAGTGTGACAGTAGTGGGGATGTTTCTGTGACAGCAGGTACTGGGAGTGTGACAGTAGTGGGGATGTTTATTTGATACCAGGTACTGGGAGTGTGACAGTAGTGGGGATGTTTCTGTGACAGCAGGTACTGGGAGTGTGACAGTAGTGGGGATGTTTATTTGATATCAGGTACTGGGAGTGTGACAGTAGTGGGGATGTTTATTTGATATCAGGTACTGGGAGTGTGACAGTCGTGGGGATGTTTATTTGATACCAGGTACTGGGAGTGTGACAGTAGTAGGGATGTTTATTTGATACCAGGTACTGGGAGTGTGACAGTAGCGGGGATGTTTATTTGATACCAGGTACTGGGAGTGTGACAGTAGTGGGGATGTTTATTTGATACCAGGTACTGGGAGTGTGACAGTAGTGGGGATGTTTCTTTGACAGCAGGTGCTGGGAGTGTGACAGTAGTGGGGATGTTTATTTGACAGCAGGTACTGGGAGTGTGACAGTAGTGGGGATGTTTATTTGATACCAGGTAGTGGGAGTGTGACAGTAGTGGGGATGTTTCTGTTACACGGGTACTGGGAGTGTGACAGTAGTGGGGATGTTTCTGGGACACCAGGTACTGGGAGTGTGACAGTAGTGGGGATGTTTATTTGATACCAGGTACTGGGAGTGTGACAGTAGTGGGGATGTTTATTTGATACCAGGTACTGGGAGTGTGACAGTAGTGGGGATGTTTCTGTGACAGCAGGTACTGGGAGTGTGACAGTAGTGGGGATGTTTATTTGATATCAGGTACTGGGAGTGTGACAGTAGTAGGGATGTTTATTTGATACCAGGTACTGGGAGTGTGACAGTAGTGGGGATGTTTATTTGATACCAGGTAATGGGAGTGTGACAGTAGTGGGGATGTTTATTTGACAGCAGGAACTGGGAGTGTGACAGTAGTGGGGATGTTTATTTGACAGCAGGTACTGGGAGTGTGACAGTAGTGGGGATGTTTATTTGATACCAGGTACTGGGAGTGTGACAGTAGTGGGGATGTTTCTGTGACAGCAGGTACTGGGAGTGTGACAGTAGTGGGGATGTTTCTGTGACAGCAGGTACTGGGAGTGTGACAGTAGTGGGGATGTTTATTTGATATCAGGTACTGGGAGTGTGACAGTAGTAGGGATGTTTATTTGATACCAGGTACTGGGAGTGTGACAGTAGTGGGGATGTTTATTTGATACCAGGTAATGGGAGTGTGACAGTAGTGGGGATGTTTATTTGACAGCAGGAACTGGGAGTGTGACAGTAGTGGGGATGTTTCTGTGACAGCAGGTACTGGGAGTGTGACAGTAGTGGGAATGTTTATTTGATACCAGGTACTGGGAGTGTGACAGTAGTGGGGATGTTTCTGTGACAGCAGGTACTGGGAGTGTGACAGTAGTGGGGATGTTTATTTGATATCAGGTACTGGGAGTGTGACAGTAGTGGGGATGTTTATTTGATATCAGGTACTGGGAGTGTGACAGTAGTGGGGATGTTTATTTGATATCAGGTACTGGGAGTGTGACAGTCGTGGGGTTGTTTATTTGATACCAGGTACTGGGAGTGTGACAGTAGTAGGGATGTTTATTTGACACCAGGTACTGGCAGTGTGACAGTAGTAGGGATGTTTATTTGATACCAGGTACTGGGAGTGTGACAGTAGCGGGGATGTTTATTTGATACCAGGTACTGGGAATGTGACAGTAGTGGGGATGTTTCTGTGACAGCAGGTACTGGGAGTGTGACAGTAGTGGGGATGTTTATTTGATATCAGGTACTGGGAGTGTGACAGTAGTAGGGATGTTTATTTGATACCAGGTACTGGGAGTGTGACAGTAGTGGGGATGTTTATTTGATACCAGGTACTGGGAGTGTGACAGTAGTGGGGATGTTTCTGTGACAGCAGGTACTGGGAGTGTGACAGTAGTGGGGATGTTTATTTGATACCAGGTACTGGGAGTGTGACAGTAGTGGGGATGTTTCTGTGACAGCAGGTACTGGGAGTGTGACAGTAGTGGGGATGTTTATTTGATATCAGGTACTGGGAGTGTGACAGTAGTGGGGATGTTTATTTGATATCAGGTACTGGGAGTGTGACAGTAGTGGGGATGTTTATTTGATATCAGGTACTGGGAGTGTGACAGTCGTGGGGTTGTTTATTTGATACCAGGTACTGGGAGTGTGACAGTAGTAGGGATGTTTATTTGACACCAGGTACTGGCAGTGTGACAGTAGTAGGGATGTTTATTTGATACCAGGTACTGGGAGTGTGACAGTAGCGGGGATGTTTATTTGATACCAGGTACTGGGAATGTGACAGTAGTGGGGATGTTTCTGTGACAGCAGGTACTGGGAGTGTGACAGTAGTGGGGATGTTTATTTGATATCAGGTACTGGGAGTGTGACAGTAGTAGGGATGTTTATTTGATACCAGGTACTGGGAGTGTGACAGTAGTGGGGATGTTTATTTGATACCAGGTACTGGGAGTGTGACAGTAGTGGGGATGTTTCTGTGACAGCAGGTACTGGGAGTGTGACAGTAGTGGGGATGTTTATTTGATACCAGGTACTGGGAGTGTGACAGTAGTGGGGATGTTTCTGTGACAGCAGGTACTGGGAGTGTGACAGTAGTGGGGATGTTTATTTGATATCAGGTACTGGGAGTGTGACAGTAGTGGGGATGTTTATTTGATATCAGGTACTGGGAGTGTGACAGTCGTGGGGATGTTTATTTGATACCAGGTACTGGGAGTGTGACAGTAGTAGGGATGTTTATTTGATACCAGGTACTGGGAGTGTGACAGAAGCGGGGATGTTTATTTGATACCAGGTACTGGGAGTGTGACAGTAGTGGGGATGTTTATTTGATACCAGGTACTGGGAGTGTGACAGTAGTGGGGATGTTTCTGTTACACCGGGTACTGGGAGTGTGACAGTAGTGGGGATGTTTCTGGGACACCAGGTACTGGGAGTGTGACAGTAGTGGGGATGTTTATTTGATACCAGGTACTGGGAGTGTGACAGTAGTGGGGATGTTTATTTGATACCAGGTACTGGGAGTGTGACAGTAGTGGGGATGTTTCTGTGACAGCAGGTACTGGGAGTGTGACAGTAGTGGGGATGTTTATTTGATACCAGGTACTGGGAGTGTGACAGTAGTGGGGATGTTTCTGTGACAGCAGGTACTGGGAGTGTGACAGTAGTGGGGATGTTTATTTGATATCAGGTACTGGGAGTGTGACAGTAGTGGGGATGTTTATTTGATATCAGGTACTGGGAGTGTGACAGTCGTGGGGATGTTTATTTGCTACCAGGTACTGGGAGTGTGACAGTAGTAGGGATGTTTATTTGACACCAGGTACTGGCAGTGTGACAGTAGTAGGGATGTTTATTTGATACCAGGTACTGGGAGTGTGACAGTAGTAGGGATGTTTATTTGACACCAGGTACTGGCAGTGTGACAGTAGTAGGGATGTTTATTTGATACCAGGTACTGGGAGTGTGACAGTAGCGGGGATGTTTATTTGATACCAGGTACTGGGAATGTGACAGTAGTGGGGATGTTTCTGTGACAGCAGGTACTGGGAGTGTGACAGTAGTGGGGATGTTTATTTGATATCAGGTACTGGGAGTGTGACAGTAGTAGGGATGTTTATTTGATACCAGGTACTGGGAGTGTGACAGTAGTGGGGATGTTTATTTGATACCAGGTACTGGGAGTGTGACAGTAGTGGGGATGTTTCTGTGACAGCAGGTACTGGGAGTGTGACAGTAGTGGGGATGTTTATTTGATACCAGGTACTGGGAGTGTGACAGTAGTGGGGATGTTTCTGTGACAGCAGGTACTGGGAGTGTGACAGTAGTGGGGATGTTTATTTGATATCAGGTACTGGGAGTGTGACAGTAGTGGGGATGTTTATTTGATATCAGGTACTGGGAGTGTGACAGTCGTGGGGATGTTTATTTGATACCAGGTACTGGGAGTGTGACAGTAGTAGGGATGTTTATTTGATACCAGGTACTGGGAGTGTGACAGTAGCGGGGATGTTTATTTGATACCAGGTACTGGGAGTGTGACAGTAGTGGGGATGTTTATTTGATACCAGGTACTGGGAGTGTGACAGTAGTGGGGATGTTTCTGTTACACCGGGTACTGGGAGTGTGACAGTAGTGGGGATGTTTCTGGGACACCAGGTACTGGGAGTGTGACAGTAGTGGGGATGTTTATTTGATACCAGGTACTGGGAGTGTGACAGTAGTGGGGATGTTTATTTGATACCAGGTACTGGGAGTGTGACAGTAGTGGGGATGTTTCTGTGACAGCAGGTACTGGGAGTGTGACAGTAGTGGGGATGTTTATTTGATACCAGGTACTGGGAGTGTGACAGTAGTGGGGATGTTTCTGTGACAGCAGGTACTGGGAGTGTGACAGTAGTGGGGATGTTTATTTGATATCAGGTACTGGGAGTGTGACAGTAGTGGGGATGTTTATTTGATATCAGGTACTGGGAGTGTGACAGTCGTGGGGATGTTTATTTGCTACCAGGTACTGGGAGTGTGACAGTAGTAGGGATGTTTATTTGACACCAGGTACTGGCAGTGTGACAGTAGTAGGGATGTTTATTTGATACCAGGTACTGGGATTGTGACAGTAGCGGGGATGTTTACTTGATACCAGGTACTGGGAGTGTGACAGTAGTGGGGATGTTTATTTGATACCAGGTACTGGGAGTGTGACAGTAGTGGGGATGTTTCTGTTACAGCAGGTACTGGGAGTGTGACAGTAGTGGGGATGTTTATTTGACAGCAGGTACTGGGAGTGTGACAGTAGTGGGGATGTTTATTTGATACCAGGTAGTGGGAGTGTGACAGTAGTGGGGATGTTTCTGTTACACCGGGTACTGGGAGTGTGACAGTAGTGGGGATGTTTCTGGGACACCAGGTACTGGGAGTGTGACAGTAGTGGGGATGTTTATTTGATACCAGGTACTGGGAGTGTGACAGTAGTGGGGATGTTTCTGTGACAGCAGGTACTGGGAGTGTGACAGTAGTGGGGATGTTTATTTGATATCAGGTACTGGGAGTGTGACAGTAGCAGGGATGTTTATTTGGTACCAGGTACTGGGAGTGTGACAGTAGTGGGGATGTTTATTTGATACCAGGTACTGGGAGTGTGACAGTAGTGGGGATGTTTATTTGATATCAGGTACTGGGAGTGTGACAGTCGTGGGGTTGTTTATTTGATACCAGGTACTGGGAGTGTGACAGTAGTAGGGATGTTTATTTGACACCAAGTACTGGCAGTGTGACAGTAGTAGGGATGTTTATTTGATACCAGGTACTGGGAGTGTGACAGTAGCGGGGATGTTTATTTGATACCAGGTACTGGGAGTGTGACAGTAGTGGGGATGTTTATTTGATACCAGGTACTGGGAGTGTGACAGTAGTGGGGATGTTTCTGTTACACCGGTTACTGGGAGTGTGACAGTAGTGGGGATGTTTCTGGGACACCAGGTACTGGGAGTGTGACAGTAGTGGGGATGTTTATTTGATACCAGGTACTGGGAGTGTGACAGTAGTGGGGATGTTTATTTGATACCAGGTACTGGGAGTGTGACAGTAGTGGGGATGTTTCTGTGACAGCAGGTACTGGGAGTGTGACAGTAGTGGGGATGTTTATTTGATACCAGGTAGTGGGAGTGTGACAGTAGTGGGGATGTTTCTGTTACACCGGGTACTGGGAGTGTGACAGTAGTGGGGATGTTTCTGGGACACCAGGTACTGGGAGTGTGACAGTAGTGGGGATGTTTATTTGATACCAGGTACTGGGAGTGTGACAGTAGTGGGGATGTTTATTTGATACCAGGTACTGGGAGTGTGACAGTAGTGGGGATGTTTCTGTGACAGCAGGTACTGGGAGTGTGACAGTAGTGGGGATGTTTATTTGATATCAGGTACTGGGAGTGTGACAGTAGTAGGGATGTTTATTTGATACCAGGTACTGGGAGTGTGACAGTAGTGGGGATGTTTATTTGATACCAGGTACTGGGAGTGTGACAGTAGTGGGGATGTTTCTGTGACAGCAGGTACTGGGAGTGTGACAGTAGTGGGGATGTTTATTTGATATCAGGTACTGGGAGTGTGACAGTCGTGGGGATGTTTATTTGATACCAGGTACTGGGAGTGTGACAGTAGTAGGGATGTTTATTTGACACCAGGTACTGGCAGTGTGACAGTAGTGGGGATGTTTATTTGATACCAGGTACTGGGAGTGTGACAGTAGCGGGGATGTTTATTTGATACCAGGTACTGGGAGTGTGACAGTAGTGGGGATGTTTATTTGATATCAGGTACTGGGAGTGTGACAGTAGTAGGGATGTTTATTTGATACCAGGTACTGGGAGTGTGACAGTAGTGGGGATGTTTATTTGATATCAGGTACTGGGAGTGTGACAGTAGCGGGGATGTTTATTTGATATCAGGTACTGGGAGTGTGACAGTAGCGGGGATGTTTATTTGATACCAGGTACTGGGAGTGTGACAGTAGTGGGGATGTTTAGTTGATACCAGGTACTGGGAGTGTGACAGTAGTGGGGATGTTTATTTGATACCAGGTACTGGGAGTGTGACAGTAGTGGGGATGTTTATTTGATACCGGGTACTGGGAGTGTGACAGTAGTGGGGATGTTTCTGTGACACCGGGTACTGGGAGTGTGACAGTAGTGGGGATGTTTCTGGGACACCAGGTACTGGGAGTGTGACAGTAGTGGGGATGTTTATTTGATATCAGGTACTGGGAGTGTGACAGTAGTTGGGAAGTTTATTTGATATCAGGTACTGGGAGTGTGACAGTAGTGGGGATGTTTATTTGATATCAGGTACTGGGAGTGTGACAGTAGAGGGGATGTTTATTTGATACCAGGTACTGGGAGTGTGACAGTAGTGGGGATGTTTATTTGATATCAGGTACTGGGAGTGTGACAGTAGTGGGGATGTTTATTTGATATCAGGTACTGGGAGTGTGACAGTAGTGGGGATGTTTATTTGATATCAGGTACTGGGAGTGTGACAGTAGTGGGGATGTTTATTTGATATCAGGTACTGGGAGTGTGACAGTAGTGGGGATGTTTATTTGACACCAGGTACTGGGAGTGTGACAGTAGTGGGGATGTTTATTTGATACCAGGTACTGGGAGTGTGACAGTAGTGGGGATGTTTATTTGATACCAGGTACTGGGAGTGTGACAGTAGTGGGGATGTTTATTTGATATCAGGTACTGGGAGTGTGACAGTAGTGGGGATGTTTATTTGACACCAGGTACTGGGAGTGTGACAGTAGTGGGGATGTTTATTTGATACCAGGTACTGGGAGTGTGACAGTAGTGGGGATGTTTATTTGACACCAGGTACTGGGAGTGTGACAGTAGTGGGGATGTTTATTTGATACCAGGTACTGGGAGTGTGACAGTAGTGGGGATGTTTATTTGACACCAGGTACTGGGAGTGTGACAGTAGTGGGGATGTTTATTTGATACCAGGTACTGGGAGTGTGACAGTAGTGGGGATGTTTATTTGATACCAGGTACTGGGAGTGTGACAGTAGTGGGGATGTTTATTTGACACCAGGTACTGGGAGTGTGACAGTAGTTAATGACACAGTGCAGGCCTCCAGAAAGACTGACTATTCAGAGGTGATGTGCAATGGACCAAAGACAGAGGCTGAGTTCTTGGTGTTGTTTTGATATTTCACTATTGACCAGATTGGAACCGGGATGAATTCGTGAATTGACATTACTTGTTGATCAAATGTGGATAAGTTTGTGGGGAAAAAAGCAAGCTGCACTGATATGGGTTTGAGTGATGTTTACAACATTCTTTTACTAATACCTGTGGTATACAGTTGCAGTTACACTTAGGTTGAAGTCATAAAAACTAGTTTTTCAACCACTCCACAAATTTCTTGTAAACAAACTATAGTTTTGGCAAGTCGGTTAGGACATCTACTTAGTGCATGACACAAGTAATTTTTCCAACAATTGTTTACAGACAGATTATTTCACTTATAATTCACTGTATCACAATTCCAGTGGGTCAGAAGTTTACATACACTAAGTTGACTGTGCCATTTAAACAGCTTGGAAAATTCCAGAAAATGATGTCATGGCTTTAGAAGTTTCTGTTAGGCTAATTGACATCATTTGAGTCAAATGGAGGTGTACCTGTGGATGTATTTCAAGGCCTACCTTCAAACTCAGTGCCTCTTTGCTTGACATCATGGGAAAATCTAAAGAAATCAGCCAAGACCTCAGAAAAATAATTGCAGACCTCCACAAGTCTGGTTCGTCATTGAGAGCAATTTCCAAATGCCTGAAGGTACCACGTTCATCTGTACAAACAATAGTACGCAAGTATAAACACCATGGGACCACGCAGCCATCATACCGCTCAGGAAGGAGATGCGTTCTGTCTCCTAGAGATGAACGTACTTTGGTGCGAAAAGTGCAAATCAATCACAGAACAACAGCAAAGGACATTGTGTAGATGCTGGAGGAAACAGGTACAAAAGTATCTGTATCCACAGAAAAAGAGTCCAATATCGACATAACCTGAAAGGCAGCTCAGCAAGGATAAAGCCACTGCTCCAAAACCGCCATAAAGCCAGACTACGGTTTGCAACTACACATGGGGACAAAGATCGTACTTTGTGGAGAAATGTCCTCTGGTCTGATGAAACAAAAATATAACTTTTTGGCCATAATGACCATCGTTGTGTTTGGAGGAAAAGTGGGAGGCTTGCTAGCCGAAGACACCATCCCAACCGTGAAGCACAGGGGTGGCAGCATCATGTTGTTGGGGTGCTTTGCTGCAGGAGGGACTGGTGCACTTCACAAAATAGATGGCATCATGTGGTGGGAAATTATGTGGATATATTGAAGCAACATCTCAAGATATCAGTCAGGAAGTTATGGCTTAAGGACCACACAGTCACGGTATTGGACTGGCCATCCCAAAGCCCTGACCTCAATACCATAGAAAATTTGTGGGCAGAAATGAAAAAGCGTGCTCGAGCAAGGATGGCCAACAAACCTGATTCAGTTACACCAGCTCTGTCAGGAGGAATGCTACCAAATACTAATTGAGTGTATGTAAACTTTTGACCCACTGGGAATGTGATGAAAGAAATTAAATCTGATATAAATCATTCTCTCTACTATTATTCTGACATTTCACATTCTTAAAATAAAGTGGTGATACTAACTGACCTAAGACAGTGAATTTTTACGCAGCGGTCTAAGGCACTGTATTGTAATGCTAGAGCCGCCACTACACACCCAGGTTCGATCCCAGGCTGTGTCGCAGCCAACCACAACCGGGAGACCCATGTTGCTGCGCACAATTGGCCCAGCGTCGTCTGGGTTAGGGGAGGGTTTGGCCGACCGGGATGTCCTTGTCCCATCACGCTCTAGCGACTCCTGTGGCAGGCTGGGTGCATGGACCCTGACTTTGGTCGCCAGCTGTATGGGTTCCGGGTTAAGTGAGCAGTGTGTCAAGAAGCAATGCAGCTTAGCGGGTCGTGTTTCAGAGGATGCATGATGCTTGACCTTCGCCTCTCCCGAGTTCGTAAGGGAGTTGCAGCGATTGGATAAGATTGTAACTACCAAGTGGATATCATAAAATTGAGGAGAAAAGGGGCACAACATTTTAAATAACAGCATCGGTAAGTGTCCCACACCAATGGTGATTGCTCACTTCTAACGCTTAGAAGACCACTTTGGGACCTACTTCCCAATCTGTTTGACGGTGATCCTGTCACGGTTCATGAATCCACTGCCTCCTTTTCTCTCTCTCTCTCTCTCTCTCTCTCCCGTGTTTGTGTGGGCGTGGTTTCCAATCTCGGCCTGATTGTCTGCGCCAGCTGGAATCACTTATCTTCCCTTTATATGTTCTGTAACCAGTGTTTCTTGTTGTCAGATCGTTGTTACTTCCCTGAGGTTGTGTCGTGTGTCCGTACTCATCTCTCGCCGCCCTTGTGTGGATTATCTGCTGTGCTCCTTCCTACCCATCCGGACACTCTCCCCTGGGTTTCTCAGCACGCTCACATAGGAGGATGTGCCCTAGTCCCTGGGTCGGATTCCGTCTGAGTACAGTCTGTCTGTCCTGTTGCTGCTGTAACCTATATTCATTAAACCATCGTTGCTTGCATCTTGCATCCGCCTCTGTATTGTTACAGAACGATCTGACCAGACCATGGATGCAGCGAGTTCAACGAGTCTGACCGAATTCATTTCCCGTAGTATCACGAGAATGGATCAACAAGAGGAGAACATCTCCAGCACAGGTCGGGAAGTACAAGCCATTGCGACGCAGGTATCCCAGCTGACCCAACAATTACAACATCTGAGGGGTCTCGCTGCGCCACCTACACCGGCAGTTCAACCCGCCCCGCCAGAGCCGGAGTCCCAGCTAGAGCCACGGCTACCGACACCAGAGGGTTATTCAGGTGATCCTGACTATTGCAGAGCTTTTCTTACGAGATGTTCCATGCATTTCTCGTTGCAGCCACGGACCTTCAACCGTGAACAGTCTAAGGTAGCATTCGTACTCACACTGCTATCAGGCAAAGCGGCTCTTTGGGGAACGGCGGTGTGGGCGAACCAGGACCCATGCTGCACCTCTTTCCAGACACTCTCCGAGGAGATGAGAAGGGTCTTCGATCGGGCCGTGGCGGGTAGGGAGGCGGCCAGACTACTCGCTGACCTTCGCCAAGGAGACCGTTCAGTATCGGAATACTCCATCCAATTCCGCACTCTGGCCGCAGAGTGTCAGTGGAACGAGGAGGCGCAGTGGGACATGTTCCTGCATGGGCTGGAGGACCGGATCCAGAAGGAGATTTATGTTCTGGACCTTCCCAGGAGTTTAAATGGACTAGTGGAACTAGCCTTGAGGGTCGACGCTCGTCTGAGTCGTGTTGGCCGCCGAGCATGCCCTAACAGACCGTATAACGACACGGAGGGCTGGCATGCCAGCGGCGGGAACACGGCCAGTTCAACCTCCGCTCACGAACCCATGCAGCTGGGAGAGCTCGCCTCTCCCGGAAGAGAGGGAGAGGCGGAGATCCCAAGGACTCTGTCTCTACTGTGGTAGAGCGGGCCACTTTATCCACTCCTGCCCGGTAAAAGATTAGGCCCGGTAGTAAGAATGAGGCTACTATCGGGTGGTGTCACCACAGAGAAGACCTCATCATCTACTCTCCTCCCGGTAAGACTAAGATGGGCCAACCACACGCACGACACCCAAGCCTTACTGGACTCAGGAGCAGAGGGTAATTTCATGGACTTCAAGCTCGCTCACAAACTCCAGATTCCTATCACCTCACTCACGCACAAGATATCCGTCAACGCTCTCAATGGTCAAGAACTACCCAACATTTCTCACACCACTGAACCTATCACACTCATCACTTCTGGCAATCACACTGAGACACTATCATTTCTACTTATGGACTCACCCCTTGCACCATTAGTTCTCGGCCACCCTTGGCTCACCCAACACAACCCCAGAGTTGACTGGGGTCATAATTCTATATCCATGTGGAGTAACAAATGTCTTGAGTCCTGTTTAGTGTCTGCTTGTTCGTCTGTGTCTGATTCTGTGTTTCTAGAGGAGGCGGTGGATTTGTCTAACGTGCCCGTTGAATACCTCGACCTGAAGGAGGTGTTCAGTAAGTCCCGTGCTGCTTCTCTTCCTCCGCATCGTCCCTATGACTGTGCAATAGAATTATTGCCAGGTGAGTCTCCGCCTAAAGGCAAGTTATATTCACTCTCTGTTCCAGAGAGGGAGGCTATGGAGAGATACATCTCTGGTTCTCTGGCATCTGGATTCATTCGTCCTTCCTCTTCTCCAGCGGGGCGGGGTTCTTCTTTGTGGAGAAGAAGGACGGATCTCTGCGTCCTTGCATTGATTACCGTGGGTTGAATAACATCACAGTGAAAATACCTATCCCTTACCGTTGATGTCCTCAGCCTTTGAAAGGTTACAGGGAGCATCCGTATTCACTAAGTTGGATTTACGTAATGCATATCATTTGGTTCGCATAAGGGGGACGAATGGAAGACGCGTTTAACACCCCCAGAGGGCACTTCGAATATTTGGTCATGCCTTTTGGGCTATCCAACTCCCCAGCGGTTTTCCAGGCACTCGTAAATGACGTGCTGAGAGATATGATTGATCAGTTCATATATGTTTACCTGGATGACATACTGATTTTTTCTTCTTCTCTCCAGGAACACGTTCAGCACGTCAGACGAGTGCTTCAGAGGTTGTTGGAGAATGGACTTTTTGTCAAGGCGGAGAAATGCATTTTTCATGCACAATCCGTTCCATTCCTAGGTTACATCGTCTCGACTGAAGGTATTCGCATGGATCCTGACAAGGTTAAGGCTGTGGTGGATTGGCCAAGCCCAGATTCCCGTAAGGCCCTACAGAGGTTTCTGGGATTCGCCAATTTCTACCGGCGTTCGTTCGCAACTTTAGCCAGATAGTCGCTCCTCTTACCGCCTTAACCTCCCCAGAGTGACGTTCAGGTGGTCCGATACAGCCGAGGCTGCATTCGTCAAACTCAAGAGCCGCTTTGTTTCGGCTCCCATCCTCATAGCTCCCGATCCCTCGCGTCAGTTCGTGGTGGAGGTGGACGCTTCAGAGGTGGGGGGTAGGTGCGGTACTTTCCCAACGTTCCTCTTCTGACGACAAGATGCACCCTTGCGCGTTCCTTTCCCATCGGTTATCACCTGCGGAACGCAACTACGACATTGGCAACAGAGAGTTGTTGGCAGTGAAGTTAGCACTGGAGGAGTGGCGCCATTGGTTAGAGGGTTCGGGGGTACCTTTTATAGTTTGGACCGATCACAAAAATGTGGAATATATCAGAACCGCCAAGCGACTCAACTCCAGGCAGGCGCGGTGGGCACTCTTTTTCGGACGTTTTGACTTCTCTCTCTCGTATCGCCCGGGTTCCAAGAATGTCAAACCCGATTCCCTTTCTCGCATTTTTGACCATTCCGAACGCCCATCCACTCCCGAGTGCATCCTACCCGGGACCCTAGTGGTCTCCACACTCACATGGGAGGTTGAATCGAGGGTCAAAACCTAATCGGTTGTTTGTGCCGGAGGGGTGTCGGAGGGGTGTCGGTCCGATGTTATTCGGTGGGGGCATTGCTCCAACGTAGCGTGTCATCCAGGAGTCAGTCGCACTAGCTTTTTGGTTAAGCAACGCTTTTGGTGGCCACTGATGGCTCGTGACATTCACAGTTTTGTCTTGGCTTGCTCGGTTTGTGCCACTGGGAAGACTTCTAATCGACCCCCAGATGGGTTACTCCAACCGCTGTCGGTCCCTTCGAGACCCTGGTCCCACATCGCGCTAGATTTTGTTACCGCCCTCCCGCCCTCCCAGGGCAAGACGGTTGTTTTGACCGTGGTGGACCGGTTCTCGAAGGCGGCTCATTTTATTCCCTTGCCTAAATTACCATCTGCCAAGGAGACAGCGGTAACTGTCGTGGATCACGTCTTTCGCTTACATGGTCTGCCGATGGACGTAGTTTCTGACAGGGGGCCCCAATTTGTGTCCAAGTTTTGGCAAGAGTTTTGTAGGTTACTGGGAGCGAGTGTCAGCCTGTCTTCAGGGTTTCATCCCCAGAGCAACGGTCAAGCGGAGAGGGCCAACCAAGATTTGGAGAGAGTGTTGCGATGTTTGGTTTCTAAGAATCCCTCTTCCTGGAGTCAACAACTCTCTATGGTTGAGTACGCTCACAATTCGTTGCCAGTGGCAGCCACGGGTCTCTCTCCGTTTGAGTGTAGTTTAGGTTACCAGCCACCTATCTTTCCCAGTACGGAGTCCGAGGTGTCTGTTCCCTCCGCTCACGCTTTCATCCAGAGGTGCCGTCACGCATGGAGCAGAGCCCGTGAGACTCTTCTCCGGGTGGAGGCGCGCACCAAGACTAAGGCCGATCGCCACCGGTCGAAGCCTCCGGTATACGTCGTTGGCCAAAGAGTGTGGCTTTCTACTAAGAACATTCCACTCCGATCCGTTTCGAACAAGCTTGCCCCCAAATTTATCGGCCCGTTCAAAGTCACCAGGATCATTAGTCCGGTGGCGGTCCGGCTCCAGCTTCCTCCGGCGTATAGGAGAATTCATCCTACCTTTCATGTGTCTAAAATAAAACCTGTGTTTCAGGCACGCATTAACCCACCGGTCCCGGTTCCCCGCCGCCACGACTTGTTGATGGGGAACCCACCTTTTCTGTCAATCGTATTTTGGACTCTAGAAGGAGGGGACGCGGATTCCAGTACCTGGTGGACTGGGAGGGTTACGGCCCGGAGGAGAGAAGTTGGGTACCTGCTAGGGACATTCTGGATCACTCCCTTATCGATGATTTCAATCGACAGGTAAATTCGCCTGGGAACGCCAAGAGGCGTTCCTAGGGGGGTATTGTCACGGTTCATGAATCCACTGCCTCCTTTTCTCTCTCTCTCTCTCTCTCTCCCGTGTTTGTGTGGGCGTGGTTTCCAATCTCGGCCTGATTGTCTGCGCCAGCTGGAATCACTTATCTTCCCTTTATATGTTCTGTAACCAGTGTTTCTTGTTGTCAGATCGTTGTTACTTCCCTGAGGTTGTGTCGTGTGTCCGTACTCATCTCTCGCCGCCCTTGTGTGGATTATCTGCTGTGCTCCTTCCTACCCATCCGGACACTCTCCCCTGGGTTTCTCAGCACGCTCACATAGGAGGATGTGCCCTAGTCCCTGGGTCGGATTCCGTCTGAGTACAGTCTGTCTGTCCTGTTGCTGCTGTAACCTATATTCATTAAACCATCGTTGCTTGCATCTTGCATCCGCCTCTGTATTGTTACAGATCCTGGATCAGTTGACATGCCGGTAAGTGAAATTGAACAGATGATCGAGCTGTCATGTGACCGAATGCTGCAGACAAGCATTCATGAGTCACTATGGAGGAGTTCTGGTTCCTGACACAAAAGGAATATATAAACAACTGGGAACTTGGAATTCAGAAATCTCAGACTTCCGACTTCAGCGCATTGAAGACAACTGGGGACTCGAAAAAATATGAGCACTGACTAGAAAAAATAGTTTTTTCACAGTCATCCAACTCGGAATTGCAACTCTGGAACTCAAGCCTCTTTCTGGAACTATGACTTTCCAACCTTAAGACCACTGACGTCATGATTTGACCTCGTATTTTTCAGTGTTCCTAGTTGTCTTGAAAGCACCATACAACTCATGGTACCCATTTACATTTACATTTAAGTCATTTAGCAGACGCTCTTATCCAGAGCGACTTACAAATTGGTGCGTTCACCTTAAGACATCCAGTGGAACAGCCACTTTACAATAGTGCATCTAAATCTTTTAAGGGGGTGAGAAGGATTACTTTATCCTATCCTAGGTATTCCTGAAAGAGGTGGGGTTTCAGGTGTCTCCGGAAGGTGGTGATTGACTCCGCTGTCCTGGCGTCATGAGGGAGTTTGTTCCACCATTGTGGGGCCAGAGCAGCGAACAGTTTTGACTGGGCTGCGCGGGAACTGTACTTCCTCAGTGGTAGGGAGGCGAGCAGGCCAGAGGTGGATGAACGCAGTGCCCTTGTTTGGGTGTAGGGCCTGATCAGAGCCTGGAGGTACTGAGGTGCCGTTCCCCTCACAGCTCCGTAGGCAAGCACCATGGTCTTGTAGCGGATGCGAGCTTCAACTGGAAGCCAGTGGAGAGAGCGGAGGAGCGGGGTGACGTGAGAGAACTTGGGAAGGTTGAACACCAGACGGGCTGCAGCGTTCACTTCAACAGCTCATATGTGTGAAGCTGGATTCATTTCTCTCGTTTGCATTCAAACCAAATATCGCTCCAGGTTGGAAGGACAAAACATCTCCCAAAATCTTCTCATTAATTTCTTTCAGCCAATCATCAGTCATTTGTGTCAGTTCCGAGCATGTTGAGTGCCCTTCCCTATAAGCATGCTGAAAGTTTGTAATTTAGTTTTCTCTAAAATAATTGGTCAAAATAATTGGTCAAATCGAACGTTTTTGGTCAAACACCATTTTTTCCAAAAGTTTGCTAAGCACTGGTAACGAGCTGATTGGTTGGCTGTTTGAACCATTAAAGGGTGCTTTGTTATTCTTGGGTAGTGGAATTACCTTTGCCTTTGCCTGTATTCCGCTACCAACTTCAGCAATTTACCTACCACCCAGGTTGTCGGTACCAGGTGGCTTGTCCTTATTGATAGATGGCAACAATTTTTTCACCTCTAAAACACCAACTTTCCAGAACTCAAAACTACAGTTCTTGTAATTAAGTATTTGGTCTGTTATGCATGAATATGAATGCTCAGTGTTTGTTCTTTGCATGTCATGCCTAAGTATGCTAATCGTGTCAACCCAAAAAGTTATTAAAGTGGTTCTTTTTGTTAAGCTTAGTTAAGTGATTTCTCAATTTACTGTATGTTTGAGAATCTGCTGTTTTATCAGACTTATTTGCTATTCCCTTTGCCTCTCCCCTCAGCCATACAGTTTCAATTCATCATCTCTCCATGGGGATTTGGCGGTTCTAACGGTCAGTTTCTTGATGGGCACATGCCTATCAGTAACAGGAAGGAGCAATTTCATAAATGCTTCAAGTTTGTTGAAGTTTCAAGTCATAGACTGTTCTCTCTGTTACCTCATGGCAAGCAGTACCAGAGCGCCAAGTCTAGGTCCAAAAGGCTCCTTAACAGCTTCTACCCCCCAAGCCATAAGACTGCTGAACAATCAATGAAATGGCCACCCAGACTATTTGCCTATACTTTGCTGTTTATTATCTATGCATAGTCACTTTACCCCTATCTACATGTACAAATTACCTCAATTAACCTGTACCACCGCACTTTGACTCACTACCAGTATGCCCTGTATATAGCCTCGTTATTTTATTGTATTACTTTATTTATTTAGTAAATATTTTCTGTACTCTATTTTCTTAAAACTGCATTGCTGGCATTTCACTGTTGTATTCGAAGCATGTAACAAAAAACACTTTATTTGGATACTGCTTTAGAGAAGATTTACACATGCATGATTTATTTCCTGTTCTGTTTGTAAAAACCCTGGTTGGTTGACTGATAACCTGAACCAGATTGCAGGCATCAGTTACTGTAATGCATACTCAGGGAGAAAAAGGTGTAGATTCACGCGCAGTGCGAGGCAGATGTTTATTCAGCCTTCACAGAAGGGCAGGAATTGTGGTCACAGGCAGGCAATGATCAAACACAGGCAGACAGTCAAAAACAAACAATACCTCACAACCACACAAACAGAAAGAACTGAACTAAATAGGGAGCTGATGAGACCAGGTGAGAAACAAACGCAAGTGAAATCAATGAACAAAAATGAAGGACAGGGCTACGTTCAAGAACACAAAGAAACAGGGCTACGTTCAAGAACACAAAGAACCAGGGCTACGTTCCAGAACACAAAGAAACAGGGCTACGTTCCAGAACACAAAGAAACAGGGCTACGTTCAAGAACACAAAGAAACAGGGCTACGTTCAAGAACACAAAGAAAAAGAACACAAGGTTGACTAAGAAAAGTAAAAAGCAGAACCTTACAGTTATAGCTTAAAGCTTTTTTTTGGAGTGGACAGCTTGATGACAACCAGTACATTTTTATGTCACCCAGAATATATACCTCTGTTGATATCACATACATTTCACACATATAGTCCAAATACGGACTTTTAGCAACTTCCTACGAGAATAGGCTTCACGTAAGGCAGATTAACCTGTAGCCATCATGTGAAGAGATTGTCTCTGAGCCTAAAAGGAATATGACTCTGGACATACACTGAAAAAAAGAGCATGTAAAGTGTTGGTCCCATGTTTCATGAACTGTAATAACAGATCTCAAAAATGTTCCATACGCACAAAAAGCTTGTTTCTCTCAAATGTTCTGCACAAATTTGATTACATCCTTGTTAGTTAGCATTTCACCTTTGCCAAGATAATCCATCGATGGCCACTGGCACAGTGGAGAAGTATGCTCTTCACGGATTAATCCTGGTTTCAACTGTACCGGGCAGATGACAGACGTGTGGGCGAGGGGTTTGCTGATGTCAATGTTGTGAACAGAGTGCCCTATGGTGTCGGTGGGTTTATGGTATTGGCAGACATAAGCTATGGACATGAACACAATTGCATTTTATCGACAGCCATTTGAATGCACAGAGATACCGAGGTGAGATCCTGAGGCCCATTGTCGTGCCATTTATCCGCTGCCATCACCTCATGTCTCAGCATGATAATGCACGGCCCCATGTCACAAGGATCTGTACACAATTCCTGGAAGCTGAAATAGTCTGCACACCCAGTTCTTCCGTTTCCTGCATACTCACCAGACATTGAGCATGTTAGGGATCCTCTGGGTCGACGTGTATGACAGCATGTTCCAGTTCCCTCCAATATCCAGCAACTTCGCACAGCCATTGAATAGGAATGGGACAACATTCCACAGGCCATAATCAACAGCCTGATCAACTCTATGTGAAGGAGATGTGTCGCGCTGCATGAGGGAAATGGTGGTCACACCAGATACTGACTGCTTTTCTGATCTACACCACTACTTTTTTTTTTTTTTTAAGATATCTATTCCCAGTCATGTGAAATCATGTGAAATCCATAGATTAGGGCCTAATGTATGTATTTCAGTTGATTGATTTCCTTATATGAACTGTAACTCTGTAAAATATTTCTAATTGTTACATGTTGAGTATATATTTTTGTTCAGTGTATATAGAAACACCTCCTTCATTTGCATTTCTATCTTTCCTGTATAACCATGTATAGCTACTACTGCATTAAAGGAATTATGTGTGTTTCAGAGATGGCTAGAATATAAAAATATTCTGATGTTAGTAAATTGACAATTTCATGAACCTTGTTTTGCAGGCTACATATGTTAATATGGGTTATTTTTTGTTCATTTATTTTGTTTTTAGTACTATTCTGAAAGGCTGATCTGAGGTAGACATGGGTTGTCTTGCTGGAAGATCCACTTGCGGCCCACTTTCAGCCTCCTGGCAGAGGCCTCTAGGTTTTTGGCTAAATGTTCTGGTACTTGGTAACGTTCATGATGCTGTTGACCTTAGCAAGGGCCCCAGGACCAGTTGTAGCAAAATTGCCCCATAACATCAAAGCTCCACCACCATATTTTACAGTAGGGTTGAGGTATTTTCTGCCTATGCATTGTTATTTTGAATGTCAAACTCACCGCTGGTGTGTGTGGCCAAAGGCCTCTATTTTCATGTAATTTGATCATAGCACTGGTTCCAATCCAAGTCCCAAAGCCATTTAGCAAACTTCAGGCGGTGCTATGGTCAGATGAGATGAAAACAGAGCTTGTAACGGGTTTAATTTGTCCAATAGAAACTCTAGTTTGCAACTGTTGTACTAATGATTACACCCTAGATCAGCTAGATGTAGGCACGAGTTTGCATGGCGGTATTGAATGCGTCACAGTCTGTCCATGTGTCACTGTCCATCGCCTCAAATTTTTCTCTCGACCTGTGTGCACCTACGTTGTAAACTTTCATTCATAGGCTAGGTTGTAGCAACCTCATGATGGGTATAGGGAAGATTACAATGAACTGGGTGAATGGAATACGAAGGGTCCTCCCTCATCTTAAACGGCACCGACCGCCACTGCACTGTATATATTAGTCATAAAAATGCACTCTCCAAAGCCACGCTTTTTCATTTTTCTTCTTTAATACATTAAATGTATCACACCAACGTGAACTTGAAAACAAGTAGATAATTCCAAGAGTCGTAGATGCTTTTCTGCAAAGTAACGTACAGTGTACAGTGACTTGACATAATATGTAAGTATTATAAACATGCTATAAAAGTGGATAATAATGATATAGAGAGGGACAGAAAGGAGAAATATATAGTTGTTACATTTTGACGTAAAGTAAAAACAAAAACAAACAAAAAAAGGAATGTCACTTTAGCTCAGTCGAGAGCCAACCAAGAGTTTGCGTCCCGGGTGGCACAGAACACATAGTTCAAAAACAACAAACAACAAATGATGGTCGCTTCAGCCCGGTCCAGTGGCCACCCATAGCTTTTATCCAAAGTGTATAGTGACAATACATAATAAGTATTATAATCATGTTATAAAAGTGGATAATGATAAAGAGCAGCAGAGAAAGGGGAAAAGATGGGGATATAGTTATCACATTTTGACAAAGTAAAAACAAATGTCACCAGCTCAGTCCAGAGCAGGCCAAGAGTTTGCATTCTGGGTGGCACAGAACTCACTCTGCCCTAACTTGGATTGCAGTTGGCTCTAGCAGGCTACTAGGAGGCAAATGTAGTGTTAGTGAAACTAGCTAGCTGGAACTAGTAGGCATCATGCAGTGAAGTCACCCTCAATAAGTCGCTTTGGATAAAAGCATTTGCTAAATGGATATTATTATTATCTTAGGTCAATTGTTTCTCACAGTCACACGCTTGGTCTGCCAGTACAGTTGACTTCAGAGCCAAGTGTTGTGTACGGAGGGTGGCGATGGAATTCTGTACAGCGACACTTTGATGCTTCATTTGCCTTCTAAAGTTTATCTTAAGAGTATGAGTGCTGATCTAGGATTAGGTCCTCCCTATTTTATTTATTATGATCTGAAAGGCAAAACTGATCATAGATCAACACTCCTACTCTTGAGAATAGGGGCCCAGGTTTAGGAGAGCTACAGCCATATTCCTATTCCAACACATTGTTACGAACGATTAACTAGCCTACTGATTTTGCTACACTCATGATGTCCAGAGGTCCTTGGCCTACTTACTTAACTACCAAACATATTCCAGAACACCTGCCCCAACAAGAAAAGAAAACCTCAGTTACCACTATCTATTTTCCTGAATTTTTTCAAACTTTTAATCTTTATTTTTTACTTTAATAAAACGTATATACCAATATGTACACTAGTGCTGAGGGATTAGCCGAAATGTTGGTTTATTTTCAGTTTTAAAAAACTGATTCAATTATTTAAATTCCATTTTTTTGTGAGCTCAAAGTTTTTAGAGAGAAATCAAATCAAGCAGCACAAACAGTGGGACTTAGTAGGAAGTTGTGGTTTTCAACAGGCAAATATTCAACAGTTTACCACAGAAAAACTTGGGAATTAACTAGTAATTAACTCAACAGAAAATGTTCCGGAAAAACACTCACCAGTCCTACAGTAGATAACGAATACCAGCTGGAAACAATTGGACTAACCTCTTGGCTGACAGCCCAAAATGTTTTGTTGACCAATAATATCAGCTATCTTGCTAACTAACAAACTGAAAACCACACTAGTGCTGCTGGAAACCTCTCCTAGCATGCGAGCTCGACACAAACACTTGCTACAAACTTTCTCAACAAATGCACCACCACAATACCAAACCGGTTCAAATCCCCCCAGACTTAACACCTGCCCCACATAAGCACCCAAATGCCAACATTTATGCCTGGACAAGCTCCAATTATGTTATGAAACCGATTAACTACCCTACTGACTTTGCTACACTCATTATGTCTAGGGCTCCTAGGCCTAGCTAAATAATCTGTAACCTGATGTAATGTGTGCATTTATGTAATAAGTAAGAGTATGCAAACTGTGTTATTTGCATGTGCCCCCTAGAGACAGCAACCTTACCTTGGTCCAGCTCAGTAATGATTCCTTGGGTCGGCAGCCCAAGCTGATTCTTGACTTGTCCAGTTCATGGTGACAAAATAAATATATACAAAAACGATAGTACAATAAGGCATGCCCAAAACGAAAAAGGTAACTCAAACAAAAAATGGCAGGCTACTAGCCTCCTGATTACCTGCACCTGTGGGCTTATCAAAGCCTTGCTCAGCACCTGGACCCAGTTGCTGCTGCCCCCTGGGGATGGAGTGTGGAAATGCTAGTGTAGTGTCCAAGTGTGTTCATGCTTACTTAAATAACAAACACCTTCTTCATAACAACATCCTCCAAAACGAAAATAGATTTTTTTTTAAACTCACATAGTCACGACTATGTATTTCCAGAATTTTTCCAAACTTTACTTTACTTACTTTCCCCCCCCCCCTTTTTATTTTGTGTTCCTACAACTAAACTACCTCACCTATACTATAACAACATCTACAAAAGAACAAAGACATATAGGGAAGTTGTTTCTGTAAAAAAAATATATATGCCAACCTCAAATGATTGTGCCTTTAGTTACTAACTACTACTACTGTAGTTACTGGTATCAGCAGCCTGGTCTCATAGACTAGACATAACATACTAAATGTACATCTGTAACCCTGAAATTAAGGTTTTGGCATGGTTAGGTAGGACAGAAGATTACTTGAAGAAAAAAATGGAAGGAGGGTGGTTGTATGGGCGTATAACGCAAACGTCTAGCAACCCAAAGATTGCATGTTTGAATATCATCATGGATAAGTTTAGCATTTTGGCAACTTTTCATCTACTTACTACTTTTTAGCTACTTTGCATGTTAGCTAACCCTAAACTTAACCCTTTAACCTAACTCCTAAACCCTAGCCTAGCCTAGCTAACGTTTTCCAGCTAGCAAACATTAGCATTAGCCACCTAGCTAATGTCAGCCACAACAAATTGGAATTCGTAACATATCATCTGTTTTGCAAATTCGTAACATATTGTACATTTTGCAAATTTGTTAAATATATTTTAAGTTTTGCAAATCCTTAACATATACAAATTGTTATTTGTAACATATCATATGAAATGGATGACGGACATTCACAAATACAGTTGAAGTCGGAAGTTTACATACACCTCAGCCAAATACATTTAAACTCAGTTTTTTACAATTCCTGACATATAATCCTAGTCCTAGTCACTGTTTTAGGTCAGTTAGGATCACCTCTTCATTTTAAGAATGTGAAGTGTCAGAATAATAGTAGAGAATAATTTTTTTCAGATTTGATTTCTTTCATCACATTCCCAGTGGGTCAGAAGTTTACATACACTCAATTAGTATTTGGTAGCGTTACATTTCAGGTACCCTTCCACAAGCTTCCCACAATAAGTTGGCTGAATTTTGGCCCATTCCTCCTGACAGAGCTGGTGAAACTGAGTTAGGTTTGTAGGCTTCCTTGCTTGCACACGCTTTTTCAGTTCTGCCCACAAATTTTCTATAGGATTGAGGTCAGGGCTTTGTGATGGCCACTCCAATACCTTGACTTTGTTGTCCTTAAGCCATTTTGCCACAACTTTGGAAGTATGCTTGGGGTCATTGTCCATTTGGAAGACCCATTTGCGACCAAGCTTTAACTTCCTGACTGATATCTTGAGATGTTGCTTCAATATATCCATGTAATTTTCCTTTCTCATGATGCTATTCCCCCATACCCCCCCCCCCCGTGCTTCACGGTTGGGATGTTATGCTTCATAGTTGGGATAGTGTTCTTCGGCTTGCAAGCCTCCAAACATAACAATGGTCATTATGGCCAAACAGTTCTATTTTTGTTTCATCGGACCAGAGGACATCGTACTCCAAAAAGTATGATCTTTGTCCCCATGTGCAGTTGCAAACCGTAGTCTGGCTTTTTTATAGCAATTTTGGAGCAGTGGCTTCTTCCTTGTTGAGCGGCCTTTCAAGTTATGTCGATATAGGACTCGTTTTACTGTGGATATAGATACTTTTGTACCCGTTTCCTCCAGCATCTACACAAGGTCCTTTCCTGTTGTTCTGTGATTGATTTGCACTTTTCGCACCAAAGTGCATTCATCTCTAGGAGACAGAACGCGTCTCCTTCTTGAGCGGTATGACGGCTGTATGGTCCCATGGTGTTTATACTTGCATACTATTGTTTGTACAGATGAACGTGGTACCTTCAGGCATTTGGAAATTGCTCCCAAAGATGAACCCGACTTGTGGAGGTCTACAATTTTATCTTGGCTGATTTCTTTTGATTTTCCCATGATGTCAAGCAAAGAGGCACTGAGTTTGAAGGTAGGCCTTGAAATACATTCACAGGTACACCTTCAATTGACACAAATTATGTCAATTAGTCTATCAGAAGCTTCTAAAGCCATGACATCATTTTCTGGAATTTTCCAAGCTGTTTAAAGGCACAGTCAACTTAGTGTGTGTAAACTTCTGACCCACTGGAATTGTGATACTGTGAATTATAAGTTAAATAATCTGTCTGTAAACAATTGTTGGAAAAACCTTGTGTCATGCACAAAGTAGATGTCCTAACCGACTTGCCAAAACTATAGTTTGTTAATAAGAAATTATGGAGTGGTTGAACTAGTTTTAATGACTCCAACCTAAGTGTATGTAAACTTCCGACTTCAACTGTAAATACCATTCGAAATGTAACATATCATACTAAATGGGTGTATTGAAATGTACGTAAAGAATAATACGAAATACTGAGACCAGGTTGGTATCACCTGTATCTCATTCTTCTCTCAGATTGAATCCTGGAGAGGGCTTGGGTCAGTGTTTCCCTGTTAAGCCTTTGGTCGAGTTTGGTTCTTTGTCATTGTGTCACAGGTGTGACGAATGCCCTATACTGTGAATGCTTTGGCCCAGGTGCTCCTAATTTAGTATTTGTTAACTCCGTGATTAAATGAAAGATGCGATTGTCTCCCTGTGTTTCCCCGCCCCATTATAACCCTTTCTGTTTGGGGTGTGGCCGCCTTGGGGGAGGTGCAGGTGCGAGGGAAGCTGTGTTTGTGTTGAAGCTTTGGCAGAGCTCCTTCGGGAAGCTTTGGTTTTACTAAGAGAAGTATTACCTTGGTGCAATGCTTTACTTCCACCTGAACTGAAACCTGTTTTTCTTATGTGATGGTGTTACTTGTTTTATGGTGTATCCTCCATCTTGTGCCGAACAAAAGCTTATGCTAATGTGGTTCACGGAAACTGAGATTGACCACTCTTCCATGTTCTTCTACTTAAACCCAAACTAAAAGAACCGGTGTTGTCTAATAGTAGAACTGTGCTTCAGAGCTCCCTATTCTTAGTGTAAACATAGATCAGACGACACCACCCTATGATACTGACTAAGTTTAGTCACAGCCCCTCTCGTCCAGGGTGTGACAATTGGGCATCTCATTCCCCCCTGAATCTTCCAAAGACGTATCGTCCTCATCTGCGTCAATGTCCTTAATGTGTTGGCATTGACTGATCTCATCACAGTAGTCTTCGCGGAGGCTATTCAGGTCAACATCCTTCATGGGTTGGTATTGACTGATCTCATCACTGTAGTCTTCGTGGAGGCTATAGAGGTTCACACCACTACTCATGCTCTTATCTGAGTCACGAGGGAGCTCTTCAAAGAACTCTTCATAGCTCTTCAAACTGTTTGATTGTTGGCACCTTGCCATGACTCCTGTTTCACTGACGTTTTTCCTACATCTACCATCGACTGTAGACAGTAGTTCCTTTACCATCACATCAGAACATTTCTCCCTACAAAGTCTTTTCGTTTTCAGGTGCTTCTTCAAATCAGTATGGAACATAAAACTCTTCGGACACACCGGGCACTTGATGGGGCCATCGTAGTGTTTTAACATGTGTCTTCGCATGTCACATGTCTTCGAAGTTGTTTTCCCACAAACATGGCACTTTCTGGAACAGTCTTTTGTGTGTCCTTTCAGATCATGTGGGAACTGGAAAGTGTCCCCACAGTGAGGACACTTGTATTCACCCGGGTTGGATTGATCAATCTCCTTTATGGGTTGGTATTGACTGACCTCCTGACTGTAGTCTTCGTGGAGGCTATTCCGGTTAACCTCGCTGCTCATGCTGATGTCGGAGTCATGAGAGAGCTCTTCAAGGAACTCTTCAAAGCTCTTCAAGCCCAACACAGGCCCGATCGTTGAAGGCCCACCTGTGTTGCTCGAGCTTGGTTGTTGGCACCTTCTCATGACACCTGTTTCATGAAAAAAACGACTAGATCTACCATCTACGGAAGACAGTAACTCCTTCTCCATTACATCAGAACATTTCTGCCTACAAAGTATTTTTATTTTCAGGTGCGTCTTCAAATCAGTATGGGATATAAAAGTCCTTGGACACACCGGGCACTTGTATGGGCCATTGTTGTTGTGCTTTAACATGTGCCTTCGCATATCCAGCATTCGAGCAGTAGTTTTCCCACACACATGGCACTTTCTGGAACAGTCTTTTGTGTGTCCTCTCAGATCATCTGGGAGCTGGAAAGTGTCCCCACAGTAAGGACACTTGTACTCACCAGGGACAGATTTGAGGTGGAGCCCGGTAGTAATGACTTCATCAGAACATTTCTCCCTGCAAGATCTTTTTGATCTCAGGTGCGATCTCAAATCAGCATTTGATATAAAAGTCTTTGGACATGCAGAGCACTTGTATGCTCCATTGTTGAAGTGAATTAGAAGGTGCCTTCGCAAACCCAGCATACGAGTAGTTCTTTTCCCGCACACATGGCACTTTATGGGGCAGCCCCATGTGTCTCTTTTCACATGTTGTTTTAGGTCTCCTTGCAGATCACTATTTTTTTTCAATTCAGTTTTTTGCTGGACACTTTCTCCACAGTAGTCATCCCCATTGTCCTCGCCGTTCTCGTTATTGTTCTCTCCATCCTCAGTCTTCTTCTCCTCACAGCTACTCTTCTGGTGGTCCTCTAAGTCCTCACTGAATTCAAAATCTATCCCACACTGGGTGCATTGATGTGACATCTGCTCAATGTGAGATCGCATGTGTCTTGTCAAGCCCAGTGTGTCAGTGAAAGTCTTGCCACATAAAGAGCATGCTTTGACGCGTTGGCTTCTCTTGTGAGAGCTGTTGGATGGCTCAGGAGTTAGAGAGTCCTGAGGTTCACTCTCTGACCGTTCTTTTCTGTTCTGCCCTTCTGCCATATGTCCTCTGTGCTCCTCTGAGCGAAAGCTTCTTTTGTGAGAGCTGTTGGATGGCTCAGGAGTTAGAGAGTCCTGAGGTACACTCTCTGACCGTTCCTCTCTGTTCTGCCCTTTGGCCATATGTCCTCTGTGCTCCTCTGAACGAAAGCTTCTTTTGTGAGAGCTGTTGGATGGCTCAGGAGTTAGAGAGTCCTGAGGTACACTCTCTGACCGTTCCTCTCTGTTCTGCCCTTTGGCCATATGTCCTCTGTGCTCCTCTGAGCGAAAGCTTCTTTTGTGAGAGCTGTTGGATGGCTCAGGAGTTAGAGAGTCCTGAGGTTCACTCTCTGACCGTTCTTTTCTGTTCTGCCCTTTGGCCATATGTCCTCTGTGCTCCTCTGAGCGAAAGCTTCTTTTGTGAGAGCTGTTGGATGGCTCAGGAGTTAGAGAGTCCTGAGGTACACTCTCTGACCGTTCCTCTCTGTTCTGCCCTTTGGCCATATGACCACTGTGCTCCTCTGAGTGAAAGTTCTGTATGGGCTGTTGCAATTCCTCCTCATTTTTATGAGATGATGGACAATGAGGAGAAGGACGGACTCCACCTAGTGTTGAAAAGAGAGAAGTGAGCAAGACATCTCCATATTGGCATGAACTCAAATGAAGTCAAAGAGAACACCTTAGTTCTTGAAGCTTAATACAGTAAAGGGATACTGAACTTTCCTCAAATAAACATCAAGAAGTAAGAAAAACGTCTAAAAATTGACATGAACTCAGTCAGAAAACAAGACAGATCCAGTGCTTCATAACAATAGAATAGAACACATCTCAATGCAGGTACGAATAGTATAAAGTGAAGCGAAGCAGAAAATTCCTCAAAAAAACATCAGTGAGCTCCAAAAGTATTGGGACAGTGACAATTTTGTTGTTGTTTTGGTTCTGTACTCCATCATTTTGGATATGAAATGATACAATGACTATGAGGTGAAAGTGCAGACGGCCCGCTTTAATTTGAGGGTATTTTCATCCATATCGGTTGAACCGTTTAGAAATTACAGCACTTTTTGTACATAGTCCTATTTTAAGGGACCAAAAGAATTCGGACAAATTCACTTATATGTGTATTAAAGTATTAAAAGGTTAAGCATTTGGTCCCATGTTCATAACACGCATTGAGTTTATACATGCATTTGCTGATTGTTTTGGGAAGTGTTTCAGATTATTTCGTGCCCAATTGAAATTAATGATAAATAATGTATTGTGTCATTTTGGAGTCTATTTTATTGTAAATAACAATGGAATATGTTTCTGAACACGTCTACATTAATGTGGATGCTACTAGGGTTGGGGCAGTATCCAGATGTCCACATCGTCATACCCAGTGGTGGTTCTAGCTTGTATGGCTCCCTGGGCGAGCCCCCCCGTCAGCCCCCCCAACAACAACATAAAGCACCATTCTGCACTAACTGTCCTTTTTATTACAACACAAATAAATAATAAATCATTTAAAACGATATAAATATAAAAATATATTTAAAAAATAAGACTCATAAATATCAAAAAAGAAGTAACAAAGACAAATAGAAACAAATTGTAGTATATAAATACAAATAAAACAATAATGTAATTATTACCCCATTACCCTAACAAAAAACACACAAATAAAAGTAAATTGCACAAATCCTATATCACACAAATGGAATAACACACTTATAAAGAAGAGAACCTGATATTTACACTATTGCACTTCAAACAAGAAACACACAAACTAAATTGCACAACTAATTGCATTAGTACTGTACAAAGTTAGAGGTGCACTATTTGATAGATTCCCCCCGCTCCCCCTACCTCAGGCTTCCAGTGGGGAGACCTGAGGTCAACCTACCCCCACCTCCCTCCCCATCTCGTACTTCTGAGTGGGAGACCTTCCAGGCAGTAGCCTGCCTAGCTCACAAACTAGAATCAGGGCACCCACTCCGACAAGGTTAATTGACCCACAGTCCCACACGGTGACATGACATCATTGACGTTCAAATGAGCGATAGAAAACCAACTGTGCAAATGTCACCATTCCAAATGTATTTAATATATATAGATATATATATATTTTTTTTTTGTTGTATTTTTTTAATGGTGCGGGCGCCCCATACCGACACCGGCAAGATGCTGCCTATGTCGCCTATGCCTAAATCCGCCACTGGTCATACCCATCCTTCTCTCATCCTGGGATTTATATTATTACCAGTTTAGTACACAAGGGGGCGCCAAATCATGCTAAAAAGACCATTGGGCGTCTGTTAATATGCTAACAAAATTAGCACAAGTAATAGCGAATGTCCATAGAGGCTGCTAGCTAAATATGATGAGAGCAAACAAGAGACATTGCGCAAATGAACATGCTTGTCTGAAGGAAGAACTGTCTCTGAAGCAGCATGTGTACACACTGTGTCTGTATGGAGTCTGGAGTCTCTAGGGCAATAGGCCTGCCTGCTCTGCTTGGTGAAGATGGGGGAGGAGCAGACTGGCCAAGAATGGAGAGGAGAAAAAATGCAAGGAAATCAAAAGATCGCAGTGGCAACTGTACAAAGAGCTTTGACTTCTCAAACACGGCAGAAATCTTACACAATATGATTCCCCCTTAATTCAGTAACTTACTTTGATAACTAGCAAGTTAAACTTAGGGGTCACGTTAATGCAGAATTCTAAATATTTCACGCAGGAAAAAAAGAATGCATAAGAAATCTCTTGCTGTGTTTTGTAAATCAGATCTAAAATGCTTCTTATTGTAATTTCAGTCCATTTTTTTTGCTTCCGTTGCAATTGAATTCACGAACGGGCATTCTATCAGCAGACAGCACTCTGACTGATGTGTAGCTATTTTTCTCTGGTACTTTTCTCTGGTAAAATGCGAGATTAACTTTAGGAAATGTAGCTGGCTACATTCTTTCTGTGATAAACATTAGAAATATGACGGCCATGTATCGTTTTTGCAAAAAATGCTTTTTCATTGTAAGTTCATTTACTTGTGCGGCTGCAAACCAAATAGCATTGCACTTCTGTTGTCATCCGATGAAAATGAAGCTATTTTCTGCCAAATGTGTTGCACTAATATATTTTCTGTGAAGGAAAACTATAGTTGAACGTGCCTGTCAATACACAGCTGGACTCACCAGCTCCCGCTTTCTCCCATTGTGCTATTTACAAACAAACACGTAACTGTCTCATCTGTTCATGGGGAACTATGATAAGCTTCATAATGTAAAATAATGTGACCTGGGAAATGAAGAACGCAATCTGCTAACGTATAGCACGAGTTGACCTGCAGGTATGGACTTAAAAAGTGTCTGCAAATATGAAAATGTATTCAAAAAAAGTTTCAACGGTATTAAAAAAAACATCCCGTAGCTATTTCCAAATACCACGGTAAACGCTATATATGGTATACCGCTCAAGCCTAACTACCATGATTACAGATAATCTTGAATGAATCTTGAATAATGATGAGTGAGAAAGTTACAGACGCACAAATTTCATACCCAAAAAAATGCTAACCTCCCCTGTTATTGTAATGGTGAGAGGCTAGCATGTCTTTGGGGTATGATATAACATGCTAACCTCCCCTGTTATTGTAATGGTGAGAGGTTAGCATGTCTTGGGGGTATGATATGAAATGCTAACCTCCCCTGTTATTGTAATAGTGAGAGGCTAGCATGTCTTGGGGGTATGATATAACATGCTAACCTCCCCTGTTATTGTAATGGTGAGAGGTTAGCATGTCTTTGGGGTATGATATAACATGCTAACCTCCCCTGTTATTGTAATGGTGAGAGGTTAGCATGTCTTTGGGGTATGATATAAAATGCTAACCTCCCCTGTTATTGTAATGGTGAGAGGCTAGCATGTCTTGGGGGTATGATATAACATGCTAACCTCCCCTGTTATTGTAATGGTGAGAGGTTAGCATGTCTTGGGGGTATGATATAACATGCTAACCTCCCTGTTATTGTAATGGTGAGAGGTTAGCATGTCATGTCTTCCCCTGTTATTGTAATGGTGAGAGGCTATGATATGAAATGCTAACCTCCCTGTTATTGTAATGGTGAGAGGTTAGCATGTCTTGGGGGTATGATATAAAATGCTAACCTCCCCTGTTATTGTAATGGTGAGAGGCTAGCATGTCTTCGGGGTATGATATAAAATGCTAACCTCCCCTGTTATTGTAATGGTGAGAGGTTAGCATGTCTTGGGGGAATGATATAAAATGCTAACCTCCCCTGTTATTGTAATGGTGAGAGGCTAGCATGTCTTTGGGGTATTATATTTGTGCCTCTGTCACTTTCTCACTTCATTCAGGATTATCTGTAATCATTGGAACATCCACATTAATGCAGACGTTTTTAGAAACATATTCTATTATTATTTACAATAAAAGTGACTTCAAAATGACCCAATACATTATTTACCATTAATTTCTATTGGGCACAAAATAATCTGAAACACAACTGAAACAAACAGCAAATGTATCCAACAGATTTGTAGTCACAAGCTTGATGTAGTCATTGCGTGCTATGAATATGGGACCAAATACTTCACTTTTTACTACTTTAATACACATAAGTGAATCTGTCCCGATACTTTTGGTCCCCTAAAATGGGGCACTATGTACAAAAAAAGGTTGTAATTTCTATATTGTTCAATCGATATAGATAGAATTTTTTAAAATTACAATTAAAGCGGACACTCTACACTTTAACCTCATAGTGGTACCACTGTACCATTTCAAATCCAAAGTGCTGGAGTACAGAGACCAAAAAAAATACAAAAACTGTGTCACTGTCCCAATACTTTTGGAGCTCCCTGTAGATGCAGGGAAAGTGTTTACTGAACTCGCATGGGTATGATAAGCACTAGGCATGAATAGCATGGACGTTTAGGTATAGGAACCATTTTCTCCGCATCTTTAATGCTGTCATTTACAGTTTGTTCTTTATTTCAGAAGTTCTGCATGAGGAGCTCGACGTTCAGTGTTCTAAACACTAAGGAACACTCCTTACCAGAATCATTGACAGTGGTCCTTTCATTGACAGAGGTCCAAAGTTCTTTATCTGATGGTTCAGCATCTTCCCTGAGGACAGACCAAAATGAAAGTCAGGTATGATTTTCAATGGGTAAGTTCACTGCCAAGATCCTACAGTGCAAAAAGTGAAATCTAAGCAAGCCATAATATCTTATATTGAGTGATAAGCTAAATTATATAACGTCATTGGCCAATAATTTGGCTTATGTTAACCAAAAAAAAGGCATAATAGAAGTAATTTATCTCATTTCAATATTTTTTACCTTAATAACATTTACATTTTCGCAGACGCTCTTATCCAGCGAGACCTACAGTTGTGAGTGCATACTTGTTCAGATTTGTTCTCTTTTTCGTACGGGTCCCCCGTGGGTATTGAACCCACAAGCACCATGCTCTACCCAACTGAGCCACACAGGACCATATCTTGTATTAAGCCTTTTTTAAAGTTAAAATAAGCAAAATGATCTGCCAATGACGTTAAATAATTGAGCTTGGTAGAGAAAAACGAATAAAAAAATGGAAGTGAATTATCCCTCAATATATTATAGCTTGCTTTCGATTTCACTTCCTGCAGCGTAGCCACCACTGTAGCGACATTCAAATCTGTTTTTCATCCTTCCCCTAATACCCCTCGAATCAGCGACCGATTCAGTCCTCTCTGTACACTAGGTGACTGTATTCTCTGGTCAATCAATTATATTAATAAGTCAATTTTACTACCTGGGAGAAAAGAAAACCAGCAGCACTGCAGACCTTGAGGCCTGATTTTTGAATACGTCTGTTCCACGGCTGACACTCACTCAGTCTCAGGTGAGTGCTCTCTTTTCACACCCTTTGCCTCGGTCTTCTCATTTCTGACACCACGTCCTCTTCTCTGTTTCCTCTTTCTGCCTCTTCTTTTCTGTCCTTGGGAACCCGTTGCCTCAGCCTGCAGTTTCCCTCTCTGTATACAATATATATGATAGTCATAAAAATGCACAGTCTGACTCAAAGCCATGCCTTTTCATATGTTTTCTTTAATGAATTTAAATGTATCACACCTATGTAAAACTTCAAAACAAGGCGGATAAACATGTCGATAATACTAGATAGATAATACTAGACGGCGTAGACACTTATCCAAAGTAACTTACAGTATACAGTGACATCACATGATATTAACGTGTTATAAAAGTGTTATAAAAGTGGACACTTAATGATAGTGAGGGAGAGAAAGGGGAAAGATATAGTTGTCACATTTTTACATGAAGTAAAAACAAAAAACAAACAACAAAAGTAATGTCATTTCAGCCCAGTCCAAAGGCAACGCAGAGTTTGCCCCCCAGGTGGGGACAAAACTCACTCTGTTACAATGGTGCCGTGACTCAAGATTACAAATCGGCTGTAGCAGACTAATAGGGAGTGAGTGTAGTGGGTGTGGAACTAGCAGGCTGGAATTGGTAGCCGTCATGGGGTGATGTCACCCGCGCCGAGATGTCACGGCAACAATTTCTCATTGAGTAACAAGCTCCGTCTGTCAGCACGGTTGACTTCGGTGCCAAGGGTTGTGTACAGAGAGAGGATGAGATGGAACTCACTCGGTTACAGCAACATGTTGGTGCTCCATTTGCCTTCCAATCTGGGCCCATATTCCTAATGCTTCTCAGAGTCGGAATGCTGATCTAGGATCAGCTCCTCTTAGTTATTCTGATCTGAAAGGAAAAACTTATTCTAGATCCCTTCTACTCTGAGACACTTTGTGAATTACAGCCCCAGGTTTAGGAGAGCTATGGCCATACAATACAATGAAATATAGGGAAAGTGGTAGGAAGTTGTTGCCGTCCATCATTTTCTTAAAACCTCAAATTGCAGTGCCTTTAATATTGTCGTATCTATTGTTGATACCGGTATCACCTGTATCTCGTTCTTCACTTCTCCGCTCGTCTCTGATTGAGAATCCTGGAGAGGGCATGCCTCAGTGTGGGACACCTGCTCCTCTGTTAAGCATTCGGTTGAGTTTGGTTCTTTGTCATTGGCCATCTCATTTCCCCCTGAATCATCCACAGACCTTCTGTCCTCCACTGGGTCAACGTCCTTAACGGGTGGGTATTGACTGATCTCAGCCTGACTGTAGTCTTCATGGAGGGTATTCAAGTCAATGTCCTTAACGGGTGGGTATTGACCGATCTCGTCACTGTAGTCTTCAGTGGTCATGATGGAGTCTTCGTGGAGGCAATTCAGGTCAACATCCTTCATGGGTTGGTATTGACTGATCTCGTCACTGTAGTCTTCGTCGAGGCTATTCAGGCTATTCAGGTTCACTTCACTACTTATGCTGTTATCGGACTGCTGCAAGTCATGAGAGAATTCTTCAAAGAACTCTTCAATGCTCTTCAAAGGCCTGGCTGTGTTGTTAGAGCTTGGTTGTTGGCACCTTGTCATGACTCCTGCTTCATTGACATTTTCCCTACATTTACCATCTGCTGAAGAGAGTAATTCATTCATCATTACATCAGAACATTTCTCCCGACAAAGTTTTTTTGTTTTTAGGTGCATCTTCAAATCAGTATGGGATATAAAAGTCCTTGGACACACCGGGCACTTGTATGGGCCATTGTTGTTGTGCTTTAACATGTGCCTTCGCATATCCAGCATTCGAGCAGTAGTTTTCCCACACACATGGCACTTTCTGGAACAGTCTTTTGTGTGTCCTCTCAGATCATCTGGGAGCTGGAAAGTGTCCCCACAGTAAGGACACTTGTACTCACCAGGGACAGATTTGAGGTGGAGCCCGGTAGTAATGACTTCATCAGAACATTTCTCCCTGCAAGATCTTTTTGATCTCAGGTGCGATCTCAAATCAGCATTTGATATAAAAGTCTTTGGACATGCAGAGCACTTGTATGCTCCATTGTTGAAGTGAATTAGAAGGTGCCTTCGCAAACCCAGCATACGAGTAGTTATTTTCCCGCACACATGGCACTTTATGGAGCAGTCTTGTGTGTCTCCTTTCAGATCAGGTTTTTTGTCCCCTTCCAGATCAGGTTTTTTGTCCCCTTCCAGATCAGGTTTTTTGTCCCCTTTCAGATCAGGTTTTTTGTCTCCTTCCAGATCAGGTTTTTTGTCTCCTTTCAGGTCAGGTTTTTTGTCTCCTTCCAGATCAGATTTTTTGTCCCCTTCCAGATCAGGTTTTTTGTCTCCTTTCAGATCAGGTTTTTTGTCTCCTTTCAGATCAGGTTTTTTGTCTCCTTTCAGATCAGGTTTTTTGTCTCCTTTCAGATCAGGTTTTTTGTCCCCTTCCAGATCAGGTTTTTTGTCCCCTTCCAGATCAGTTTTTTTGTCCCCTTTCAGATCAGTTTTTTTGTCCCCTTTCAGATCAGGTTTTTTGTCTCCTTTCAGATCAGGTTTTTTGTCTCCTTTCAGATCAGGTTTTTTGCCTCCTTTCAGATCAGGTTTTTTGCCTCCTTTCAGATCAGGTTTTTTGTCTCTTTTTAGATCAGGTTTTTTTTTCAGATCAGGTTTTTGCTGTACAGTTCTCCCACAATAGTCATCACCATTTTCCTCACTATTATCCTTTTTGTTCATCTCACAGCCATGCTTCTGGTGTTCCTCTAAGTCCTCACTGAATTCAAAGTCTTGCCCACACTGGGTGCATTGATGTGGCATCTGCTCAATGTGAGATCGCATGTGTCTTGTCAAGCCCAGTGTGTCAGTGAAAGTCTTGCCACAGAAAGAGCATGCTTTGACGCGTTGGCTTCTCTTGTGAGAGCTGTTGGATGGCTCAGGAGTTAGAGAGTCCTGAGGTACACTCTCTGACCGTTCCTCTCTGTTCTGCCCTTTGGCCATATGTCCTCTGTGCTCCTCTGAGCGAAAGCCTCTTTTGTGAGAGCTGTTGGATGGCTCAGGAGTTAGAGAGTCCTGAGGTACACTCTCTGAGCGTTCTTTTCTGTTCTGCCCTTTGGCCATATGTCCTCTGTGCTCCTCTGAGCGAAAGCTTCTTTTGTGAGAGCTGTTGGATGGCTCAGGAGTTAGAGAGTCCTGAGGTTCACTCTCTGACCGTTCCTCTCTGTTCTGCCCTTTGGCCATAGGACCACTGTGCTCCTCTGAGTGAAAGTTCTGTATGGGCTGTTGCAATTCCTCCTCCCTCTTATGAGATGATGGACAATGAGGAGAAGGACGGACTCCACCTAGTGTTGAAAAGAGAGAAGTGAGCAAGACATCTCCATATTGACATGAACTCAATCAAAGTAAAAGAGCACAAGACAGATCTGGTGCTTGATAAAAAAATAGAATAGACCACAGTTGAACAAAGCTCAATAAAGTGAAGGGATACAGAACTTTCCTAAAAATAAAGAACAAGGTACTGCAGCCTTATAGATGCAGAGAAAGTGTTTACTGAACTCGCAATGGAATGATAAGCACTTAGCTACTCTCACAGCAGAATATCATGGACATTTAGGTCTAGTAACCACTTTCTTTGCATCTTTAAGCCTGTCATTTCTAGTTTCTTCTTCTTTATTCAGGAGTTTTGTCTCTCTAAGGAGCTTGATGTTCATTGCTCTACACTCACTAAGGAACTTCTCTTACCAGACTCATCGACAGTGGCCCCTTTGTTGACAGTGGTCCAAAGTTCATTATCTGATGGTTCGGCATCTTCCCTGAGAAGAGTCCAAATATTAAAGTCAGTTATGATTTTCAATCGTCGAGTTCATTGCCAAGGTCCTACCCAGCAAACTGAGAACATTCCCAGAACATAAAGCTAGGGTTTATAAATAACATTAGGTTAACATTCCAAAAACATTGAAATTAATGTTTTTCATACGTTTTTTGTTGTTGTTCAGAAAACGTATTAAATGAAATACCCATGGAATGTTCTAACATTCACAAAAATGTTGTGCACAACATCTGTAACTACCACCACAGAACATTCCCCAAACGTTCTCCAGGTTATGTAATAACAACATGTACCAGTAATGTTTTTCAGAACATAGTGAGGCAGCAAAATATAAGAGCAACGTTCTGGGAACGTTCTTGCAACAGCAGGCGAATATTTTATACAAACATTGTATAATCATCAGTACAACTGGACAATTTTTGTGTTATGAGAACATTTGTGGCAACCTAACAAATATTCTGGGAACTTTCATAGAACCAATTTAGTTTGCTGGGTAGCCAATACTGTAGGGGCCTTCAAAATCTGGGTTTTGAGGTCTGCACCACTGTTGGCTTTCATCCTTCCCCTAAGACCCCTCGAATCAGGGACCGATTCAGTCCTCTCTGTACACTAGGTGAATGTATTCTCTGATCAATCAATTATATTAATAAGTCAATTTACTACCTGGGAGAAAGTAAAACCAGCAGCACTGCAGACCTCGAGGCCTGGATTTGAATACGTCTGTTACACAGCTGGACACTCACTCCGTTTCAGGTGACCGCTCTCTTTTCACACCCTTTGCTTCAGTCGTCTCATTTCTGACACCACGTCCTCTCCTCCATTTTTTCTTTCTGCCTCTTCTTTTCTGTCCATCTTTTCTGTCCGTTGCCTCGGCCTGCAGCTTCCCTCTCCTTATGATCAGCTTTAGCGAGGTCTTGGGCAATGACATATCGCTAATGTCAAGCGTATGTACTCCAACCTTTTCGATCTTTAACCTTGTGATACCAGGTCCCATTTTCTGTCCTTTCTTTCTGCCTCTCTTTTTCGGTACCTGGGAACTCGTCGCCTCAGCCTGCACTATCCCTCTCTTTAGGGTCAGTGTTAGTGATGACTTGGGTAGCGGCGTGTCGCTTACGTCCAGTGTGTCTGTTTCAATCTGCTCGTTTGCAACACCACGTCCTCGTCTCCGTTTCTTCTTCCTGCCTCTTCTTTTCGGTCCTGGGCGTCTCGTCGTCTCAGCCTGCAGTCTCCCCCTCCTTAGAATCAGTGTTAGCAAGGACTTGGGGAACGGCATATTGTTCATGTCAAGCCTGTTCAAACGCAGTACAGGCTGACGGCGCAGACAGGCAGCTGTCAAGCGGCTGGTTTTCAGCCCGCTGCGTGTCTGAGGGCAGAGAAGAGCTTCTTCTCTCCTAGTCTCTTTGATCGACTCTTTGACGATTGTCTTGCGTTTAACCATTATATCAGTGGCGTCGTCTATAGTCTCGACCTCGACCTCCACAGAAGCAGAACCAGCTGGTGGCTTTACAGTCCAGACCCTACAATCTGCAATTCGGCAGTCCCAGCTCATCTCTGGTTCATCACATGGGAAAGGGCTTTGATATCCCTGCATGGTGGGATAGGACTGTCTCTCTGGGCCAGCTTGGTAAGAGGCACTTTCTTCCTTCACAGAGGTAGGGGAAGACAGTGAAGAGAGGATGTAGTCACCACCAGTGGACCTTAGAGCTAGAAACAAGGAGAGCATCACGAGTAAACATCAGGAATAACTATTGAGATCAATGATAACTTTTTTTTTCTTCATTTCCTGCATTTCCTCAGTTCTACCCATAAATATAGAAATTCAGGCAAACAGGCAAGTCAATTATTTCCAAATCCTGTACCCCACCTACCATTGGTGTCTAACTGTTTTCCATTTTTATGGTGATGGAGGAGAGCCTGTAATGGCTCAGGGTGAGCCACAGACTGCACACACTCCTCTAAGAGAGCAGGGGCCAGGTTGAGCCACGATGCAGTCTAAGAGGTGGAGAAAGTAAAAATGGCGTTTCAAGGTCTTGACGGGAATCAAAGGCACTTTGGGCCAAATAATTACTTGAGATCCGCATGCATACTGGGTATGGTGCGCAAGCACAGGTTTGTATTTGATTGCTAACAATCAATGTACAAATTCTATTAAGTAGCAGTCTACATTAAAACCACGGACAACATTTCAAACTCCAAGACGTGTTCATTATTTGTGGGATATATGTCAAGTGCAGTGAAAATGCTACATTTCGTTTTCAGTTGTATCAGAACAACCAGAAATTGTAGCAACCGATAGCATACCATAAACTTTTTGCATTCATCCCACTTTCACACTGACATGTAAGTAAGTACTTGAGTACTCAAACACAGAAATGCTTTCAAATGCCCATCCGTAATGCATTTCTCAAATGATGTACAGTACAATAATACCTGTTTAATGTTTGGAGGAGGAAGCAGTTTCTCCAGTCTGGAAAGGAACTCCCACACAAGAATCTGCAGTGTTGAGTCATACTTGGGGCCAAACTCCTCTGGAAAAACATTCTAAAATACAGGACAAGCAGATGACAGTCAAAAGTACATACATACATCAATGTATATCTCTATTAACACAAGCCTAGAAATATGGTTATTGGGTTGCTATTCATGGGGTGGGGGGGGGGGGATGAGTTCCATTGAAATGAATGGCTCACTGGCACCAGATTGGAATAGGAAGCAATGAAATGCAATCATTTCACTTTCCCCCAGCATATTTTGACACTGGCCGTGTCCAAAATCTGTCTCGCCTACTACTTACTAAAACAATACACTGTGTACTAATCATACTACATGCTAATTAGAACCTACTGTTACGTAAAAACGAATGCAGTAAGCAACAAATATCAACGTACCAGGCGTATTCATACTGAGAAAACCTCACCTAATGTTCGATTGAGTCAAATCCTGCTGTGGGTTAATTTTGATACAGCGCATCACCTTATCTTGATTATCTTCCTCAATCGTGTGCAGCGAATTCTACTAAGACGAAAAGCCGCAATGAGTATGACATCCTGGTGTTTTAAAATATACTACATCTTTTGAACACCTGACCTAGGTTCTGTTAGCAATGAGGCCTCCCTAGTGCACTCGCGATGGCCGACGCTTCATTTTGCACGCTTTGAATTTCAAAGCCATATCAGATATCTTGACGGTAAAATTGTGTGCTTTGAGCTCAATAATGATCGTTGGGAAATACAAAAGTTATACCTAATTGCATTTTGAAATGTTATACACTCACGGGGGGGTGGGGTGGGACATTACAGAACTCACTCATTACAGCAGCTGGCTCCAGCGAAACAGGAAGGTACAGCGGCAGGGCAGACAGTTTTATTACAGGAATCATGAGGATTATGCAATTTACTGTTGATCAAATTCATGGTTTTATCCGCCCCAAATATAGGACGTTTTGATTGAGGTGACCAGGTAGAATGTGAAGCTCGCAGCAGTTTCATTCCAAGTGCCAATGCCGTTTAGCAAACTCCAGGGGACTCATTTATCAATATTACGTCGTAAATATTCTAAAACAATACATACGGAAGGAATTTAGAATATTCGTATGCATAGTGATTTATCAAACAATCCTAGGAGCGTCATACACACACACACACACACAGGTGGTAGATTACCATTGTTTTCAGCCCCAGTGCTTGTGCACAGCCTTTGCCATTTGCATTTTGAAACTCCCATAGTTAACCATTATATGATGAAAATCATCCCTTTTAAAGCCCGTTGTGAATATACAACCCCGTACCATGAAATACAATGGCTCAACCACAAAAAGAAAATATTTCTGTTGCTGTTGATCCAAGACTGTAATAAAAGCTGCTAGTGTTAGAGGTTAACATTTTACTTGGCTCGCTCAGTTGTGGCTTGACCAGGAAAAGTAGAAACATAGTGTGGGAGATAGTAGGAATTGCAGTGAATGCTGCCTCTTCAGAATGCCGGTCAGCATTGGAGAAAAAGTAAAGTGGTTTGATCTTAAAGTTAAATGCCAAAAAGGCACTAATAGGCACGAGTAGTGCCTTAGGTCCAGTACATCACTGGGGCCAAGCTTCCTGCCATCCAGGACCTCTATACCAGGCGGTGTCAGAGGAAGGCCCGAAAATGTTCAAAGACTTCTGCCATGCTAGTCATAGACTCTTCTCTCTGCTACTGCACGGCAAGCTGTAACGGAGCGCCACGTCTAGGTCCAAGAGGCTTCTAAAACAGCTTCTACCCCCAAGCCATAAGACTCCTGAACATCTAATCAAATGGCTACCCAGACTATTTGCATTGCTGCTACTCTCTGTTATCATCTATGCATAGTCACTTTAATAACTCTACCGACATGCACATATTACCTCAATTACCTAGACTAACCTCTACCCCCGCACATTGACTCTGTACCGGTACCCCCTGTATATAGCCTCACCAGTGTTATTTTACTGCTGCTCTTGTAGGTATTTTTCTTAAAACTGCATTGTTGGATAAGGTCTTGAAAGTAAGCATTTCACTGTAAGGTCTACTACGCCTGTTGTATTCGGCGCATGTGAAAAATAACATTTTATTTGAGTGAGATTAGCCTACGAGATACGGCAGTAGTTCAAAACACTTTTCCGGTTACTGTACCACCAACTGAATTGTGCTCTGCCCGGAGTACCCCTGAAGTACCCCCTAATGTGCATTTTACCAGTAAGCCTATGGTCTTATGAATCTTCTCTAGTACCCCCCAATGGATTGATCAAGTACCCCCAGGGCTCCTAGTACCCCTGGTTAGAACCACTACTGTAAGGGATACTACTGGGGGCCATCGCAAGTTCAGGTTGAAGGTAAGGATACAGCACATCAATTTCATTCAATTCATATTTATTGGTCACGATATTGAAAACAAACTGTTTTTTCGTTGTCCTGTGTTTAAAACAAGTAATTGTAGGCTAATGATTCGGAACAAAATGAATCAAACAATAACACGACAATGTCATTAATACACATAAAAGCACGTCTTATTGCAGAGAGTGACTCGCAGAGATCCAGTCCCCGTGCCACCCGTGGGGAGTTAACTGGTGACAGTGCCAACCAGGGGAAGTCAACTCGTGCCAGTGCCACATCAAGGCGGGAACCAACGGTGCCGGCTGACACGGTCCTGAAAAAAAAAAGACGACATCAATAACTCCATCCTCTAAATAAACAATCAATTGAGTCAGGCATTAAATAACATAAATGATTCACTAAAGCAACTGGTCACATGTGCAAATCCAATGTTCATTGGATTTTTAAAAAAATCATCTAAAATACAAAATGTAATTATTGTCAGTTCGGTCCACCTGCTGTAGAGGGAGGCCAGGCTTGATGGACATATTTTGGAGCACACTACAAGCCATTACAATATGGCAAAGCCTTTTCTGGTCAATATCGGGGCGGCAGGTAGCCTAGTGGTATGAGCGTTGGACTAGTAACCGAAAGGTTGCAAGAACGAATCCCCGAGCTGACAAGGTAAAAAAAATATGTCGTTCTGCCCCTGAACAAGGCAGTTAACCCGCTGTTCCTAGGCTGTCATCGACAATAAGAATTTGTTCTTAACTGACTTGCCTAGGTAAAATTAAAAAAATATTGCAATGCACCCCCCCCCACAGAAGACAAGCACAGGCCCTTGAGCATGGACCTTGTAAGTGCATGGGCCGCCATCATTAGTGGGGTAGGAAATTAACACCGCCAAATGAGGGTAGATTTTGTCTTTGGCGGTTAGAAAGTATATTTCACACGCCACGTGGTCACACAGAGTTGTATTATTTTTATCCAAAGCCCACATGTAGAAGGCTTTGGCTCTTGTTTCTTGGCCAGTTACATGGTTTTGTTCACATGCCAGGTTGTTTTTCAATGTTCATTTGCTGCAACAGTCTGCTGCTTGGAAGACATCTCGCAGTCTGAGATTTGTTTTTAAATCAAGTTACCCAAGTTACCACAGTAGCAGCCTGTTCCTTGAAAGGCCAGCTGAAACATTTTTTGTCTCATCTAATGATTGTGCTTGACTGAGAATGGATCACTACCAAAAACTTCTATTCATTAACTTTTAGTCTTAAGATTTCTACTTGGGAGCACATCGTGTACTTGTGAAAAATGTCAGCGTAGAGCCCTGAGCTATGATAATAAATAAGTCATATCACTCAGCATTTTGCGGCAGGGCAGGCACTTTGTTGATTCTTGATGTTCAGTTGTAGACGTTCTTGATGTTCTTGTTTTTATCATTGGATCTAAAATGATTTATTTTAAACATACATTGGTTAAAGTCATAAAAATGAAATGAAGCAATACCCCATTACGTCTTACTAGTAGTACATGTATTGCCTTTGAAACATTAGAAAGTGTGCTCATCCATGTTTTTGTGGTTTTCTTTGGTGTAATTATGGAAAAAACATTTTGTCTGATAAAAAAAAATCTGAGTGGCTGGTGGATTTGTTTTCATATACCTGCCACAGTGGCTGGTGGACCAAAAAGTTAATTTCCCACCATTGTCATCAGCCAGGGTTTTAACAGATAACCTCGGTCTCCTACAAAGAGAGAGAACCATTAGGACAAATCAAGTTGCTTTAGCAAATGTCACATATACTTCAAATGAGTAGGCAACACTCACCAACAAGCCATCCATCCTCAACAGCTCCCTCCTGTAAGTGAAGGCCGTCATTGCTGTTCTGCAGAATGAGCGAGTCTTGTGTTCCACCTGGCCACCACATTCAGTAGCGTCTTTTGGGCATCACATGTGACATTCATTGCGCGGAAAACATTTGTGTTCATAGTTGAACCCGTTTTGGGATGGTGCTTTTATGGAGATGTGGGTATCATCTATTGCTCTGATCGTATGAGAAACCGTTGATGGAAAACAAACCCCTCTTGACTTCAACCTTTTGTGCGACGGTGTCTGGAACTTGGATGCAACTGTAACCCTTGCTGATGATTACATCCAAAACAGCTGGCATGAATCAGCTCATCTAGGATGGTGAGATGCCAAACCAATGGCAAGCTCCAGCTGAAAAATGCTGTTGCCAAAAACCAGAGAGTGGATAGCACTTGGATGTGCACCGGAATGGCATGCGTTTTATTTGTTTGCCTTTCTAAAGTAGGTATTAAATCTGGGCATAAATCCAATTGGCTTTGGGAAATGAAATCTGTAATTCCTGCAATATAAAAAGTCCCACCCGCCTAAAAACACGCTCTCTGCGAAATGCAGCATGTGACACATTTTCCAACAGAGCGAGATCAGCCATCTCCCATTCGATTCCCCATTATCTCAGTCTTTTATAGTATTTCAACAATGGTTTCACATGTCCCTCTAATTTGACAATGTATTGTACTTTGTATGGATTACTATCGTAACAAATGTGGTCAAATTATATTAAACAAAAATATATATAGAGCACACAGATTAGTTTCCCTGAGTTTGTATCTGACAGTTTGGGCAGAAATTCTTTGGATGTGCAAACCCACAGTCTAATAAGCTTTCTGGGTGGCTGGTCTCAGACGATCCCGCAGGTGAAGAAGTCGGATGTGGAGTTCCTGGAATGGCGTGGTTATATGTGGTCTGCGGTTGTAAGGCCGGTTGAACGTACTGCCAAATTCTCTAAAACGACATTGGAAGTGGCTTATGGTAGAGAAATTAACATAAAATGATCTGGCAACAGCTCTGGTGGACATTCATGCAGTCAGTATGTCAATTGCATGCTCCCTCAAAACTTGAAACATCTGTAGCATTGCGTTGTGACAAAACTGCACATTTTAGAGTTGCCTTGTGTCGCCAGCACAAGGTGCACCTGTGTAATGATCATGCTATTTACCCTGTAAGTAGACTATGGACAAGGTAAACCAATGTCACTATCCCTTTAATTGTTGCCCTAATAGTGGTAAGTGAACCCAATGCCTGATTTATGAAGGTCAACACCCTCTTTGTTTGTGAGTTCTTTGCCTTTTCCCATGGTGATGGATGACAAAGGGACTTTACCTGTTACCACATTTTTATACCACAGTGAAAAAGGGGGGCCATGGAAGGCCACAACACAGTTCCTTAAGGTGAGATTAACTTTAAAAAGTAGAATGTTAATGCTGATTTTATGCACAAGCTTCTGAAGCTAAGATATGATACAGCAATATCCATTACATCCACATGTTACGGATATCATAAAAGATACTGACAAGGAAAAGAGAAAAAAACAATAAGTCTTGTAGTCGAGTCACTAAACCTCGACTCCGAGTCCAAGTGCTCAGGTCAGTAGGTCTGAGTTTACAAGCTTCTCTTCTAGTTTTCTGTTACATATTTGACATTGCGCCACCCACTTTGCAACAGCTGCTGGACAAACATTTCAAAGCAAAACAAATGATTCAGGGTTCTTTAGATTTGGCTCGGATTTGGTAGAATAAATCTGCCCAGCAACAACTACTGGCGGGAAGATTTTCATGTGAGCATTGGAGTAACGCAAAGATTTTCCTCCCTGCCCAATGGTCATAATTGCCTGCAATATGCAATAGCCTATGAAACTAATTAAGTCATTCAGGTTCACACACATTTTATTTTAACAATGTTGAATAGTTGTGTCAAATCAATAAGGATATTTTGAAGGGATAAATGGTCTCCATACGGAATTGGCTATTGCGCCTGTCAGATCGATGAGATTATTTTTGCAATAATTGTAACAGCTTCTCAGCTACATGTTTGTAATCGCCCACTGATATTTGTGGATGTTTTTTTGTTTATTGCAGAGTGAAAACTAAAGGGAGACTTGTCAGAAGAAACCTGCTATGGGATGCAGGGGGGGAAATTGAGAGAGCAGAGCGACAAATTGAAATACTTTTTTTTCTCTAGGAGAGAGAGAAACAAATAGCTAGACTGTTGTTTTACAATTAAACTCAATACTATTGTTTTCAATTTCGTAAAGCAGTTTGTGTTTCTTAACCAGGTGTGGCTACCCAATAAGCACTGGGTCCATTCCATCAGCCCCATTGTGACGAATGACGTTGTTTTGATAGCTCCACTATATATACATAAGTATTAGTGGATTTGGCTATTTCAGCCACACCTATTGCTGACAGACGTATAAAATCGAGCACATGACCGTGCAATCTCCATAGACAAACATTGGCTGTAGAATGGCTTTACTAAAGCACTCAGTGACTTTCAATGTGGCACCGTTATAGGATACCACCTTTCCAACGAATCAGTTGGTCAAATGTTTTGCCCTGCTAGAGCTGCCCCGGTCAACTGTAAGTGCTGTTATTGTGAAGTGGAAACGTCTAGGAGTAACAACAGCTCAGCTGCAAAGTAGTAAGCCACACAAGCTCAAAGAACAGGACCGCCGATTGCTGAAGCGTGTTGCGCGTAAAAAATAGTCTGTCCTCAGTTGCAACACTCACTACCGAGTTCCAAACTGCCTCTGGATGCAACATCAGCACTTACCTATTCATCAAGTGCATCATAAAAATGGGTTTCCATGGCCGAGAAGCCGCACACAAGCCAAAGATCACCATGTCCAATGCCAAGCGTCGGCTGGAGAGGTGTAAAGCTTTCTGCCATTGGACTCCGGAGCAGTAGAAACGCATACTCTGGAGTGATGAATCATGCTTCACCATCTGGCAGTCAGATGGAGGAATCTGGGTTTGGTGGATTCCAGGAGAATGCTACCTGCCCCAATGCATAGTGCCAACTGTAAAGCTTGGCGGAAATTGAATAATGGTCTGGGGCTGTTTTCATGATTCAGGCAAGGCTTCTTAGTTCCAGTGAAGGGAAATCTTAATGTTACAGCATACAATGACATTCTAGACGATTCTGTGCTTCCAAATTTGTGGCAACAGTTTAGGAAAGGCCCTTTCCTGTTTCAGCATGACAATGCCCCTGTGCACAAAACGAGGTCCAAACTGATATGGTTTGTTGAGATCGGTGTGGAAGAACTGGACTCGCCTGCACAGAGCCCTGACCTCAACCCCAAAAAACACCTTTGGGAGGAATTGGAATACCGACTGCGAGCAAGGCCTAAACGCCCAACATCAGTGTCCGACCTTTTGTTGCTGAGTGGAAGCAAATCCCTGCAGCAATGTTCCAACATCAAGTGGAAAGCCTTCCCGGAAGAGTGGAAGCTGTTATAGTAGCAAAAGGGGGGACCTACTTCATATTAATGCCCATGATTTTGCAATGAGATATTCGACGAGCAGTTGTCCACATACCTTCTGGCATGTCAGGCTCTACGTGGCTACGTTAGTGTCAACTATGAGTAGCTACCACAAGAGATTGGACTTCTGTTAACATTATGTCCTTGTTAACAATGGACCCTGTGTGAATTGGGTATCCCATGATCATACTACCAAATTCACACAAGGTCCATGGTGACAAACGACTAAAGGTAGATATTTAGCTGTTATGGAAAACTGTTTGTCAACAACTGGAAAATAACTATCTACTTCCGGGGCGGGGACAAAGTACACTGTGTACCGGTTTCATAGCTAGCTAGTTACTTCCCTCATTGTAACGTTAAAGGGTAGGTAGCATGAGCTTTTACTAGGGGTGTGCCGAACTTGTCATACTCATATTCATAATCTTATACGTTTTTACAGTGCCTTCGTAAAAAATTCAGACCCCTCGACTCCCCCTCCCCAAAATAATTACATTATTCTAAAATTGATTAAATTAAAAAAATTACCTCAATCCACACACAATACCCAATAATAACAAACCAAAAACAGGTTTTTAGAAAATAAAATAAAAAATAACTTATTGAAATAATTATCCAGACCCTTTGCTTATGAGACTCGATATTGAGCTCAGGTGCATCCTATTTCCATTGATCATGCTTGAGGGAGATGACCAAGAACCTGATGGTCACTCTGACAGAGCTCCAGAGTTCCTCTGTGGAGATGGGAGAACCTTCCAGAAGGACAACCATCTATGCAGCATTCCACCAATCAGGCCTTTATGGTAAAGTGGCCAGACGTGGCCCACAATGCACTATTTCTCAACATCATATGGAGAACCAGTGCTACTTAGCTAGTTCCAGCTGGCTAACGTCAGTTACTAGCCATGCTAGCATGTAATTACATTCCAAACCAAGTGTTGGCGCTGGTGAGCTATGTACATCAACGAAAAAAGTATTTTTTCCCCATGTGCGTTTGGTAGTGGTAGTCGAGCGAGAGTTCTAATAGCTTTCAGTCATTTGTAGCTAGTACTGTAATACTAGTACTAGCACTGTAATACCAACAAAGACTGGGTTACTCATTTGTGGCCTAAAATGAAAAGCTAGCTTTGAAGTGGGACCGGTTTGTTTGGTTCAAGCAAGTGAATTGGAGAATGGAAACAGTGAGCACGTCTACTGCATGCCGTTCCTCATTTCACCGCAGAGGACTTTGATTGCTTAGTACAACCAGTGGAAGGCAGGATTCGGAATGAGACTGACTGAAACCAGGAACTGTGCCGAGCGTGAATGTGAAGCCTGCAACCTCTCTACATCGCTAGTGTCAGCATTGATGGAGATAAACCAGATCAATTCAATGTGGATTTACATCACTATATCGCTATTGGGTTAGCTAACTCTCCCTCTGAAGGCCTCTCCTTGGCTCTTATTTAACTCAGTCGTCAATTGATAAGTCTCCTCTCTCTACTTTTTATCTGCTGGCTTTTTTGTTGTGTTCTGTGGGTCCCTGCCTGTGCTAGACTAGTTGTTCTCTGGCTTACTACTTAGCTATGTCGACCGTGGTGGTTGGCTAGCTAGGCTAGTTAGCTGGTTAGGCTAGCTAGTAGGCTAAAGTAAACTTCAGCTGGCTGGCTTGCTGGATAAGATAACTGCATATACCGGTTACATTATTTGATAACTGGTTAGATTTTATTTATTTAACTAGGCAAGTCAGTTAAGAACAAATCCTTATTTTACAATGACGCCTGCCCTCCCCTAACCCGGACGACGCTGGGCCAATTGTGCGCCACCCTATGGGACCCCCGATCGCGGTCGGTTGTGATACAGCCCGGGATCGAACCAGGGTCTGTAGTGACGCCTCTAGCACTGAGGTGCAGTGCCTTAGACATAAAAAAATTACATTTCGCAAACTTTGGTTTACTTTAATGAAGGTGTAAGCTAGGTGTTGATTGCAACTGGCTGACTCACGCAGTGCTAACGTTAGCAGGTTGGTAGGGCGAATGTTAGCAGGCTACTTGGCTAGCAACCTTAAGCTGATTTGTATCAAATTGCATTGGGACTTTTGATGCGCATACTAATGCAAATCCATATGTTACATTTATGCTACCTACCCTTTAACAGAAATCAAAACTCTCACGGTAGCTACCCTTAGTTGATGCTAATGTAGCCACGTAGAGCAACGTAGCTATCAAAACAAGTCCTTTGTCACTATGGGGCAACAATAGACCCCATGCATACTGGGTAGCCACACAGGCCAAATCAAATAGTTGACTGGTGATTATGGGGAAGCAAGAGTCGCTTGTGTGATGTGAAGCATATGATCGGAGGCGGAGCGGAGCCTGTCTGCCCCAGTCATTGCTTGCTTCAGTGCAGCTCACCAGCTGATGTGTTTCCGCACCCTTCCCACTGCTAGAGAACAGAACCCTCGCTGCTCTGCACACCCAGTGCTGCTAATATTCTGCTTATCATAGTAGCCTATTCAGTTCAAGTGCAAATATAAGTCACTAATGGTCGAGTCACAAGTCCTGAAAATCGGGACTCAAGTACTACAACACTGTCAATTATAGACCATATAAAACCTTGATGAACGTCAGCTATACTGAGAAAGTTTCAAGATCCGACGAAAGGTGCAACCTAAAAAAAAACGTCATGAATGTAACATTTCCTGTCCCATTCACCCCCTATCTTTACAAGACTGTAGAACATGCAAACAAAATCAACTTGGTTTGGATTGTTTCATTAACATCTCATCTTTTGTAACTAATACTGGGAGACAGCTGTGTGTGGAAAAACAAGCTCAGTGAGCCCTGTCTAAAAGCCATGAAATGTGATTGTCTGAAAATTCTTTTTTGAGACTACTGTGTAATGGTCAGAATTCATGGAATTTCCTACTGAAAAACATATCAAATAAAGCCTGAACTCCAACATATTGACTTCAAGGATAATTATGACATGGTTTCATTTGGAAATTAACTTTATTTGTGCATGCTCAGATGAACTTTTACACGGACACAGCCACTGACCTGGAAGAAGAGTTCCCTCTCCTTTGGCTCCTCCATTAGGGTTTCAATCAGCTTCGTGAAGCTCGCCTCTGATGCTTCCACATTTGGATCTGAAACCTGCAGCAAGAATGCACAGTGGATAAATATAGCAACATAGGTTAATCCTTTACAATGTTTATCCATAATGCCATTTAGCAAATATACTTACAGCCTTACATACTGTATACTTAGTATTTTGAGGCGAATGTGGGAATAAAACCCACATTATAAGCACGGTGATCCATATTACAAGGACCACACTCCAACCAACTGAGCATTTGAATCACGATTCCTTCTCTGAGTAGTGCTCACCTCTCCCTTATGATTGGAGACACAGCTCCTCATCCTGTTCAGGTGTGGCTGAACGGTGTCAGGGCGACACAACTCATCATCACAGCGACATAACTCTAGGACCAGCTGTCAATAAAATGAGAATTGAGTATTCATGGCAACAGGTGTCTGTGTGATCGTTGAGTTTAATGTTGAAGTAGATTGAGGTTTCCCCTAGATACTTATCTAAGGTAAATCTTGCGTTTCCTTCAATAAAGCTTCAGATTGGACGGTACACTGATCCTAGATCTGTGCCTAGCGGTAAATTCTACATCTTTCCCTCTTGTCACCCCCACTCACCCGTGCTCTTAGTCCCAGGAGGAGCTGGACCCTCTCTCTGTAACTCATTAGCTCCGGGACTATTTCCAACACGGTGGTGGCAAACTCCTCCAGCAGCCCATAGTCCATGATGTCTCTCCGCTCGATCACCTGCCACAGAGCTGCACACACCAGCCGCAGTGGCGGAACAAAAAGACGCAGAGACGACAGAGGAAGAGGGGGACCTAGAAGAGAAGATGATGTGCATTCAAACATAACTTGAATGAAAGAGCAAGCTAGCTACTATAACTTGGGCAGTACTGTATATAATGCCCCAACCCTTTCTGCATTTGTTCACACCCCTTTCCAGCTCTTCTAGATACAGGCAGGTGTAAACAACAGTACCCTCCCTCCATGTCAGATATATAATGAGTAACAGTGGGAGGGAACACCTTTTTGGAATAAATTTGAACCTTGATCAACGAGGAAGCCATAGAGAACCTATTAAATTATTAGAATTCCTAATTCTATGGAGGAAAATACAGTATATAACTACACACATTACACTAGGCTACACACATTACACTAAAAAAACATTACTGTCTGAGCTGCACAACATTTCTAATGACGCATATTCTTGAGTTCTTATACTAATGCATGCTTTTATATCTGGTTATGGGTATTTTATTAAATTGGTTATGGTTTAATTAAACACGTTCCACTGCTCAAGCCAGGGCCCAGCTTCAGCTTCAGGCTGAAGAAATGGGGAAGGGCTATAGTTCTGACGTGCAAAACGACTGGCCAAAATCTATAACTGACCCTTACCTTAACAAACCCTTAACCTTGACCCTAACCAAATGTTTTACCAATTCTCTGATTAAATATTTAATTAAGGTCCGTATATGCCACTAAATAAACCATCTTTGTTATAGCACATTTCCGCGAGAATACTGGCAAAGATGGTGGTTGGCTAGCTAGCTAGCTAGCTTGAAATTGAAGCAGCAATGCAGACTGGAACATGTCACCCATACAGTTAATTGCAATATATTAATAATTTACCCTGTTCCTCCCGGAGCGTTTGCATTTTATGCTTTCGTAAACATTAGCTACACCAAAAACAGTGGATCTCTTCACAGATCTGTCCGTGAAAATCTTGTTTACAGCATCACACGGTGCATAGTACGACATTAATAACGCCTGTTTTTCTGTACCATGTTATCATCTTCAACGTTACAAATGTTTAAGCTACACAATTGTTATTTGTAATATGTCCTATATAATGATACGTTAAATTCTGCAACGGTGTTTATGTAGATAATCGTTTAAACAAATGGTTCAAACTGCAGGCAAAATTGTAGAAAGACAAATGGGGGCCTTACAAACACGTGATTTTTAAGTGCGGAAAATGTGATTTAAAAAGACGAGGGAAAACGTGAGTGAAGATTTGTTTTTCGGGTGTAAAATAACAAATTGTGGATGACGAGGAAAATCCGTAAAACGATCTTGCAGGTAAATTGTAAAATTGAGAATACTTCATTCCAGGCAGTCAGTTTACCACATAGCTGGGGTGGTCTCATGATGCATATTCTGTTGCAAAAACGTTCGTCTCTTGCAAAACGTTTTGCAACAGAAACCGTTGACACAAAATGCTGTTGAGTTCCGTTTTGTTCTTAAACGGAAGTTGTAGTTCAGTCTTGTAGTCCAGTCTTGTCTGCCCCCCGCTTTCAAGGTTCAATTCAGTGGTGGAAAAAGTACCCAATTGGAATACTGGAGTAAAAGTAAAGATGCCTTATTAGAAAATGACTCAAGTCAAAGTCACCCAGTAAAATACTACTTGAGTAAAAGTCTAAAAGTATTTGGTTTTAAACATATTGAAGTATCAAAAGTAATTACTAACACTTTACTTTTGATACTTAAGTATAAATCATTTCAAATTCCTTATATTAAGAAAACCAGATGGCACTACTCTTTAAAAAATATATATATTTACTGATAGCCAGGGGCACACTTACAAAGGAAGCATATGTAAGAATGCTGTTCATTGAATACAGCTCAGCATTTAACACCATAGTGCCCTCCAAACTTGTCATTAAGCTCGAGACCCTGGGTCTCAACCCCGCCCTGTGCAACTGGGTCCTGGACTTTCTGACGGGCCGCCCCCAGGTGGTGAGGGTAGGAAACATCTCCACCCCACTGATCCTCAACACTGGGGCCCCACAAGGGTACATTCTCAGCCATCTCCTGTACTCCCTGTTCACCCATGACTGCGTGGCCATGCACGCCTCCAACTCAATCATCAAGTTTGCAGACGACACTACAGTGGTAGGCTTGATTACCAACAATGACGAGACGGCCTACAGGGAGGAGGTGAGGGCCCTCAGAAAGTGTGGTGTCAGGAAAACAACCTCTCACTCAACGTCAACAAAACAAAGGAGATGATCGTGGACTTCAGGAAACAGCAGAGGGAGCATTACATTTACATTTAAGTCATTTAGCAGACGCTCTTATCCAGAGCGACTTACAAATTGGTGCATTCACCTTATGACATCCCCCGATCCACATCAACGAGACAGGAGTGGAGAAGGTTAAATGTTTTAAGTTCCTCAGCGTACACATCACGGACAAACTGAAATGGTCCACCCATACAGACAGCTTGGTGAAGAAGGCGCAACAATGCCTCAGGAGGCTGAAGAAATTTGTCTCGTCACCGAAAACACAAACTTTGACAGATGCACAATCGAGAGCATCCTGTTGGTCTGTATCACCACCTGGTACGACAACTGCTCCGCCCACAACGCGCAAAGCTGACCAGAGGGTGGTGCGGTCTGCACAACGCATCCCCAAGGGCAAACTACCTGCCCTCCAGGACACCTACAGCACCCCATGTCACAGGAAGGCCAAAAAGATCATCAAGGACAACAACCACCTGAGCCACTGCCTGTTCACCCCACTATCATCCAGAAGGCGAAGTCAGTACAGGTGCATCAAAGCTGGGACCGAGAGACTGAAGCTGTTTTTCACTCTCAAGGCTATCAGACTGTTAAACAGCCATCACTAACACAGAGTGGCTGCTGCCAACATACAGACTTAGATCTCTTGCCACTTTATTACATCCTCTTATTTAATGTATTAATGGTATCACTAGTCACTTTAAATAACGGCACTTAATGTCTACATATCCTACATTACTCATCTCATATGTATATACTGTATTCTATACCATCTACTGCGTCTTGCCTATGTCGCATGGCATTCGCTCATCTATATATTTATATGTACATATTCTTATTCATCCCTTACATTTTTGTGCGTATATAACACTGATATTCCTGTCTTGCAGGAAATCACGCACAGAACGAGCAGTATGGCTGGTGGCATTTTCATGCTGAAGGGTCATGCCAGGATGAGCCTGCAGGAAGGATACCAAACGAGGGAGGAAGATGTCTTCCCTGTAACGCACAGCGTTGAGATTGCCTGCATTGATGACAAGCTCAGTCCGATGATGTTGTGACATACCGCCCCAGACCATGACAGACCCTGCACCTCCAAATCGATCCCACTCCACAGTACAGGCCTCGGTGTAACGCTCATTCCTACGACGATAAACGCGAATCTGACCATCACCCCTGGTGAGACAAATCCGCGACTTGTCAGTGAAGAGCACTCTTTGCCGGTCCTGTTTGGTCCAGCGGCGGTGGGTTTGTGCCCATAGGTGACATTGTTGCCAATGACGTCTGGTGAGGACCTGCCTTACAACAGGTCTACAAACCCTCCCTCTAGCCTCTCTCAGCCAATTGTACCTGTCCCGCAGGTGTGCTGTTCTGATGTACCGATCCTGTGCATGTGTTGGTCTCAAATAATAATAATAATCACAGGAAAAAATGTCAACCCGCCAACCCGGACAGGAATGTCATGTCAGTGACTCAACCCACTCAAGTGATGCACCCCTCCTAGGGACGGCATGGAAGAGCACCAGTAAGCCAGTGACTCAGCCCCTGTAATAGGGTTAGAGGCAGAGAATCCCAGTGGAGAGAGGGAGGCCGGCCAGGCAGAGACGGCAAGGGCGGTTCGTTGCTCCAGGGCCTTTCCGTTCACCTTCACACCCCTGGGCCAGACTACACTCAATCATAGGACCTACTGAAGACCTACTAAACATTTAAAAGGTTGAGACTGAGTCTGCGTCTCTCACATGGGTAGGCAGACCATTCCATAAAAATTGAGTTCTATAGGAGAAAGCCCTGCCTCCAGCTGTTTGCTTAGACATTCTAGAAGGCCTGTGTCTTGTGACCCGTTGCGTACGTGTAGGTATGTACTGCAGGACCAAATCGGAAAGTTATGTAGGAGCAAGCCCACGTAATGCTTTGTAGGTTTGCAGTAAAATTTTGAAATCAGCCCGTGCCTTAACAGGAAGCCAGTATAAAGAGGCTAGCACTGGAGTAATATGATCACATTTTTTGGTTGTACCGGGTAGCCGGAGAGTAGAGCATCGCAGTAGTCTAACCTAGAAGTGACAAAAACGTGGATTCATTTTTCTGCATAATTTTTGAACCAAAAGTTTCTGATTTTTGCAAGGTTACGTAGATGATGTTCTCTTGATAAATGCGTTAATTGGACCCTTTTCTTGCACTGCTAAGCATTCAAAATGTAATGCATAATTTTGGGTGTCAGGGAAAATGTATGGAGTAATTTTCTTATTTTCTTTAGGAATTAAGTGAAGTAAAAGTTGTCAAAAAGATAAATAGTAAAGTACAGATACCCCAAAAAATGACAGACCATGGCCCAGATTAACAAAACACTTCTTAGGAAGTTCAAAAGATAGTTTAAGTGCAATTCCTCAACAATATCTTAACATTTAATGCTTTTCTTACGAACTTCTAAAATATCTTTTCACTAATTTCTTAACTATCTTAAGATTCGCTAGGCAACCGACAGTTGAAGTCGGAAGTTTACATACACTTAGGTTGGAGTCATTAAAACTTGTTTTCAACCACTCCACACATTTCTTGTTAACAAACTATAGTTTTGGCAAGTTGGTTAGGACATCTACTTTGTGAATGACACAAGTACATTTTCCAACAATGGTTTACAGATGGTTTCACTTATAATTCACTGTATTACAATTCCAGTGGGTCAGAAGTTTACATACACTAAGTTGACTGTGCCTTTAAACAGCTTGGAAAATTCCAGAAAGTGATGTTATGGCTGTAGAAGCTTCTGATAGGCTAATTGACGTGTACCCGTGTACCTGTGAGGAGGTGAACCTGTGGATGTATTTCAATTGCCTACCTTCAAACTCAGTGCCTCTTTGCATGACATCGGGGAAGCCAAACCTGGAAAAAAGCCATAGGTCTATTACAACCTATACTACCGGTCAAAGGTTTTAGAACATCTACTCATTCAAATGTTTTTCTTTATTTTTACTATTTGTAGAATAATAGTGACGACATCACTATTACAGCAAGGAAGAAGCCACTGCTCCAAAACCGCCATAAAAAAAAGCTACGGTTTGCAACTGCACATGGGGATAAAGATCGTACTTTTTGGAGAAATGTCCTCTGGTCTGATGAAACAAAAATATAACTGTTTGGTCATGATGACCATCGTTATGTTTGGAGGAAAAAGGGGGAGGCTTGCAAGCCGAAGAACACCATCCCAACTGTGAAGCAAGGGGGTGACAGCATCATGTTGTGGGGGTGCTTTGCTGCAGGATGGACTGGTGCACTTCTCAAAATAGATGGCATCACGAGGAAGGACAATTATGTTTATATATTGAAGCAACATCTCAAGACATCAGTCAGGAAGTTAAAGCTTGGTAGTTAATGGGTCTTCCAAATGGACAATGACACCAAGAATACTTCAAAAGTTGTGGCAAAATGGCTTAAGGACAACAAAGTAAAGGTATTGGAGTGGCCATCACAAAGCCCTGACCTCAATCCCATAGAAAATTTGTGGGCAGAACCGAAAAAAACATGTGTGAGCAAGGAGGCCTACAAACCTGTCTCAGTTTCACCAGCTCTGTCAGGAGGAATGGGCCAAAATTCACCCAACTTATTGTGGGAAGCTTGTGGAAGGCTACCTGAAACGTTTGACCCAAGTTAAACAATTTAAAGGCAATGCTACCACATATTGAGTGTATGTAAACTTCTGACCCACTGGTAATGTGATGAAGGAAATAAAATCTGAAATAAATCATTCTCTACTATTATTCTGACATTTCACATTCTTAAAATAAAGTGGTGATCCTAACTAACCTAAAAGGGAATTATTACTGGGATTAAATGTCAGGAATTGTAAAAAACTGAGTTTAAATGTATTTGGCTAAGATGTATGTAAACTTCTGACTTCAACTCTATCTAGCTAGTAATGGCAATCATGTTAGCATATTTCATACTGAGACACCTTGTTGGCTTTCAAATAATCAATACTTAACCTTTCAGAGGAAGTTTGAGTGAATTAAACATGTTCAATTGTTTTCATTAGCTTCTTCTCCCACTGCCCTGAGTTGTAAGACAGGGGTTTAGCTATCTTGGAATTAAGAACAAATCCAATAATTGTATCGTCAAGAATATAATTTCTTCACAACTTTTTAAGGAGAAACATAAATAACGCAAGAACATTTCCAATAACCTTTTTGAGGAATAGCACATTTGCTTTACTTTGTTCATAAGTCGAAACTTCAGAAGACATTTCCTCTTAAGGTTTTGTTGATCTGGGCCCAGAGACTTGGATATGCAGTTTTGCTAACTTTTATTAGTCCTTTAATTAAGCATTAAATGGCAAGGCGGGATTTTTATAGCGCACGGGGCTGTAGGCCAGAAGGCCACCGTGGACAAGAGTACGGGGTGGAAAGATCTTCGATAGTAAAAGCATTGCATGAATCTAGCATCGTATTTGTTGCTCTGAAAAAAAAATAATGCAATTCTATGTCATTTTACATGTTAGCAGAATCCTTTTTTAAAAATATCACACAATTAACCGAAATTACAGGCTAAGAATGGACAGAAATAGGCCTGTGTTTATCTTATCATATTTCTCCAATGCCAAATCCATGTGTCTTGTTTGCAATGAAACTGCCCGTTTGCAATGAATTACATCTGAGACGTCATTAGGAATCTTGAGCATGGTACTTCCAAAAGTTAGGCTTACCTTTCCACCCCAGCTTCAACTACTTTAACTCACACATGTTTCCCTAAAAGATACCTGGGTTTAAACATGTTCTATTGAACAGAAAGTGAATAGCTAAATCAAGTGATAGTAACATAATTGGATTACTTCCCAAGCAAAGGCAGTCCCTGAATGTGAAATAACCCGAAACAATGACATCCCCATATGCATCAGTCACGTTTTAACAGGGTATTTTACCACTTGTTTCTAGCATCAAGCATCGCGGACCAAAGCTCTGTTATAGATCATTTGATATAATCGGATCAGTTGTATTTTCTTCAAAATATCTAATACAATTTTATTGGCAGCATAGACATTTAGCAGATGTTATTGCGGGTGGAGCGAAATGCTTGTGTGCCTAGCTCCAACAGTGTAGTACTATCTAACAATACACACGTATACAAGTAAAATAATGTAATTAAGAAATGTAGAAATATTAGGACGAGCAATGTCGGTGTCGGGAATATATACAATACCAGTCAAAAGTTTGGACATACCTACTCATTCAAGGGTTTTTCTTAATTTTTTACTATTTTCTACATTGCAGAATAATAGTGAAGACATCAAAACTATGAAATAACACATGGAATCATGTAGTAGCCGCCCTTTGCCTTGATGACAGCTTTGCACACTCTTGGCATTCACTCAACCAGCTTCATGAGGCATGCCAATTGCACTCTCCCTCAATCTGTGACATTGACAACTGCAAATAGAGTGGCCATTTATTGTCTCCAAGCACAAGGTGCAACTGTGTAATGATCATGCTGTTTAATCAGCTTCTTGATAATCCATCCACAGATGTGGCCTATCTTGACAAATGAGAAAATGCTTACTAATTGGGATGTAAAAACCAATTTGTGCACAAAATTGTAAGAAATTAGCTTTTTGTGCGAATGGAAAAGTTCTGGGATCTTTTATTTCAGCTCATGAAACCCGCACTTAACATGTTGCCTTTTATATTTTTGTTCAGTGTATTTATTCATAGTAGTACACAGGGACTGGTCTCTAAATGACCTTCTCTGCTGCTTCAAATGACTCAAACCAATCCCTTACAATGCAGGGGCAGTGCGTGGGTAAAATCATTGGGAAGCCAAACCAGAAAAAGCCACTACCAGTCAAAAGTTTTAGAACACCTACCCTATTCAAGGGTTTTTCTTTATTTTCTACTATTTTCTACATTGTAGAATAATAGTGAAGACATCAACACTATTAAATAACACATATGGAATCATGTGGTAACCAAAAAGTGTTAAACAAATCTAAATATTTTCTATTTGAGTTTCTTTAAATAGCAACCCTTTGCCTTGATGACAGCTTTGCACACTCTTGGCATTCTCTCAACCAGCGTCATGAGGTAGTCACCTGGAATGCATTGCAATTAACAGATGTGCCTTGTTAAAAGTTCATTTGTGGAATTTCTTTCCTTAATGTGTTTGAGCCAATCAGTGGTGTAGGGGTGGTATACGGAAGATAACCCTATTTGGTTAAAGACCAAGTCCAATTTATGGCAAGAACAGTTTAAAAAAGCAAAGAGGAACAACGGTCCATTACTTTAAGACATGAAAGTCAGTCAATCTGGAACATTTCAAGAACTTTGAAAGTTTCTACAAGTGCAGTCACAAAAACCATGAAACACTATGATGAAACTGGCTCCCATGAGGACCGCCAAAGGAAAGGAAGACCCATAATTACCTCTGCTGCAGAGGATTACTTCATTAGAGTTACCAGCCTCAGATTACAGACCAAATAAATGCTTCACAGAGTTCAAGTAACAGACACATCTCAACATCAACTGTTCAGAGGAGACTGTGTGAATCAGGCCTTCATGGTCAAATTGCTGCAGAGAAACTACTACTAAAAGACACCAATAAGAAGAGCCTTGCTTTGGTCAAGAAACACAAGCAATGGACATTAGACCGGTGGAAATCTGTCCAAATGTAAGATTTTTGGTTCCAACTGCCGTGTCTTTGTGAAACGCAGTGTAGGTGAACAGATGATCGCAGAGTGAAGGAAAAGCAGCCAACTCCTTCAAGACTGTTGGAAAAGCATTCCAGGGGAAACTGGTTGAGTGTGCAAAGCTGTCATCAAGGCAAAGGCTACTTTGAAGAATCGAAAAATCTATTTTGATTTGTTAAAAAAAAAAAAAGAGTTACTATGTGATTCCATGTGGGTTATTTCATAGTTTTGATGTCTTCACTATTATTCTACAATGTATAAAATTGTATAAAATAAATCAAAAACATTGAATGCGTAGGTGTGTCCAAACTTTTGACTGGTATGCGTGTGCATAAGTACGATCATTTTATTTGGATACAGCAAATAGTGTCTTATAAGCGCAATCTTATAATCAATATGGTAAAATTCCACTTAGACTATCAAGGCAATATGAAGTTACTGCTTATGGATTTTGTCCCAGAGCAGACAGTTCCACCTTCCTCCACAGGGTGGCACTGTGCACCATGTGTATGCATGCGCTATTTTACTCTCCGCCAGGACCCTAAATCTAGCACACTTTCTTCTTTTTTTTAAACGACACAATCTCTCTAAAAGCACACACACAGCATCTCTCAGACAATGACTCATGAATAATTCAAAGGCTCTTAGATGTAACTGTTATTTTATTTCGGTGGATAAATTCCCAGTTTTCCTCTTCAGAGTGTTTGTGAGAAGATGATGGGAACTCATTGCCATGAACCTCGACTTTGTGTGTGTGTGTGTAAATGCCTGTGCCTAGTTCTTTTATTTACGAAAAGACACCATGGGACTTATTAGACATGTATGGATGCCTGTTATTCTAACGCTGCAGAATCTGAGCCATTATGGTTGTATTTTTACTCTAATCATTGGTATGCAAAGCTTCACTACTCAAACAAGTTTGAGAATGCTGGTAGTGTTCAGTCATTTCACAGAGGAGAAGGCTCAGTCAGAAACCCAAATAAAGACAATATTGACCAATAACAGTCCACAGAATGTGTTAATCCAAGCTTACCAACGAAACACACACACGCAGAGAGCCAATGGCAATAGAGTGGGGGTATTCTTCCCCATTCTGCACCTGGGGTAAAGGGGTTGGCTCATTGTGTTGGAGGGATCAGGGTCTGGGCTCCATTCAAAAGTGTCCTTGATGATTTGCTCCCTCTAATTTGATAGGACTGAAAGACAGATGGACAGACTTGGTAAAAGCTCTATTCAGTGTTTTCGGACCATCACTTGCTCTTACCTACTGTAGTGTCTCTTTCAGAATTCAGATCTACCTGGGGGTTCACCAAGGGCAGAGGGAAGGCAAAGATACTGTTTGGTTTGGAATGTAGCCATGTGGGATGAGAACAGGAGCAGATGTGAGGAGCTCTCGCCAGAAATGGAACCAGGCCCTAGGGACCTCCTGAGCTGAGCGCAGGTCTCAGTCCAAACTGCTGCTTCTGTTTTGTGATTCTCTCTCGAGACACGTATGTCCTCCCCTGTATCTCTCAATATACTATGTACCTTACTATGCCATGTGCTCACTGACTGATAGGGACATCGTTGCATTTTGTGAATCATCATTCAACGAGCGCATTAGCTCAAAGGAGACACATTAACAACAGTATATTATTTAAACAAAAATGCTATTTTCTAAAAGACAACATTTTGCCTAACTTTATTCAGGAATGCTTTATCAGATAACATTTACATTTGAGTGGTTTAGCAGACACTTATCCAGAGTGACATACAGGAGCAATTAGGGGTAAAGTGCCAACCAGTTACCTACTTGTCCAATGCTTTAAGTGCTAGAATACCTGTCGCCGTATGTAGCTTAGCATCAGTGGTGGAAAAAGAACCCAATTGTCATACTTGAGTAAAAGTAAAGATGCCTTAATAGAAAATGACTCAAGTGAAAGTCACCCAGTAAAATACTACTTGAGTAAGTCTCTCAAAGTATTTGGTTCTAAATACGCTTAAATATCAAAAGTAAATGTAATTGCTAAAATGCACTTAAGTATCAAAAGTAGAAGTATAAATAATGTCAAATTCCTTATATTAAGTCAACCAGACAGATAGCCAGGGGCACACTCCAACACTCAGACATCATTTACAAGCAAAGCATTTTTGTTTAGTGAATCCGCCAGATCAGGTATTAGGGATGACCAGGGATGTTCTCTTTATAAGTGTGAATTGGACAATTTTCCTGTCAAAATGTAACGAGTACTTTTGGGTGTCAGGGAAAATGTATGGAGTAAAAAATACATTATTTTCTTTATGAATGTAGTGAATTAAAAGTAGAAGTTGTCAAAGAATATAAATAGTAAAGTACAGATACCCCCCCCCCCCAAAACTACTTATGTAGTACTTTAAAGTATTTTTATTTAAGTACTTTACACCACTGCATAGAATTAAACCAGTCCATTAGCATATTTACAGATCCCGTGATTTTGGGATTCATTCCTCAATGTTATTTGCGTTGTGGTTGATCGGATCAATTAAATCAATCATAGCAACCCCTGAGAGAAAGAGCTGATATACAGTACACAGAAAAACACACATAATACTTTTATGAAGATAAGAAGATCATTTAGAGGGAGATTCTCATATGTTTGCCAGTTACCTCCGTTAGCGGGCCAACAGCCTGCTGGGTAATTTATCTGACGGTTTACGCCAGAGAGGATCTAAAACGTACACTCCAAACACGTGCCAAACGAACACCCCCTCCAAATGAACAGCGCTCATGACCTACATTTGATCATCTGAGTAGAGCATGAGGCACAGGGGATGGAGGATCCTGTGGATAAGCTTGTGAAAAGCTAACACATACATCATCATTCGTTTCGTTGGTTTCACATTCTGTGGGCTAACATGGTCTGAAAGAGCATGGTCGACCCAGGTTCAATACCGGGTGGGTTGCATTGGTGCCGTGACTCAGATCACGCAATTGGTTGTCTATGGTCTGCTAGATCAGTGGTTCGCGAACTGTGGGGCGTGCCCTCTGGCGGGAGCGTGCAAGGGGCGGCAAGGGGCCCCCAAAAATCATATACTCTGACCAAAAATATAAATGCAACATGTAAAGTGTTGGTCCCATGTTTAATGATCTGAAATGAAATATCCTAAAAATGTTCCATACGCACAAAAAGCGTATTTCTCAATGTTGTGCACATATTTCTTTACATCCTTGTTAGTGAGCATTTCTCTTTTGCCTAGATAATCCATCCACATGGCAGGTGTGGCATATCAAGAAGCTGATTAAATAGCATGATCATTACACAGTTGCACCTTGTGCTATGGACAATAAAGGGCCACTCTAAAATGTGCAGTTGTCACACAATGCCACCAATGTCTCAAGTGTTGGAGCGTGTAATTTGACATGCTTGCTGCAGGAATTTTCACCAGAGCTGTTGCAAGAGAATTTTAATATTCATTTATCTACCATAAGCCGCCTCCAATGTCGTTTTAGCGTATTTGGCAATAGGTCCATCCGGCCTCAACCGCAGACCACGTGTATAGCGGTTTGCTGACGTCAACGTTCTGAACAGAGTGCCTCCTGGTGGCAGTGGGGTAATGGTATGGACAGACATAGGCTACGGACAACAAACACAATTGCATTTTATTGATTGAATTTGAATGCATAGAGATAACGTGACGAGATCCTGAGGCCAATTGTGAAGTCCGTCTAAACAACACGAGCAATGGAAATTAGACCGGTGGAAATCTGTCCTTTGGTCTGATGAGTCCAAATGTAAGATTTTTGGTTCCCAACACTGTATCTTTGAGACGCAGAGTAGGTGAACGGATGATCTCCGCATGTGTAGTCCCCACGTGAAGCATGGAGGAGGAGGTGTGATGGTGTGGGGCTGCTTTCCTGGGGACACTGTCAGTGATTTATTTAGAATTCAAGGCACACTTAACCAGCTTGACTACCACAGCATTCTGCAGCGATACGCCATCCCATCTGGTTTGTACTTAGTGGGACTATCATTTGTTTTTCAACAGGACAATGATCCAACACACCTCCAGGCTGTGTAAGGGCTATTTGACCAAGAAGGAGAGTGATGGAGTGCTGCATCAGATGACCTGGCCTCCACAATCACCTGACCTCAACCCAATTGAGATGGTTTGGGATGAGTGTGACTGCAGAGTGAAGGAAAAGCAGCCAACAAGTGCTCAGCATATGTGGGAACTCCTTCAAGACGGTTGGAAAAGCATTCCAGCGTTCTCAAGCTGATTGAGAGAATGCCAAGAGTATGCAAAGCTGTCATCAAGGCAAAAGGGTGGCTACTTTGAAGAATCTCAAATATAAAATATATTTTGGATTTAACAGGTTTTTTGGTTACTACATGATTCCATATGTGGTATTTCATCATGTTGATGTCTACACTATTATTCTACAATGTAGAAATAGTTTTAAAAAACTTTTAAAAACTTGAATGATTAGGTCAAATCAAATTTCATTAGTCATAAGCGCCAAATACAACCTTACTTACGAGTCCCCCTAACCAACAACGCAGTTAAAAATAAATCAAATACAACCTTACTTACGAGTGCCCCTAACCAACAACGCAGTTAAAAATAAATCAAATACAACCTTACTTACGAGTCCCCCTAACCAACAGCGCAGTTAAAAATAAATCAAATACAACCTTACCTACGAGTCCCCCTAACCAACAACGCAGTTAAAAATAAATCAAATACAACCTTACTTACGAGTCCCCCTAACCAACAACGCAGTTAAAAATAAATCAAATACAACCTTACTTACGAGTCCCCCTAACCAACAACGCAGTTAAAAATAAATCAAATACAACCTTACTTACGAGTCCCCCTAACCAACAACGCAGTTAAAAATAAATCAAATATGGATAAGAATAAGAGATAAAGTAATTAAAGAAATTAAGTGGGTTCAAACTGTTGACTGGTCCTGTATTTCTCTCCGGTTTCTGTCATGAACAGGGCTTGTGCACATAGAAATAGATGTGGTGGGGGCGTGGGATGTTCCCCAAATGCTGGAAGGGGGGCCCGAGTGGAAAAAGTTTGGGAACCTCTGTGTTTGATTGAGGAGGTCAATGTAGTTTACCGAGAATGAACAGTATCTGGAGCTCTGGCCTTGGTACTGTATGACGTATTAGTGTGGTTGGTCCTCACTGAATAAGTTCCTGAAATCTCTCTCTCTCTCTCTCCTCTCTCTCTCTCTCTCTCTCTCTCTCTCTCTCACTCACTCACTCAACCTCTGTCACGGCTTCCACTCTATATTGCTGCTCCAGATAAGGAATAAATATTTTTTTAAATATAGCGATATCAGTTTCCCCCTCGGACGCCTGATTTAAAATGTCCTGCCCTGGGATAGAACACACACACGCAGATGGGGGGAGAAAATAAGGTCATTTCAGCAGTGCTCTCCGGTTGTGACTGTGTTGTCAGAGGGGATGAGTGGACTGGTGATGGGGACAGACCGAGACAGTGGTCTGAAAGCCTCTGTTTAGACTGTGGATCGCAAGGACGACTGGGCTGACCTTGAGCAGGGCTGAGCGTGCAGACATGCACAGGCAGACATGCACAGACAGACATGCACAGGCAGACATGCACAGACAGACATGCACAGGCAGACATGCACAGGCAGACATGCACAGACAGACATGCACAGGCAGACATGCACAGGCAGACATGCACAGGCAGACATGCACAGGCAGACATGCACAGACAGACATGCACAGACAGACATGCACAGACAGACATGCGTGCCACACGAAAGAGCTAATGTAGTCTGGATACACTGTCCTACTCACTTACCTACTGTGAGTTTGATGGAAGTGATGTCTTCTTGCTAGAGATGTTTTTGTTTTGTGGTTACTGGAAAGTTCGGGCGCCTCGGAGCTACGGTTTCACCACGGGGGCAGATTTATGTTCTAGTTTGTGTTATACAGTATATTCCATTATAAACCGGGTAGTTTGGGTCCTGGATTCTGATTGGCTGAAGGCTGTGGTATATCAGACATGGTTAAAGAAGGATTTTTAAGCCTTGAGACAATTAGAGACATGGATTGTATATGTGTGCCATTCAGAGGGTGAACGGGCAAGACAAAAGATTGAAGTGCCTTTGAACAGGGTTTGGTAGTAGGTGCCAGGAGCACCGGTTTGTGTCAAGAACTGCAACGCTGCTGTGTTTTTCACGCTCAACAGTTTTGCGTGTGTATCAAGAATGAGCCATAATCCAAAGGACATCCAGCCAACTTCCCGGTGGGAAGTTTGACACCTTGTAGAGACCATCCCCTGACGAATTGAGGGCTGTTCTGAGGGCAAAGGGGGGTGCAACAATATTAGAAAGGTCTTCCTACTGTTTTATACACTCAGTGTGTACTGTATTACATTTACTCAATTCAAAACATCCCTCAAACTCCACTCTGGACCTCAAAGCCTGTTCCACTGTGTTTCCCCTCCACCGTGCTTTCCCCCCCAGTGCTGGTTTAGACCTGGGACACCAGGTGTGTGATTCCCCTCTAATCAGGGACTGGTTTAGACCTGGGACACCAGGTGTGTGATTCCCCTCAAACCAGTGCTGGTTTAGACCTGGGACACCAGGTGTGTGATTCCCCTCTAACCAGTGCTGGTTTAGACCTGGGACACCAGGTGTGTGATTCCCCTCTAATCAGGGACTGGTTTAGACCTGGGACACCAGGTGTGTGATTCCCCTCTAACCAGTGCTGGTTTAGATCTGGGACACCAGGTGTGTGATTCCCCTCTAACCAGTGCTGGTTTAGACCTGGGACACCAGGTGTGTGATTCCCCTCTAATCAGGGACTGGTTTAGACCTGGGACACCAGGTGTGTGATTCCCCTCTAATCAGGGACTGGTTTAGACCTGGGACACCAGGTGTGTGATTCCCCTCTAATCAGGGACTGGTTTAGACCTGGGACACCAGGTGTGTGATTCCCCTCTAATCAGGGTCTGGTTTAGACCTGGGACACCAGGTGGGTGATTCTCCTCTAATCAGGGACTGGTTTAGACCTGGGACACCAGGTGTGTGATTCATTATCAGGTAGAGCAGAAAACCATCAGACTCCGGACCTCGTCGGGTTGAAAACCTCCGCAGTACATTTTCACTTTCCTTATTTTCTCGTAAGTGGACAATTGGTCTCCATGTGGTGAAAATCAAGACACACACCGAGGACCTGGGGGAGCTGACTCACTGTCTCCCGCAAACGCACAAACTGAGCCATCGCAAAGGGGCAGTGGACCCAGGACGAGGTAATCCAGCAGATGAGTGTCACATGCGTAAAGGCATGAGACTCCGCATCACGTCGTCGTCTTCTCTCCAGCTGCACAATGCTGCTACTGTTAGTTAAACAACCCCTGTTCCCGGAGAGCTGCCCTCCTGTAGGTTTTCACCCACGACCCCCGTTTATCTCGTCAACCAGCTAATTATTAGGATGACTATGGTTGGAGACTATGGTTGGAGTGAAAACTTAACAGGACAGTAACTCTCCAGGAACAGGTTTGAAGAGCCCTGGTCTAGAGGATCTCTCTCTCTCTCTCTCTCTCTTTTGACCCAGTTACAGGGGGTTTGGTTCCCCCTCTCTCACACACACGCATGTACGCGTACGCGCATACTCTCACCGCGTGGGGTTTGTGTGCATGAGTGTTTCCCTTTGTACAAGTGGCCCACGTAAGGGAACAAAACTATTGGCCTGCAGTTAATTTAATTTACAGTTAAATACGTGACCCTCTCATTGTGGTGTCACTGGGCCTCTCAATGCAGCTGCTGGTTACAGTGCGTTAATTCATTCAACGCACACACACGCACACACACACACACAGCTCAGTATATTCCCACCCAACCATGAGATGACTACTAACACTGTTCTTTACGGTAATAGGCTGTTATGGGGGACCCTCATCTCGTTCAACGTGGCCCTCAGAGAGTTTAATAAGGTGACCCCCGGAATGCACTGTGTGTGTGTGTGTTCTTTCATGGTGCCAAACGCTGGCATTCGGCAGACAACACACTAAACACGGCATGCATGTGTTGTATGTGCGTAAGACGCCCATATCTGGAAGGCCGCCACACAACTTTGATTAAGACCTTAATTACCCCAGAAACCCCTGCCTCAGGCAACCGTTGTACAGGAACTACTGTGTGTGTGTGTGTGTGTTTGGGTTTGGGCTCATAAGTCCAGGCGTCTGTATGACCTTTGACAATTTGGATCCTTCATATTGTATTGCTCAACACTGGACCCTAACAAAGAATTCAACATGTGTGTCTCTATTCAGCTTTCCAGTAACAGTATGGGTCAGTGGGACACTACACTTGACCCCAGGGGCACGGGGGTCAATTCTGTGAAGTGACTGCAGTGAAAAGGAACATCTTGGAGAAAGGAGATGCATGGTTTTAGAATAGACAGACAGACAGACAGACATGGTTTTATTGAGTTAGAATAGACAGACAGACAGACAGACAGACATGGTTTTATTGAGTTAGAATAGACAGACAGACAGACATGGTTTTATTGAGTTAGAATAGACAGACAGACAGACAGACATGGTTTTATTGAGTTAGAATAGACAGACAGCCAGACAGACAGACATGGTTTTATTGAGTGAGAATAGACAGACAGACAGACAGACAGACATGGTTTTATTGAGTTAGAATAGACAGACAGCCAGACAGACAGACATGGTTTTATTGAGTTAGAATAGACAGACAGCCAGCCAGACATGGTTTTATTGAGTTAGAATAGACAGACAGACAGACATGGTTTTATTGAGTTTAGAATAGACAGACAGACATACATGGTTTTATTGAGTTAGAATAGACAGACAGACAGACATGGTTTTATTGAGTTAGAATAGACAGACAGACAGACATGGTTTTATTGAGTTAGAATAGACAGACAGACAGACATGGTTTTATTGAGTTAGAATAGACAGATAGACAGACATGGTTTTATTGAGTTAGAATAGACAGACAGACAGCCAGACAGACAGACATGGTTTTATTGAGTTAGAATAGACAGACAGACAGACAGACAGACAGACAGACAGACAGACAGACATGGTTTTATTGAGTTAGAATAGACAGACAGACAGACAGACAGACAGACATGGTTTTATTGAGTTAGAATAGACAGCCAGACAGACAGACATGGTTTTATTGAGTTAGAATAGACAGACAGACAGACATGGTTTTATTGAGTTAGAATAGACAGACAGCCAGACAGACAGACATGGTTTGATTGAGTGAGAATAGACAGACAGACAGACAGACATGGTTTTATTGAGTTAGAATAGACAGACAGACAGACAGACAGACATGGTTTTATTGAGTTAGAATAGACAGACAGCCAGACAGACAGACAGACAGACATGGTTTTATTGAGTTAGAATAGACAGACAGACAGACATGGTTTTATTGAGTTTAGAATAGACAGACAGACATACATGGTTTTATTGAGTTAGAATAGACAGACAGACAGACATGGTTTTATTGAGTTAGAATAGACAGACAGACAGACATGGTTTTATTGAGTTAGAATAGACAGCCAGACAGACAGACATGGTTTTATTGAGTTAGAATAGACAGACAGACAGACATGGTTTTATTGAGTTAGAATAGACAGACAGACAGACATGGTTTTATTGAGTCAGAATAGACAGACAGACAGACAGACAGACAGACATGGTTTTATTGAGTTAGAATAGACAGAGAGACAGACAGACATGGTTTTATTGAGTTAGAATAGACAGACAGACAGACAGACATGGTTTTATTGAGTTAGAATAGACAGACAGACAGACAGACAGACATGGTTTTATTGAGTTAGAATAGACAGCCAGACATGGTTTTATTGAGTTAGAATAGACAGACAGACATGGTTTTATTGAGTTAGAATAGACAGAGAGACAGACAGACAGACAGACAGAAAGAGACACAGACAGACAGACAGAAAGAGACACAGACAGACAGACAGACTCTGTCTCTATCATCTCCCTCCCCTGTCCCTCTGTCTCTATCATCTCTCTCCCCTGTCCCTCTGTCTCTATCATCTCCCTCCCCTGTCCCTCTGTCTCTATCATCTCCCTCCCCTGTCCCTCTGTCTCTATCATCTCCCTCCCCTGTCCCTCTGTCTCTATCATCTCCCTCCCCTGTCCCTCTGTCTCTATCATCTCCCTCCCCTGTCCCTCTGTCTCTATCATCTCCCTCCCCTGTCCCTCTGTCTCTATCATCTCCCTCCCCTGTCCCTCTGTCTCTATCATCTCCCTCCCCTGTCTCTCTGATCTCCCTCCCTGTCCCTCTGTCCTTCTGTCTCTATCATCTCCCTCCCCTGTCTCTCTCTCCCTGTCTGATCTCCTCCCTCTGTCTCTATCATCTCCCTCCCTGTCCCTCTGTCTCTCTGATCTCCCTCCCCTGTCCCTCTGTCTCTATCATCTCCCTCCCCTGTCTCTCTGATCTCCCTCCCCTGTCCCTCTGTCCTTCTGTCTCTATCATCTCCCTCCCCTGTCCCTCTGTCTCTATCATCTCCCTCCCCTGTCCCTCTGTCTCTATCATCTCTCCCTCCCCTGTCCCTCTGTCTCTATCATCCCTCCCTGTCTCTCTGATCTCCCTCCCCTGTCCCTCTGTCTCTATCATCTCCCCTCCCCTCCCTCCCTGTCCCTCTGTCTCTATCATCTCCCTCCCCCCTGTCCTTCTGTCTGTCCCTCTGTCTCTATCATCTCCCTCCCTGTCCCTCTGTCTCTATCATGCCCCTCCCCTGTCAATCTGTCTCTATCATCTCCCTCCCCTGTCCCTCTGTCTCTATCATCTCCCTCCCCTGTCCCTCTGTCCTTCTGTCTCTATCATCTCCCTCCCCTGTCCCTCTGTCTCTATCATCTCCCTCCCCTGTCCCTCTGTCTCTATCATCTCCCTCCCCTGTCCTCTGTCTCTATCATCTCCCTCCCCTGTCCCTCTGTCTCTATCATCTCCCTCCCTGTCCCTCTGTCCTCTGTCTCTATCATCTCCCTCCCTGTCCCTCTGTCTCTATCATCTCCCTCCCCTGTCCCTCTGTCTCTATCATCTCCCTCCCCTGTCCTTCTGTCTCTATCATCTCCTCCCCTGTCCCTCTGTCTCTCATCTCATCTCCCTCTGTCCTTCTGTCCCTCTGTCTCTATCATCTCCCTCCCCTGTCCCTCTGTCTCTATCATCTCCCTCCCCTGTCCCTCTGTCTCTATCATCTCCCTCCCCTGTCTCTCTGTCTCTATCATCTCTCTCCTCTGTCCCTCTGTCTCTATCATCTCCCTCCCCTGTCCCTCTGTCTCTATCTTCTCCCTCCCCTGTCCCTCTGTCTCTATCATCTCCCTCCCCTGTCCTTCTGTCTCTATCATCTCCCTCCCCTGTCCTTCTGTCTCTATCATCTCCCTCCCCTGTCCCTCTGTCTCTATCATCTCCCTCCCTCTGTCTTTCCCTGTTACCCTGTGTATCAGTGAGTCATGAAGAGAGTAAGACCGGGGCCACACTGAGACAGAGGTCGAGATTGGGCCTTTTCACTGTCCTCCATCTTAGGTTCCATAACTTCTCCAGCATCCCATGACCTTTCCAACAAGGCCGCCTGCCACCCAGACACAGACTGCATGCAGCACAGGAGGTTGGTGGCACCTTAATTAGGGAGGGCGGGATACATTCCAGGCATTTATTATGAGCCGTCCTCCCCTCAGCAGCCTCCACTGGTATGCAGTACTGTCAAAACAACACATTCATCTCTGCCTCTAATGCCAACATAAAAGAGCAAAGAGGAGGGAAGAGACAGAACTCTATAGTTGAGTGTAAGTAGGTTAGGGCAGGAATGAAGACTTAATGCACAGAGATTGATGATACATGTGGACCATCAAGGGCCTCTGTGGGGCCCGGAGGGGACAAGACAAGAGGGGCCTTTGTCGCTCACTTGTGTGTGTGTGTGTGTGTATGTGTGTGTGTGTGTGTGGAGATATGGGGGCCAAGAGAAGATGGTGGAAGAGAGAGAGAGAGTAAATGAATGGGTGGAAAACTTAATAAGTCAGACCACTGCTTCCTAATGTCATTACTGACCGTAATACATCTGGACCCATCTGTGTGTGTGTGTGTGTGTGTGTACATGCGTGTGTGGTAGTTGTTTTTCTGTGGTGTTGCAGCTGGTAAGTTTGTCTTTATGCTATGCGCATGAGTCGCGTGTGACGATCACTTCAGATCTACATGAATGATCACTCTTCTAATTGATAAAGAACAGACTGAAAGTCATTTTTGCACATTTCAGTGGTGTTCGCCACAAAATGTAGCCCATTTGTGTTACAGTAGTACAGTGTGATTGTGCCAGTCCATGATAACTCCCTCTGGCTCCATCTGCTCTGATGTGAAAGAGCAGGACAGGTGAAACAGCAGAGCTCCCTGATAGGCGTCCATTAGATTCCCATAGAGGGGTGATGGTTCCTTTGAGGATTCAGGGCTGTGTTACTCTTATCTGATTGGAGATGGATTGGTTTGATTTTTTTCTAATGAGGTTGAAAGTTCAGCAATCGATTGACACGCAACATCGCGACAGTTCCTTCTCAGATGTCATGGGAAAAGTTGAGTTAAACTTCTCCCCGTGGAAGTGTTCTGGCCTGTCCTACGACAGTGTTCACATGCGAGCGTGTGTTCAGTAATGGTCAATTCCATGGGAACAGAATGGAGCTCGGACTCAGATTGTTCACCTTAATGCACACTAATCCAAAAGCATTGATTTCAACTCTACTGTATGCACGAGGACTACTTTTACCAATTCACAACGACACATTGTAAACAAAACACATTCACTGGAAGATCTGTGCAGATGCAAAGTTTGGCAACAGAATTTCTGATAAACCTCCCTCAGTTTTTTTTTTGTGACCAATTTTAAGATTCAAAGATGCCATCAGAAAGAATGGTGTGCCAGCTATGGCATAGCCTCTGCCGAGTCCCCGACAACCGGATGTTTCGGTTTTTCAAGGGAAATGGGAAGAGAGCCCATGATGCCGGATGTCGAGGTGACACCCCATCTTTAACTCCTCCTCCACATTGACACTGCTCTTTCCCATGACACACCTGGGCATTCCACACACGGGCTATTTTAAATGAGCTCTGCCAATTTGGGAAATACTCAGTACAGGGAAATGTATTGTCCCCATATCTTCTGGTTAAGGTGTGTATCCTCACACACACACACACACACACACCTGTATGGACGCAACAAGGGGTGGGCCAGCCTGTCCCAATTACATTTGATTCCACAACTTGAAAACACCAGTGCCTGGGGGAAAAATTTCCCTCCAGACTCTCTCTTCTCTTCGCTCGCTTCTGTTTTTGTCGTTGTTGCTCATGTTTTTCTCAGAGACAAAGGGAGGTTGTTCACTCCTAGCATCCACCGTATCCACATGAAACTCTTGTATAATGATCCACCCTACATCCCTCTGGCCACGTCTCTAAACCCTGCTATGTGTGTACTGTGTCCACACATCCTTAGTCCAACACTTATCGAATGTATCCATCCATCCATTGCTTTTATCTCTCTCATATATATATATATATATATATATATATAAATATATATATCTATATATATTTCTACACATTCTCCATTGTTCCAATTCACCCATCTCTCACTCTGCATGTGCATCAGCCCATCTCTCTCCATCTCACTCTTGAAGTTTGACTTGAGACTGGTGAAATAAGTCAACTTATCAGAAGTTGTTCAAAAGAGTAGAAAGTACATTCCTACTTTTGTGGTGACCAATATCGAAGAATGATTTTCATCCAGTTTTGGGCCTCATGCGCCTCATCTCCCAACATAACCGACAGTAACTCATGTTTACCCGACTAATGTTATTTGTTCCAAGCGCCAAACAACATACAGAAACACTCTATGAGTGTGAAACAAGTGATGCTTCTGTTGCTCCGTTTCAACAAGGAACATCCAGCTTTCCCTGTAGCGAGTCCTGACTCTGAGTGTGCTTGTGTCTTTGTGTGAAGACAGAGCCCCAGGACTTCCCATTGCCACTGTAGGGGTGGTGTGTCATTCTGTGTTGTCTGTCAGGAGTTTCAACCTCTTCATTTGATTCTGAAAGTCTATTTTGCTGTTCAAAGGCCAGGGGTCAGAGGTTAGAGTTCCTTGGGCAGCCTTTGTGGCTGAAGTTAGGACCCAGGGCTAGGTGGCAGGGGAACACTAGATTGCTAAACTGCATGTGTGTGTGTGTGTGTGTGTGTGTGTGTGCGCGCGTGTGTGTGTGTGTGTGTGGCCTAGGTCACACAAGACATGACTCAGCAGGACGAGGAACATGGCTTAGGGCTATTGGGGTGAAAGATCAGACTCTGTTGGATGCCCAAGAAGGGGTCCTAGTTGAGACTGTATTCACTTGTTTCAGACAGCGCTCACAAAACTCTCCATTGTCCTAAAGCAGGGCTATCAAAGTCATTTGGCCAATGGGGACAATTCTTTACAGGCAAATATCAGGAGGGCTGCAGTTTGGCGGGAACAAAATCTTAGTAAACTTTTTAAATGTATTTTCTTTCAAATAAGCCAACGATATACGTATATGTCCGCAGTATATCGCAGACGCGGAAGTAGAAGGGTGCGGCCTGGGGAGGGAAGGGAGAAGAGGAGTTATGGAGCTGGGGAGGGAAGGGAGAAGAGGAGTTATGGAGCTGGGGAGGGAAGGGAGAAGAGGAGTTATGGAGCTGGGGAGGGAAGGGAGAAAGAGGAGTTATGGAGCTGGGGAGGGAAGGGAGAAGAGGAGTTATGGAGCTGGGGAGGGAAGGGAGAAGAGGAGTTATGGAGCTGGGGAGGGAAGGGAGAAGAGGAGTTATGGAGCTGGGGAGGGAAGGGAGAAGAGGAGTTGTGGAGCTGGGGAGGAGGAGGACGGAGGAATTAGATTTGGGGTGTGAGAGAGTGAGCGGGGAACCGTCGGTCCTCTGTAGGACGTCAGTTTATTTTGGGTTGATAACAGCCTGAATGCCTCTGCCCAGACAAACAGACACCAGAGCGTTCTCTCCTCATACAGTGTGGTAAGAAAGGCCACGTTGATAACAGCCTGAATGCCTCTGCCCAGACAAACAGACACCAGAGCGTTCTCTCCTCACAGTGTGGTAAGAAAGGCCAGTTGTTTACAGCACGGACAACATTACTGAACACGCGCAAAACCACAATGCTACACTCATCTTGGTGATAGAGGCTGGATGAGGGGAGCATAACTGTGTAAACATGGTCGAGGGTTCATGGACCCCAGTCTGAAGACTGGAATGTGTGCTCTCTTCCTCTCTAGAAAAGAAAACACACACACACGTGCCAAGTCCCAGTTACTGAAAGGTTTGTGCGTCTCTTGCAGAGAGCTGTGAGAGCAGGTATGAGCAGAGTGAAAGAGGACCGGGTAAGTTACTCTAACTCATTTTTTGACGATGAGGACCAATGCGATGCTCTCCCTCTCTACCTCTGGGATGGTGATCAACCCCAAGAATAAACCCATCTGGTAGTGACGGCATTATGGCAGCTAACAGTACAGCTCTTGGAAAACAGCCGCAGGTGTGGATAGAATATAGATCCCACAGAATCGAATATATTACTCTCACCCAAACCGTGGCTAAGATAAATACAGGATGTTGAGCTCCATAACTCTTAGGTCAGGAGAAATCCAGGTAAGCCTAACCTTTTCAGCTGGTTTTTTAAAAGTTGGATGGAAGAATTCCTGTAAAATGGCACAAGGCTACTCTCCGAGAGGTCTTGCCCTGACTCCTGTCCCACGGTGACAAGATGCACCTCTTGTCACAGTCGTAACAGGGCACAATGTTCCGCGGTCATACAAATATGTTCTTCCCCTCACTTTATTGAACAATAAATACGTCTGAAGCAGCTTTCCAGCCTGCAGACACTAAGTTCTATCCACTGGTCTTTCTCTCTGAAGAAAGGGGAGGGGTCAAGTGGAGGCAGCTTTCCAGCCTGCAGACACTAAGTTCTATCCACTAGTCTTTCTCTCTGAAGAAAGGGGAGGGGTCAAGTGGAGGCAGCTTTCCAGCCTGCAGACACTAAGTTCTATCCACTGGTCTTTCTCTCTGAAGAAAGGGGAGGGGTCAAGTGGAGGCAGTAACCTGTGCTCAAGGACTTAAAGTTGTCCGACTGGGGTCTGCGCACGGAGCCAGTAGGGTAACGGGACCAGGAAAGGATAGAAGTCTGTACCATGAAATTGGAGCAATGACCAAAGACATTTTGATTCATTTTCTATAGCTTTATGGTCTATTTTACCTGTTGTTTGTCTCACTGAGATGTAACATCTATTTAAACTTTAGACCTAGCAGAGCACACATGCCATCAACTACCAGACAAGGATCAACATCAAAACATCATGTGGACGTGGGAAGAGAATTGATGCGTTTGGACAAGATGACCATGACATAAAATTGGAATATTTCTGTTTTTGTCCCGTAACCATTACTCCCCTTCTATATAAGTCGGGGAAGTCGTTTTCATCCGTTCTATTCTCAACTGGGAGAGTCGGCCTGCCAAAGAACACTGTTACTCAAGGCATCTTAAGAGAAGCATTTCTTCATCTTGCAGGTAAGAAAAGTGTTTTTTTTGTCTGACATTCACCTGCTCATGTCTCGTTACATTGAGCTCTTAGCTGCAATATTTTAGGCTGTGTTCCTTTTCTGAAATGATAGCCTAAAGATTTCATGTTTCCGAGCAGCCAATGAGAGATCCGGGATTGATTATGACGAAGACCTTGTTCATCTGTTTCCCGCTGGTTCTCCTGGCGGGACGTCTCCTCGTGGTCACCGGACAAGCCAACGAGCCCAACCAACCAGAAGCCCCGCCGTCCGCCACACAGACACCAGTCGTCTCTGGTAGAGAGAGCCTGGCGAGGTTCAACGCCAATGTCTCCGTACCTCGGCACATGCGGCCTTCACCGCCGATGTGCTTGGGGCCTACCGAGATCAGAGACACATTTAAGTACATCAACACTGTGGTGTCTTGTCTCGTGTTCATCGTCGGTATTATCGGGAACTTCACGCTCCTAAGAATCATCTACAAGAACAAGGGCATGCGCAATGGCCCCAATATTCTCATCGCCAGCCTGGCGCTGGGAGACCTGCTGCACATTGTGATCGATATTCCCATCAATGTGTACAAGGTGAGAACAATCAAGCACACGCCAACATTAAGATACACACGCGCATGCACCATGCGCACACACGCACGTCCACACAGTGGTCAAGTGGTACAGGGTGAGAAACAGGCTGTACTGTAATATTGGGTTCAAAATATTTTCTCTGTCCACGTATGTCTTACCCGGTCATACAATGGCATACGAATTGATGATGTAACTTTATCATACACCTCTGAAGGATGTGTAGTATTTACACGTCTTTATCTGAGACCATGTTGCTTGTTGCGCTATAACAACAAAGGAGAATTATTGACGTTGGTGGTTAGGGGAAATAATGAGAAAATGTAGCAGGTTAGGTGAATTGGGTGTAGTTTAGAGGAAGGGTTAAGGGAAGAGTTAGCTAAAATGCTACAGTTGTCCCCGATGCGACTCGAACATGCAACCTTTGGATTGCTAGACTGTCGTGGATTTACGCCCACCCATCCTCCCCGACCAACGCCCACCCATCCTCCCCGACCAACCTCCCTACTTTTGTTTCTGTCTCAAGTAACTACATCGTTAGTAGGTGTCATACACTGAGTGCACAAAACATTAAGGACACCTGCTCTTTTCGTGACATAGCTTTCACCTGGTCAGTCTATGATCCCTTATTGGTGTCACTGGTTAAATTCACTTCAATCAGTGTAGATGAAGGGGAGGAGACGGGTTAAAGAAGGATTTTTAAGCCTGGAGACAATTGAGACATGGATTGTGTATGTATGCCATTCAGAGGGTGAACGGGCAAGACAAAAGATTGAAGTGCCTTTTGAACAGGGTTTGGTAGTAGGTGCCAGTTGCTGTGGGGGGGGGGACAGGCTAAAGAAGGATTGTTAAGACATGGATTGTGTATGTGTGCCATTCAGAGGGTGAACGGGCAAGACAAAAGATTGAAGTGCCTTTGAACAGGGTTTGGTAGTAGGTGCCCCTTTTTCCTCCAAACATAACGATGGTCATTATGGCCAAACAGTTCTACTTTTGCATCATCAGACCTGAGGACATTTCTCCAAAAAGTACGATCTTTGTCCCCATGTGCAGTTGCAAACCATAGTCTGGCTTTTTTATCGCGGTTTTGGAGCAATGGCTTCTTCCTTGCTGAGGGGCCTTTCAGGTTATGTCAATATAGGACTCGTTTTACTGTAGATATAATTACTTTTGTACCTGCTTCCTCCAGCATCTTCACAAGGTCCTTTGCTGTTGTTCTGGGATTGATTTGCACTTTTCACACCAAAGTACGTTCATCTCTAGGAGACAGAGCGCGTCTCCTACCAGAGCGGTATGACGCTGTGTGGTCCAATGGTGTTTATACTTGCGTACTACAGTTTGTACACATAAACATGGAACGTTCAGGCATTTGGAAATTGCTCCCAAGGATGAACCAGACTTGTGGAGGTCTACAATTTTTTTCTCAGGTCTTGGCTGATTTCTTTAGATTTTCCCATGATGTCAAGCAAAGAGGCACTGAGTTTGAAGGTAGGCATTGAAATACATCCACAGGTACACCTCCAATTGACCCAAATTATGTCAATTAGCCTATCAGAAGCTTCTAAAGCCATGACATGATTTTCTGGAATTTTCCAAGCTGTTTAAAGTTACAGTGAACTTCTGACCCACTGGAATTGTGCTCACTCGGACTGGTTTGTGTCAAGAACTGCAACGGTGCTGGGTTTTCACGCTCAACAGTGTCCCGTGTGTATCGAGAATGGTCCAGCACCCAAATGACCAACATGACTCATTGGAGTCAACATGGGACAGCATCCCTGTGGAACGCTTTCCACACCTTGTAGATTGACCCACTGGAATTGTGATACAATGAATTATAAGTGAAATAATCTGTCTGTAAACAATTGTTGGAAAAAATACTTGTGTCATGCACAAAGTAGATGTCCTTACCGACTTGCCAAAACTATAGTTTGTTAACAAGAAATTCTCATTAATTTATATGCAAATGATAGTCTTATACTCAGCTGGCCCCTCCCCAGATTGTGTTAAACGCTCTACAACAAAGCTTTCTTAGTGTCCAACAAGCTTTCTCTATCCTTTACCTTGTTCTGAACACCTCCAAAACAAAGGTCATGAGGTTTGGTAAGAAGAATGCTCCTCTCCCCACAGGTGTGATTACTACCTCTGAGGGTTTAGAGCTTGAGGTAGTCACCTCATAAAAGTACTTGGGAGTATGGTTAGACGGTACACTGTCCTTCTCTCAGCACATATCAAAGCTGCAGGCTAAAGTAAAATCGAGACTTGGTTTCCTCTATCGTAATCGCTCTTCTTTCACCCCAGCTGCCAAACTAACCCTGATTCAGATGACCATCCTACCCATGCTAGATTACGGAGACATAATTTATAGATCAGCAGGTAAGGGTGCTCTTGTGTGAGTAGATGTTCTTTACCATTCGGCCATCAGATTTGCATTCAATGCTCCTTATAGGACACATCACTACACTCTATACTCTGTAAACTGGTCAACTCTGTTTACTCGTTGCAAGATCCATTGGTTGACGTTTATTTATAAAACCCTCTTAGGCCTCACTCCCCCCTATCTGAGATACCTACTGCAGCCCTCATCCTCCACATACAACATCTGTTCTGCCAGTCACATTCTGTTAAAGGTCCCCAAAGCAAACACATCCCTGGGTCGCTCCTCTTTTCAGTTCGCTGCAGCTAGCGACTGGAACGAGCTGCAACAAACACTCAAACTGGACAGTTTTATCCCAATCTCTTCATTCAAAGACTCAATCATGGACACTCTTACTGACAGTTGTGGCTGTTTTGTGTGATGTATTGTTGTCTCTACCTTCTTGCCCTTTGTGCTGTTGTCTGTGCCCAATAATGTTTGTACCATGTTTTGTGCTGCTACCATGTTGTGTTGCTACCATGCTGTTTTGTCATGTGTTGCTGCCTTGCTATGTTGTTGTCTTAGGTCTCTCTTTATGTAGTGTGTTTTTAATTTTTTAATTTATATTTTATTTTTAACCCCAGCCTCTGTCCCCGTAGGAGGCCTTTTGCCTTCAGGGAGGAAAACATTGTAAGTAAGAATTTGTTCTTAACTGACTTGCATAGCTACGTAAAATAATTAAAAATGTTGGAAGCACAGAATTGTCAAGAAAGTAATTGTATCACAGTAGCTATAGGTCTCTGTATCACAGTAGCTATAGGTCTCTGTATCACAGTAGCTATAGGTCTCTGTATCACAGTAGCTATAGGTCTCTGTATCACAGTAGCTATAGGTCTCTGTATCACAGTAGCTATAGGTCTCTGTATCACAGTAGCTATAGGTCTCTGTATCACAGTAACTAGGTCTCTGTAACACAGTAACTATAGGTCTCTGTATCACAGTAACTATAGGTCACTGTATCACAGTAGCTAAGTCTCTGTATCACAGTAGCTAAGTCTCTGTATCACAGTAGCTTAGTCTCTGTATCACAGTAGCTAAGTCACTGTATCACAGTAGCTAAGTCACTGTATCACAGTAGCTATAGGTCTCTGTATCACAGTAGCTAGGTCACTATCACAGTAGCTAGGTCACTGTATCACAGGAGCTATGGGTCTCTGTATCACAGTAGCTATAGGTCTCTGTATCACAGTAGCTAAGTCTCTGTATCACAGTAGCTAAGTCTCTGTATCACAGTAGCCAAGTCTCTGTATCACAGTAGCTAAGTCTCTGTATCACAGTAGCTATAGGTCTCTGTATCACAGTAGCTAGGTCACTGTATCACAGTAGCTAAGTCTCTGTATCACAGTAGCTAAGTCTCTGTATCAGAGTAGCTATAGGTCTCTGTATCACAGTAGCTAGGTCACTGTATCACAGTAGCTAGGTCTCTGTATCACAGTAGCTATAGGTCTCTGTATCACAGTAGCTAAGTCTCTGTATCACAGTAGCTAAGTCTCTGTATCACAGTAGCTAAGTCTCTGTATCACAGTGGCTATAGGTCTCTGTATCACAGTAGCTAGGTCTCTGTATCACAGTAGCTAAGACTCTGTATCACAGTAGCTATAGGTCTCTGTATCACAGTAGCTAGGTCACTGTATCACAGGAACTATAGGTCTCTGTCACAGTAGCTAGGTCAGTAGCTAGGTCACTGTATCACAGGAACTATGTCGCTGTATCACAGTAGCTATAGGTCTCTGTATCACAGTAGCTAAGGTCTCTGTATCACAGTAGCTATAGGTCTCTGTATCACAGTAGCTAGGTCACTATCACAGTAGCTAGGTCACTGTATCACAGGAGCTATAGGTCTCTGTATCACAGTAGCTAGGTCACTGTATCACAGGAGCTATGTCGCTGTATCACAGTAGCTATAGGTCTCTGTATCACAGTAGCTAAGTCTCTGTATAACAGTAGCTAAGTCTCTGTATAACAGTAGCTAAGTCTCTGTATCACAGTAGCTAAGTCTCTGTATCACAGTAGCTATAGGTCTCTGTATTACAGTAGCTATATGTCTCTGTATCACAATAGCTATATGTCTCTGTATCACAGTAGCTATAGGTCTCTGTATCACAGTAGCTATTGGTCTCTGTATCACAGTAGCTATAGGTCTCTGTATTACATCACAGTAGCTAAGTCTCTGTATCACAGTAGCTATAGGTATCTGTATCACAGTAGCTATAGGTATCTGTATCACAGTAGCTATAGGTCTCTGTATCACAGTAGCTATTGGTCTCTGTATCACAGTAGCTATAGGTCTCTGTATCACAGTAGCTATAGGTCTCTGTATTACAGTAACTATAGGTCTCTGTATCACAGTAGCTATAGGTCTCTGTATCACAGTAGCTATATAGGTCTCTGTATCACAGTAGCTATAGGTTTCTGTATCACAGTAGCTATAGGTATCTGTATCACAGTAGCTATAGGTCTCTGTATCACAGTACCTATAGGTCTCTGTATTACAGTAGCTATAGGTCTCTGTATCACAGTAGCTATAGGTCTCTGTATCACAGTAGCTAAGTCTCTGTATCACAGTAGCTAAGTCTCTGTATCACAGTAACTAGGTCTCTGTATCACAGTAGCTATAGTTCTCTGTATCACAGTAGCTATAGGTCTCTGTATTACAGTAGATATAGGTCTCTGTATCACAGTAACTATAGGTCTCTGTATCACAGTAGCTATAGGTCTCTGTATCACAGTAGCTATAGGTCTCTGTATCACAGTAACTAGGTCTCTGTAACACAGTAACTATAGGTCTCTGTATCACAGTAACTATAGGTCACTGTATCACAGTAGCTAAGTCTCTGTATCACAGTAGCTAAGTCTCTGTATCACAGTAGCTTAGTCTCTGTATCACAGTAGCTAAGTCACTGTATCACAGTAGCTAAGTCACTGTATCACAGTAGCTAAGTCACTGTATCACAGTAGCTATAGGTCTCTGTATCACAGTAGCTAGGTCACTATCACAGTAGCTAGGTCACTGTATCACAGGAGCTATGGGTCTCTGTATCACAGTAGCTATAGGTCTCTGTATCACAGTAGCTAAGTCTCTGTATCACAGTAGCTAAGTCTCTGTATCACAGTAGCCAAGTCTCTGCATCACAGTAGCTAAGTCTCTGTATCACAGTAGCTATAGGTCTCTGTATCACAGTAGCTAGGTCACTGTATCACAGTAGCTAAGTCTCTGTATCACAGTAGCTAAGTCTCTGTATCAGAGTAGCTATAGGTCTCTGTATCACAGTAGCTAGGTCACTGTATCACAGTAGCTAGGTCTCTGTATCACAGTAGCTATAGGTCTCTGTATCACAGTAGCTAAGTCTCTGTATCACAGTAGCTAAGTCTCTGTATCACAGTAGCTAAGTCTCTGTATCACAGTGGCTATAGGTCTCTGTATCACAGTAGCTAGGTCTCTGTATCACAGTAGCTAAGACTCTGTATCACAGTAGCTATAGGTCTCTGTATCACAGTAGCTAGGTCACTGTATCACAGGAACTATAGGTCTCTGTATCACAGTAGCTAGGTCACTGTATCACAGGAACTATGTCGCTGTATCACAGTAGCTATAGGTCTCTGTATCACAGTAGCTAAGTCTCTGTATCACAGTAGCTAAGTCTCTGTATCACAGTAGCTAGGTCACTATCACAGTAGCTAGGTCACTGTATCACAGGAGCTATAGGTCTCTGTATCACAGTAGCTAGGTCACTGTATCACAGGAGCTATGTCGCTGTATCACAGTAGCTATAGGTCTCTGTATCACAGTAGCTAAGTCTCTGTATAACAGTAGCTAAGTCTCTGTATCACAGTAGCTAAGTCTCTGTATCACAGTAGCTATAGGTCTCTGTATCACAGTAGCTAGGTCACTGTATCACAGTAGCTAGGTCTCTGTATCACAGTAGTTATAGGTCTCTGTATCACAGTAAAATAGGTCTCTGTATCACAGTAACTATAGGTCTCTGTATCACAGTAACTATATGTCTCTGTATCACAGTAGCTATAGGTCTCTGTATCACAGTAACTATAGGTCTCTGTATCACAGTAGCTATAGGTCTCTGTATTACAGTAGCTATATGTCTCTGTATCACAATAGCTATATGTCTCTGTATCACAGTAGCTATAGGTCTCTGTATCACAGTAGCTATTGGTCTCTGTATCACAGTAGCTATAGGTCTCTGTATCACAGTAGCTAAGTCTCTGTATCACAGTAGCTATAGGTATCTGTATCACAGTAGCTATAGGTATCTGTATCACAGTAGCTATAGGTCTCTGTATCACAGTAGCTATTGGTCTCTGTATCACAGTAGCTATAGGTCTCTGTATCACAGTAGCTATAGGTCTCTGTATTACAGTAACTATAGGTCTCTGTATCACAGTAGCTATAGGTCTCTGTATCACAGTAGCTATATAGGTCTCTGTATCACAGTAGCTATAGGTTTCTGTATCACAGTAGCTATAGGTATCTGTATCACAGTAGCTATAGGTCTCTGTATCACAGTACCTATAGGTCTCTGTATTACAGTAGCTATAGGTCTCTGTATCACAGTAGCTATAGGTCTCTGTATCACAGTAGCTAAGTCTCTGTATCACAGTAGCTAAGTCTCTGTATCACAGTAACTAGGTCTCTGTATCACAGTAGCTATAGTTCTCTGTATCACAGTAGCTATAGGTCTCTGTATTACAGTAGATATAGGTCTCTGTATCACAGTAACTATAGGTCTCTGTATCACAGTAGCTATAGGTCTCTGTATCACAGTAGCTATAGGTCTCTGTATCACAGTAACTAGGTCTCTGTAACACAGTAACTATAGTTCTCTGTAACACAGTAACTATAGGTCTCTGTATCACAGTAACTATAGGTCTCTGTATCACAGTAGCTATAGGTCTCTGTATCACAGTAACTATAGGTCTCTGTATCACAGTAACTATAGGTCTCTGTATCACGGTAACTATGTCTCTGTATCACAGTAACTATAGGTCACTGTATCACAGTAGCTATAGGTCACTGTATAACAGTAGCTATAGGTCTCTGTATCACAGTAACTATAGGTTTCTGTATCACGGTAACTATATGTCTCTGTATCACAGTATCTATAGGTCACTATATCACAGTAGCTATAGGTCACTGTATAACAGTAGCTATAGGTCTCTGTATCACAGTAGCTATAGGTCTCTGTATCACAGGAGCTATAGGTCTCTGTATCACAGGAGCTATAGGTCTCTGTATCACAGTCGCTAGGTCACTGTATCACAGGAGCTATGTCGCTGTATCACAGCAGCTATAGGTCTCTGTATCACAGTAGCTAAGTCTCTGTATCACAGTAGCTATAGGTCTCTGTATCACAGTAGCTAGGTCACTATCACAGTAGCTAGGTCACTGTATCACAGGAGGTATAGGTCTCTGTATCACAGTAGCTAGGTCACTGTATCACAGTAGCTAGGTCACTGTATCACAGTAGCTAGGTCTCTGTATCACAGTAGCTATAGGTCTCTGTATCACAGTAAAATAGGTCTCTGTATCACAGTAGCTATAGGTCTCTGTATTACAGTAGATATAGGTCTCTGTATCACAGTAACTATAGGTCTCTGTATCACAGTAGCTATAGGTCTCTGTATTACAGTAGCTATAGGTCTCTGTATCACAGTAGCTATAGGTCTCTGTATCACAGTAACTAGGTCTCTGTAACACAGTAACTATAGTTCTCTGTAACACAGTAACTATAGGTCTCTGTATCACAGTAACTATAGGTCTCTGTATCACAGTAGCTATAGGTCTCTGTATCACAGTAGCTATAGGTCTCTGTATCACAGTAGCTATAGGTCTCTGTATCACAGTAACTATAGGTCTCTGTATCACAGTAACTATAGGTCTCTGTATCACGGTAACTATATGTCTCTGTATCACAGTAACTATAGGTCACTGTATCACAGTAGCTATAGGTCACTGTATAACAGTAGCTATAGGTCTCTGTATCACAGTAGCTATAGGTCTCTGTATCACAGGAGCTATAGGTCTCTGTATCACAGTAGCTAGGTCACTGTATCACAGGAGCTATGTCGCTGTATCACAGCAGCTATAGGTCTCTGTATCACAGTAGCTAAGTCTCTGTATCACAGTAGCTAAGTCTCTGTATCACAGTAGCTATAGGTCTCTGTATCACAGTAGCTAGGTCACTATCACAGTAGCTAGGTCACTGTATCACAGGAGGTATAGGTCTCTGTATCACAGTAGCTAGGTCTCTGTATCACAGGAGCTATGTCGCTGTATCACAGTAGCTATAGGTCTCTGTATCACAGTAGCTAAGTCTCTGTATCACAGTAGCTAAGTCTCTGTATCACAGTAGCTAAGTCTCTGTATCACAGTAGCTAAGTCACTGTATCACAGTAGCTAAGTCTCTGTATCACAGTAACTATAGGTCTCTGTATCACAGTAGCTATAGGTCTCTGTATCACAGTAGCTATAGGTCTCTGTATCAAAGTAGCTATAGGTCTCTGTATCACAGTAACTATAGGTCTCTGTATCACAGTAACTATAGGTCTCTGTATCACGGTAACTATATGTCTCTGTATCACTGTAACTATAGGTCACTGTATCACAGTAGCTATAGGTCACTGTATAACAGTAGCTATAGGTCTCTGTATCACAGTAACTATATGTCTCTGTATCACAGTAACTATAGGTCACTGTATCACAGTAGCTAGGTCACTGTATCACAGGAGCTATAGGTCTCTGTATCACAGTAGCTAAGTCTCTGTATCACAGTAGCTAAGTCTCTGTATCACAGTAGCTAAGTCACTGTATCACAGTAGCTATAGGTCTCTGTATCACAGTAGCTAGGTCACTGTATCACAGTAGCTATAGGTCTCTGTATCACAGTAGCTATAGGTCTCTGTATCACAGTAGCTAAGTCTCTGTATCACAGTAGCTAAGTCTCTGTATCACAGTAGCTAAGTCTCTGTATCACAGTAGCTAAGTCTCTGTATCACAGTAGCTAAGTCTCTGTATCACAGTAGCTAAGTCACTGTATCACAGTAGCTAAGTCTCTGTATCAGAGTAGCTATAGGTCTCTGTATCACAGTAAAATAGGTCTCTGTATCACAGTAGCTATGTCTCTGTATCACAGTAACTATAGGTCACTGTATCACAGTAGCTATAGGTCACTGTATAACAGTAGCTATAGGTCTCTGTATCACAGTAACTATAGGTTTCTGTATCACGGTAACTATATGTCTCTGTATCACAGTATCTATAGGTCACTATATCACAGTAGCTATAGGTCACTGTATAACAGTAGCTATAGGTCTCTGTATCACAGTAGCTATAGGTCTCTGTATCACAGGAGCTATAGGTCTCTGTATCACAGTAGCTAGGTCTCTGTATCACAGTAGCTAAGTCTCTGTATCACAGTAAAATAGGTCTCTGTATCACAGTAGCTATAGGTCTCTGTATCACAGTAGCTATGTCTCTGTATCACAGTAACTATAGGTCACTGTATCACAGTAGCTATAGGTCACTGTATCACAGTAGCTAGGTCACTGTATCACAGGAGCTATAGGTCTCTGTATCACAGTAGCTAAGTCTCTGTATCACAGTAGCTAAGTCTCTGTATCACAGTAGCTAAGTCTCTGTATCACAGTAGCTAAGTCACTGTATCACAGTAGCTAAGTCTCTGTATCAGAGTAGCTATAGGTCTCTGTATCACAGTAAAATAGGTCTCTGTATCACAGTAGCTATAGGTCTCTGTATCACAGTAGCTAAGTCTCTGTATCACAGTAGCTAAGTCTCTGTATCACAGTAGCTAAGTCTCTGTATCACAGTAGCTAAGTCTCTGTATCACAGTAGCTAAGTCACTGTATCACAGTAGCTAAGTCTCTGTATCAGAGTAGCTATAGGTCTCTGTATCACAGTAGCTAGGTCAATGTATCACAGTAGCTAGGTCTCTTTATCACAGTAGCTATAGGTCTCTGTATCACAGTAAAATAGGTCTCTGTATCACAGTAATTATAGGTCTCTGTATCACAGTAACTATAGGTCTCTGTATCACAGTAACTATAGGTCTCTGTATCACGGTAACTATATGTCTCTGTATCACAGTAACTATAGGTCACTGTATCACAGTAGCTATAGGTCACTGTATAACAGTAGCTATAGGTCTCTGTATCACAGTAACTATATGTCTCTGTATCACAGTAACTATAGGTCACTGTATCACAGTAGCTAGGTCACTGTATCACAGGAGCTATAGGTCTCTGTATCACAGTAGCTAAGTCTCTGTATCACAGTAGCTAAGTCTCTGTATCACAGTAGCTAAGTCTCTGTATCACAGTAGCTAAGTCACTGTATCACAGTAGCTAAGTCTCTGTATCAGAGTAGCTATAGGTCTCTGTATCACAGTAAAATAGGTCTCTGTATCACAGTAATTATAGGTCTCTGTATCACAGTAACTATAGCTCTCTGTATCACAGTAGCTATAGGTCTCTGTATCACAATAACTATAGGTCTCTGTATCACAGTAGCTATAGGTCTCTGGATCACAGTAACTATAGGTCTCTGTATCACAGTAACTATAGGTCTCTGTATCACAGTAACTATAGGTCTCTGTATCACAGTAACTATAGGTCTCTGTATCACAGTAGCTATAGGTCTCTGTATCACAGTAGCTATAGGTCTCTGTATCACAGTAGCTATAGGTCTCTGTATCACAGTAACTATAGGTCTCTGTATCACAGTAGCTATAGGTCTCTGTATCACAGTCGCTATATGTCTCTGTATCACAGTAGCTATAGGTCTCTGTATCACAGTAGCTATAGGTCTCTGTATCACAGTAGCTATTGGTCTCTGTATCACAGTAGCTATTGGTCTCTGTATCACAGTAGCTATAGGCCCCTGTATCACAGTAGCTAAGTCTCTGTAACACAGTAACTAGGTCTCTGTATCACAGTAGCTATAGGTCTCTGTATCACAGTAGCTAGGTCACTGTATCACAGGAGCTAGGTCTCTGTATCACAGTAGCTATAGGCATCTGTATCACATTAACTATAGGTCTCTGTATCACAGTAACTATAGGTCTCTGTATCACAGTAGCTATAGGTCTCTGTATCACAGTAACTACAGGTCTCTGTATCACAGTAGCTATAGGTCTCTGTATCACAGTCGCTATATGTCTCTGTATCACAGTAGCTATAGGTCTCTGTATCACAGTAGCTATAGGTCTCTGTATCACAGTAGCTATTGGTCTCTGTATCACAGTAGCTATTGGTCTCTGTATCACAGTAGCTATTGGTCTCTGTATCACAGTAGCTATAGGCCCCTGTATCACAGTAGCTAAGTCTCTGTAACACAGTAACTAGGTCTCTGTATCACAGTAGCTATAGGTCTCTGTATCACAGTAGCTAGGTCACTGTATCACAGGAGCTAGGTCTCTGTATCACAGTAGCTATAGGCATCTGTATCACATTAACTATAGGTCTCTGTATCACAGTAACTATAGGTCTCTGTATCACAGTAGCTATAGGTCTCTGTATCACAGTAACTATAGGTCTCTGTATCACAGTAGCTATAGGTCTCTGTATCACAGTCGCTATATGTCTCTGTATCACAGTAGCTATAGGTCTCTGTATCACAGTAGCTATAGGTCTCTGTATCACAGTAGCTATTGGTCTCTGTATCACAGTAACTATAGGTCTCTGTATCACAGTAGCTATAGGCCCCTGTATCACAGTAGCTAAGTCTCTGTAACACAGTAACTAGGTCTCTGTATCACAGTAGCTATAGGTCTCTGTATCACAGTAGCTAGGTCACTGTATCACAGGAGCTAGGTCTCTGTATCACAGTAGCTATAGGCATCTGTATCACATTAACTATAGGTCTCTGTATCACAGTAACTATAGGTCTCTGTATCACAGTAGCTAAGTCTCTGTATCACAGTAGCTAAGACTCTGTATCACAGTAGCTATAGGTCTCTGTATCAAAGTAGCTAGGTCACTGTATCACAGGAGCTATAGGTCTCTGTATCACAGTAGCTAGGTCACTGTATCACAGGAGCTATGTCGCTGTATCACAGTAGCTAAGTCTCTGTATCACAGTAGCTAAGTCTCTGTATCACAGTAGCTAAGTCTCTGTATCACAGTAGCTATAGGTCTCTGTATCACAGTAGCTAAGTCTCTGTTTCACAGTAGCTAAGTCTCTGTATCACAGTAGCTAAGTCACTGTATCACAGTAGCTAAGTCTCTGTATCACAGTAGCTATAGGTCTCTGTATCACAGTAGCTAGGTCACTATCACAGTAGCTAGGTCACTGTATCACAGGAGCTATGGGTCTCTGTATCACAGTAGCTAGTTCACTGTATCACAGGAGCTATGTCGCTGTATCACAGTAGCTATAGGTCTCTGTATCACAGTAGCTAAGTCTCTGTATCACAGTAGCTAAGTCTCTGTATCACAGTAGCTAGGTCACTGTATCACAGTAGCTAGGTCTCTGTATCACAGTAGCTATAGGTCTCTGTATCACAGTAAAATAGGTCTCTGTATCACAGTAACTATAGGTCTCTGTATCACAGTAGCTAGGTCACTGTATCACAGTAGCTATGTCGCTGTATCACAGTAGCTATAGGTCTCTGTATCACAGTAGCTAAGTCTCTGTATCACAGTAGCTAAGTCTCTGTATCACAGTAGCTAAGTCTCTGTATCACAGTGGCTATAGGTCTCTGTATCACAGTAGCTAGGTCTCTGTATCACAGTAGCTAAGACTCTGTATCACAGTAGCTATAGGTCTCTGTATCACAGAAGCATCTCTGCATGTCTCAGACATGTATCACAGTAGCTGAACCTCGGCAAGACGGAGCTGCTCTTCCTCCAGTAGCTAAGGACTGCCCATTCCATGATCTCGCCATCACGGTTGACAACTCCATCTGTGTCACTCTATAGGTCTCCCAGAGCGCTAAGAACCTTGGCGTGAGTCCTGTATCACAGACAACACCCTGGTCTCGTTCTCAACTAACATCAAGGCGGTCTCTTATCACAGTAGGTTCATGCTCTACAACATCCAGTAGCAGAGTAGGTCTCTGTACACAGAAGCAGCTATAGGTCCTAATCCAGGCACTTGTCATCTCCCGTCTGGATTACTGCAACTAGCGCTGTTGGCTGGGCTCCCTGCCTGTGCCATTAATCCCCTACAACTCATCCAGAACGCCGCAGCCCGTCTGGTGTTCAACCTTCCCAAGTTCTATCACGTCACCCCGCTCCTCCGCTCTCTCCACTGGCTTCCAGTTGAAGCTCGCATCCGCTACAAGACCATGGTCTTGCCTAGCTAGGAGCTGTGAGGGGAACAGTCAGTACCTCCAGGCTCTGATCAGGTCTCTGTATCACAAACAAGGGCACTGCGTTCATCCACCTCTGGCCTGCTCGCCTCCCTACCACTGAGGAAGTAGCAGTTCACCTTAAGCAGCCCAGTCAAAAGCTGCTCTGGCCCCCAATGGTGGAACAAACTCTCACGACGGGGACAGCGGAGTCAATCACCATCCTATCCGGAGACACCTGAAACCCCAGGTCTTTCAGGAATACCTAGGTGATTGATAAAGTAATCCTTCTCACCCCCCTTAAAAGATTTAGATGCACTATTGTAAAGTGGCTGTTCCACTGGATGTCTTAAGGTGAACGCACCAATTTGTAAGTCGCTCTGGATAAGAGCGTCTGCTAAATGACTTAAATGTAATGTAATGTAAAGCTAGGTCACTGTATCACAGGAGCTATAGGTCTCTGTATCACAGTAGCTAAGTCACTGTATCACAGGAACTATGTCGCTGTATCACAGTAGCTATAGGTCTCTGTATCACAGTAGCTAAGTCTCTGTATCACAGTAGCTAAGTCTCTGTATCACAGTAGCTATAGGTCTCTGTATCACAGTAGCTAGGTCACTGTATCACAGTAGCTAGGTCTCTGTATCACAGTAGCTATAGGTCTCTGTATCACAGTAAAATAGGTCTCTGTATCACAGTAACTATAGGTCTCTGTATCACAGTAGCTATAGGTCTCTGTATCACAGTAACTATAGGTCTCTGTATCACAGTAGCTATAGGCCCCTGTATCACAGTAGCTAAGTCTCTGTAACACAGTAACTAGGTCTCTGTATCACAGTAGCTATAGGTCTCTGTATCACAGTAGCTAGGTCACTGTATCACAGGAGCTAGGTCTCTGTATCACAGTAGCTAAGTCTCTGTATCACAGTAGCTATAGGTATCTGTATCACAGTAGCTATAGGTATCTGTATCACAGTAGCTATAGGTCTCTGTATCACAGTAGCTATTGGTCTCTGTATCACAGTAGCTATAGGTCTCTGTATCACAGTAGCTAAGTCTCTGTAACACAGTAACTAGGTCTCCGTATCACAGTAGCTATAGGTCTCTGTATCACAGTAGCTAGGTCACTGTATCACAGGAGCTAGGTCTCTGTATCACAGTAGCTATAGGTCTCTGTATCACAGTAACTATAGGTCTCTGTATCACAGTAGCTATAGGTATCTGTATCACAGTAGCTATAGGTATCTGTATCACAGTAGCTATAGGTCTCTGTATCACAGTAGCTATAGGTCTCTGTATCACAGTAACTATAGGTCTCTGTATCACAGTAGCTATTGGTCTCTGTATCACAGTAACTATAGGTATCTGTATCACAGTAGCTATAGGTCTCTGTATCACAGTAGCTATATGTCTCTGTATCACAGTAGCTATAGGTCTCTGTATTACAGTAACTATAGGTATCTGTATCACAGTAGCTATATAGGTCTCTGTATCACAGTAGCTATAGGTCTCTGTATCACAGTAACTATAGGTCTCTGTATCACAGTAGCTATAGGTCTCTGTATCACAGTAGCTATAGGTATCTGTATCACAGTAGCTATAGGTCTCTGTATCACAGTACCTATAGGTCTCTGTATTACAGTAGCTATAGGTCTCTGTATCACAGTAGCTATAGGTCTCTGTATCACAGTAGCTAAGTCTCTGTATCACAGTAGCTAAGTCTCTGTATCACAGTAACTAGGTCTCTGTATCACAGTAGCTATAGTTCTCTGTATCACAGTAGCTATAGGTCTCTATTACAGTAGATATAGGTCTCTGTATCACAGTAACTATAGGTCTCTGTATCACAGTAGCTATAGGTCTCTGTATTACAGTAGCTATAGGTCTCTGTATCACAGTAGCTATAGGTCTCTGTATCACAGTAACTAGGTCTCTGTAACACAGTAACTATAGTTCTCTGTAACACAGTAACTATAGGTCTCTGTATCACAGTAGCTATAGGTCTCTGTATCACAGTAGCTATAGGTCTCTGTATCACAGTAGCTATAGGTCTCTGTATCACAGTAACTATAGGTCTCTGTATCACAGTAACTATAGGTCTCTGTATCACAGTAACTATAGGTCACTGTATCACAGTAGCTATAGGTCACTGTATAACAGTAGCTATAGGTCTCTGTATTACAGTAACTATAGGTTTCTGTATCACGGTAACTATATGTCTCTGTATCACAGTAACTATAGGTCACTATATCACAGTAGCTATAGGTCACTGTATAACAGTAGCTATAGGTCTCTGTATCACAGTAGCTATAGGTCTCTGTATCACAGCAGCTATAGGTCTCTGTATCACAGTAGCTAAGTCTCTGTATCACAGTAGCTAAGTCTCTGTATCACAGTAGCTATAGGTCTCTGTATCACAGTAGCTAGGTCACTATCACAGTAGCTAGGTCACTGTATCACAGGAGCTATGGGTCTCTGTATCACAGTAGCTAGGTCTCTGTATCACAGGAGCTATGTCGCTGTATCACAGTAGCTATAGGTCTCTGTATCACAGTAGCTAAGTCTCTGTATCACAGTAGCTAAGTCTCTGTATCACAGTAGCTAAGTCACTGTATCACAGTAGCTATAGGTCTCTGTATCACAGTAGCTAGGTCACTGTATCACAGTAGCTAGGTCTCTGTATCACAGTAGCTATAGGTATCTGTATCACAGTAAAATAGGTCTCTGTATCACAGTAGCTATAGGTCTCTGTATTACAGTAGATATAGGTCTCTGTATCACAGTAACTATAGGTCTCTGTATCACAGTAGCTATAGGTCTCTGTATTACAGTAGCTATAGGTCTCTGTATCACAGTAGCTATAGGTCTCTGTATCACAGTAACTAGGTCTCTGTAACACAGTAACTATAGTTCTCTGTAACACAGTAACTATATGTCTCTGTATCACAGTAACTATAGGTCACTGTATCACAGTATCTATAGGTCACTGTATAACAGTAGCTATAGGTCTCTGTATCACAGTAACTATAGGTTTCTGTATCACGGTAACTATATGTCTCTGTATCACAGTAACTATAGGTCACTGTATCACAGTAGCTATAGGTCACTGTATAACAGTAGCTATAGTTCTCTGTATCACAGTAGCTATAGGTCTCTGTATCACAGTAGCTAAGTCTCTGTATCACAGTAGCTAAGTCTCTGTATCACAGTAGCTATAGGTCTCTGTATCACAGTAGCTATTGGTCTCTGTATCACAGTAGCTATTGGTCTCTGTATCACAGTAGCTATTGGTCTCTGTATCACAGTAGCTATAGGCCCCTGTATCACAGTAGCTAACTCTCTGTAACACAGTAACTAGGTCTCTGTATCACAGGAGCTATAGGTATCTGTATCACAGTAGCTATAGGCATCTGTATCACATTAACTATAGGTCTCTGTATCACAGTAACTATAGGTCTCTGTATCACAGTAACTATAGGTCACTGTATCACAGTAACTATAGGTCACTGTATCACAGTAGCTATAGGCATCTGTATCACAGTAACTATAGGTCTCTGTATCACAGTAGCTAGGTCTCTGTATCACAGTAGCTAAGACTCTGTATCACAGTAGCTATAGGTCTCTGTATCAAAGTAGCTAGGTCACTGTATCACAGGAGCTATAGGTCTCTGTATCACAGTAGCTAGGTCACGGTATCACAGGAGCTATGTCGCTGTATCACAGTAGCTATAGGTCTCTGTATCACAGTAGCTAAGTCTCTGTATCACAGTAGCTAAGTCTCTGTATCACAGTAGCTATAGGTCTCTGTATCACAGTAGCTAAGTCTCTGTTTCACAGTAGCTAAGTCTCTGTATCACAGTAGCTAAGTCTCTGTATCACAGTAGCTATAGGTCTCTGTATCACAGTAGATAGGTCACTGTATCACAGTAGCTAGGTCTCTGTATCACAGTAGCTATAGGTCTCTGTATCACAGTAAAATAGGTCACTGTATCACAGTGGCTATAAGTCTCTGTATCACAGTAGCTAAGTCACTGTATCACAGTAGCTAAGTCTCTGTATCAGAGTAGCTATAGGTCTGTATCACAGTAGCTAGGTCACTGTATCACAGTAGCTAGGTCTCTGTATCACAGTAACTATAGGTATCTGTATCACAGTAACTATAGGTCTCTGTATTTACATTTACATTTACATTTAAGTCATTTAGCAGACGCTCTTATCCAGAGCGACTTACAAATTGGTGCATTCACCTTATGACATCCAGTGGAACAGTAGTGCATCTAAATCTTTTAAGGGGGAGGGGGGGTGAGAGGGATTACTTTATCCTATCCTAGGTATTCCTTAAAGAGGTGGGGTTTCAGGTGTCTCCGGAAGGTGGTGATTGACTCCGCTGTCCTGGCGTCGTGAGGGAGTTTGTTCCACCATTGGGGGGCCAGAGCAGCGAACAGTTTTGACTGGGCTGAGCGGGAACTGTACTTCCTCAGTGGTAGGGAGGCGAGCAGGCCAGAGGTGGATGAACGCAGTGCCCTTGTTTGGGTGTAGGGCCTGATCAGAGCCTGGAGGTACTGAGGTGCCGTTCCCCTCACAGCTCCGTAGGCAAGCACCATGGTCTTGTAGCGGATGCGAGCTTCAACTGGAAGCCAGTGGAGGGAGCGGAGGAGCGGGGTGACGTGAGAGAACTTGGGAAGGTTGAACACCAGACGGGCTGCGGCGTTCTGGATGAGTTGTAGGGGTTTAATGGCACAGGCAGGGAGCCCAGCCAACAGCGAGTTGCAGTAATCCAGACGGGAGATGACAAGTGCCTGGATTAGGACCTGCGCCGCTTCCTGTGTGAGGCAGGGTCGTACTCTGCGGATGTTGTAGAGCATGAACCTACAGGAACGGGCCACCGCCTTGATGTTAGTTGAGAACGACAGGGTGTTGTCCAGGATCACGCCAAGGTTCTTAGCGCTCTGGGAGGAGGACACAATGGAGTTGTCAACCGTGATGGCGAGATCATGGAACGGGCAGTCCTTCCCCGGGAGGAAGAGCAGCTCCGTCTTGCCGAGGTTCAGCTTGAGGTGGTGATCCGTCATCCACACGGATATGTCTGCCAGACATGCAGAGATGCGATTCGCCACCTGGTCATCAGAAGGGGGAAAGGAGAAGATTAATTGTGTGTCGTCTGCATAGCAATGATAGGAGAGACCATGTGAGGTTATGACAGAGCCAAGTGACTTGGTGTATAGCGAGAATAGGAGAGGGCCTAGAACAGAGCCCTGGGGACACCAGTGGTGAGAGCACGTGGTGTGAAGACGGATTCTCGCCACGCCACCTGGTAGGAGCGACCTGTCAGGTAGGACGCAATCCAAGCGTGGGCCGCGCCGGAGATGCCCAACTCGGAGAGGGTGGAGAGGAGGATCTGATGGTTCACAGTATCGAAGGCAGCCGATAGGTCTAGAAGGATGAGAGCAGAGGAGAGAGAGTTAGCTTTAGCAGTGCGGAGCGCCTCCGTGATACAGAGAAGAGCAGTCTCAGTTGAATGACTAGTCTTGAAACCTGACTGATTTGGATCAAGAAGGTCATTCTGAGAGAGATAGCGGGAGAGCTGGCCAAGGACGGCACGTTCAAGAGTTTTGGAGAGAAAAGAAAGAAGGGATACTGGTCTGTAGTTGTTGACATCGGAGGGATCGAGTGTAGGTTTTTTCAGAAGGGGTGCAACTCTCGCTCTCTTGAAGACGGAGGGGACGTAGCCAGCGGTCAGGGATGAGTTGATGAGCGAGGTGAGGTAAGGGAGAAGGTCTCCGGAAATGGTCTGGAGAAGAGAGGAGGGGATAGGGTCAAGCGGGCAGGTTGTTGGGCGGCCGGCCGTCACAAGACGCGAGATTTCATCTGGAGAGAGAGGGGAGAAAGAGGTCAGAGCACAGGGTAGGGCAGTGTGAGCAGAACCAGCGGTGTCGTTTGACTTAGCAAACGAGGATCGGATGTCGTCGACCTTCTTTTCAAAATGGTTGACGAAGTCATCTGCAGAGAGGGAGGAGGGGGAGGGGGAGGAGGATTCAGGAGGGAGGAGAAGGTTGCAAAGAGCTTCCTAGGGTTAGAGGCAGATGCTTGGAATTTAGAGTGGTAGAAAGTGGCTTTAGCAGCAGAGAGAAAGGGGAAAATGTAGAGAGGAGGGAGTGAAAAGATGTCAGGTCCGCAGGGAGGCGAGTTTTCCTCCATTTCCGCTCGGCTGCCCGGAGCCCTGTTCTGTGAGCTCGCAATGAGTCGTCGAGCCACGGAGCGGGAGGGGAGGACCGAGCCGGCCTGGAGGATAGGGGACATAGAGAGTCAAAGGATGCAGAAAGGGAGGAGAGGAGGGTTGAGGAGGCAGAATCAGGAGATAGGTTGGGGAAGGTTTGAGCAGAGGGAAGAGATGATAGGATGGAAGAGGAGAGAGTAGCGGGGGGAGAGAGAGCGAAGGTTGGGACGGCGCGATACCATCCGAGTAGGGGCAGTGTGGGAAGTGTTGGATGAGAGCGAGAGGGAAAAGGATACAAGGTAGTGGTCGGAGACTTGGAGGGGAGTTGCAACGAGGTTAGTGGAAGAACAGCATCTAGTAAAGATGAGGTCGAGCGTATTTCCTGCCTTGTGAGTAGGGGGAAGGTGAGAGGGTGAGGTCAAAAGAGGAGAGGAGTGGAAAGAAGGAGGCAGAGAGGAATGAGTCAAAGGTAGGCGTGGGGAGGTTAAAGTCGCCCAGAACTGTGAGAGGTGAGCCGTCCTCAGGAAAGGAGCTTATCAAGGCATCAAGCTCATTGATGAACTCTCCGAGGGAACCTGGAGGGCGATAAATGATAAGGATGTTAAGCTTGAAAGGGCTGGTAACTGTGACAGCATGGAATTCAAAGGAGGCGATAGACAGATGGGTAAGGGGAGAAAGAGAGAATGACCACTTGGGAGAGATGAGGATCCCGGTGCCACCACCCCGCTGACCAGAAGCTCTCGGGGTGTGCGAGAACACGTGGGCAGACGAAGAGAGAGCAGTAGGAGTAGCAGTGTTGTCTGTGGTGATCCATGTTTCCGTCAGTGCCAAGAAGTCGAGGGACTGAGGGAGACATAGGCGGAGATGAACTCTGCCTTGTTGGCCGCAGATCGGCAGTTCCAGAGGCTACCGGAGACCTGGAACTCCACGTGGGTCGTGCGCGCTGGGACCACCAGATTAGGGTGGTCGCGGCCACGCGGTGTGGAGCGTTTGTATGGTCTGTGCAGAGAGGAGAGAACAGGGATAGACAGACACATAGTTGACAGGCTACACAAGAGGCTACGCTAATGCAAAGGAGATTGGAATGACAAGTGGACTACACGTCACGAGTGTTCAGAAAGTTAAGCTACGTAGCAAGAATCTTATTGACTAAAATGATTAAAATGATACAGTACTGCTGAAGTAGGCTAGCTGGCAGAGGCTGCGTTGTTGACTATGTAGGCTAGCTGGCATTGGCTGCGTTGTTGACACTACACTAATCAAGTCGTTCCGTTGAGTGTAATAGTTTCTACTGTGCTGCTATTCGGGGCTAGCTGGCTAGCTAGCAGTGTTGATTACGTTACGTTGCTAAAAGAACGACAATAGCTGGCTAGCTAACCTAGGAAATCGCTCTAGACTACACAATTATCTTTGATACAAAGACGGCTATGTAGCTAGCTATGTAGCTAGCTACGATCAAACAAATCAAGCCGTTGTACTGTAATGAAATGAAATGAAAAATGTGATACTACCTGTGGAGCGAAGCGAAATGCGACCGGATTGTTGAGTGCAGAAGTTCTGTTCGCTAGACGTTGGCTAGCTGTTGGCTAGCTAGCAGAGTCTCCTATGTTAAGGACGACATAAAACTACACACTCTAAACTACACAATTATCTTGGGTACGAAGACAGCAAAGACAACTATGTAGCTAGCTAACACTACACTAATCAAGTCGTTCAGTTGAGTGTAATAGTTGTGCTGCTAATCGGTAGACGGTGGACTAGCTAACGGTGGACGTTAGCTAGCTGGCTAGCTGCAGGGCAGTGTAGACTGCGTTAGGACGACGAAATACGATAATTACGCAATTATCTATGATACAAAGACGGCTATGTAGCTAGCTAAGAAGAAATTGCTAAGATTAGACAAATCAAACCGTTGTACTATAATGAAATGTAATGAAATGTAATACTACCTGCGGTAGTTACCGTCTCTGTATCACGGTAACTATAGGTCTCTGTATCACGGTAACTATATGTCTCTGTATCACGGTAACTATAGGTCACTGTATCACTAGGTCTCTGTATCACAGTAGCTATAGTCTGTAGCTATAGGTCACAGTATAGGTCTCGGTAACTATAGGTCTCTGTATGTATCTATAGGTCTCTGTATCACAGTAGCTATAGGTCACTGTATAACAGTAGCTATAGGTCTCTGTATCACAGTAGCTATAGGTCTCTGTATCACAGGTAGCTATAGGTCTCTGTATCACAGTAGCTATAGGTCACTGTATCACAGTAGCTAGGTCTCTGTATCACAGTAACTATAGGTCTCTGTATCTGTACAGTAACTATAGGTCTCTGTATCACAGTAGCTATAGGTCTCTGTATCACAGTAGCTATCAGGTCTCTGTATCACAGTAGCTATAGGTCTCTGTATCACAGTAGCTATAGGACTGTATCACAGTAGCTATAGGTCTCTGTATCACAGGAGCTATAGGTCTCTGTATCACAGTAGCTAGGTCACTGTATCACAGGAGCTATGTCGCTGTATCACAGCAGCTATAGGTCTCTGTATCACAGTAGCTAAGTCTCTGTATCACAGTAGCTAAGTCTCTGTATCACAGTAGCTATAGGTCTCTGTATCACAATAGCTAGGTCACTATCACAGTAGCTAGGTCACTGTATCACAGGAGCTATAGGTCTCTGTATCACAGTAGCTAGGTCACTGTATCACAGGAGCTATGTCGCTGTATGACAGTAGCTATAGGTCTCTGTATCACAGTAGCTAAGTCTCTGTATCACAGTAGCTAAGTCTCTGTATCACAGTAGCTAAGTCACTGTATCACAATAGCTAAGTCTCTGTATCACAGTAGCTATAGGTCTCTGTATCACAGTAGCTAGGTCTCTGTATCACAGTAGCTATAGGTCTCTGTATCACAGTAAAATAGGTATCTGTATCACAGTAGCTATAGGTCTCTGTATCACAGTAGCTAAGTCTCTGTATCACAGTAACTATAGGTCTCTGTATCACAGTAGCTATAGGTCTCTGTATCACAGTAACTATAGGTCTCTGTATCACAGTAGCTATAGGTCTCTGTATCACAGTAGCTATAGGTCTCTGTATCACAGTAGCTATAGGTCTCTGTATCACAGTAGCTATAGGTCTCTGTATCACAGTAGCTATAGGTCTGTATCACAGTAGCTATAGGTCTCTGTATCACAGTAGCTATAGGTCTCTGTATCACAGTAGCTATAGGTCTCTGTATCACAGTAGCTAGGTCACTGTCACAGGAGTATGTCACTGTATCACAGTAGCTATAGGTCTCTGTATCACAGTAGCTAAGTCTCTGTATCACAGTAGCTAAGTCTCTCACAGTAGCTATAGGTCTCTGTATCACAGTAGCTAGGTCACTATCACAGTAGCTAGGTCTCTGTATCACAGGAGCTATAGGTCTCTGTATCACAGTAGCTAGGTAGTCTCTGTATCACAGTAGCTATAGGTCTCTGTATCACAGTAGCTAAGTCTCACTGTATCACAGTAGCTAGGTCTCTGTATCACAGTAGCTATAGGTCTCTGTATCACAGTAAAATAGGTCTCTGTATCACAGTAGCTATAGGTCTCTGTATTACAGTAGATAGCTAGGTCTCTGTATCACAGTAGCTATAGGTCTCTGTATCACAGTAGCTATAGGTCTCTGTACAGTAGCTATAGGTCTCTGTATCACAGTAGCTATAGGTCTCTGTATCACAGTAGCTATAGGTCTCTGTATCACAGTAAGCTAGGTCTCTGTATCACAGTAACTATAGGTCTCTGTATCACAGTAACTATAGGTCTCTGTATCACAGTAACTATAGGTCTCTGTATCACAGTAGCTATAGGTCTCTGTATCACAGTAGCTATAGGTCTCTGTATCACAGTAACTATAGGTTTCTGTATCATGTTAACTATATGTCTCTGTATCACAGTAGCTATAGGTCTCTGTATCACAGTAACTAGGTCTCTGTATCACAGGAGCTATGTCGCTGTATCACAGTAGCTATAGGTCTCTGTATCACAGTAGCTAAGTCTCTGTATCACAGTAGCTAAGTCTCTGTATCACAGTAGCTAAGTCTCTGTATCACAGTAGCTAGGTCACTGTATCACAGTAGCTATAGGTCTCTGTATCACAGTAGCTATAGGTCTCTGTATCACAGTAGCTAGGTCTCTGTATCACAGTAGCTATAGGTCTCTGTATCACAGTAAAATAGGTATCTGTATCACAGTAGCTATAGGTCTCTGTATCACAGTAGCTAAGTCTCTGTATCACAGTAGCTAAGTCACTGTATCACAGTAGCTAAGTCTCTGTATCAGAGTAGCTATAGGTCTCTGTATCACAGTAGCTAGGTCACTGTATCACAGTAGCTAGGTCTCTGTATCACAGTAAAATAGGTCTCTGTATCACAGTAACTATAGGTCTCTGTATCACAGTAACTATAGGTCTCTGTATCACAGTAGCTATAGGTCTCTGTATCACAATAACTATAGGTCTCTGTATCACAGTAGCTATAGGTCTCTGTATCACAGTAGCTATAGGTCTCTGTATCACAGTAACTATAGGTCTCTGTATCACAGTAACTATAGGTCTCTGTATCACAGTAGCTATAGGTCTCTGTATCACAGTAACTATAGGTGTCTGTATCACAGTAACTATAGGTCTCTGTATCACGGTAACTATATGTCTCTGTATCACAGTAACTATAGGTCTCTGTATCACAGTAGCTATAGGTCTCTGTATCACAGTAGCTATAGGTCTCTGTATCACAGTAACTATAGGTTTCTGTATCACGGTAACTATATGTCTCTGTATCACAGGAGCTATAGGTCTCTGTATCACAGTAGCTAGGTCACTGTATCACAGGAGCTATGTCGCTGTATCACAGCAGCTATAGGTCTCTGTATCACAGTAGCTAAGTCTCTGTATCACAGTAGCTAAGTCTCTGTATCACAGTAGCTATAGGTCTCTGTATCACAGTAGCTATAGGTCTCTGTATCACAGTAGCTATCACAGGTCTCACTGTATCACAGTAGCTATAGGTCTCTGTATCACAGTAGCTAGGTCACTGTATCACAGTAGCTATAGGTCGCTGTATCACAGTAGCTATAGGTCTCTGTATCACAGTCAGTATCACAGTAGCTAGGTCTCTGTATCACAGTAGCTATAGGTCTCTGTATCACAGTAAGCTAGGTCTCTGTATCACAGTAGCTATAGGTCTCTGTATCACAGTAGCTATAGGTCTCTGTATCACAGTAGCTATAGGTCTCTGTATCACAGTAGCTATAGGTCTCTGTATCACAGTAGCTAGGTCTCTGTATCACAGTAGGTCTCTGTATCACAGTAACTATAGGTCTCTGTATCACAGTAACTAGGTCTCTGTATCACAGTAACTATAGGTCTCTGTATCACAGTAACTATAGGTCTCTGTATCACAGTAACTATAGGTCTCTGTATCACAGTAGCTATAGGTCTCTGTATCACAGTAGCTATAGGTCTCTGTATCACAGTAGCTATAGGTCACTGTATCACAGGAGCTATGTCTCTGTATCACAGTAGCTATAGGTCTCTGTATCACACAGTCTCTGTATCACAGTAGCTATAGGTCTCTGTATCACAGTAGCTATAGGTCTCTGTATCACAGTAGCTATAGGTCTCTGTATCACAGTAGCTATAGGTCTCTGTATCACAGTAAGCTAGGTCTCTGTATCACAGTAGCTATAGGTCTCTGTATCACAGTAGCTATAGGTCTCTGTATCACAGTAGCTAAGTCTCTGTATCACAGTAGCTATAGGTCTCTGTATCACAGTAGCTATAGGTCTCTGTATCACAGTAGCTAGGTCACTGTATCACAGTAGCTAGGTCTCTGTATCACAGTAGCTATAGGTCTCTGTATCACAGTATAGGTCTCTGTATCACAGTAGCTATAGGTCTCTGTATCACAGTAGCTATAGGTCTCTGTATCACAGTAGCTATAGGTCTCTGTATCACAGTAGCTATAGGTCTCTGTATCAGTAACTATAGGTCTCTATCACAGTAGGTCTCTGTATCACAGTAGCTATAGGTCTCTGTATCACAGTAGCTATAGGTCTCTGTATCACAGTAGCTATAGGTCTCTGTATCACAGTAGCTATAGGTCTCTGTATCACAGTAACTATAGGTCTCTGTATCAGTAACTATAGGTCTCTGTATCACAGTAACTATAGGTCTCTGTATCACAGTAGCTATAGGTCACTGTATAACAGTAGCTATAGGTCTCTGTATCACAGTAACTATAGTTTCTATAGGTCTATATGTCTCTGTATCACAGGAGCTATAGGTCTCTGTATCACAGTAGCTAGGTCACTGTATCACAGGAGCTATGTCGCTGTATCACAGCAGCTATAGGTCTCTGTATCACAGTAGCTAAGTCTCTGTATCACAGTAGCTAAGTCTCTGTATCACAGTAGCTATAGGTCTCTGTATCACAGTAGCTATAGGTCTCTGTATCACAGTAGCTAGGTCACTATCACAGTAGCTAGGTCACTGTATCACAGGAGCTATAGGTCTCTGTATCACAGTAGCTAGGTCACTGTATCACAGGAGCTATGTCGCTGTATCACAGTAGCTATAGGTCTCTGTATCACAGTAGCTAGGTCACTGTATCACAGTAGCTAGGTCTCTGTATCACAGTAGCTATAGGTCTCTGTATCACAGTAAAATAGGTCTCTGTATCACAGTAGCTATAGGTCTCTGTATCACAGTAGCTATAGGTCTCTGTATCACAGTAGCTATAGGTCTCTGTATCACAGTAGCTATAGGTCTCTGTATCACAGTAACTAGGTCTCTGTAACACAGTAACTATAGTTATCTGTAACACAGTAACTATAGGTCTCTGTATCACAGTAACTATAGGTCTCTGTATCACAGTAGCTATAGGTCTCTGTATCACAGGAGCTATAGGTCTCTGTATCACAGTAGCTAGGTCACTGTATCACAGGAGCTATGTCGCTGTATCACAGCAGCTATAGGTCTCTGTATCACAGTAGCTAAGTCTCTGTATCACAGTAGCTAAGTCTCTGTATCACAGTAGCTGTAGGTCTCTGTATCACAGTAGCTAGGTCACTATCACAGTAGCTAGGTCACTGTATCACAGGAGCTATAGGTCACTGTATCACAGGAGCTATGTCGCTGTATCACAGTAGCTATAGGTCTCTGTATCACAGTAGCTAAGTCTCTGTATCACAGTAGCTAAGTCTCTGTATCACAGTAGCTAAGTCACTGTATCACAGTAGCTATAGGTCTTTGTATCACAGTAGCTAGGTCACTGTATCACAGTAGCTAGGTCTCTGTATCACAGTAGCTATAGGTCTCTGTATCACAGTAAAATAGGTCTCTGTATCACAGTAGCTATAGGTCTCTGTATCACAGTAACTATAGGTCTCTGTATCACAGTAGCTATAGGTCTCTGTATCACAGTAACTATAGGTCTCTGTATCACAGTAGCTATAGGTCTCTGTATCACAGTAACTATATGTCTCTGTATCACAGTAACTATAGGTCACTGTATCACAGTAGCTATAGGTCTCTGTATAACAGTAGCTATAGGTCTCTGTATCACAGTAACTATAGGTTTCTGTATCACAGTAACTATAGGTCTCTGTATCACAGTAACTATAGGTCACTGTATCACAGTAGCTATAGGTCACTGTATCACAGTAGCTATAGGTCTCTATATCACAGTAACTATAGGTCTCTGTATCACAGGAGCTATAGGTCTCTGTATCACAGTAGCTAGGTCACTGTATCACAGGAGCTAAGTCACTGTATCACAGTAGCTATAGGTCTCTGTATCACAGTAGCTAGGTCACTGTATCACAGTAGCTAGGTCTCTGTATCACAGTAGCTATAGGTCTCTGTATCACAGTAAAATAGGTCTCTGTATCACAGTAGCTATAGGTCTCTGTATCACAGTAGCTAAGTCTCTGTATCACAGTAGCTAAGTCTCTGTATCACAGTAGCTATAGGTCTCTGTATCACAGTAGCTATATAGGTCTCTGTATCACAGTAGCTATAGGTCTCTGTATCACAGTAGCTATAGGTATCTGTATCACAGTAGCTATAGGTCTCTGTATCACAGTAACTATAGGTCTCTGTATCACAGTACTATAGGTCTCTGTATCACAGTAGCTAAGTCTCTGTATCACAGTAGCTATAGGTCTCTGTATCACAGTAGCTATAGGTCTCTGTATCACAGTAGCTATAGGTCTCTGTATCACAGTAACTATAGGTCTCTGTATCACAGTAACTATAGGTCTCTGTATCACAGTAACTATAGGTCTCTGTATCACAGTAGCTATAGGTCTCTGTATCACAGTAACTATAGGTGTCTGTATCACAGTAACTATAGGTCTCTGTATCACGGTAACTATATGTCTCTGTATCACAGTAACTATAGGTCACTGTATCACAGTAGCTATAGGTCACTGTATAACAGTAGCTATAGGTCTCTGTATCACAGTAACTATAGGTTTCTGTATCACGGTAACTATATGTCTCTGTATCACAGTAACTATAGGTCACTGTATAACAGTAGCTATAGGTCTCTATATCACAGTAACTATAGGTCTCTGTATCACAGGAGCTATAGGTCTCTGTATCACAGTAGCTAGGTCACTGTATCACAGGAGCTATGTCGCTGTATCACAGCAGCTATAGGTCTCTGTATCACAGTAGCTAAGTCTCTGTATCACAGTAGCTAAGTCTCTGTATCACAGTAGCTATAGGTCTCTGTATCACAGTAGCTAGGTCACTATCACAGTAGCTAGGTCACTGTATCACAGGAGCTATAGGTCTCTGTATCACAGTAGCTAGGTCACTGTATCACAGGAGCTATGTCGCTGTATCACGGTAGCTATAGGTCTCTGTATCACAGTAGCTAGGTCACTGTATCACAGTAGCTAGGTCTCTGTATCACAGTAGCTATAGGTCTCTGTATCACAGTAAAATAGGTCTCTGTATCACAGTAGCTATAGGTCTCTGTATCACAGTAGATATAGGTCTCTGTATCACAGTAGCTATAGGTCTCTGTATCACAGTAGCTATAGGTCTCTGTATCACAGTAGCTATAGGTCTCTGTATCACAGTAGCTATAGGTCTCTGTATCACAGTAACTAGGTCTCTGTAACACAGTAACTAGGTCTCTGTAACACAGTAACTATAGTCTCTGTATCACAGTAACTATAGGTCTCTGTATCACAGTAGCTATAGGTCTCTGTATCACAGTAGCTATAGGTCTCTGTATCACAGTAGCTATAGGTCTCTGCACAGTAACTATAGGTCTCTGTATCACAGTAGCTATAGGTCTCTGTATCACAGTAACTATAGGTCTCTGTATCACAGTAACTATAGGTCTCTGTATCACAGTAGCTATAGGTCTCTGTATCACAGTAGCTATAGGTCTCTGTATCACAGTAGCTATCACAGTAACTATAGGTCTCTGTATCACAGTAGCTATAGGTCTCTGTATCACAGTAGCTATAGGTCTCTGTATCACATAGGTCTCTGTAACACAGTAACTATAGTTCTCTGTATCACAGTAACTATAGGTCTCTGTATCACAGTAACTATAGGTCTCTGTATCACAGTAGCTATAGGTCTCTGTATCACAGTAGCTATAGGTCTCTGTATCACAGTAGCTATAGGTCTCTGTATCACAGGAGCTATAGGTCTCTGTATCACAGTAGCTAGGTCACTGTATCACAGGAGCTATGTCGCTGTATCACAGCAGCTATAGGTCTCTGTATCACAGTAGCTAAGTCTCTGTATCACAGTAGCTAAGTCTCTGTATCACAGTAGCTATAGGTCTCTGTATCACAGTAGCTAGGTCACTATCACAGTAGCTAGGTCACTGTATCACAGGAGCTATAGGTCTCTGTATCACAGTAGCTAGGTCACTGTATCACAGGAGCTATGTCGCTGTATCACAGTAGCTATAGGTCTCTGTATCACAGTAGCTAAGTCTCTGTATCACAGTAGCTAAGTCTCTGTATCACAGTAGCTAAGTCTCTGTATCACAGTAGCTAAGTCTCTGTATCACAGTAGCTATAGGTCTCTGTATCACAGTAGCTAGGTCACTGTATCACAGTAGCTAGGTCTCTGTATCACAGTAGCTATAGGTCTCTGTATCACAGTAAATAGGTCTCTGTATCACAGTAGCTATAGGTCTCTGTATCACAGTAACTATAGGTCTCTGTATCACAGTAGCTATAGGTCTCTGTATCACAGTAACTATAGGTGTCTGTATCACAGTAACTATAGGTCTCTGTATCACGGTAACTATATGTCTCTGTATCACAGTAACTATAGGTCACTGTATCACAGTAGCTATAGGTCACTGTATAACAGTAGCTATAGGTCTCTGTATCACAGTAACTATAGGTTTCTGTATCACGGTAACTATATGTCTCTGTATCACAGTAACTATAGGTCACTATATCACAGTAGCTATAGGTCACTGTATAACAGTAGCTATAGGTCTCTATATCACAGGAGCTATAGGTCTCTGTATCACAGTAGCTAGGTCACTGTATCACAGGAGCTATGTCGCTGTATCACAGCAGCTATAGGTCTCTGTATCACAGTAGCTAAGTCTCTGTATCACAGTAGCTAAGTCTCTGTATCACAGTAGCTATAGGTCTCTGTATCACAGTAGCTAGGTCACTATCACAGTAGCTAGGTCACTGTATCACAGGAGCTAGGTCTCTGTATCACAGTAGCTATAGGTCTCTGTATCACAGTAGCTAGGTCACTGTATCACAGTAGCTAAGTCTCTGTATCACAGTAGCTATATGTCTCTGTATCACAGTATATAGGTCTCTGTATCACAGTAGCTATAGGTCTCTGTATCACAGTAGCTATAGGTCTCTGTATCACAGTAACTATAGGTCTCTGTATCACAGTAGCTATAGGTCTCTGTATCACAGTAGCTATAGGTCTCTGTATCACAGTAGCTATAGGTCTCTGTATCACAGTAGCTATAGGTCTCTGTATCACAGTAGCTATAGGTCTCTGTATCACAGTAGCTATAGGTCTCTGTATCACAGTACAGTCTCTGTATCACAGTAACTATAGGTCTCTGTATCACAGTAACTATAGGTCTCTGTATCACAGTAACTATATGTCTCTGTATCACAGTAGCTATAGGTCTCTGTATCACAGTAGCTAGGTCTCTGTATCACAGTAGCTAAGTCTCTGTATCACAGTAGCTATAGGTCTCTGTATCAAAGTAGCTAGGTCACTGTATCACAGTAGCTATAGGTCTCTGTATCACAGTAGCTAGGTCACTGTATCACAGTAGCTATGTCTCTGTATCACAGTAGCTATAGGTCTCTGTATCACAGTAGCTAAGTCTCTGTATCACAGTAGCTAAGTCTCTGTATCACAGTAGCTATAGGTCTCTGTATCACAGTAGCTAAGTCTCTGTATCACAGTAGCTAAGTCTCTGTATCACAGTAGCTAGGTCTCTGTATCACAGTAGCTATAGGTCTCTGTATCACAGTAGCTATAGGTCTCTGTATCACAGTAGCTAGGTCTCTGTATCACAGTAGCTATAGGTCTCTGTATCACAGTAAAATAGGTATCTGTATCACAGTAGCTATAGGTCTCTGTATCACAGTAGCTAAGTCACTGTATCACAGTAGCTAAGGTCTCTGTATCAGAGTAGCTATAGGTCTCTGTATCACAGTAGCTAGGTCACTGTATCACAGTAGCTAGGTCTCTGTATCACAGTAACTATAGGTCTCTGTATCACGGTAACTATATGTCTCTGTATCACAGTAACTATAGGTCACTGTATCACAGTAGCTATAGGTCACTGTATAACAGTAGCTATAGGTCACTGTATACACAGCTATAGGTCTCTGTATCACAGTAACTATAGGTTTCTGTATCACGGTAACTATATGTCTCTGTATCACAGTAACTATAGGTCACTATATCACAGTAGCTATAGGTCACTGTATAACAGTAGCTATAGGTCTCTGTATCACAGGAGCTATAGGTCTCTGTATCACAGTAGCTATAGGTCTCTGTATCAGCAGGTCACTGTATCACAGGAGCTATGTCGCTGTATCACAGCAGCTATAGGTCTCTGTATCACAGTAGCTAAGTCTCTGTATCACAGTAGCTAAGTCTCTGTATCACAGTAGCTATAGGTCTCTGTATCACAGTAGCTAGGTCACTATCACAGTAGCTAGGTCACTGTATCACAGGAGCTATAGGTCTCTGTATCACAGTAGCTAGGTCACTGTATCACAGGAGCTATGTCGCTGTATCACAGTAGCTATAGGTCTCTGTATCACAGTAGCTAAGTCTCTGTATCACAGTAGCTAAGTCTCTGTATCACAGTAGCTAAGTCTCTGTATCACAGTAGCTAAGTCACTGTATCACAGTAGCTAAGTCTCTGTATCACAGTAGCTATAGGTCTCTGTATCACAGTAACTATAGGTCTCTGTATCACAGTAGCTATAGGTCTCTGTATCACAGTAGCTATAGGTCTCTGTATCACAGTAACTATAGGTCTCTGTATCACAGTAACTATAGGTCTCTGTATCACAGTAACTATAGGTCTCTGTATCACAGTAACTATAGGTCTCTGTATCACAGTAGCTATAGGTCTCTGTATCACAGTAGCTATAGGTCTCTGTATCACACATAGGTCTCTGTATCACAGTAGCTATAGGTCTCTGTATCACAGTAGCTATAGGTCTCTGTATCACAGTAACTATAGGTCTCTGTATCACAGTAACTATAGGTTTCTGTATCACGGTAACTATATGTCTCTGTATCACAGTAGCTATAGGTCTCTGTATCACAGTAGCTAGGTCTCTGTATCACAGTAGCTAAGTCTCTGTATCACAGTAGCTATAGGTCTCTGTATCACAGTAGCTAGGTCACTGTATCACAGGAGCTATAGGTCTCTGTATCACAGTAGCTAGGTCACTGTATCACAGGAGCTATGTCGCTGTATCACAGTAGCTATAGGTTTCTGTATCACAGTAGCTAAGTCTCTGTATCACAGTCTCTGTATCACAGTAGCTATAGGTCTCTGTATCACAGTAGCTAAGTCTCTGTATCACAGTAGCTAGTCTCTGTATCACAGTAGCTAAGTCTCTGTATCACAGTAGCTATAGGTCTCTGTATCACAGTAGATAGGTCACTGTATCACAGGAGCTAGGTCTCTGTATCACAGTAGCTATAGGTCTCTGTATCACAGTAAAATAGGTCTCTGTATCACAGTAGCTATAGGTCTCTGTATCACAGTAGCTAAGTCACTGTATCACAGTAGCTAAGTCTCTGTATCAGAGTAGCTATAGGTCTCTGTATCACAGTAGCTAGGTCACTGTATCACAGTAGCTAGGTCTCTGTATCACAGTAGCTATAGGTCTCTGTATCACAGTAACTATATGTCTCTGTATCACAGTAACTATAGGTCACTGTATCACAGTAGCTATAGGTCACTGTATGTAGCTATAGGTCACTGTATAACAGTAACTATAGGTCTCTGTATCACAGTAACTATAGGTCTCTGTATCACGGTAACTATAGGTCTCTGTATCACAGTAACTATAGGTCTCTGTATCACAGTAGCTATAGGTCTCTGTATCACAATAACTATAGGTCTCTGTATCACAGTAGCTATAGGTCTCTGTATCACAGGAGCTATAGGTCTCTGTATCACAGTAGCTAGGTCACTGTATCACAGGAGTTATGTCGCTGTATCACAGCAGCTATAGGTCTCTGTATCACAGTAGCTAAGTCTCTGTATCACAGTAGCTAAGTCTCTGTATCACAGTAGCTATAGGTCTCTGTATCACAATAGCTAGGTCACTATCACAGTAGCTAGGTCACTGTATCACAGGAGCTATAGGTCTCTGTATCACAGTAGCTAGGTCACTGTATCACAGGAGCTATGTCGCTGTATGACAGTAGCTATAGGTCTCTGTATCACAGTAGCTAAGTCTCTGTATCACAGTAGCTAAGTCTCTGTATCACAGTAGCTAAGTCTCTGTATCACAGTAGCTAAGTCACTGTATCACAATAGCTAAGTCTCTGTATCACAGTAGCTATAGGTCTCTGTATCACAGTAGCTAGGTCTCTGTATCACAGTAGCTATAGGTCTCTGTATCACAGTAACTATAGGTCTCTGTATCACAGTAACTATAGGTCTCTGTATCACAGTAGCTATAGGTCTCTGTATCACAATAACTATAGGTCTCTGTATCACAGTAGCTATAGGTCTCTGTATCACAGGAGCTATAGGTCTCTGTATCACAGTAGCTAGGTCTCTGTATCACAGTAGCTATAGGTCTCTGTATCACAGTAACTATAGTTCTCTGTATCACAGTAGCTATAGGTCTCTGTATCACAGTAGCTATAGGTCTCTGTATCACAGTAACTATAGTTCTCTGTATCACAGTAGCTATAGGTCTCTGTATCACAGTAGCTATAGGTCTCTGTATCACAGTAGCTATAGGTCTCTGTATTACAGTAGCTATAGGTCTCTGTATCACAGTAGCTATAGGTCTCTGTATCACAGTAGCTAGGTCACTGTATCACAGTAGCTAGGTCTCTGTATCACAGTAGCTATAGGTCTCTGTATCACAGTAAAATAGGTCTCTGTATCACAGTAGCTATAGGTCTCTGTATTACAGTAGATATAGGTCTCTGTATCACAGTAACTATAGGTCTCTGTATCACAGTAGCTATAGGTCTCTGTATTACAGTAGCTATAGGTCTCTGTATTACAGTAGCTATAGGTCTCTGTATCACAGTAGCTATAGGTCTCTGTATCACAGTAACTAGGTCTCTGTAACACAGTAACTATAGGTCTCTGTATCACAGTAACTATAGGTCTCTGTATCACAGTAACTATAGGTCTCTGTATCACAGTAGCTATAGGTCTCTGTATCACAGTAGCTATAGGTCTCTGTATCACAGTAACTATAGGTCTCTGTATCACAGTAACTATAGGTTTCTGTATCACGGTAACTATATGTCTCTGTATCACAGTAGCTATAGGTCTCTGTATCACAGTAACTAGGTCTCTGTATCACAGTAGCTATAGGTCTCTGTATCACAGTAGCTATAGGTCTCTGTATCACAGTAACTATAGGTCTCTGTATCACAGTAGCTATAGGTCACTGTATAACAGTAGCTATAGGTCTCTGTATCACAGTAGCTATAGGTCTCTGTATCACAGGAGCTATAGGTCTCTGTATCACAGTAGCTAGGTCACTGTATCACAGGAGCTATGTCGCTGTATCACAGCAGCTATAGGTCTCTGTATCACAGTAGCTAAGTCTCTGTATCACAGTAGCTAAGTCTCTGTATCACAGTAGCTGTAGGTCTCTGTATCACAGTAGCTAGGTCACTATCACAGTAGCTAGGTCACTGTATCACAGGAGCTATAGGTCTCTGTATCACAGTAGCTAGGTCACTGTATCACAGTAGCTAGGTCACTGTATCACAGTAGCTATAGGTCTCTGTATCACAGTAGCTAGGTGTCTGTATCACAGTAGTCTCTGTATCACAGTAGCTATAGGTCTCTGTATCACAGTAGCTAGGTCACTGTATCACAGGAGCTATAGGTCTCTGTATCACAGTAGCTAGGTCACTGTATCACAGGAGCTATGTCGCTGTATCACAGTAGCTATAGGTTTCTGTATCACAGTAGCTAAGTCTCTGTATCACAGTAGCTAAGTCTCTGTATCACAGTAGCTATAGGTCTCTGTATCACTAGCTATCACAGTAGCTAAGTCTCTGTATCACAGTAGCTAAGTCTCTGTATCACAGTAGCTATAGGTCTCTGTATCACAGGTCACTGTATCACAGTAGCTAGGTCTCTGTATCACAGTAGCTATAGGTCTCTGTATCACAGTAAGCTAGGTCTCTGTATCACAGTAGCTATAGGTCTCTGTATCACAGTAGCTAAGTCACTGTATCACAGTAGCTAAGTCTCTGTATCACAGTAGCTATAGGTCTCTGTATCACAGTAGCTAGGTCACTGTATCACAGTAGCTAGGTCTCTGTATCACAGTAACTATAGGTCTCTGTATCACAGTAACTATATGTCTCTGTATCACAGTAACTATAGGTCACTGTATCACAGTAGCTATAGGTCACTGTATAACAGTAACTATAGGTCTCTGTATCACAGTAACTATAGGTCTCTGTATCACAGTAACTATATGTCTCTGTATCACAGTAACTATAGGTCACTGTATCACAGTAGCTATAGGTCACTGTATAACAGTAGCTATAGGTCTCTGTATCACAGTAGCTATAGGTCTCTGTATCACAGTAGCTATAGGTCTCTGTATCACAGTAGCTAGGTCACTGTATCACAGGAGCTATGTCTGTATCACAGCAGCTATAGGTCTCTGTATCACAATAGCTAGGTCACTATCACAGTAGCTAGGTCACTGTATCACAGGAGCTATAGGTCTCTGTATCACAGTAGCTAGGTCACTGTATCACAGAGCTAGCTGTATGACAGTAGCTATAGGTCTCTGTATCACAGTAGCTAAGTCTCTGTATCACAGTAGCTAAGTCTCTGTATCACAGTAGCTAAGTCTCTGTATCACAGTAGCTAAGTCTCTGTATCACAGTAGCTATAGGTCTCTGTATCACAATAACTATAGGTCTCTGTATCACAGTAGCTATAGGTCTCTGGATCACAGTAACTATAGGTCTCTGTATCACAGTAACTATAGGTATCTGTATCACAGTAACTATAGGTCTCTGTATCACAGTAACTATAGGTCTCTGTATCACAGTAACAATAGGTCTCTGTATCACAGTAACTATAGGTCTCTGTATCACAGTAACTATATGTCTCTGTATCACAGTAACTATAGGCTATCACAGTAGTCAGGTCTGTATCACAGTAGCTATAGGTCTCTGTATCACAGTAGCTATAGGTCTCTGTATCACAGTAGCTATAGGTCTCTGTATCACAGTAGCTAGGTCTCTGTATCACAGTAGCTAGGTCACTGTATCACAGGAGTCTATGTCTGTATCACAGCAGCTATAGGTCTCTGTATCACAGTAGCTAAGTCTCTGTATCACAGTAGCTAAGTCTCTGTATCACAGTAGCTATAGGTCTCTGTATCACAATAGCTAGGTCACTATCACAGTAGCTAGGTCACTGTATCACAGGAGCTATAGGTCTCTGTATCACAGTAGCTAGGTCACTGTATCACAGGAGCTATGTCGCTGTATGACAGTAGCTATAGGTCTCTGTATCACAGTAGCTAAGTCTCTGTATCACAGTAGCTAAGTCTCTGTATCACAGTAGCTAAGTCTCTGTATCACAGTAGCTAAGTCACTGTATCACAGTAGCTATAGGTCTCTGGATCACAGTAACTATAGGTCTCTGTATCACAGTAACTATAAGTCTCTGTATCACAGTAACTATAGGTCTCTGTATCACAGTAACTATAGGTCTCTGTATCACAGTAACAATAGGTCTCTGTATCACAGTAGCTATAGGTCTCTGTATCACAGTAGCTATAGGTCTCTGTATCACAGTAGCTATAGGTCTCTGTATCACAGTAGCTATAGGTCTCTGTATCACAGTAGCTATAGGTCTCTGTATCACAGTAGCTATAGGTCTCTGTATCACAGTAACTATAGTTCTCTGTATCACAGTAGCTATAGGTCTCTGTATCACAGTAGTAGGTCTCTGTATCACAGTAGCTATAGGTATCTGTATCACAGTAGCTATAGGTCTCTGTATCACAGTAGCTATAGGTCTCTGTATCACAGTAGCTAGGTCTCTGTATCACAGTAGCTATAGGTCTCTGTATCACAGTAGCTAGGTCTCTGTATCACAGTAGCTATAGGTCTCTGTATTACAGTAGATATAGGTCTCTGTATCACAGTAACTATAGGTCTCTGTATCACAGTAGCTATAGGTCTCTGTATCACAGTAGCTATAGGTCTCTGTATCACAGTAGCTATAGGTCTCTGTATCACAGTAGCTAGGTCTCTGTATCACAGTAACTATAGTCTCTGTATCACAGTAACTATAGGTCTCTGTATCACAGTAACTATAGGTCTCTGTATCACAGTAGCTATAGGTCTCTGTATCACAGTAGCTATAGGTCTCTGTATCACAGTAACTATAGGTCTCTGTATCACAGTAACTATAGGTTTCTGTATCAGGTCTATATGTCTCTGTATCACAGTAGCTATAGGTCTCTGTATCACAGTAACTAGGTCTCTGTAACACAGTAACTATAGTTCTCTGTATCACAGTAACTATAGGTCTCTGTATCACGGTAACTATATGTCTCTGTATCACAGTAACTATAGGTCACTGTATAACAGTAGCTATAGGTCTCTATATCACAGTAACTATAGGTCTCTGTATCACAGGAGCTATAGGTCTCTGTATCACAGTAGCTAGGTCACTGTATCACAGGAGCTATGTCGCTGTATCACAGCAGCTATAGGTCTCTGTATCACAGTAGCTAAGTCTCTGTATCACAGTAGCTAAGTCTCTGTATCACAGTAGCTATAGGTCTCTGTATCACAGTAGCTAGGTCACTATCACAGTAGCTAGGTCACTGTATCACAGGAGCTATAGGTCTCTGTATCACAGTAGCTAGGTCACTGTATCACAGTAGCTATAGGTCTCTGTATCACAGTAGCTAGGTCTCTGTATCACAGTAGCTAAGTCTCTGTATCACAGTAGCTATAGGTCTCTGTATCAAAGTAGCTAGGTCACTGTATCACAGGAGCTATAGGTCTCTGTATCACAGTAGCTAGTCACTGTATCACAGGTAGGTCTCTGTATCACAGTAGCTATAGGTTTCTGTATCACAGTAGCTAAGTCTCTGTATCACAGTAGCTATAGGTCTCTGTTTCACAGTAGCTAAGTCTCTGTATCACAGTAGCTAAGTCTCTGTATCACAGGAGCTATAGGTCTCTGTATCACAGTAGCTAGGTCACTGTATCACAGGAGCTATGTCGCTGTATCACAGCAGCTATAGGTCTCTGTATCACAGTAGCTAAGTCTCTGTATCACAGTAGCTAAGTCTCTGTATCACAGTAGCTGTAGGTCTCTGTATCACAGTAGCTAGGTCACTATCACAGTAGCTAGGTCACTGTATCACAGGAGCTATAGGTCTCTGTATCACAGTAGCTAGGTCACTGTATCACAGGAGCTATGTCGCTGTATCACAGTAGCTATAGGTCTCTGTATCACAGTAGCTAAGTCTCTGTATCACAGTAGCTAAGTCTCTGTATCACAGTAGCTAAGTCACTGTATCACAGTAGCTAAGTCACTCTGTATCACAGGTCTCTATCACAGTAGCTAGGTCACTGTATCACAGTAGCTAGGTCTCTGTATCACAGTAGCTATAGGTCTCTGTATCACAGTAAAATAGGTCTCTGTATCACAGTAGCTATAGGTCTCTGTATCACAGTAACTATAGGTCTCTGTATCACAGTAGTTATAGGTCTCTGTATCACAGTAACTATAGGTGTCTGTATCACAGTAACTATAGGTCTCTGTATCACGGTAACTATATGTCTCTGTATCACAGTAACTATAGGTCACTGTATCACAGTAGCTATAGGTCACTGTATAACAGTAGCTATAGGTCTCTGTATCACAGTAACTATAGGTTTCTGTATCACGGTAACTATATGTCTCTGTATCACAGTAACTATAGGTCACTATATCACAGTAGCTATAGGTCACTGTATAACAGTAGCTATAGGTCTCTATATCACAGTAACTATAGGTATCTGTATCACAGGAGCTATAGGTCTCTGTATCACAGTAGCTAGGTCACTGTATCACAGGAGCTATGTCGCTGTATCACAGCAGCTATAGGTCTCTGTATCACAGTAGCTAAGTCTCTGTATCACAGTAGCTAAGTCTCTGTATCACAGTAGCTATAGGTCTCTGTATCACAGTAGCTAGGTCACTATCACAGTAGCTAGGTCACTGTATCACAGGAGCTATGTCGCTGTATCACAGTAGCTATAGGTCTCTGTATCACAGTATCTAGGTCACTGTATCACAGTAGCTAGGTCTCTGTATCACAGTAGCTATAGGTCTCTGTATCACAGTAAAATAGGTCTCTGTATCACAGTAGCTATAGGTCTCTGTATTACAGTAGATATAGGTCTCTGTATCACAGTAACTATAGGTCTCTGTATCACAGTAGCTATAGGTCTCTGTATTACAGTAGCTATAGGTCTCTGTATTACAGTAGCTATAGGTCTCTGTATCACAGTAGCTATAGGTCTCTGTATCACAGTAACTATAGGTCTCTGTATCACAGTAGCTATAGGTCTCTGTATCACAGTAACTATAGGTCTCTGTATCACAGTAGCTATAGGTCTCTGTATCACAGTAGCTATAGGTCTCTGTATCACAGTAACTATAGGTCTCTGTATCACAGTAACTATAGGTTTCTGTATCACGGTAACTATATGTCTCTGTATCACAGTAGCTATAGGTCTCTGTATCACAGTAACTAGGTCTCTGTATCACAGTAGCTAAGACTCTGTATCACAGTAGCTATAGGTCTCTGTATCAAAGTAGCTAGGTCACTGTATCACAGGAGCTATAGGTCTCTGTATCACAGTAGCTAGGTCACTGTATCACAGGAGCTATGTCGCTGTATCACAGTAGCTATAGGTTTCTGTATCACAGTAGCTAAGTCTCTGTATCACAGTAGCTAAGTCTCTGTATCACAGTAGCTATAGGTCTCTGTATCACAGTAGCTAAGTCTCTGTTTCACAGTAGCTAAGTCTCTGTATCACAGTAGCTAAGTCTCTGTATCACAGTAGCTATAGGTCTCTGTATCACAGTAGATAGTCACTATCACAGGAGCTAGGTCTCTGTATCACAGTAGCTATAGGTCTCTGTATCACAGTAAAATAGGTCTCTGTATCACAGTAGCTATAGGTCTCTGTATCACAGTAGCTAAGTCACTGTATCACAGTAGCTAAGTCTCTGTATCAGAGTAGCTATAGGTCTCTGTATCACAGTAGCTAGGTCACTGTATCACAGTAGCTAGGTCTCTGTATCACAGTAACTATAGGTCTCTGTATCATGGTAACTATATGTCTCTGTATCACAGTAACTATAGGTCACTGTATCACAGTAGCTATAGGTCACTGTATAACAGTAGCTATAGGTCACTGTATAACAGTAACTATAGGTCTCTGTATCACAGTAACTATAGGTCTCTGTATCACGGTAACTATATGTCTCTGTATCACAGTAACTATAGGTCACTGTATCACAGTAGCTATAGGTCACTGTATAACAGTAGTTATAGGTCTCTGTATCACAGTAGCTATAGGTCTCTGTATCACAGGGGCTATAGGTCTCTGTATCACAGTAGCTAGGTCACTGTATCACAGGAGCTATGTCGCTGTATCACAGCAGCTATAGGTCTCTGTATCACAGTAGCTAAGTCTCTGTATCACAGTAGCTAAGTCTCTGTATCACAGTAGCTATAGGTCTCTGTATCACAATAGCTAGGTCACTATCACAGTAGCTAGGTCACTGTATCACAGGAGCTATAGGTCTCTGTATCACAGTAGCTAGGTCACTGTATCACAGGAGCTATGTCGCTGTATGACAGTAGCTATAGGTCTCTGTATCACAGTAGCTAAGTCTCTGTATCACAGTAGCTAAGTCTCTGTATCACAGTAGCTAAGTCTCTGTATCACAGTAGCTAAGTCACTGTATCACAGTAGCTAAGTCTCTGTATCACAGTAGCTATAGGTCTCTGTATCACAGTAACTATAGGTCTCTGTATCACAGTAGCTATAGATCACAGTAACTATAGGTCTCTGTATCACAGTAACTATAGGTCTCTGTATCACAGTAACTATAGGTCTCTGTATCACAGTAACTATAGGTCTCTGTATCACAGTAACAATAGGTCTCTGTATCACAGTAGCTATAGGTCTCTGTATCACAGTAGCTATAGGTCTCTGTATCACAGTAGCTATAGGTCTCTGTAACACAGTAACTATAGTTCTCTGTATTACAGTAGCTATAGGTCTCTGTATCACAGTAGCTATAGGTCTCTGTAACACAGTAACTATAGTTCTCTGTATTACAGTAGCTATAGGTCTCTGTATCACAGTAGCTATAGGTCTCTGTATCACAGTAGCTATAGGTCTCTGTATTACAGTAGCTATAGGTCTCTGTATCACAGTAGCTATAGGTCTCTGTATCACAGTAGCTAGGTCACTGTATCACAGTAGCTAGGTCTCTGTATCACAGTAGCTATAGGTCTCTGTATCACAGTAAAATAGGTCTCTGTATCACAGTAGCTATAGGTCTCTGTATTACAGTAGATATAGGTCTCTGTATCACAGTAACTATAGGTCTCTGTATCACAGTAGCTATAGGTCTCTGTATTACAGTAGCTATAGGTCTCTGTATTACAGTAGCTATAGGTCTCTGTATCACAGTAGCTATAGGTCTCTGTATCACAGTAACTAGGTCTCTGTAACACAGTAACTATAGTTCTCTGTAACACAGTAACTATAGGTCTCTGTATCACAGTAACTATAGGTCTCTGTATCACAGTAGCTATAGGTCTCTGTATCACAGTAGCTATAGGTCTCTGTATCACAGTAACTATAGGTCTCTGTATCACAGTAACTATAGGTTTCTGTATCACGGTAACTATATGTCTCTGTATCACAGTAGCTATAGGTCTCTTTATCACAGTAACTAGGTCTCTGTAACACAGTAACTATAGTTCTCTGTAACACAGTAACTATAGGTCTCTGTATCACAGTAACTATAGGTCTCTGTATCACAGTAGCTATAGGTCACTGTATAACAGTAGCTATAGGTCTCTGTATCACAGTAGCTATAGGTCTCTGTATCACAGGAGCTATAGGTCTCTGTATCACAGTAGCTAGGTCACTGTATCACAGGAGCTATGTCGCTGTATCACAGCAGCTATAGGTCTCTGTATCACAGTAGCTAAGTCTCTGTATCACAGTAGCTAAGTCTCTGTATCACAGTAGCTGTAGGTCTCTGTATCACAGTAGCTAGGTCACTATCACAGTAGCTAGGTCACTGTATCACAGGAGCTATAGGTCTCTGTATCACAGTAGCTAGGTCACTGTATCACAGTAGCTAGGTCACTGTATCACAGTAGCTATAGGTCTCTGTATCACAGTAGCTAGGTCTCTGTATCACAGTAGCTAAGACTCTGTATCACAGTAGCTATAGGTCTCTGTATCAAAGTAGCTAGGTCACTGTATCACAGGAGCTATAGGTCTCTGTATCACAGTAGCTAGGTCACTGTATCACAGGAGCTATGTCGCTGTATCACAGTAGCTATAGTTTTCTGTATCACAGTAGCTAAGTCTCTGTATCACAGTAGCTAAGTCTCTGTATCACAGTAGCTATAGGTCTCTGTATCACAGTAGCTAAGTCTCTGTTTCACAGTAGCTAAGTCTCTGTATCACAGTAGCTAAGTCTCTGTATCACAGTAGCTATAGGTCTCTGTATCACAGTAGATAGGTCACTGTATCACAGTAGCTAGGTCTCTGTATCACAGTAGCTATAGGTCTCTGTATCACAGTAAAATAGGTCTCTGTATCACAGTAGCTATAGGTCTCTGTATCACAGTAGCTAAGTCACTGTATCACAGTAGCTAAGTCTCTGTATCAGAGTAGCTATAGGTCTCTGTATCACAGTAGCTAGGTCACTGTATCACAGTAGCTAGGTCTCTGTATCACAGTAACTATAGGTCTCTGTATCACGGTAACTATATGTCTCTGTATCACAGTAACTATAGGTCACTGTATGACAGTAGCTATAGGTCACTGTATAACAGTAACTATAGGTCTCTGTATCACAGTAACTATAGGTCTCTGTATCACGGTAACTATATGTCTCTGTATCACAGTAACTATAGGTCACTGTATCACAGTAGCTATAGGTCACTGTATAACAGTAGCTATAGGTCTCTGTATCACAGTAGCTATAGGTCTCTGTATCACAGGGGCTATAGGTCTCTGTATCACAGTAGCTAGGTCACTGTATCACAGGAGCTATGTCGCTGTATCACAGCAGCTATAGGTCTCTGTATCACAATAGCTAGGTCACTATCACAGTAGCTAGGTCACTGTATCACAGGAGCTATAGGTCTCTGTATCACAGTAGCTAGGTCACTGTATCACAGGAGCTATGTCGCTGTATGACAGTAGCTATAGGTCTCTGTATCACAGTAGCTAAGTCTCTGTATCACAGTAGCTAAGTCTCTGTATCACAGTAGCTAAGTCACTGTATCACAGTAGCTAAGTCTCTGTATCACAGTAGCTATAGGTCTCTGTATCACAATAACTATAGGTCTCTGTATCACAGTAGCTATAGGTCTCTGGATCACAGTAACTATAGGTCTCTGTATCACAGTAACTATAGGTATCTGTATCACAGTAACTATAGGTCTCTGTATCACAGTAACTATAGGTCTCTGTATCACAGTAACAATAGGTCTCTGTATCACAGTAACTATAGGTCTCTGTATCACGGTAACTATATGTCTCTGTATCACAGTAACTATAGGTCACTGTATCACAGTAGCTATAGGTCACTGTATAACAGTAGCTATAGGTCTCTGTATCACAGTAGCTATAGGTCTCTGTATCACAGGGGCTATAGGTCTCTGTATCACAGTAGCTAGGTCACTGTATCACAGGAGCTATGTCGCTGTATCACAGCAGCTATAGGTCTCTGTATCACAGTAGCTAAGTCTCTGTATCACAGTAGCTAAGTCTCTGTATCACAGTAGCTATAGGTCTCTGTATCACAATAGCTAGGTCACTATCACAGTAGCTAGGTCACTGTATCACAGGAGCTATAGGTCTCTGTATCACAGTAGCTAGGTCACTGTATCACAGGAGCTATGTCGCTGTATGACAGTAGCTATAGGTCTCTGTATCACAGTAGCTAAGTCTCTGTATCACAGTAGCTAAGTCTCTGTATCACAGTAGCTAAGTCTCTGTATCACAGTAGCTAAGTCACTGTATCACAGTAGCTAAGTCTCTGTATCACAGTAGCTATAGGTCTCTGTATCACAATAACTATAGGTCTCTGTATCACAGTAGCTATAGGTCTCTGTATCACAGTAGCTATAGGTCTCTGTATCACAGTAACTATAGGTCTCTGTATCACAGTAACTATAGGTCTCTGTATCACAGTAACAATAGGTCTCTGTATCACAGTAGCTATAGGTCTCTGTATCACAGTAGCTATAGGTCTCTGTATCACAGTAGCTATAGGTCTCTGTAACACAGTAACTATAGTTCTCTGTATTACAGTAGCTATAGGTCTCTGTATCACAGTAGCTATAGGTCTCTGTATCACAGTAACTATAGTTCTCTGTATCACAGTAGCTATAGGTCTCTGTATCACAGTAGCTATAGGTCTCTGTATCACAGTAGCTATAGGTATCTGTATTACAGTAGCTATAGGTCTCTGTATCACAGTAGCTATAGGTCTCTGTATCACAGTAGCTAGGTCTCTGTATCACAGTAGCTATAGGTCTCTGTATCACAGTAAAATAGGTCTCTGTATCACAGTAGCTATAGGTCTCTGTATTACAGTAGATATAGGTCTCTGTATCACAGTAACTATAGGTCTCTGTATTACAGTAGCTATAAGTCTCTGTATTACAGTAGCTATAGGTCTCTGTATCACAGTAGCTATAGGTCTCTGTATCACAGTAACTATAGGTCTCTGTATCACAGTAACTATAGGTTTCTGTATCACGGTAACTATATGTCTCTGTATCACAGTAGCTATAGGTCTCTGTATCACAGTAACTAGGTCTCTGTAACACAGTAACTATAGTTCTCTGTAACACAGTAACTATAGGTCTCTGTATCACAGTAACTATAGGTCTCTGTATCACAGTAGCTATAGGTCACTGTATAACAGTAGCTATAGGTCTCTGTATCACAGTAGCTATAGGTCTCTGTATCACAGGAGCTATAGGTCTCTGTATCACAGTAGCTAGGTCACTGTATCACAGGAGCTATGTCGCGGTATCACAGCAGCTATAGGTCTCTGTATCACAGTAGCTAAGTCTCTGTATCACAGTAGCTAAGTCTCTGTATCACAGTAGCTGTAGGTCTCTGTATCACAGTAGCTAGGTCACTATCACAGTAGCTAGGTCACTGTATCACAGGAGCTATAGGTCTCTGTATCACAGTAGCTAGGTCACTGTATCACAGTAGCTATAGGTCTCTGTATCACAGTAGCTAGGTCTCTGTATCACAGTAGCTAAGACTCTGTATCACAGTAGCTATAGGTCTCTGTATCAAAGTAGCTAGGTCACTGTATCACAGGAGCTATAGGTCTCTGTATCACAGTAGCTAGGTCACTGTATCACAGGAGCTATGTCGCTGTATCACAGTAGCTATAGGTTTCTGTATCACAGTAGCTAAGTCTCTGTATCACAGTAGCTATAGGTCTCTGTATCACAGTAGCTAAGTCTCTGTTTCACAGTAGCTAAGTCTCTGTATCACAGTAGCTAAGTCTCTGTATCACAGTTGCTATAGGTCTCTGTATCACAGTAGATAGGTCACTGTATCACAGTAGCTAGGTCTCTGTATCACAGTAGCTATAGGTCTCTGTATCACAGTAAAATAGGTCTCTGTATCACAGTAGCTATAGGTCTCTGTATCACAGTAGCTAAGTCACTGTATCACAGTAGCTAAGTCTCTGTATCACAGTAGCTATAGGTCTCTGTATCACAGTAGCTAGGTCACTGTATCACAGTAGCTAGGTCTCTGTATCACAGTAACTATAGGTCTCTGTATCACGGTAACTATATGTCTCTGTATCACAGTAACTATAGGTCACTGTATCACAGTAGCTATAGGTCACTGTATAACAGTAGCTATAGGTCACTGTATAACAGTAACTATAGGTCTCTGTATCACAGTAACTATAGGTCTCTGTATCACGGTAACTATATGTCTCTGTATCACAGTAACTATAGGTCACTGTATCACAGTAGCTATAGGTCACTGTATAACAGTAGCTATAGGTCTCTGTATCACAGTAGCTATAGGTCTCTGTATCACAGGGGCTCTAGGTCTCTGTATCACAGTAGCTAGGTCACTGTATCACAGGAGCTATGTCGCTGTATCACAGCAGCTATAGGTCTCTGTATCACAGTAGCTAAGTCTCTGTATCACAGTAGCTAAGTCTCTGTATCACAGTAGCTATAGGTCTCTGTATCACAATAGCTAGGTCACTATCACAGTAGCTAGGTCACTGTATCACAGGAGCTATAGGTCTCTGTATCACAGTAGCTAGGTCACTGTATCACAGGAGCTATGTCGCTGTATGACAGTAGCTATAGGTCTCTGTATCACAGTAGCTAAGTCTCTGTATCACAGTAGCTAAGTCTCTGTATCACAGTAGCTAAGTCTCTGTATCACAGTAGCTAAGTCACTGTATCACAGTAGCTAAGTCTCTGTATCACAGTAGCTATAGGTCTCTGTATCACAATAACTATAGGTCTCTGTATCACAGTAGCTATAGGTCTCTGGATCACAGTAACTATAGGTCTCTGTACACAGTAACTATAGGTCTCTGTATCACAGTAACTATAGGTCTCTGTATCACAGTAACTATAGGTCTCTGTATCACAGTAACAATAGGTCTCTGTATCACAGTAACTATAGGTCTCTGTATCACAGTAACTATATGTCTCTGTATCACAGTAACTATAGGTCACTGTATCACAGTAGCTATAGGTCTCTGTATCACAGTAGCTATAGGTCTCTGTATCACAGTAGCTATAGGTCTCTGTATCACAGGAGCTATAGGTCTCTGTATCACAGTAGCTAGGTCACTGTATCACAGGAGCTATGTCGCTGTATCACAGCAGCTATAGGTCTCTGTATCACAGTAGCTAAGTCTCTGTATCACAGTAGCTAAGTCTCTGTATCACAGTAGCTATAGGTCTCTGTATCACAATAGCTAGGTCACTATCACAGTAGCTAGGTCACTGTATCACAGGAGCTATAGGTCTCTGTATCACAGTAGGTAGGTCACTGTATCACAGGAGCTATGTCGCTGTATGACAGTAGCTATAGGTCTCTGTATCACAGTAGCTAAGTCTCTGTATCACAGTAGCTAAGTCTCTGTATCACAGTAGCTAAGTCTCTGTATCACAGTAGCTAAGTCACTGTATCACAGTAGCTAAGTCTCTGTATCACAGTAGCTATAGGTCTCTGTATCACAATAACTATAGGTCTCTGTATCACAGTAGCTATAGGTCTCTGTATCACAGTAGCTATAGGTCTCTGTATCACAGGTCTCTGTATCACAGTAACTATAGGTCTCTGTATCACAGTAACTATAGGTCTCTGTATCACAGTAACAATAGGTCTCTGTATCACAGTAGCTATAGGTCTCTGTATCACAGTAGCTATAGGTCTCTGTATCACAGTAGCTATAGGTCTCTGTAACACAGTAACTATAGTTCTCTGTATTACAGTAGCTATAGGTCTCTGTATCACAGTAGCTATAGGTCTCTGTAACACAGTAACTATAGTTCTCTGTATTACAGTAGCTATAGGTCTCTGTATCACAGTAGCTATAGGTCTCTGTATCACAGTAGCTATAGGTATCTGTATTACAGTAGCTATAGGTCTCTGTATCACAGTAGCTATAGGTCTCTGTATCACAGTAGCTAGGTCTCTGTATCACAGTAGCTATAGGTCTCTGTATCACAGTAAAATAGGTCTCTGTATCACAGTAGCTATAGGTCTCTGTATTACAGTAGATATAGGTCTCTGTATCACAGTAACTATAGGTCTCTGTATCACAGTAGCTATAGGTCTCTGTATCACAGTAGCTATAGGTCTCTGTATCACAGTAGCTATAGGTCTCTGTATCACAGTAACTATAGGTCTCTGTATCACAGTAACTATAGGTTTCTGTATCACGGTAACTATATGTCTCTGTATCACAGTAGCTATAGGTCTCTGTATCACAGTAACTAGGTCTCTGTAACACAGTAACTATAGTTCTCTGTAACACAGTAACTATAGGTCTCTGTATCACAGTAACTATAGGTCTCTGTATCACAGTAGCTATAGGTCACTGTATAACAGTAGCTATAGGTCTCTGTATCACAGTAGCTATAGGTCTCTGTATCACAGGAGCTATAGGTCTCTGTATCACAGTAGCTAGGTCACTGTATCACAGGAGCTATGTCGCGGTATCACAGCAGCTATAGGTCTCTGTATCACAGTAGCTAAGTCTCTGTATCACAGTAGCTAAGTCTCTGTATCACAGTAGCTGTAGGTCTCTGTATCACAGTAGCTAGGTCACTATCACAGTAGCTAGGTCACTGTATCACAGGAGCTATAGGTCTCTGTATCACAGTAGCTAGGTCACTGTATCACAGTAGCTATAGGTCTCTGTATCACAGTAGCTAGGTCTCTGTATCACAGTAGCTAAGACTCTGTATCACAGTAGCTATAGGTCTCTGTATCAAAGTAGCTAGGTCACTGTATCACAGGAGCTATAGGTCTCTGTATCACAGTAGCTAGGTCACTGTATCACAGGAGCTATGTCGCTGTATCACAGTAGCTATAGGTTTCTGTATCACAGTAGCTAAGTCTCTGTATCACAGTAGCTATAGGTCTCTGTATCACAGTAGCTAAGTCTCTGTTTCACAGTAGCTAAGTCTCTGTATCACAGTAGCTAAGTCTCTGTATCACAGTTGCTATAGGTCTCTGTATCACAGTAGATAGGTCACTGTATCACAGTAGCTAGGTCTCTGTATCACAGTAGCTATAGGTCTCTGTATCACAGTAAAATAGGTCTCTGTATCACAGTAGCTATAGGTCTCTGTATCACAGTAGCTAAGTCACTGTATCACAGTAGCTAAGTCTCTGTATCAGAGTAGCTATAGGTCTCTGTATCACAGTAGCTAGGTCACTGTATCACAGTAGCTAGGTCTCTGTATCACAGTAACTATAGGTCTCTGTATCACGGTAACTATATGTCTCTGTATCACAGTAACTATAGGTCACTGTATCACAGTAGCTATAGGTCACTGTATAACAGTAGCTATAGGTCACTGTATAACAGTAACTATAGGTCTCTGTATCACAGTAACTATAGGTCTCTGTATCACGGTAACTATATGTCTCTGTATCACAGTAACTATAGGTCACTGTATCACAGTAGCTATAGGTCACTGTATAACAGTAGCTATAGGTCTCTGTATCACAGTAGCTATAGGTCTCTGTATCACAGGGGCTCTAGGTCTCTGTATCACAGTAGCTAGGTCACTGTATCACAGGAGCTATGTCGCTGTATCACAGCAGCTATAGGTCTCTGTATCACAGTAGCTAAGTCTCTGTATCACAGTAGCTAAGTCTCTGTATCACAGTAGCTATAGGTCTCTGTATCACAATAGCTAGGTCACTATCACAGTAGCTAGGTCACTGTATCACAGGAGCTATAGGTCTCTGTATCACAGTAGCTAGGTCACTGTATCACAGGAGCTATGTCGCTGTATGACAGTAGCTATAGGTCTCTGTATCACAGTAGCTAAGTCTCTGTATCACAGTAGCTAAGTCTCTGTATCACAGTAGCTAAGTCTCTGTATCACAGTAGCTAAGTCACTGTATCACAGTAGCTAAGTCTCTGTATCACAGTAGCTATAGGTCTCTGTATCACAATAACTATAGGTCTCTGTATCACAGTAGCTATAGGTCTCTGGATCACAGTAACTATAGGTCTCTGTATCACAGTAACTATAGGTCTCTGTATCACAGTAACTATAGGTCTCTGTATCACAGTAACTATAGGTCTCTGTATCACAGTAACAATAGGTCTCTGTATCACAGTAGCTATAGGTCTCTGTATCACAGTAGCTATAGGTCTCTGTATCACAGTAGCTATAGGTCTCTGTATCACAGTAGCTATAGGTCTCTGTAACACAGTAACTATAGTTATCTGTATTACAGTAGCTATAGGTCTCTGTATCACAGTAGCTATAGGTCTCTGTAACACAGTAACTATAGTTCTCTGTATTACAGTAGCTATAGGTCTCTGTATCACAGTAGCTATGGGTCTCTGTATCACAGTAGCTATAGGTCTCTGTATTACAGTAGCTATAGGTCTCTGTATCACAGTAGCTATAGGTCTCTGTATCACAGTAGCTAGGTCACTGTATCACAGTAGCTAGGTCTCTGTATCACAGTAGCTATAGGTCTCTGTATCACAGTAAAATAGGTCTCTGTATCACAGTAGCTATAGGTCTCTGTATTACAGTAGATATAGGTCTCTGTATCACAGTAACTATAGGTCTCTGTATCACAGTAGCTATAGGTCTCTGTATTACAGTAGCTATAGGTCTCTGTATCACAGTAGCTATAGGTCTCTGTATCACAGTAACTAGGTCTCTGTAACACAGTAACTATAGTTCTCTGTAACACAGTAACTATAGGTCTCTGTATCACAGTAACTATAGGTCTCTGTATCACAGTAGCTATAGGTCTCTGTATCACAGTAGCTATAGGTCTCTGTATCACAGTAGCTATAGGTCTCTGTATCACAGTAACTATAGGTCTCTGTATCACAGTAGCTATAGGTCTCTGTATTACAGTAGATATAGGTCTCTGTATCACAGTAACTATAGGTCTCTGTATCACAGTAGCTATAGGTCTCTGTATCACAGTAGCTATAGGTCTCTGTATCACAGTAGCTATAGGTCTCTGTATCACAGTAACTAGGTCTCTGTAACACAGTAACTATAGTTCTCTGTAACACAGTAACTATAGGTCTCTGTATCACGGTAACTATATGTCTCTGTATCACAGTAACTATAGGTCACTGTATCACAGTAGCTATAGGTCACTGTATAACAGTAGCTATAGGTCTCTGTATCACAGTAACTATAGGTTTCTGTATCACGGTAACTATATGTCTCTGTATCACAGTAACTATAGGTCACTGTATCACAGTAGCTATAGGTCACTGTATAACAGTAGCTATAGGTCTCTGTATCACAGTAGCTATAGGTCTCTGTATCACAGGAGCTATAGGTCTCTGTATCACAGTAGCTAGGTCACTGTATCACAGGAGCTATGTCGCTGTATCACAGCAGCTATAGGTCTCTGTATCACAGTAGCTAAGTCTCTGTATCACAGTAGCTATAGGTCTCTGTATCACAATAACTATAGGTCTCTGTATCACAGTAGCTATAGGTCTCTGGATCACAGTAACTATAGGTCTCTGTATCACAGTAACTATAGGTCTCTGTATCACAGTAACGATAGGTCTCTGTATCACAGTAACTATAGGTCTCTGTATCACAGTAACATTAGGTCTCTGTATCACAGTAGCTATAGGTCTCTGTATCACAGTAGCTATAGGTCTCTGTATCACAGTAGCTATAGGTCTCTGTATCACAGTAACTATAGGTCTCTGTATCACAGTAGCTATAGGTCTCTGTATCACAGTAGCTATAGGTCTCTGTATCACAGTAGCTATAGGTCTCTGTATCACAGTAGCTATTGGTCTCTGTATCACAGTAGCTATTGGTCTCTGTATCACAGTAGCTATTGGTCTCTGTATCACAGTAGCTATAGGTCCCTGTATCACAGTAGCTAAGTCTCTGTAACACAGTAACTAGGTCTCTGTATCACAGTAGCTATAGGTCTCTGTATCACAGTAGCTAGGTCACTGTATCACAGGAGCTAGGTCTCTGTATCACAGTAGCTATAGGTATCTGTATCACAGTAGCTATAGGCATCTGTATCACAGTAACTATAGGTCTCTGTATCACAGTAGCTAAGACTCTGTATCACAGTAGCTATGGGTCTCTGTATCAAAGTAGCTAGGTCACTGTATCACAGGAGCTATAGGTCTCTGTATCACAGTAGCTAGGTCACTGTATCACAGGAGCTATGTCGCTGTATCACAGTAGCTATAGGTCTCTGTATCACAGTAGCTAAGTCTCTGTATCACAGTAGCTAAGTCTCTGTATCACAGTAGCTATAGGTCTCTGTATCACAGTAGCTAAGTCTCTGTTTCACAGTAGCTAAGTCTCTGTATCACAGTAGCTAAGTCTCTGTATCACAGTAGCTATAGGTCTCTGTATCACAGTAGATAGGTCACTGTATCACAGTAGCTAAGTCTCTGTATCACAGTAGCTATAGGTCTCTGTATCACAGTAGATAGGTCTCTGTATCACAGTAGATAGGTCACTGTATCACAGTAGCTAGGTCACTGTATCACAGTAGCTGTAGGTCTCTGTATCACAGTAGCTAAGTCACTGTATCACAGTAGCTAAGTCTCTGTATCAGAGTAGCTATAGGTCTCTGTATCACAGTAGCTAGGTCACTGTATCACAGTAGCTAGGTCTCTGTATCACAGTAACTATAGGTCTCTGTATCACGGTAACTATATGTCTCTGTATCACGGTAACTATAGGTCACTGTATCACAGTAGCTATAGGTCTCTGTATCACAGTAACTATAGGTCTCTGTATCACAGTAGCTATAGGTTTCTGTATCACAGTAACTATAGGTCTCTGTATCACAGTAACTATAGGTCTCTGTATCACAGTAGCTATAGGTCTCTGTATCACAGTAGCTATAGGTCTCTGTATCACAGTAACTATGGGTCTCTGTATCACAGTAACTATAGGTCTCTGTATTACAGTAACTATAGGTCTCTGTATCACAGTAGCTATAGGTCTCTGTATAACAGTAGCTATAGGTCACTGTATAACAGTAACTATAGGTCTCTGTATCACAGTAACTATAGGTCTCTGTATCAGAGTAGCTATAGGTCTCTGTATCACAGTAGCTAGGTCACTGTATCACAGTAGCTAGGTCTCTGTATCACAGTAACTATAGGTCTCTGTATCACGGTAACTATATGTCTCTGTATCACGGTAACTATAGGTCACTGTATCACAGTAGCTATAGGTCTCTGTATCACAGTAACTATAGGTCTCTGTATCACAGTAGCTATAGGTTTCTGTATCACAGTAGCTATAGGTCTCTGTATCACAGTAACTATAGGTCTCTGTATCAGTAGTAGTCATCACAGTAGCTATAGGTCTCTGTATCACAGTAGCTATAGGTCTCTGTATCACAGTAACTATGGGTCTCTGTATCACAGTAACTATAGGTCTCTGTATTACAGTAACTATAGGTCTCTGTATCACAGTAGCTATAGGTCTCTGTATCACAGTAGCTATAGGTCTCTGTATCACAGTAACTATGGGTCTCTGTATCACAGTAGCTATAGGTCTCTGTATCACAGTAGCTATAGGTCTCTGTATCACAGTAACTATAGGTCTCTGTATCACAGTAGCTATAGGTCTCTGTATCACAGTAGCTATAGGTCTCTGTATCACAGTAGCTATAGGTCTCTGTATCACAGTAACTATAGGTCTCTGTATCACAGTAGCTGTAGGTCTCTGTATCACAGTAGCTATATGTCTCTGTATCACAGTAACTATAGGTCTCTGTATCACAGTAGCTATAGGTCTCTGTATTACAGTAACTATAGGTATCTCTATCACAGTAACTATAGGTCTCTGTATCACAGTAACTATAGGTCTCTGTATCACAGTAGCTATAGGTCTCTGTATCACAGTAGCTATAGGTCTCTGTATCACAGTAACTATAGGTCTCTGTATCACAGTAGCTATAGGTCTCTGTATCACAGTAACTATAGGTCTCTGTATCACAGTAGCTATAGGTCTCTGTATCACAGTAGCTATAGGTCTCTGTATCACAGTAACTATAGGTCTCTGTATCACAGTAAAATAGGTCTCTGTATCACAGTACCTATAGGTCTCTGTATCACAGTAGCTAAGTCACTGTATCACAGTAAGCTAAGTCTCTGTATCACAGTAGCTATAGGTCTCTGTATCAGTAGCTAGGTCACTGTATCACAGTAGCTAGGTCTCTGTATCACAGTAGCTATAGGTCTCTGTATCAGAGTAAAATAGGTCTCTGTATCACAGTAATTATAGGTCTCTGTATCACAGTAACTATAGCTCTCTGTATCACAGTAGCTATAGGTCTCTGTATCACAATAACTATAGGTCTCTGTATCACAGTAGCTATAGGTCTCTGTATCACAGTAGCTATAGGTCTCTGTATCACAGTAGCTATAGGTCTCTGTATCACAGTAACTATAGGTCTCTGTATCACAGTAGCTATAGGTCTCTGTATCACAGTAGCTATAGGTCTCTGTATCACAGTAACTATAGGTCTCTGTATCACAGTAACTATAGGTCTCTGTATCACAGTAGCTGTAGGTCTCTGTATCACAGTAGCTATATGTCTCTGTATCACAGTAACTATAGGTCTCTGTATCACAGTAGCTATAGGTCTCTGTATTACAGTAACTATAGGTATCTCTATCACAGTAACTATAGGTCTCTGTATCACAGTAACTATAGGTCTCTGTATCACAGTAGCTATAGGTCTCTGTATCACAGTAGCTATAGGTCTCTGTATCACAGTAACTATAGGTCTCTGTATCACAGTAGCTATAGGTCTCTGTATCACAGTAACTATAGGTCTCTGTATCACAGTAGCTATAGGTCTCTGTATCACAGTAGCTATAGGTCTCTGTATCACAGTAACTATAGGTCTCTGTATCACAGTAAAATAGGTCTCTGTATCACAGTACCTATAGGTCTCTGTATCACAGTAGCTAAGTCACTGTATCACAGTAACTAAGTCTCTATATCAGAGTAGCTATAGGTCTCTGTATCACAGTAGCTAGGTCACTGTATCACAGTAGCTAGGTCTCTTTATCACAGTAGCTATAGGTCTCTGTATCAGAGTAAAATAGGTCTCTGTATCACAGTAATTATAGGTCTCTGTATCACAGTAACTATAGCTCTCTGTATCACAGTAGCTATAGGTCTCTGTATCACAATAACTATAGGTCTCTGTATCACAGTAGCTATAGGTCTCTGTATCACAGTAGCTATAGGTCTCTGTATCACAGTAGCTATAGGTCTCTGTATCACAGTAGCTATTGGTCTCTGTATCACAGTAGCTATAGGTCCCTGTATCACAGTAGCTAAGTCTCTGTAACACAGTAACTAGGTCTCTGTATCACAGTAGCTATAGGTCTCTGTATCACAGTAGCTAGGTCACTGTATCACAGGAGCTAGGTCTCTGTATCACAGTAGCTATAGGTATCTGTATCACAGTAGCTATAGGCATCTGTATCACAGTAACTATAGGTCTCTGTATCACAGTAGCTAAGACTCTGTATCACAGTAGCTATGGGTCTCTGTATCAAAGTAGCTAGGTCACTGTATCACAGGAGCTATAGGTCTCTGTATCACAGTAGCTAGGTCACTGTATCACAGGAGCTATGTCGCTGTATCACAGTAGCTATAGGTCTCTGTATCACAGTAGCTAAGTCTCTGTATCACAGTAGCTAAGTCTCTGTATCACAGTAGCTATAGGTCTCTGTATCACAGTAGCTAAGTCTCTGTTTCACAGTAGCTAAGTCTCTGTATCACAGTAGCTAAGTCTCTGTATCACAGTAGCTATAGGTCTCTGTATCACAGTAGATAGGTCACTGTATCACAGTAGCTAAGTCTCTGTATCACAGTAGCTATAGGTCTCTGTATCACAGTAGATAGGTCTCTGTATCACAGTAGATAGGTCACTGTATCACAGTAGCTAGGTCACTGTATCACAGTAGCTATAGGTCTCTGTATCACAGTAACTATAGGTCTCTGTATCACAGTAGCTATAGGTCTCTGTATCACAGTAACTATAGGTCTCTGTATCACAGTAGCTATAGGTCTCTGTATCACAGTAACTATAGGTCTCTGTATCACAGTAACTATAGGTCTCTGTATCACAGTAGCTATAGGTTTCTGTATTACAGTAACTATAGGTCTCTGTATCACAGTAACTATAGGTCTCTGTATCACAGTAAAATAGGTCTCTGTATCACAGTACCTATAGGTCTCTGTATCACAGTAGCTAAGTCACTGTATCACAGTAACTAAGTCTCTATATCAGAGTAGCTATAGGTCTCTGTATCACAGTAGCTAGGTCACTGTATCACAGTAGCTAGGTCTCTTTATCACAGTAGCTATAGGTCTCTGTATCACAGTAAAATAGGTCTCTGTATCACAGTAATTATAGGTCTCTGTATCACAGTAACTATAGCTCTCTGTATCACAGTAGCTATAGGTCTCTGTATCACAATAACTATAGGTCTCTGTATCACAGTAGCTATAGGTCTCTGGATCACAGTAACTATAGGTCTCTGTATCACAGTAACTATAGGTCTCTGTATCACAGTAACGATAGGTCTCTGTATCACAGTAACTATAGGTCTCTGTATCACAGTAGCTATAGGTCTCTGTATCACAGTAGCTATAGGTCTCTGTAACACAGTAACTAGGTCTCTGTATCACAGTAGCTATAGGTCTCTGTATCACAGTAGCTAGGTCACTGTATCACAGGAGCTAGGTCTCTGTATCACAGTAGCTATAGGTATCTGTATCACAGTAGCTATAGGCATCTGTATCACAGTAACTATAGGTCTCTGTATCACAGTAGCTAAGTCACTGTATCACAGTAACTAAGTCTCTATATCAGAGTAGCTATAGGTCTCTGTATCACAGTAGCTAGGTCACTGTATCACAGTAGCTAGGTCTCTTTATCACAGTAGCTATAGGTCTCTGTATCACAGTAAAATAGGTCTCTGTATCACAGTAATTATAGGTCTCTGTATCACAGTAACTATAGCTCTCTGTATCACAGTAGCTATAGGTCTCTGGATCACAGTAACTATAGGTCTCTGTATCACAGTAACTATAGGTCTCTGTATCACAGTAACGATAGGTCTCTGTATCACAGTAACTATAGGTCTCTGTATCACAGTAGCTATAGGTCTCTGTATCACAGTAGCTATAGGTCTCTGTATCACAGTAGCTATAGGTCTCTGTATCACAGTAGCTATAGGTCTCTGTATCACAGTAACTATAGGTCTCTGTATCACAGTAGCTATAGGTCTCTGTATCACAGTAGCTATAGGTCTCTGTATCACAGTAGCTATAGGTCTCTGTATCACAGTAGCTATTGGTCTCTGTATCACAGTAGCTATTGGTCTCTGTATCACAGTAGCTATAGGTCCCTGTATCACAGTAGCTAAGTATCTGTAACACAGTAACTAGGTCTCTGTATCACAGTAGCTATAGGTCTCTGTATCACAGTAGCTAGGTCACTGTATCACAGGAGCTAGGTCTCTGTATCACAGTAGCTATAGGTATCTGTATCACAGTAGCTATAGGCATCTGTATCACAGTAACTATAGGTCTCTGTATCACAGTAGCTAAGACTCTGTATCACAGTAGCTATGGGTCTCTGTATCAAAGTAGCTAGGTCACTGTATCACAGTAGCTAAGTCTCTGTATCACAGTAGCTATAGGTCTCTGTATCACAGTAGCTAAGTCTCTGTTTCACAGTAGCTAAGTCTCTGTATCACAGTAGCTAAGTCTCTGTATCACAGTAGCTATAGGTCTCTGTATCACAGTAGATAGGTCACTGTATCACAGTAGCTAAGTCTCTGTATCACAGTAGCTATAGGTCTCTGTATCACAGTAGATAGGTCTCTGTATCACAGTAGATAGGTCACTGTATCACAGTAGCTAGGTCACTGTATCACAGTAGCTGTAGGTCTCTGTATCACAGTAGCTAAGTCACTGTATCACAGTAGCTAAGTCTCTGTATCAGAGTAGCTATAGGTCTCTGTATCACAGTAGCTAGGTCACTGTATCACAGTAGCTAGGTCTCTGTATCACAGTAACTATAGGTCTCTGTATCACGGTAACTATATGTCTCTGTATCACGGTAACTATAGGTCACTGTATCACAGTAGCTATAGGTATCTGTATCACAGTAACTATAGGTCTCTGTATCACAGTAGCTATAGGTCTCTGTATCACAGTAGCTATAGGTCTCTGTGTCACAGTAACTATGGGTCTCTGTATCACAGTAACTATAGGTCTCTGTATCACAGTAACTATAGGTCTCTGTATCACAGTAGCTAGGTCTCTGTATCACAGTAGCTATAGGTCTCTGTATCACAGTAACTATGGGTCTCTGTATCACAGTAGCTATAGGTCTCTGTATCACAGTAACTATAGGTCTCTGTATCACAGTAACTATAGGTCTCTGTATCACAGTAGCTATAGGTCTCTGTATCACAGTAGCTATAGGTCTCTGTATCACAGTAACTATAGGTCTCTGTATCACAGTAACTATAGGTCTCTGTATCACAGTAGCTATAGGTCTCTGTATCACAGTAGCTATATGTCTCTGTATCACAGTAACTATAGGTCTCTGTATCACAGTAGCTATAGGTCTCTGTATCACAGTAACTATAGGTATCTCTATCACAGTAACTATAGGTCTCTGTATCACAGTAACTATAGGTCTCTGTATCACAGTAGCTATAGGTCTCTGTATCACAGTAGCTATAGGTCTCTGTATCACAGTAACTATAGGTCTCTGTATCACAGTAGCTATAGGTCTCTGTATCACAGTAACTATAGGTCTCTGTATCACAGTAGCTATAGGTCTCTGTATCACAGTAGCTATAGGTCTCTGTATCACAGTAACTATAGGTCTCTGTATCACAGTAGCTATAGGTTTCTCACAGTAGCTATATTACAGTAACTATAGGTCTCTGTATCACAGTAACTATAGGTCTCTGTATCACAGTAAGCTATAGGTCTCTGTATCACAGTAGCTATAGGTCTCTGTATCACAGTAACTATGGGTCTCTGTATCACAGTAACTATAGGTCTCTGTATCACAGTAACTATAGGTCTCTGTATCACAGTAGCTATAGGTCTCTGTATCACAGTAGCTATAGGTCTCTGTATCACAGTAACTATGGGTCTCTGTATCACAGTAGCTATAGGTCACTGTATCACAGTAGCTATAGGTCTCTGTATCACAGTAACTATAGGTCTCTGTATCACATTAACTATAGGTCTCTGTATCACAGTAGCTATAGGTCTCTGTATCACAGTAACTATGGGTCTCTGTATTACAGTAACTATAGGTCTCTGTATTACAGTAACTATAGGTCTCTGTATCACAGTAACTATAGGTCTCTGTATCACAGTAACTATAGGTCTCTGTATCACAGTAGCTATAGGTCTCTGTATCACAGTAGCTATAGGTCTCTGTATCACAGTAGCTATAGGTCTCTGTATCACAGTAACTATAGGTCTCTGTATCACAGTAGCTATAGGTCTCTGTATCACAGTAACTATAGGTCTCTGTATCACAGTAGCTATAGGTCTCTGTATCACAGTAACTATAGGTATCTGTATCACAGTAGCTATAGGTCTCTGTATCACAGTAACTATGGGTCTCTGTATCACAGTAGCTATAGGTCTCTGTATTACCGTAACTATAGGTCTCTGTATCACAGTAACTAGGTCTCTGTATCACAGTAGCTATAGGTCACTGTATCACAGTAGCTATAGGTCTCTGTATCACAGTAACTATGGGTCTCTGTATTACAGTAACTATAGGTCTCTGTATTACAGTAACTATAGGTCTCTGTATCACAGTAGCTATAGGTCTCTGTATCACAGTAGCTATAGGTCTCTGTATCACAGTAGCTATAGGTCTCTGTATCACAGTAACTATGGGTCTCTGTATCACAGTAGCTATAGGTCTCTGTATTACAGTAACTATAGGTCTCTGTATCACAGTAACTAGGTCTCTGTATCACAGTAGCTATAGGTGTCTGTATCACAGTAGCTATAGGTCTCTGTATCACAGTAACTATAGGTCTCTGTATCACAGTAACTATAGGTCTCTGTATCACAGTAGCTATAGGTCTCTGTATCACAGTAGCTATAGGTCTCTGTATCACAGTAACTATAGGTCTCTCTGCTATAGGTCTCTGTATCACAGTAACTATAGGTCTCTGTATCACAGTAGCTATAGGTCTCTGTATCACAGTAGCTATAGGTCTCTGTATCACAGTAACTATAGGTCTCTGTATCACAGTAGCTATAGGTTTCTGTATTACAGTAACTATAGGTCTCTGTATCACAGTAACTATAGGTCTCTGTATCACAGTAACTATAGGTCTCTGTATCACAGTAGCTATAGGTCTCTGTATCACAGTAACTATGGGTCTCTGTATCACAGTAGCTATAGGTCTCTGTATCACAGTAACTATAGGTCTCTGTATCACAGTAGCTATAGGTCTCTGTATCACAGTAGCTATAGGTCTCTGTATCACAGTAGCTATGGGTCTCTGTATCACAGTAGCTATAGGTCACTGTATCACAGTAGCTATAGGTCTCTGTATCACAGTAACTATAGGTCTCTGTATCACATTAACTATAGGTCTCTGTATCACAGTAGCTATAGGTCTCTGTATCACAGTAACTATGGGTCTCTGTATTACAGTAACTATAGGTCTCTGTATCACAGTAACTATAGGTCTCTGTATCACAGTAGCTATAGGTCTCACAGTAACTATGGGTCTCTGTATCACAGTAGCTATAGGTCTCTGTATTACAGTAACTATAGGTCTCTGTATCACAGTAACTAGGTCTCTGTATCACAGTAGCTATAGGTCACTGTATCACAGTAGCTATAGGTCTCTGTATCACAGTAACTATGGGTCTCTGTATTCACAGTAACTATAGGTCTCTGTATCACAGTAACTATAGGTCTCTGTATCACAGTAGCTATAGGTCTCTGTATCACAGTAACTATAGGTCTCTGTATCACAGTAGCTATATGTCTCTGTATTACAGTAACTATAGGTCTCTGTATCACAGTAACTACAGGTCTCTGTAACTATAGGTCTCTGTATCACAGTAGCTATAGGTCTCTGTATCACAGTAGCTATAGGTCTCTGTATCACAGTCTATAGGTCTCTGTATCACAGTAACTATAGGTCTCTGTATCACAGTAGCTATAGGTCTCTGTATCACAGTAACTATAGGTCTCTGTATCACAGTAGCTATAGGTCTCTGTATCACAGTAGCTAAGTCTCTGTATCACAGTAGCTAAGTCTCTGTATCACAGTAGCTATAGGTCTCTGTATCACAGTAGCTAAGTCTCTGTTTCACAGTAGCTAAGTCTCTGTATCACAGTAGCTAAGTCTCTGTATCACAGTAGCTATAGGTCTCTGTATCACAGTAGATAGGTCACTGTATCACAGTAGCTAAGTCTCTGTATCACAGTAGCTATAGGTCTCTGTATCACAGTAGATAGGTCTCTGTATCACAGTAGATAGGTCACTGTATCACAGTAGCTAGGTCTCTGTATCACAGTAGCTATAGGTCTCTGTATCACAGTAACTATAGGTCTCTGTATCACAGTAGCTATAGGTCTCTGTATCACAGTAACTATAGGTCTCTGTATCACAGTAGCTATAGGTCTCTGTATCACAGTAACTATAGGTCTCTGTATCACAGTAACTATAGGTCTCTGTATCACAGTAGCTATAGGTTTCTGTATTACAGTAACTATAGGTCTCTGTATCACAGTAACTATAGGTCTCTGTATCACAGTAAAATAGGTCTCTGTATCACAGTACCTATAGGTCTCTGTATCACAGTAGCTAAGTCACTGTATCACAGTAACTAAGTCTCTATATCAGAGTAGCTATAGGTCTCTGTATCACAGTAGCAGGTACTGTATCACAGTAGCTAGGTCTCTTTATCACAGTAGCTATAGGTCTCTGTATCACAGTAAAATAGGTCTCTGTATCACAGTAATTATAGGTCTCTGTATCACAGTAACTATAGCTCTCTGTATCACAGTAGCTATAGGTCTCTGTATCACAATAACTATAGGTCTCTGTATCACAGTAGCTATAGGTCTCTGGATCACAGTAACTATAGGTCTCTGTATCACAGTAACTATAGGTCTCTGTATCACAGTAACTATAGGTCTCTGTATCACAGTAACTATAGGTCTCTGTATCACAGTAGCTATAGGTCTCTGTATCACAGTAGCTATAGGTCTCTGTAACACAGTAACTAGGTCTCTGTATCACAGTAGCTATAGGTCTCTGTATCACAGTAGCTAGGTCACTGTATCACAGGAGCTAGGTCTCTGTATCACAGTAGCTATAGGTATCTGTATCACAGTAGCTATAGGCATCTGTATCACAGTAACTATAGGTCTCTGTATCACAGTAGCTAAGTCACTGTATCACAGTAACTAAGTCTCTATATCAGAGTAGCTATAGGTCTCTGTATCACAGTAGCTAGGTCACTGTATCACAGTAGCTAGGTCTCTTTATCACAGTAGCTATAGGTCTCTGTATCACAGTAAAATAGGTCTCTGTATCACAGTAATTATAGGTCTCTGTATCACAGTAACTATAGCTCTCTGTATCACAGTAGCTATAGGTCTCTGGATCACAGTAACTATAGGTCTCTGTATCACAGTAACTATAGGTCTCTGTATCACAGTAACGATAGGTCTCTGTATCACAGTAACTATAGGTCTCTGTATCACAGTAGCTATAGGTCTCTGTATCACAGTAGCTATAGGTCTCTGTATCACAGTAGCTATAGGTCTCTGTATCACAGTAGCTATAGGTCTCTGTATCACAGTAACTATAGGTCTCTGTATCACAGTAGCTATAGGTCTCTGTATCACAGTAGCTATAGGTCTCTGTATCACAGTAGCTATAGGTCTCTGTATCACAGTAGCTATTGGTCTCTGTATCACAGTAGCTATTGGTCTCTTGGTCTCTAGGTCTCTGTATCACAGTAGCTATAGGTCCCTGTATCACAGTAGCTAAGTATCTGTAACACAGTAACTAGGTCTCTGTATCACAGTAGCTATAGGTCTCTGTATCACAGTAGCTAGGTCACTGTATCACAGGAGCTAGGTCTCTGTATCACAGTAGCTATAGGTATCTGTATCACAGTAGCTATAGGCATCTGTATCACAGTAACTATAGGTCTCTGTATCACAGTAGCTAAGACTCTGTATCACAGTAGCTATGGGTCTCTGTATCAAAGTAGCTAGGTCACTGTATCACAGTAGCTAAGTCTCTGTATCACAGTAGCTATAGGTCTCTGTATCACAGTAGCTAAGTCTCTGTTTCACAGTAGCTAAGTCTCTGTATCACAGTAGCTAAGTCTCTGTATCACAGTAGCTATAGGTCTCTGTATCACAGTAGATAGGTCACTGTATCACAGTAGCTAAGTCTCTGTATCACAGTAGATATAGGTCTCTGTATCACAGTAGATAGGTCTCTGTATCACAGTAGATAGGTCACTGTATCACAGTAGCTAGGTCACTGTATCACAGTAGCTGTAGGTCTCTGTATCACAGTAGCTAAGTCACTGTATCACAGTAGCTAAGTCTCTGTATCAGAGTAGCTATAGGTCTCTGTATCACAGTAGCTAGGTCACTGTATCACAGTAGCTAGGTCTCTGTATCACAGTAACTATAGGTCTCTGTATCACGGTAACTATATGTCTCTGTATCACGGTAACTATAGGTCACTGTATCACAGTAGCTATAGGTCTCTGTATCACAGTAACTATAGGTCTCTGTATCACAGTAGCTATAGGTTTCTGTATCACAGTAACTATAGGTATCTGTATCACAGTAACTATAGGTCTCTGTATCACAGTAGCTATAGGTCTCTGTATCACAGTAGCTATAGGTCTCTGTGTCACAGTAACTATGGGTCTCTGTATCACAGTAACTATAGGTCTCTGTATTACAGTAACTATAGGTCTCTGTATCACAGTAGCTATAGGTCTCTGTATCACAGTAGCTATAGGTCTCTGTATCACAGTAACTATGGGTCTCTGTATCACAGTAGCTATAGGTCTCTGTATCACAGTAACTATAGGTCTCTGTATCACAGTAACTATAGGTCTCTGTATCACAGTAGCTATAGGTCTCTGTATCACAGTAGCTATAGGTCTCTGTATCACAGTAACTATAGATCTCTGTATCACAGTAACTATAGGTCTCTGTATCACAGTAGCTGTAGGTCTCTGTATCACAGTAGCTATATGTCTCTGTATCACAGTAACTATAGGTCTCTGTATCACAGTAGCTATAGGTCTCTGTATTACAGTAACTATAGGTATCTCTATCACAGTAACTATAGGTCTCTGTATCACAGTAACTATAGGTCTCTGTATCACAGTAGCTATAGGTCTCTGTATCACAGTAGCTATAGGTCTCTGTATCACAGTAACTATAGGTCTCTGTATCACAGTAGCTATAGGTCTCTGTATCACAGTAACTATAGGTCTCTGTATCACAGTAGCTATAGGTCTCTGTATCACAGTAGCTATAGGTCTCTGTATCACAGTAACTATAGGTCTCTGTATCACAGTAGCTATAGGTTTCTGTATTACAGTAACTATAGGTCTCTGTATCACAGTAACTATAGGTCTCTGTATCACAGTAACTATAGGTCTCTGTATCACAGTAGCTATAGGTCTCTGTATCACAGTAACTATGGGTCTCTGTATCACAGTAACTATAGGTCTCTGTATTACAGTAACTATAGGTCTGTATCACAGTAGCTATAGGTCTCTGTATCACAGTAGCTATAGGTCTCTGTATCACAGTAACTATGGGTCTCTGTATCACAGTAGCTATAGGTCACTGTATCACAGTAGCTATAGGTCTCTGTATCACAGTAACTATAGGTCTCTGTATCACATTAACTATAGGTCTCTGTATCACAGTAGCTATAGGTCTCTGTATCACAGTAACTATGGGTCTCTGTATTACAGTAACTATAGGTCTCTGTATTACAGTAACTATAGGTCTCTGTATCACAGTAACTATAGGTCTCTGTATCACAGTAACTATAGGTCTCTGTATCACAGTAGCTATAGGTCTCTGTATCACAGTAGCTATAGGTCTCTGTATCACAGTAGCTATAGGTCTCTGTATCACAGTAACTATAGGTCTCTGTATCACAGTAGCTATAGGTCTCTGTATCACAGTAACTATAGGTCTCTGTATCACAGTAGCTATAGGTCTCTGTATCACAGTAACTATAGGTCTCTGTATCACAGTAGCTATAGGTCTCTGTATCACAGTAACTATGGGTCTCTGTATCACAGTAGCTATAGGTCTCTGTATTACCGTAACTATAGGTCTCTGTATCACAGTAACTAGGTCTCTGTATCACAGTAGCTATAGGTCACTGTATCACAGTAGCTATAGGTCTCTGTATCACAGTAACTATGGGTCTCTGTATTACAGTAACTATAGGTCTCTGTATTACAGTAACTATAGGTCTCTGTATCACAGTAGCTATAGGTCTCTGTATCACAGTAGCTATAGGTCTCTGTATCACAGTAGCTATAGGTCTCTGTATCACAGTAACTATGGGTCTCTGTATCACAGTAGCTATAGGTCTCTGTATTACAGTAACTATAGGTATCTGTATCACAGTAACTAGGTCTCTGTATCACAGTAGCTATAGGTGTCTGTATTACAGTAACTATAGGTATCTCTATCACAGTAACTATATGTCTCTGTATCACAGTAACTATAGGTCTCTGTATCACAGTAGCTATAGGTCTCTGTATCACAGTAGCTATAGGTCTCTGTATCACAGTAACTATAGGTCTCTGTATCACAGTAGCTATAGGTCTCTGTATCACAGTAACTATAGGTCTCTGTATCACAGTAGCTATAGGTCTCTGTATCACAGTAGCTATAGGTCTCTGTATCACAGTAACTATAGGTCTCTGTATCACAGTAGCTATAGGTTTCTGTATTACAGTAACTATAGGTCTCTGTATCACAGTAACTATAGGTCTCTGTATCACAGTAACTATAGGTCTCTGTATCACAGTAGCTATAGGTCTCTGTATCACAGTAACTATGGGTCTCTGTATCACAGTAACTATAGGTCTCTGTATTACAGTAACTATAGGTCTCTGTATCACAGTAGCTATAGGTCTCTGTATCACAGTAGCTATAGGTCTCTGTATCACAGTAACTATGGGTCTCTGTATCACAGTAGCTATAGGTCACTGTATCACAGTAGCTATAGGTCTCTGTATCACAGTAACTATAGGTCTCTGTATCACATTAACTATAGGTCTCTGTATCACAGTAGCTATAGGTCTCTGTATCACAGTAACTATGGGTCTCTGTATTACAGTAACTATAGGTCTCTGTATTACAGTAACTATAGGTCTCTGTATCACAGTAGCTATAGGTCTCTGTATCACAGTAACTATGGGTCTCTGTATCACAGTAGCTATAGGTCTCTGTATTACAGTAACTATAGGTCTCTGTATCACAGTAACTAGGTCTCTGTATCACAGTAGCTATAGGTCACTGTATCACAGTAGCTATAGGTCTCTGTATCACAGTAACTATGGGTCTCTGTATTACAGTAACTATAGGTCTCTGTATTACAGTAACTATAGGTCTCTGTATCACAGTAGCTATAGGTCTCTGTATCACAGTAACTATAGGTCTCTGTATCACAGTAGCTATATGTCTCTGTATTACAGTAACTATAGGTCTCTGTATCACAGTAACTATAGGTCTCTGTATCACAGTAACTATAGGTCTCTGTATCACAGTAGCTATAGGTCTCTGTATCACAGTAGCTATAGGTCTCTGTATCACAGTAGCTATAGGTCTCTGTATCACAGTAACTATAGGTCTCTGTATCACAGTAGCTATAGGTCTCTGTATCACAGTAACTATAGGTCTCTGTATCACAGTAGCTATAGGTCTCTGTATCACAGTAACTATAGGTCTCTGTATCACAGTAGCTATAGGTCTCTGTATCACAGTAACTATGGGTCTCTGTATCACAGTAGCTATAGGTCTCTGTATTACCGTAACTATAGGTCTCTGTATCACAGTAACTAGGTCTCTGTATCACAGTAGCTATAGGTCACTGTATCACAGTAGCTATAGGTCTCTGTATCACAGTAACTATGGGTCTCTGTATTACAGTAACTATAGGTCTCTGTATTACAGTAACTATAGGTCTCTGTATCACAGTAGCTATAGGTCTCTGTATCACAGTAGCTATAGGTCTCTGTATCACAGTAGCTATAGGTCTCTGTATCACAGTAACTATGGGTCTCTGTATCACAGTAGCTATAGGTCTCTGTATTACAATAACTATAGGTCTCTGTATCACAGTAACTAGGTCTCTGTATCACAGTAGCTATAGGTCTCTGTATCACAGTAACTAGGTCTCTGTATCACAGTAGCTAGGTCTCTGTATCACAGTAGCTATAGGTGTCTGTATCCCAGTAACTCAGGATATTTATGTCTGTAATAAAGCGCCTTTTGTGGGGGAAAACTCATTCGGATTAGCTGTGCCTGGTTCCCTGGTGGGTGGGCCTGGCTGACAAGTGGGTGAGTCTATCCATAGATTAGGGCCTAATTTATTTATTTCAATGAACTGATTTTCCTTATATCAACTGTTACTCAGTAAAATCTTAGAAATTGTTGCACGTTGTGTTAATATTTTGGTTCAGTATCTGTACATTTGTCTGTGGTAGGCCTGTGTGTGAGAGCGAGAGATACATTCCATGTCATCTCAGCAAGCCATGACACCCACCATCTCAGATCGTTCTGAAACCGTTTCTGTAATTAGAAACTGATAAGTTGAGCATTCCTGAAACATATATTTTGTCGAAATATAATTTGATCTCTGAGATATTAAGCGAATTGATCGCACCAAAAATGTAATTTTATGAGATGTATATAATATTCAATAAATATAGTATCTAACATCCGATTCGGTCCCAGCTGACAATGAGTAAGAGATGAGGAATGCAAAGAAGTGGTCAAACTGCACGACGAAGAGAAAAATAATGGTGCAAATCACGCATCCATTTAAAAAAAATCCGCAACAAGTCCGTTTGGTGGAAACACCACTTGTGGAATATTCCCATCAATATCTATGGCCAATTGGTTGGAACCCTAGCTACTAACTTATCTCTCTGTACAGGGGGAAAAACATCACACTCCCCGCCCTGCCTACAAGGTGTTGAAGGTGTTCCACAGATGTCCTTCAAGTGGTGGACCATTCTTAATACACAGGGGAAACTGTTGAGTGTGAAAAGCACAAACCGTGTCGCCTCCTACCTACTACCATACCCCCGTTCAAAGGCACTTCAATCTTTTGCCTTGCCCAGTCACCCTCTGAATGCCACACACACACAATCCATGTCTCTAATTTGTCTCAAAGCTTAAAAATTCTTCTTTAACCCGTCTCCTCCCCTTCATCTACACTGACTGAAGTGGATTGAACAAGTGACATCAATAAGGGATCGTAGCTTTCACCTGGATTCACCTGGTCAGTCTGTTTGATGGAAAGAGCAGGTGTTCCTATTGTTTTGTACACTCGTTGGGTTAGGATTGGTGTGGGATGTGTGGGGTCCGTTGATGTTTTTTGACAATTTCTCATGTCTTACGCATTATAAATACTTTAAAAAAAAATTGTAATCGTATCTGTTTCTAACAACGTGAACAGTTTCAAAACGATCTGAGATGGTGGGTGTCGAAGTCCTCTTTCTTGGTTTTTTTGAGGTGGAAGGACCCTGGATAGTACTACAGTACTACAGATATTTGGGTACTACAGATATTTGGGTAATGGGAGGCCAAACTTTACATTATGAAATGCATACCAGAAGAATCGATCTGTGTGCTGTAGAGATCTGACGACCACATATGATTCCAATACAGTAGGGTGAGATTGACCCTCAATGCTGATCTAGGGTCAGTTTGGTGTTAACCTCCACATGTGATTACAACAGGCCTCATAAGCAGTTAGAGCTTCTTGTCTTTGACTCATGACTGGTAAATGCATCTAAACTTTCATTGTTTATACAATATCATGAAGTAGATTCATAGCGTGAAATGCAAAGTGCGAAATGTTGTGTTGTGCTTTATGTTATGGGCCGCTAGCCTATTTACCAAATGTTTCCATAGAAATGACATGGCAATCATTCAATACCATATGGTTAATACAACTACATGACAGATCATTGGGAATAACCCTGATTTCTCTATCCCCCTGTCTTTACCCCTATAGCTCCTAGCCGAGGATTGGCCGTTTGGTGTAGGTCTGTGTAAACTAGTGCCGTTTGTCCAGAAAGCTTCAGTGGGCATTACTGTGCTGAGCTTGTGTGCTCTGAGCATCGACAGGTATGCTAACACACACACACACACACACACACAGTTGCATTTATCGACTACTGGTTGCCCTAATGTTTCTCCCCCTCCGCTCCTACACCCAGGTACCGCGCCGTAGCGTCGTGGAACCGTATTAAGGGGATCGGTGTTCCCAAGTGGACGGCTATAGAGATCGCACTCATCTGGCTGCTGTCCATACTGCTGGCGGTCCCCGAGGCTATAGCCTTCGACATGCTCGCCATGGACTATAAGGGAGAGCACCTCCGCATCTGTCTGCTACACCCCATGCAGAAATCAGACTTTATGAGTGTGCGTAGACACACACACACACACACACACACACACACACACACACACACACACACACACACACACACACACACACACATACAGTACGCACACAAGCAAGAACCGCACGCGCGCACATTGAAAGCACGCACACAAACAACAGTGGGTTATAAGGAGTGTCCCTGGTCGGGGCCTGGTGTGGGAAAGTGGATGTTGTGTGCCGACTCTCCCCTTGTTTAAAAAAAAATCAATCTCTTGACTTTTGAGGCCCCCGTTTGTCTGGATAAGGAGGTTTGAGTGTGTGTGTTGTCACAAGTGCGAGTGCGTGTGTGTGTGTTTTTGTGTGTGTGCGTCTCAGAGTGCCCAATAGATGATAGGTTGAGCTTTTGTAGTTGTCGTCCCAAAGAGGTTTTAGATGAAGTGATGTTTTACCAGAAGTGAACTACGTTACCCAGACCCTTTGGGTCTGCTTGAGGTTACTCCTTCTCACGCTTCTTCACTTCCCTCATACTTCAGCATTAGGATTTGGCTCCCAACCAGAACCAGACAGACTCAGATTTTCTCTACAGTCCGTGGCTCTTTCTAAAGGGGAATTTTGCATTGTGAACTGCAGTAGACTTCAACAGAGTTTCCATTTATCCGGTGTGCCCTGTATTCATTGGTGTTTTCTCTGTGTGTCGCCCAGTTCTATAAGTCCGCTAAGGACTGGTGGCTGTTCAGTGTGTATTTCTGCCTCCCTCTGGCCGTCACCGCCGTCTTCTACACCCTGATGACTTGTGAGATGCTGAGGAAGAAGAACGGAGTCCAGATCACCCTGAGTGACCATCTCAAACAGGTAACCTCTCTCTTCGCCCTTTATCTACAGCCTAAATCATTTAGATGGGCCTCTTTTACTTCTGACGGGCACTGGAGCCAGATAGGTGGATTAGTTGGCTGATCGATTGATCTCTGTGTGTGTAGAGGCGAGAGGTGGCTAAGACAGTGTTCTGCCTGGTGCTGGTGTTTGCTCTATGCTGGCTGCCCCTCCATCTCAGCCGCATCCTCAAGCTCACCATCTATGACGAGAAGGACCCCAACCGCTGTGAACTGCTCAGGTGAGGAATATCTTTGTGCCCCACTTGCTCTACACTGACCTTAACATTGTAAATAGGAGATGAAATAGCATGTTGTGTGTGTGTGTTTCTCCAGTTTCTTCCTGGTTCTGGACTACATCGGGATCAACATGGCGTCTCTTAACTCCTGCATCAACCCCATCGCTCTCTACATGGTCAGCAAGCGTTTCAAGAGCTGCTTCAGGGTAAGACAGACACACACACACACACAGCATCTTAACAGCGTGCCAAAATAGGGTTAACCCCTGATGGGCTTATATGTATGTACAAAGAGCTAATGTTCTCTATCTCTATCTCTAGTCATGCCTGTGTTGCTGGTGTCTGCCAGCGGAGATGTTGATTGATGAGAAGCAGTCCTGTATGAAGCTCAAAGTCACAGACCGGACCGACCAGAGCAACTCACGTGCTACTAACAAGTACACTTCAGCATGAGAGGGGTTCCCGCGCACTCAATGAAGTCTCGTATTAGTGCTGTAAAGGACTAATTTTGAAGATCAGTCATGTAACCTGATCCTGAACGAAACCATTATGAGACGGCCATAAGATGTGTCCTAAGAAGTGCCCTTTACTCAGTAGATGTAGTTTTAAACCGCCAGGAGAAAACAAGTGCCCTAAAGGATCCAGCGAAGTCTCCTCTGATTGGAGGAAGAAGTACTCAAATGTACTTAAACCCACAAGTGTTGCGGACAGGGGTCCCTCAAAGTTTTGGTTCAGAATAAACTGTCAAATCGCCAGAAATTCAGCTAGAAATTAGTTTACTTTATGAAAATATGTTAATTTAGGAAATCTGTTCTCAAAGATTTCCCACAAATACATCTTAAAAAGAGTCTCAATGTAATTCAAGATATGAAATTACAGAGGGGTGGGGTCACTCTTTTTGGGCTTAGTTGTGGTCAGTTTGCAGTGTACAAATGATGATCCAGACCCCCGACCATCCGCTACGACAAAAATGGTCCCGCGGCTGAATCTAGTTGTCTATACCCCTGGTCTAGAATGTTTAGCTGGGAGAGTGTTGATGGAGAAGAGGATCATTTGGGGAAAGATGAGTGGAGGGATAGATATTAGTATTATTGATGATGAATGGCACAACATCGGATTGTCATATTGTGGAGAAATGACACTGCCGGTTGTGACTCCCCCTGGTTATAACCTCTATAGGAATGTTCATAAGGTACACGACATCAGGCAAACCCAAAGGGGCTGTGGCAGAGGCGTCATAGTGAAAATGCCTGAGGTTGAGACATAGGGAACGTTATATGAACATAGCAAGAAGGTTGAAATATTGTACTGTATAATATATGTGCGGCTTTTTTAACATATCCTGTATACTACTCTGAATTCAAGGACTTAAGAATGAATTCATTTTCACGCCTTTGCTAAATTGCTTTTACACTATTTGATATTGCTAGGATTTGACTTGGATAGTTTGCTATGGCATCTTTGAATGTTTGACTTCACGTTCTGTATTGCTCCTAGGATTGATCTGTTTCTCATTAAACTGCTGATCTGATTGGGTCTGACTTCGTGTGAGGCAATCACAAATGGCAGCACTTTCCAAACAGTCTCACAAAAGGTTTATGACAAAAACAGTTCAGAGTTTGTCTCATGTAAGATTCTTTTAGTATTCTGTAGCTTTGTGGACTGCCACCCAATTGTAAAAGCAGATTGATTTCTTATGATTTAATAGCGGGGTGACAAGCCAGAGACGGTTATTGGGGACTTGGATGACAGGGAGAGGATACATTTCAAGCAGTTCTGTGTTTTTCTGTGACTGAATGTGAAGCGCTGTGTTGATGCTGTTGCACACTGAGCGTACAAAACCTTAACGGAACGCCTGCTCTTTCCATGACATAGACTGACCAGGCGAAAGCTGTGATCCCTTATTGAATCCACTTCAATCAGTGTAGACGTAGGGGAGGAGACTGGTTAAAGAAGGATTTTTAAGCCTTGAGACAATTGAGACATGGATTGTGTGTGTGTGCCATTCAGAGGGTGAACGGGCAAGACAACAGTTTTGCGTGTGTATCAAGAATGGCCCACCACCCAAAAGACATCCAGCCAACTTGACACTGTGGGAAGCACCGGAGTCAACAAGGAGGACCGTGGGCATCGACACCTGGTAGAGTCCACGGAGGACCGCCGACACCTGGTAGAGTCCACGCCCCGTCAACAAGGGCCGGCATCCCCGTGGAACGCCGACACCTAGTAGAGTCCACACCCGTCAACAAGGGCCGGCATCCCCGTGGAACGCTTTGACACCTGGTAGAGTCCACACCCCGTCAACAAGGGCCGGCATCCCCGTGGAACGCTTTCGACACCTGGTAGAGTCCACGCCCCGTCAACAAGGCCGGCATCCCCGTGGAACGCTTTCGACACCTGGTAGAGTCCACGCCCCGTCAACAAGGGCCGGCATCCCCGTGGAACGCTTTCGACACCTGGTAGAGTCCACGCATCCCCCGTCGACACCTGGTAGAGTCCACGCCCGTCAACAAGGGGCCGGCATCCCCGTAGAGGAACGCGACACCTGGTCAACAAGAGTCCACCCCGTGGAACGCTTTCGACACCTGGTAGAGTCCACGCCCCGGCGAATTGAGGCTGTTCTGAGAGGAAAAGGGGTTTGCAACTCAACATTGGGAAGGTGTTCCTAATGTTTTGTACACAGTGTATATAGTATACATAGAAGTCCTGTGGTTGTGATGACGTGCCTGCCTCTTTCCTAGCCTTTGCTTACCTCTTTCTTTTTCATTTGCCCCCCCCCAAAAAAATAATATTAGGAGAGAGAAAGACACTCAAAGTAGACGTCCTAGACATCAACCGATCACTGCAGTTGACTCCAGATGCAAAACGGCATTAAACCAAATCCTGAGCCAGTACAGATAATGTACCGTACTTGAATTAGGACTGGTGACCACAGCGTGCGCTCGTCAGGAGTTGATTGTACTTCAATGAAGTCAATAAGTCAAATCTCCCTAAAGACAAACTACTGTAACGTAAACTTGAATCTCACCACCCCAAACCCTTCGGGGGAATTTTTGTATTTTTTGTATTATTGTTTACACCACAACCCTTTTTCTTCAGAGCTGTTTCGCTGCCCCCCTCTCAGTACAGAGTGTGACCAAAGGACCCCATCATGTGAGACGGAGCGCTTCTTTGACCTGGGAATGTCCCTTCGGGCTAATGCAGTGTCACGCATGTCACATTACCCATGAAAGACACCCACTGTCCATTCACCCCTATCCTTCTCTCCCTCTATTCCTCCCTATCTGCTGTCATTATCAACAACGGTGCCAGTGATGAGTTCTGATGGTTGGAAAACAGTGTGCTTTCACAGCTCCTTGTCGAATCAGTGCCCAGCAATGAACCCCACATTGATGGCAGCATTAGAAGATCAACAGACTAGCTTTACCAAACGTCCCCAGTGTCATCCAAGTCCATCTCAGCCCTTCTGTTTCTCATTACCCACACAGCAGGCCCTGGCTACACTCTGCCCCTGTACTGCTCTTCAGCTCACTCTCCTGTTGATAAAGAAAAGACAGATGCTACGGGTGTGTCTCTCCTGTCCGCGCGTCTCTGTCGTTCTCTCTCCCTCTCTACTCACAAGACATCCCCGCTGTGATGTCACACACCGTCAGACTATTGAGCCCATAGCACTGACTTATCATGTGACACCGAGGTTTTTTTTTTAGACGAGCAAAGCCAGGTTTATATGAATCTATAGTAAGATCAGGACACAGGTATGGCCGTGCACAGACACACATTGTTCAAGAGTGCGAAGGGGAGAGTGTGTCCATCTGGCCAAATATACATGAACATTTACACTGAACAAAGAAGATAGGCCTGCAGAGTTTGTGTGTGTGTGTGTGTGTGTGTGTGTGTGTGTGTGTGTGTGTGTGTGTGTGTGTGTGTGTGTGTGTGTGTGTGTGTGTGTGTGTGTGTGTGTGTGTGTGTGTGTGTGTGTGTGTGTGTGTGTGTGTGTGTGTGTGTGTGTGTGTGTGTGTGTGTGTGTGTGTGTGTGTGTGTGTTTTGAAGGAACACTCACTCTCCTGGCTCTGCAGTAAAATCACTTCAAGGCAAACCTTTTGAAATAACCCAAAGTCACGATCCTCACTCACTCAAGAGAATGCCAAACAAAGTTGTGCGTGTGTGTGTGTCTTATGCACACGTGTGTATGAAGTTTCAAATACATCGCAAGGAGAAACAGAGAAGAGTAGAGCAGCCGTGCCACAACTTTGATCCAATGCTTTATAACTAACTCATGGACATATGAACAACAAGCTGGGCACACCAAGTCTTATGTGAAGACATACAGTAAACCCAGGGAAAACGACCCTGGCACACCAAGTCTTATGTGAAGACATACAGTAAACCCAGGGAAAACGACCCTGGCACACCAAGTCTTATGTGAAGACATACAGTAAACCCAGGGAAAACGACCCTGGCACACCAAGTCTTATGTGAAGACATACAGTAAATCCAGGGAAAACGACCCTGGCACACCAAGTCTTATGTGAAGACATACAGTAAACCCAGGGAAAACGACCCTGGCACACCAAGTCTTATGTGAAGACATACAGTAAACCCAGGGAAAACGACCCTGGCACACCAAGTCTTATGTGAAGACATACAGTAAACCCAGGGAAAACGACCCTGGCACACCAAATCTTATGTGAAGACATACAGTAAACCCAGGGAAAACGACCCTGGCACACCAAGTCTTATGTGAAGACATACAGTAAACCCAGGGAAAACGAGGGGTCAAGTCAAGTGTTCATGCCAACAGAGGGGATTGATCAGTTTGGTTTGATGATTTATTGAAAAAATCCTTCTGGGTTTTCTCCCTGTATACTCCGTTATAAGAGTGATGGTCAGACCCCTCTGACAAGTTCTGTCTTTCTATGTCGAAAAACCTGTAGTCTCCATTTACACCCTTTTATTGGAGGTGCGGGGTAGCCTAGTGGTTAAGAGCGGCAGGGCAGTAACCGAAAGGTTGCTGGTTTGAATCCCAGAGCCGACTAGGTGACAAATCCGTCTGTGTACCATTGAGCAAGGCACTTAACCTTAATTGCTCCTGTAAAGTTGCTCTGGATAAAATTACGAAAATGTAATTGTCAAGGGATATGATATCACATTTTTCCATAAAACATAACACAATTTGCAAATACCCCAACATTTGATATCGTATCTATGTACCGACTGAAATAAATATATCTTCACTACGATCTGTCCCTTTGAATGAACTCCTCAGATGACCTATATCTGTGTAGGTCTATACCTGTATGTGTTTCCTGAATCTGAAGGAGAAAAAAAGGACCTGGCAAAGTCCTGAAGTGTGTAATTTCAGAGGGTGGAACAGAAGTGTCTCCAGGAGTTATCATGGAAAGGGAGAATGTCTACAGAAGGTACTGACACGCACGCAATCAGATTGTGCGACTACAATATGTCCTCTGCTACTATATGTTAACAGTAGGGGAGTGTACCTATCTTTAGCATGTACTGTGTAGTGGTGTTCCCTTTTGAGAGATTAGAGACCGGCTTGAAAGCCTGACATGAGCCTATCGGATAAATGTAAACTCAGTTTGTGTACATTGCAGTTAACCTAGTTCCAGTCAGATTAGCGGTGTCTTTAAAAAGAGGAAGGATTTTTTTTTTAAATGTTATTTTACCTTTATTTAACTAGGCAAGTCAGTTAAGAACAAATTCTTATTTTCAATGACGGCCTAGGAACAGTGGGTTAACTGCCTGTTTAGGGGCAGAACGACAGATTTGTACCTTGTCAGCTCGGAGGTTTGAACTTGCAACCTTCTGATTACTAGTCCAACGCTCTAACCACTAGGCTACCCACTAGGCCTATGTTGAATTCTACATGACTGTATTAACAGAGGGCCTACAGGTCTACAGTCCTTGGAATAAACATGTGTCCTGTGCACGCTGGCCAATAGGGAGTGCTAGTGACTATGTATTAACTAGGCAAGTCAGTTAAGAACAAACTCACATCTTTACAATGACGGGCCTAACCCAGGGGGAAAAAAACTCCCCTGACTCGGACGACGCTGGGCCAATTGTGCGCCGAACTATGGGACTCCCGATCACGGCCGGTTGTGATACAGCCCGGGATCAAACCGGGGTCTGTAGTGACACCTCTAACACTGAGATGCAGTGCCTTAAACTGCTGCACCACTTGCCCGAGTGGTGTTTGTGTGCACTGTGCATGTACGGTATGCTTGCTCTACCTTCTGTACCTTTTGCATTGCAAATATACCTGTGTTTACCTTTGCTTCTTGCTGACAATGGTCTTTGCCAGGGGTTACCTACCACAGGACATGTGGCCAATCAGAATTCACTGTGGGAAGGGCCCGTAGGGTCAGTGCTTTTTGGGATCCTTGAGACATCCCTACCCTAAACCCTAACCACCTACCCTTACCCTAGCCTTATAGGGATTCTTCGGGACTTTACTTCCCCAGAGACAGATGAACTCATGGATACTATTTTTAAGTCTCTGCATCCAGTTTGAAGGAAGTTAGAGGTAGTTTCGCGAGCCAATGATAAATAGCGTTAGCGCATAGACTGGAGGTCTATGGTATCTACTAGCACGCTAACAGTTACCATAGACTGCCAGTCATTGTGCTAACACTAGTTAGAAACTTCTGTCATGACGTTGCCCTCTTTGGACACAGCGAGCACCATCCCCCTACCTCTGCACCATCTCTCTCTGTCTCCTACACCCAGGCTGCTGTGGTCAGAGAGGTCGTAAATTCTTGGAGGAGATTATCTCCTCATGGCCACAGTATAGAGAGAGAGTGAGTTTTCATAGAGAGAACAAAGGAATTTCTTCCACCTCACAGAACTGGAGGTCTGAACAATATTTATGTTCTGGAGAAGGTATAAAAGATTGGTGAAGAATCCAGCTACGAACTGGTCCGTTTGGTACAATTTTGTGAAACTCATGAGAGACAAAACGGCCACATTACCATAACGCTGTTTATACATTAGCCTCAGTTATGAGGCTTACATCTAATTGTTGTATAAAATGAATGAGTAAAGATGATACTATTTGTGAAATGATGTGATGCTATGTAATGATGTTAATGTGAGAGAATTGTATTTCTGTTTAAAGCTTCACTAAATCCTTGGCACACCCCCAGGGGCACAGACAGGACCTGGCGTCATGAGACAGCCCTTTTCTATGTTCCGAATAACGAGAGGGCTAAGGTTTGAGACCAGACCAGTACCTCTATCACAGAGGGAAATAAGGGTTTGAGTAGATTGCTGAATCTTTTAACCATCCCACGTGGTTAAACTCTTAGACTATCGATACCGACAGAATAAGAGCAAGTCTTTGATATTAATTACTAGTTTGCAGCTAGGAATTCGGTATCATTGAACGCGAAGACAGACAACCGCCGAAACATCTCATCTATAACAACATGAATGAACGTCACTCTGAACTATCCATTCTAACCATGACAGAGAGAGAGAGAGAGAGAGGGCGGACAAACTCTCCAACAGAAACAAACTTTTCAACAGAGATCCCGATGACACATTGAGCGTAAATATATATATTGATTGCAATTATTCCCGAATGAGTGAACGTTCATGTGCAAAGTATTAGCATTTCAATTGTTACAATTATCAACTCTGTCGTGTCTTCTCAGCTGACCCCCACTCCCCTTTTGTATAACAAGCCGCCATGCCGGTTTAGCCCACTAGGGGCACATTCCCCTATCATTTCTTTGTAACCATATCCACTTTGTTTGTTTGTGTAATGCATTTCTGTGAGTACTTAGTTAGTAAATAAATCATTTTAAGACTATTGATGTATGGATGACTCATAGTGAAGACTGGGTTCGTGCAGATAACCAACAATTTACGACGTTTGGAATGAGACTAATGTGAGGTAAAGAATAATTCATTAATCAGAAGACTAAGCGATCAGATATTAAAATATCTGAAAGTTATACTATGAAAATTCTAACATTGTAATCTGAATATTTTCCTTGGTGCCCCGACGTCCTAGTTAATTACAGTTACATGATTAAGTTAGTTTAATCACGTAATAATAATTACAGAGAATTTTTGATAAAGATTCATCTTCAGCTCAAGGATGCCAAAGACACGACACTTCCTTCAAACTGCAAGCAGAGAGATAAAAGTGTATCCATGAGTTCATCTGATTCTGCGATGGTAGATAAAGGGCTTCATTGCCAAAATCTTGAAGTATCCCTTTAACCCTTGCCTTAAACATGTAACATTTCAACCAATGGGGTAGGGACATCCCAGGGATAGCAGGGGGGCCCTTAGGGAAAAGAGGAAGCAGAGCAGTAGTCTGCGGAGTCGGATGAAGTCACCCCTTGGATACTGATTGGAGGTCAGTTTGGTGTTTTTCCCCCTGACTAGTTATTGTTAGAAGTTTGTGAGGGTAAGCTGACGGTAAGTTTAACACATTTTGTCAGGCATTGCAGGATACTGTATCTGCCTCTAAAGTGTGAAGATGAACATGTGGGAATGGGTCGTTGCGTTACTGAACGTCATTTTGCCTGACGGGTTTCGATATCCCTTCATCACGATTACATTACAACTCACGGCCCTTTACACTAGTACCCGTATGTATACGGGTTGAACGGGTTCTTTCGGCTGTATAGTAACATGCTATACATGACGTCAGAGTACATCACTGTATGGGTTTTGACTCACAGCCGCTCTGAACTTTAGCACCGCGGGAGACAAGAAGTTGACCCCATCCCTTCCGTTAATTGGGCAACTTCTTGCGAATGTTGTTGTCTGAGTGAGGGAAATGCTACAAATAAACAGGGCTCAATGTATTTTGAAAGAGGAGACGTTGAGGATTATAATAAATACCCCACTGGGCACACGCTGAATTGAATCAACGTTGTTTCCGCATCATTTCGATGACATTACGTTAAACCAACGTGGAATAGAGGCTGAATTGACGTCTGTGCCCAGTGGGACTGCCTTGAAGTCAAGCCAAACACCCGAGTCCAAATTTGCACTTCACATTTCCATCATAAAATGAACGTCATATACAGTGTTAACATAGATCACTATGTTTAGTGTATAGTTACAAAATGACATGGCCTCATACCCTGGTGACATGGCCTCATACCCTGGTGACATGGCCTCATACCCTGGTGGCATAGACTCATACCCTGGTGACATGGCCTCATACCCTGGGTTGTTCTGAGCAGGACAGAGCTTATGTCTGTCTATTGTGAAGAAAATCCACTGCCTCTGAATGCACCTCATGACTCCTTTCTATACGCACCAAAAATTACAATCAGTTTCTCTGCTTTGTGAAAGCCTAACACGAAGATCCACGGGAGGTGGGTGGCGACTTAATTGGGGAGGACAGGTTCGTGCTATTGGCTGGAGCGGAATAGGTGGAATGGTATCAAATACATCAAACACATGGTTTCCATGTGTTTGACAGCCATTCCATATGCTCCCGTTCCAGCCATTATTATGAGCCGTCCTCCCCTCAGCAGCCTCCCCTGGTAAGATCATATTTTATAACTTAGCTAGTCATGTTGGCAATAGAACAAGCTTTCAAATGATGCCAACCTGACCCAGATTGCGATGTACAACGGGACGTTTCTGGATGGCGTAAACAACAAACGCAACAACAAACAAGACAACTACAAGTGTGCTTGCTCTCGTCCCTCAATGGCACAGCTAGGAGAGCTCAAAGCACCTTCTAGTTGAAGACTAGCATGAAATTACTGAGGAACGGTGCACATTTTGGAGAGGCGTGTGGCTCCCATGATCTCCAAACTGTTAACTTTCAATTGCTACCATGCTTATGCACATGCATGTCACGTTCTGACCATAGTTCTGTTGTGTTTTCCTTGTTTAGTGTTGGTCAGGACGTGAGCTGGGTGGGCATTCTATGTTGTGTGTCTAGTTTGTCCGTTTCTACGTATGGCCTGATATGGTTCTCAATCAGAGGCAGGTGTTAGTCGTTGTCTCTTTTCGGTTTTCACATGTGTTGTTTTGTCATTTGAAGTGTTCAGTTGGGATTTATTACACGCTGCACTTTGGTCCTCTCTTTCCCAGGAAGAAAGCCATTACAATGCATTTCATACTACTTCTGTAAGAAACATTTCAATTTAGCCCTATCTATACAGGCCAATTCCCACGAGTGTAAAAAGGGTTCATTAATACTCATATAGAAGTATACTTTTATATTTCAAAGGTGAATACAACATTGTGTAAAATAATAATAACAATACAAATAATAAAGTCTAAACATTTTGAATTACCCACAATACTCTAAAACCAGAGTCAAACGGCAAGATAGGAAGTGCAAGGAGATGAAAACAAGACTTCAAATGCGTTCCATCAACCGATTCTCTCTCTTTGGTTATCATCATAATATACTTACATTTTGAGCAACATATTAAGTTGTATGTATTATTATTTTTTGGGGGTTAAAGGAAATTAATAAATCATTGAAATTACTTACGTTCATTTCTATTAAGTATGTTGGTTGTTTTTGTGTCAATTCATTTTTTTTTTATATTAATTTGACACTGGCTGTGTGAATGTGTGTAAAATTCCCAATTTAAAAAAAAAATGAAATGTACCATCTTACTGCCCAAGAAGTCACCTGTCCCCCCTTTCACTCCTTCTCTGTCTCCTGTTTTTAATCTCTAAATAAATAAAGTCTAAATAAATAAAGCATTGAAGGTGGAATCCCACACCAAAACAAAACCATTTAATGGTATGACAAATATTTGTGTGTGTTTTAATGTTGCCTTTTACATGTAACTGAAACCCCAAAAGTATTTCCACCACACTCTTAAAAACACTCATATTCCGATTGAAGAACCACTTTGGGTGTTTCAGAGTTTCTATTCTGTTTTAAAACGCTGTGCGTTATAAGACTTACATTGGGTTTACATTCAAAAGCCCCAAACACCAGTGTGACTGTTCATGATTTACTTGACAAAAATCATGGTATTGTGATAAGAAGGAGGTGGGTGGATCTGTGTAGTAGCTCGAGATTGAAGTGAAAGTGCTTTGTGCTCTGCAGTTGAACATCGCAGCAACCCTAGGACTGAGGTTGTGAGTCTTGGCATCCACGTGAGGAAGACCCCATTCAAGGAGGCTTAGGGTTCTAATGTGTGTTGTATTTTAGAGTTCTCATCTCTCCGTGTTGTATCTGTGTGCCTGTCTGTTTGTTTAGGGCTTTAGAGTATTTACATAAAGTATCCAGGCACCTGTGGCTTTGCAGATGAGAAAGATAAAAAGTTCAACATGCACACGCACACACACACACACACACACACACACACGCACACACGCACGCACACGCACACACACACACAAACACACAAGGGGTTAAAGAGATTATTCAGGATTTTGGCAAAGAGGCCTTTTATCTACTTCCCTAGAGTCAGCTGAAATCAGCTGAAATCAGATTTTTAAGTCTCTGTGTCCAGTATGAAGTAAGTTAGAGGTGGTTTTGCGAGCCAATGCTAACTAGCATTAGCGCAATGACTGAAAGTCTATGGGTATCTGCTAACATGCTAGCATGTACCCATAGACTTCAATGACTGGAAGTCTATGTGTATCTGCTAGCATATACCCATTGACTTTCAGTCATTGCGCTTGCGCTAGTTAGCAACTGCACGCAGAGACATAAAAATGATATCTATGACTTCACCTGGCTGTGGGGAATTTATTTTTGAATTTAACCTTTATTTACTAGGAAAGTCAGTTAAGAACAAATCATTTTTTACAATGACAGCCTACCCCGGACGATGCTGGGCCAATTGTGCGCCGCCCTATGGGACTCACAATCACAGCCAAATGTAATATAGCCTGATTTCGAACCAGGGACTGTAGTGAAGCCTCTTGCACTGAGATGCAGTGCCTTAGACAGCTGCGCCACTCAGGTCTTTCACTCAGAAGTAGATAAAGGCCCTCATTGCCAAAATCGCAAAGTATCCCTTTAAGATTTGTTGCTCATCAAAACATGTAATGTTATTCAGAGTCTCCCCATAATTTATCCATGTTAGATTGGCTAGGCTTGGTCACCTGGGGCAAAAGAGGAAGCTTATCAGCGTCTTTCCCTGTTCCTCTATCTGCCTGGCCTAGTTCACATTGTGCTTTCTTTACACACACACACACACACACACACACACACACACACACACACACACACACACACACACACACACAGGGCATTGAGTGTGTTATGAAGCTTATCACTGTCCCTAAGGGCCTGGCAGCGACATCACAGGCTCAGATATGACTGAAGCCACAGACACAGACGTGTGTGTAATAGAGGAACCTTGGGATGGACTGTGTCATGTCCCAAAAGGTCTTAAAAACCTCCTTTTGTCACCATTGTGTGTGTGTATGTGTGTATGTGTGTATGTGGGGGGACAAGTGCAGGAGCCATTTAACAATATTGGGACATACAGAGAGAAACAGAAAACATGGAGAAATGTTACCGGTAACCCAACATTCTAAACCAGCATAATACAAGACGGCAGTCTGGCAGACGTACAACGGAACATTGGTCTCCGTGGTGACAGCTTTTCCTGCGTTATAATAGGCCTCCTCCGCTCCCTCCCTTTCTCTCAGGAGGAAGTGGAGCCCACAGAAAGGGTTGTGCTTCCTGTGCGATAACAGCCTCAGTTGCATCTTGCTCTCTTAGCCGTCGTGCACATACACGCACACGCTGTCAGCTTAAAACAGGAAACCCACATTGGGCAGTGTGGAGGAGGGGGTTGAACAGTCTTGACTACCAACAGACTACCAACAGACTACCAACAGGCTTTCCTCTCCATTGTGACCAGTGCTGCCACAAGTATCAAGTATCACATTATACCCTATGCTATGCAAGCAACAACACATATCGCAACAATATCTGCTGAACACAAGCTAAACAGAACAGCAAATGGAGACATTTTCTGTTTGGCATTCCCAGAAGTCTCCTGTGAAAACATATTGGCATTCAAAATGCATAGGCATATGACTACAGCATGCATGTCTGCCCTGCGAGCAGCTCTTTGTCTCTCTAGGGAAGTCTCCTCTCTCTCTCTCTCTTTCTCCTAAAGGGTTAAGGGTAGAGTGGGAGGAGATCAGGTAAACGCAGGTGTGTAGCATAACAACTGTCGTCATGGTGCCTGTCACCGAGCTGCAACCTGACACCTGAGAGAGAGAGAGAGAGAGAGAGAGAGAGAGAGAGAGAAAGAGGGACAGAGGGAGGGAGAAAGAGAGAAGGAGGGAGCAAGGGGACATGGTAGACCAGCAACAGCAGAAACAGGATTTTCTGGTGCTAACAGCAGTCAGTAACTGCCTGAAGAGAAGAGGACAGGTGAGTAAACGAGTGGAGAAAATGAGTGGGTGACTGAGTGAGTGAACAAATAGGGAGGTGAGTGAGTGGAGGAGAGTGAGAAAGAAACCAGAGGCATACAGGAATGTGTGTGTGATCCTATCTAACTGACATCATGGACAATGCCTGGCGTGAATGCAGAGAGGACAGGCCAGGGCAGGGTTATAAGGTTGGGGGTTGTGTCTTTCAGACACAGTGATGATGGTTGTATAAGCACATTTCTGTGGAACAACAGACCAAGTATATGTAACCTAATGATGTAGGATGAAGATGTCAATTTGTCAGATGTAGGTTTGTCAAACTTGTTTGTTGTTTAACAACTAATCCCATATGTGTGAAGATGTGGAAGAAATCCTAACGAGATTAAACACACGTCAAATACACAATCAATCATTATCTAGCCCCTTTTGTGATTCCCCCACCCTTCTCTCTGTAGTAATCTAACCCTGTGTGTCTGTCTGTTAGTTCTGTGCTTATCTCTCATAGCAGCTATTCCAAACACATTCCTAGCATACCGAACCAGAGGAAAAACACTATATCTTGAAATGAGGAGTTTCCTTTCACAGACACACGACACAGACACACCCTAACGCAGATGCCCATTGTGTGACCTGAGCATTAGGACCTCTGAGCAGACACAGCTGCTCGTTTTTGCCTCCCCTACCTCCCTTCCACACATACAGTACACTCATATAACACACACTCATGACTCACTCCGGAAGCTTCTTTCCTGTTGCTGGTTTGGCTTCTTTGGAAGGGGAGATAAGAAAGCAGCGTGTGCAAGAGAGAGAAGAGAGAGAGAGAGAGAGAGAGAGAAAGAGAGAGAGAAGAGAGAGAGACAGAGACAGAGACAGAGACAGAGAGAGAGAATAAGACAGAACAGAATAAAGAACGTGATAAGAGGAAGGTATATAAATAGTTGCTGGTTGTAAGAGGTCTTGGCTCAGCTTGGCAGACATTGTTTTTGCCCTGGGTCTTCCTAACAGACTGTTGTTCTACCAGCAGAGTTTAGAGAGCCCTGATCATGTGATCCTGTTCATTGTCTGCACTTTGCTCAAGGTGTGTGTTTGATCCGAAAGAGTGTGGCACATGTAGAGTACATGTAGAGTTATCATGCCCTGAAGAACCTTCTCTAATGTTATTTATATATTTTTCTATTTCCGTCCCCCCCATACCCCCACCCCTCTGTCTCTGTTCCCTTTTCGCAGGTTACGACCACAGGACCGTTGGCGGCCTACACTTCCTCATCGAGAATAGAAACTGTGAAGAAGAGAAAACAAGTAACTATGCTCTTGTTCAGCATTTCATCTACGGACCGTCTACTGAGGAGGCCTGCAGGATTTTATCTCGACAATTTTGCCAAATAGCAAAGCCAAGCCAACACTCACTCTTCTGAGGGGTCTAGCCACTGCGCTGGAGTGAGCAACTGGTTAGCTAGCCAGCTATTTCATTTCGCCAGTTTAGTTACTGTGCTGGAGGAAGCTTTGTATACAACTTACTCTGCTCTGGAACTTATGAAACACAGAACCTGTGATTTGACACTTTTAACTCATATCCGGTGCTCTGGGACCTAAAAACGTAGAGGGTGTGAAACTGTTTGGACGTCTAACGTGGAATGCTAGGATGAAGACATCGTAGAGCTGCCATCAGAGTCTCCTGGGATGTCTGCCATGCTGCAGCAGACGGAACTCATCTTTGAGTATGCCAGCGACCGTGTGAATAACGGACTACAGGTGGGAGTGACCGTGTGTGTGTGTGTGTGTGTGTGTGTGTGTGTGTGTGTGTGTGTGTGTGTGTGTGTGTGTGTGTGTGTGTGTGTGTGTGTGTGTGTGTGTGTGTGTGTGTGTGTGTGTGTGTACGCCAACAGATAAAGCATCAACGCCTCCTCTGGAATCGCGTGTCAGTGTAGAACCACTATTGAACGCAGTGGTAGAGTCGAGACATACAGTAGCCAGGCATGACACCATGATGACATCAGCCGTAGTTTTTGAAGCATCCCACGCCAATGTCCATTAGAAACACACTGAGCTATTTCAAAAAAACAACAGCGAAAGTAGTCTGCTCACTTACATTTCTCTATCACCATACCATCTCGTCTCATTTCACTGTATGTCTGTGTACTACAACCTCTGCCTAGAGGCTGGAACCTTAAGGCACAGATGTTAGTACACTTTCCCTTGAACTGAGTTTCTGGTAGTCGTACCCAATACCCTTGAATTGATTTACAATATCAAACACTTTGAAAATATCGGAATTTATATGCCCCTAAAGCGTTGGATAGAATGAATTAGAACTGAATTAAAGGGAATGACAGATCATTTGTCCCTCTGTGTTGCAGCTGGACGAGCACTTGGCCTCTCCTGCGGTGATAGTGGAGCAGGTCCCACACTCCCACCTGCTCTCCTACTCAGGCCTGGCCTGTGAGCAGACACACACAGACGACCACCTGCTAACAACAGGTAACAACACATGCACACACTTGCCCTGGTCTCATGAAGGGAAATGGAAGGGCTGGGATTGAGCTGCTGGGCTTTCTTGGCATCATCAACAGCACCTGCAGAGACAGAAACAGGCACAGAGGACTTAACATCATTTTGTAGTACTTTAGGAGGCCTATGTTCAGGTAAGATGTTGGCGGTTAGTGTTTAGGGTAAGGGGTCTGGCGTTTTTTAGGATGTGGGTTTAGGCTCCACGGCTTCATTCAGCTCCTGAGAGAAACTGTCAGTGTAAAACAGGAGGGTAATATCCACATAAGTACCAGTGCTGGGCAAAACTAAATAGCTGATGAAGACATCGTACAGTCAGTACATTCAGTGTGATGTATGGAAGGTGTTTTTTATTTTATTTAACCAGGTAGGCTAGTTGAGAACAGGTTCTCATTTGCAACTGCGACCTGGCCAAGACAAAGCATAGCAGTGTGAACAGACAACACAGAGTTACACATGGAGTAAACAATTAACAAGTCAATAACACAGTAGAAAAAAAGGGGAGTCTATATACATTGTGTGCAAAAGGCATGAGGAGGTAGGCGAATAATTAAATCAAATCAAATCAAATGTATTTATATTGCCCTTCGTACATCAGCTGATATCTCAAAGTGCTGTACAGAAACCAAGCCTAAAACCCCAAACAGCAAGCAATGCAGGTGTAAAAGCAGATTAAAAAACAATTTTGCAGATTAACACTGGAGTGATAAATGATCAGATGGTCATGTACAGGTAGAGATATTGGTGTGCAAAAGAGCAGAAAAGTAAATAAATAAAAACAGTATGGGGATGAGGTAGGTAAAAATGGGTGGGCTATTTACCGATAGACTATGTACAGCTGCAGCGATCGGTTAGCTGCTCAGATAGCAGATGTTTGAAGTTGGTGAGGGAGATAAAAGTCTCCAACTTCAGCGATTTTTGCAATTCTTTCCAGTCACAGGCAGCAGAGAACTGGAACGAAAGGCGGCCAAATGAGGTGTTGGCTTTAGGGATGATCAGTGAGATAAACCTGCTGGAGCGCGTGCTACGGATGGATGTTTCCATCGTGACCAGTGAACTGAGATAAGGCAGAGCTTTACCTAGCATGGACTTGTAGATGACCTGGAGCCAGTGGGTCTGGCGACGAATATGTAGCGAGGGCCAGCCGACTAGAGCATACAAGTCGCAGTGGTGGGTGGTATAAGGTACTTTAGTGACAAAACGGATGGCACTGTGATAAACTGCATCCAGTTTGCTGAGTAGAGAGTTGGAAGCAATTTTGTAGATGACATCGCCGAAGTCGAGGATCGGTAGGATAGTCAGTTTTACGAGGGTAAGTTTGGCGGCGTGAGTGAAGGAGGCTTTGTTGCGGAATAGAAAGCCGACTCTTGACTTGATTTTCGATTGGAGATGTTTGATATGAGTCTGGAAGGAGAGTTTACAGTCTAGCCAGACACCTAGGTACTTATAGATGTCCACATATTCAAGGTCGGAACCATCCAGGGTGGTGATGCTGGTCAGGCGTGCGGGTGCAGGCAGCGAACGGTTGAAAAGCATGCATTTGGTTTTACTAGCGTTTAAGAGCAGTTGGAGGCCACGGAAGGAGTGTTGTATGGCATTGAAGCTCGTTTGGAGGTTAGATAGCACAGTGTCCAAGGACGGGCCGGGAAGTATATAGAATGGTGTCGTCTGCGTAGAGGTGGATCAGGGAATCGCCCGCAGCAAGAGCAACATCATTGATATATACAGAGAAAAGAGTCGGCCCGAGAACTGAACCCTGTGGCACCCCCATAGAGACTGCCAGAGGACCGGACAGCATGCCCTCCGATTTGACACACTGAACTCTGTCTGCAAAGTAATTGGTGAACCAGGCAAGGCAGTCATCCGAAAAACCGAGGCTACTGAGTCTGCCGATAAGAATATGGTGATTGACAGAGTCGAAAGCCTTGGCAAGGTCGATGAAGACGGCTGCACAGTACTGTCTTTTATCGATGGCGGTTATGATATCGTTTAGTACCTTGAGCGTGGCTGAGGTGCACCCATGACCGGCTCGGAAACCAGATTGCACAGCGGAGAAGGTACGGTGGGATTCGAGATGGTCAGTGACCTGTTTGTTGACTTGGCTTTCGAAGACCTTAGATAGGCAGGGCAGGATGGATATAAGTCTGTAACAGTTTGGGTCCAGGGTGTCTCCCCCTTTGAAGAGGGGGATGACTGCGGCAGCTTTCCAATCCTTGGGGATCTCAGACGATATGAAAGAGAGGTTGAACAGGCTGGTAATAGGGGTTGCGACAATGGCGGCGGATAGTTTCAGAAATAGAGGGTCCAGATTGTCAAGCCCAGCTGATTTGTATGGGCCCAGGTTTTGCAGCTCTTTCAGAACATCTGCTATCTGGATTTGGGTAAGGGAGAACCTGGACAGGCTTGGGCGAGTAGCTGCGGGGGGGGGGGGGCGGAGCTGTTGGCCGAGGTTGGAGTAGCCAGGCGGAAGGCATGGCCAGCCATTGAGAAATGCTTGTTGAAGTTTTCGATAATCATGGGTTTATCGGTGGTGACCGTGTTACCTAGCCTCAGTGCAGTGGGCAGCTGGGAGGAGGTGCTCTTGTTCTCCATGGACTTCACAGTGTCCCAGAACTTTTTGGAGTTGGAGCTACAGGATGCAAACTTCTGCCTGAAGAATCTGGCCTTTGCTGACTGCGTGTATTGGTTCCTGACTTCCCTGAACAGTTGCATATCACGGGGACTATTCGATGCTATTGCAGTCCGCCACAGGACGTTTTTGTGCTGGTCGAGGGCAGGCAGGTCTGGAGTGAACCAAGGGCTATATCTGTTCTTAGTTCTGCATTTTTTGAACGGAGCATGCTTATCTAAAATGGTGAGGAAGTTACTTTTAAAGAATGACCAGGCATCCACAACTGACGTGATGAGGTCAATGTCCTTCCAGGATACCCGGGCCAGGTCGATTAGAAAGGCCTGCTCACAGAAGTGTTTTAGGGAGCGTTTGACAGTGATGAGTCGCTCTGGATAAGAGCTAAATGACTTAAATGTAAATGTTAAATGTAAATGAGGGGTGGTAGTTTGACTGCGGCTCCATAGCGGATACAGGCAATGAGGCAGTGATCGCTGAGATCCTGGTTGAAGACAGCGGAGGTGTATTTGGAGGGCCAGTTGGTCAGGATGACGTCTATGAGGGTGCCCTTGTTTACAGATTTAGGGTTGTACCTGGTGGGTTCCTTGATGATTTGTGTGAGATTGAGGGCATCTAGCTTAGATTGTAGGACTGCCGCATATCCCAGTTTAGGTCACCTAACAGAACAAACTCTGAAGCTAGATGGGGGGCGATCAATTCACAAATGGTGTCCAGGGCACAGCTGGGAGCTGAGGGGGGTCGGTAGCAGGCGGCAACAGTGAGAGACTTATTTCTGGAGAGAGTAATTTTCAAAATTAGTAGTTCGAACTGTTTGGGTATGGACCTGGAAAGTATGACATTACTTTGCAGGCTATCTCTGCAGTAGACTGCAACTCCTCCCCCTTTGGCAGTTCTATCTTGACGGAAAATGTTATAGTTGGGTATGGAAATCTCAGAATTTTTGGTGGCCTTCCTGAGCCAGGATTCAGACACGGCAAGGACATCAGGGTTAGCAGAGTGTGCTAAAGCAGTGAGTTAGCCAGTTAGCTAGCTAGCTATGGTAGATAGTTTAGCTACCACACTACAAAGAGATCCCTATGAAGCTAGTTGCTGTGTTTGTGGCACATGTATCACTACTGAAATTTAACAACAGAGCAGTTTCAAATCAATATAGTTTAACCTAACTTAAAACCTAACTTAGGCTAATGTGATTAACATGAGGTTGTAAGTAACAAGAACATTTCCCAGGATATAGACATATCTGATATGGGCAGAAAGCTTAAATTCTTGGTAATTATTGCACTGTCCAATTTACAGTAGCTATTTGATTTGATTTATTACAGTGAAAGAATACCATGCTATTGTTTGAGGAGAGTGCACAGTTATGAACTTGAAAACCAGTTAGGCACATTTGGGCAGTCTTGATGCAACATGTTGAACAGATATACAATGGTTCATTGGATGAGTCTTAAACTTTGCACATACACTGTTGCCTTCTAGTGGCCAAAATCTAAAGTATGGCCTTTCTCTTGCATTTCAAAGATGATGGTAAAAAAAACTGGAGAAAACAGTTTTTTTCTTTGTTATTATCTTTTACCAGATGTAATGTGTTATATTCTCCTAAATTCATTTCACATTTCCACAAACTTCAAAAGTGTTTATTTTCCAATGGTATCAAGAATATGCATATCCTTGCTTCAGGTTCTGAGCTACAGGCAGTTATATTTGGGTGTCATTTTAGTCGAAAATTGGAGAGCGTGAAAGGGTCCGATCCTTGTTTCTAACAAAGCTTAAAATAAATACTCTAGCTAGCTGTCTCTGCTCGTGTTGATGAGGGGACTGTAAACTGTCTGTGCACATGCGTACTATGGCCATCGCATTTGGCCCAATCAGAGAAGTTCTCAAATCCAGGAAGTGAAACAAAACACGTCTTCTTGTGGCTGCTGCAGTTTTGGTAAAGTTGATTATCATGTGGCTCTCTGCAGTGAAACAGTTCGTGGAAGTAATTATTGATTAAGCGAGGATCTTAGTCTATGCAAGTAAGTTTGTGGCAAATTGGTTTTGTAACTTTACTTGTCTACTCCTCTAACTGTCTAGCTAGTTAGCGAACCTAACTTTGAACTCATTTAGCAACTAACAACGTTAGCTTGTTATTTATTTTCTACTTTTAGATAGCTCACTGTCAATCGTTTACCGGTGGCATGTTGCAACCTTAGCATCATCTCTGTTAAAGCTACGATTTACCAGCTTGCGAATATACAGTTAGACTGTCGTTGTGGAAGAAAGATGGGCTTACTGACAGTGTAGTACACGGTTTCCAAAAACTCTGTACACAGTTTTGCCCTAGCACTACACAGCTGATTTAAATAATCAACTAATCATCCAGATTGGACCATTTTTATCCGCTGTGCAGTGTTGGGGCAGAAAAACAAGACGTGCAACCCTTTGGGTCCCGTGGACTGAGTTTGGGAAACGCAGATGAAGTAGTTAGCTAGCCGCCTTGTTTATTCCCGCTGTCCCATCACTAGGGGTTGGCCTACAGACAGAACCATTAGGACACCGTTTCTCTCGATATTGAGCTCGTCTCTCTCCATCCCTTCCCTTTACCCCCTCTCTCTCTCTCTCTATCCAGTGGAGGGCAGTGAGAGTGGAGATGAGGAAACCATGGAAACATTGGTGGCAGCTGAGACTCTCCTCAACATGGACTCCCCCGAATCCCTCTCTCTGGACCAACAGCACTACAGTGAGAGAGAGAGAGACACACACACACACACACACACACAGCTAGTCTTAGCTAGCAGCTCAGTGAGTAACTTGTCTTGACTCGGTCTTTGCGTGAACTTTCAGATGTCGCTGAACATTTAGCTTGTTGACTACCGTCACCATGTGTCTTGTCTAGGGCAAACAAACATCCATATTTCTGCACTGATTTGGAGCAGATGTTGACATCATGTAATCTAATGGTCTCCTTGTAGACCCATTCATTACGCTCTAAGCCCTAACAGTGTGTGTTTGTCTCCTCCCCTCTAGCCCAGCTGTACGTTCCCTCCCTGGGTGATGTCATCACATCGCCCGTTACCCACCAGTTGATGGTGTCAGTAGAGGACATTGTGGGAGCTCTGGGCCAGCCGCAGTGGGTCACGCTGCAGAGGGAGACTGTTGCCGAGCAACCGAAGAAGAGAGGTCAGACTGTAATTTGACTTATGTCATTATCTGGCCACGTCAAACTATAAATTGTAATCATAACCTTAGCACACATGTCTGCTCATCAGTTCTGACAATATTACTTATTTTGTGCTTTCTCACATTTCTTTTTATGGACTGCTGTAATTTACAATGTCAATTATGTCATTGTCACAGTAAAATAAAAACTCTTATGTGTTTCAGGTAAGAAATCCAAAAGGCCTGAATCTCCCACACCGGACATCACATTCAAGAGGGGAAAATACAGCAAAGGTACGCACACACACACATACACACACACACACACACATACACACACCCACATACATACATACATATACACACATACATACATACATATACACACACACATACATACATACACACACACATACATACACACACACACACATACATATACACACATACATACACAAACATACACATACATACACACACACACATACACATACATACACACACACACATACATATACATACACACACACACATACATATACATACATACACACACATACATATACATACATACACACACATACATGTACATACACACACACACATACATATACATACACACACACACATACATATACATACACACATACATATACATACATACACACACACACCAGAACACTCAATCTCACCTCTCATTTGCCTGTGTTTCAGGGAACACCCTGTATCTGTGGCAGTTCCTGATTGAGCTTCTTCAAGACCGACAGGCCTGCCCCCGCTACATCAAATGGACCAATCGGCATGCAGGGATCTTTAAGCTGGTCAACTCTAAGGCTGTGGCCCGACTCTGGGGCAAACACAAGAACAAACCAGACATGAACTATGAGACCATGGGCCGAGCTCTCAGGTACGCTGTAGTTAACTTACATATTATTATTATTATTCATTTCAACAAAACTTAACTTTCTATCTGTGGTCCTGCAGGTGTGTATCAAAGCTGACCTCTCTCTGTCTCTTAACAGGTACTACTACCAGCGTGGGATCCTGAACAAGGTGGAGGGCCAGAGGCTGGTGTACCAGTTTGCTTCCCTGCCCAAGGACATGGTCTTCATCAGTGGTGATGAAGACCAGGAGGACCAAGGCAATCATGAGGACGATGGAGACGTTCCAGATGACCCAGAGGAAAGTCCGCCCTCCAGCGACCAATCCCTGGACGATTTAGCGTCCTACGAGCATTCTTTCCCTCCTCTTCCCCCCTCCTCTAGACCAGGTTCCCAAAGGTCCAGACAGAGCAGCTGTAGTCCGGCAACAGCCCAGTGGCACCAACCCGGCCCAGAATCCGAGTCCCGATCCCCAGCCCAGCGCAGAACAGTTCTTCGACCACTGGGAGGCAGTCTGATCCAGCAGCAGCACCTGCCTATAGTCTCAGCTGAGATGCTGCGCACCCTGCAGAACGTTCAGTCTCTGCAGACCGGTCAGCACGGGTCGGTCTTCAGAACCGCTCAGCTGCTGGGGAGTATGTGTGAGAGACAGGCTGCTACTGCAGAACAGACCACCATAGATCAGTCAGATAGTGACTCTGCAGTTACAGCCCGTGACCTGCCCTGTCAAGCAGGGGAAGCTGGAGGTTAAGACAGAGGAGGACCCCGACTCAGGATTGACCAGGGAGTAGGATGCCCCGAGACATCTGATCAGTGTCGGTCGCTGTCATCTCCTCATAGTCAAGACAACTATAGGGGACAGTGATCGAAAAGGGAGACCTCTGAGAACGATGATGGACAGATGTGATGTAAATTTGATATATTTTACAGATGTGACAGATCTGTATAGTCTTTGTCTCTTACATTCCCTTATGCACCAGAGCCATTTTTCACAGAGAGTTAACCAAACTGTCTTCCATGTTGGCGCCAAGCACTCCATGACGATCACATTCTAATAGGCATTCTAAGTAGAGTGTCATTGTCTTTCAACTCTTGGTACCAACATGGTAGCCATTCGAATTCTCCACCAAAGACGATAGACGAGCACTGGAATCGACAGCCACTCCCGCGCTTCTCTCTCTGTTTGCACTTCAGCTTCACTGTATGCACGGGAGCTTGCACACTGCTTTTTCCCCCTCTCTATTTTCTTTCCTCTGCCATGATCAAAGCTTTGCGCGAATGTTAGCTCTTCACGAGCCATTTATTTGTCCCTGCTCTTACTCTCACCTACCAAAGTGCCTAAAATCCTCAATTCTGTTCCAGCTTTCACGAAAGACGGCCTTGGTCTGTAGCCCGCGAGCTACTGCATATTGCGCCTAAAACATTGTTTTATGTCTGTGACACTTGATAATCTTCAACACACACTTCACACTGTCACTCACAACAGTAGAAGACACACCATCGGTGCTTGTGGTAAACGTGTCGTAGCTGATCTGTTCTTGGGGAGGGTACATTCCATAGAGATTGTTGTGACGGTTAACTTTCCAGTAACGACTACAGGCTTTACGTTCACGTTTTCCGGAAATAATACAAATCTAAATCAAAAAGCATTTTCTGTGTAATTTTTTCAGCAGTACTGTTGGCTTTGAGATGAAGACGTATTAATGTTGACAGGGTGCCTGAACTTCTCTCCGGGTTTTTTTTTGGAGAGCGTGAAAGTACTTCTGCCGGAGTCGGTAATGTTCTATCAACACTGATCTAAAGTCAGTTTTGTGGTGTTCTCTGGTTATTATTTGGAGATGGTAAACTGATCCTAGATTTGCCCCTATGGGCAACTTCTACCCAGTGCCCTTCTGATACACAGTCCTGTTAGCGTTCCAGATCTGAATTCATGATATGCTGTAGTAGCGATGACTGTGCCTTCTTGGACCGTATATGCCTTGGTTTTTTGTTTGTGTGTGTATATTTGATGTTTTCCTGTCAGTTGTCTCAGGTTTGTATGCGTTTTTATTTCTGCACACAGTATACATGGTCCTAGTTCCCAAGTGTTCTAACTGGTCTGTAAAGAGGTAAGATGATGTTGCCCTTTTGGCCTAGACTGATCTATGGTTAGTTTTGCTGTTCCTACGAGGATCCTCTATCTAATGCCTTGCAAAGCCGTAAGACCTTGGCTCCTTATAAAAAGCTGTTTTTTTTTCTTATGCAATCTTTTCCTTTGATAATATTGCCTTGTGCTACTCTGCTTTAGCTGGAAGGCTTTGATATATTTGTTATATTGTGTGAAGAATCTTGGTTAAAATGTCATTGTGGAAATGCTGTACCAGGCTTTTATACTATCAATCAATTTATTGATGTTCATTCTGATGTTTTCATGCAATTTATTATACAGAAGTAGTAGATAAAAAAAGGAATTATTGTTTTCATGAAATAAAAGTTATAATTTGAAATGAATCCTGGTAGTTTTTTGGCAAACCTTAAATGTTCCTCACCCTCACAAAATCCCTGTGTCTGTGACGCCTACCGTTTGGTGAAACTGAGAAGACATTGTCCTTTTGCGTTTTGACGCAGTCTTTACCTGATGATCATGTTATCCAGCGAGAGCGTTTGTGCTGAACCCACTACGGTGTTTCCGATGCTCATGGTCATGTTGCTGCAGTTTGTTGGAGGGAGGTTCTGAGATGTGAGAAGTGTGCAGGATGACAAGGGACTGTGTAGTATCGGTGGAAAAAAACATTGTGTGGGTGCCCATGATGCTGGCGATCAGAAGTGCCCAGTGCGAGAGAGACCGGTTCAGGTTGCCAGGGTCAGAGTAGAACAGAAGGTGTCATGTGCTGAGGCAGAGAAGAGAGTAGAGGACGATGGGTCAGGTGTAAGTAGTAGGCCTATGCCAATATTATGAATTTGTGCTTCAGTAAGGTTGACTTGTTAGCATTCATTGCCATGGTTATAAACTGTACTGCAGAAATGGAATGTCAATTTAGATTTGAGTCATTTAGCAGACACACTTATCCCGAGTGACTTAGTTGGTGCACTCATGTTGAGAGAGCTAGGTGGGGACAATCACATATCATATGCACAGTAAGTACACTTTTCCTCCAAGTAGCTATCAGCAAAGTCAGAAAGGGGGGGGGATTATTTAAGATACTCTTTGAAGAGGTAGTGCTTTCGGGAAGCTGGACAGCGACTCTGCCATCCTATCTTCAGGGGGCAGCTGGGCAGCGACTCTGCCGTCCTCTCTTCAGGGGGAAGATGGACAGCGACTCTGCCGTCCTATCTTCAGGGGGAAGATGGACAGCGACTCTGCCGTCCTATCTTCAGGGGGAAGCTGGACAGCGACTGCCGTCCTATCTTCAGGGGGAAGCTGGGCAGCGACTCTGCCGTCCTATCTTCAGGGGGAAGCTGGGCAGCGACTCTGCCGTCCTATCTTCAGGGGGAAGCTGGGCAGCGACTCTGCCGTCCTATCTTCAGGGGGAAGCTGGTTCAACCACCACCACATTGGGGTGCCGGGACAGAAAATAGATGTGGTGGCAGTTGCAGAGAAGCACTTGGGTGTACGAGGTTTTACTGCAGAGTTACAAGGTGTGTTGAACAAAAGGGATCAGTTAGGGTCAAAATCAAATCAAATAGTTTTAGTCACATACACGTAAATTCAGTAAAAAAATAAATGTTCCTTTTTCAAGACCCTGTCTTTCAAAGATAATTTCACATATCTTCATTGTAAAGGGTTTAAACACTGTTTCCCATGCTTGTTCAATGAACCATAAACAATTATTGAAGATGCACCTGTGGAACGGTCGTTAAGACACTAACAACTTACAGAAAAGAAAGATGCCCAGGGTCCCTGCTCATCTGTGTGAATGTGCCTTAGGCATGCTGCAAGGAGGCATGAGGACTGCAAATGTGTCCAGGGCAATAAATTGCAATGTCAGTACTGTGAGATGCCTAAGACAACGCTACAGGGAGACAGGATGGACAGCTGATCATCCTCGCAGTGGCAGACCACGTGTAACAACACCTGCACAGGATCGGTACATCTGAACATCATACCTGTGGGACAAGTAGAGGATGGCATCAACAACTGCCCGAGTTACACCATGAATGCACAATCCCTCCATCAGTGCTCAGACAGTCTGCAATTGGCTGAGAGTGGCTGGGCTGAGGGCTTGTAGGCCTGTTGTAAGGCAGGTCCTCACCAGACATCACCGGCAACAAGGTCGCCTATGGGCACAAACCTACCGTCGCTGGACCAGACAAGACTGACAAAAAGTGCTCTTCACTGACAAGTCGCGGTTTTGTCTCACCAGGGGTGATGGTCAGATTTGCGTTTATCGTCGAAGGAATGAGCTTTACACAGGCCTGTACTCTGGAACGGGATCAATTTGGAGGTGGAGGGTCTGTCATGATCTGGGGCGGTGTGTCACAGCATCATCAGCCTGAGCTTGTTGTCATTGCAGGCATTCTCAACACTGTGCGTTACAGGGAAGACCTCCCTCATGTTGTACCCTTCCTGCAGGCTCATCAAGACATGACCAGCATGACAGTGCCACCAGCCACACTCCTTGTTCTGTGTGTGATTTCCTGCAAGACAGGAATGTCAGTGTTCTGCCATGGCCAGCGAAGAGCCCAGATCTCAATCCCATTGAGCATGTCTGGGACCTGTCGGATTGGAGGGTGAGGGCTAGGGCCATTCCCCCCAGAAATGTCCAGGAACTTGCAGGTGCCTTGGTGGAAGAGTGAGGTAACATCGCACAGCAAGAACTGGCAAATCAGGTGCAGTCCATGAGGAGGAGATGCACTGCAGTATTTAATGCAGCTGGTGGCCACACCAGATACTTACTGTTACTTTTGACCCCCCCTTTGTTCAGGGACACATTATTCCATTTCTGTTAGTCACATGTCTGTGGAACTTGTTCAGTTTATGTCTCAGTTGTTGAATCCTGTTATGTTCATACAAATATTTACATACGTTAAGTTTGCTGAAAATAAGCGCAGTTGACAGTGAGAGGACGTTTCTTTTTTGCTGAGTTTATTTAGAAGATGTTATTGCGGTTGAAGCGAAATGCTTGTTTTCCTAGCTCCAGCAGTGCAGCAGTATCTAATCATTCACAACAATACACAAATCTAAAAGTAAATGAATGGAATTAAGAAATATATAAATAGTGACATTGACTGAAATACAGTAGAATAGAATACAATATATACATATGAGATGAGTAAAGCAGTATGTAAACATTATTCAAGTGACTAGTGCTCCATTATTATAGTGGCCAGTGATTGTCTATGTACATAGGGCAGCAGCCTCTAATGTGCAGGGTTGAGTAGCTGGGTGGTACTTGGCTAGTGATGGCTATTTAACAGTCTGATGGTCTTGAGATAGAAGCTGTTTTTCAGTCTCTCTGTCCCTGCTTTGATGCACCTGTACTGACTTCGCCTTCTGGATGATAGTGGGGTGAACAGGCAGTGGCTCAGGTGGTTGATGTCCTTGATGATCTTTTTGGCCTTCCTGTGACATCGGTGCTATAGGTGTCCTGGAGGGCAGGCATTGTGCCCTGGCGATGCGTTGGGCAGACCCTTCCACCCTCTGGAGAGCCCTGTGTTTGCAGGCGGTGCAGTTGCCGTACCAGGTGGTGATACATCCCGACAGGATGCTCTCAATTGTGCATCTGTAAAGGTTTCTGAGGGTCTTAGGGGCCAAGCCACATTTCTTCAGCCTCCTGAGGTTGAAGAGGAGCTGTTGTGCCTACTTGTGCCTACATACTGTACTGACAAGCGCCTACTTCACCATACTGTCTGTGTATATATAAAATATATATATTTTTTAAATAATGTAGGAGGAATGGGATGGTGATTTGTATCTTTATGAAATAGTGGTGTATTAGGTGTAGGGTTCGTTTTTCCTTTCCTTTTTCACTTTCCTTTTTTATGTTTGTATCACAAAATGTAACGTGATTGACTACACACTACCGCACAATAGGTGGCGGCATGCACAAACAAAATGTGTGAACGCCATAATGCCGAAGAAGAAGAAGAACAACAACAACAACAACAACAACAACAACAACAACAACAACAACAACAACAACAACAACAACAACAACAGCAGCAGCAGCAGCAGCAGCAACTGCGCCTACCTAGCTGACTGTTGACAGGCCCGCACGGCGCATGTCTGCTACGCTGTGCTCCAATCCACTCACTGCACCACAGATATAACAATGAGACAGATATTTCACTGAATGTTTAAATGTGAAGCATCCGCTTGGCCTTTCCACTCACTACCAATATGGTAGTGACAGGAAGCCCACTTGCGAGCAGTGGGAGAACATGGATCGAGATGGATTTTGGTCGACATTAGGCAAATGTTCTCATCGATTAAACATTTGATCTCAATACAGGTTTCCAAAACTAGAATATGTTATGAACAGAATGGATTAAGTTTAGCAAACTTTACCCTTTGGAAAAGTTGTTAAAAATCGCGTTGTTTAGAAAGAGCGCAATGGGGAATTGAGTTATTGCACACGCGCGCTTCACATAGCGTGTGTTCCCTAACGGAAATCTTCCGATGATGCTAGAACGCACCAATAGGATCTCGCTAGTTCGTGCTTGGCTCTGCTTGTTCTGCCCACTGAGGCTCATTTAGTTCCCATTGGAAATGACAGGCAGTGGTCTATCTTGGTTTACTTTATACACATCTTTGACTGAACTATAGCGCAAGAGTTTAGGCTCCATTCTCCAGCATAGTTTCGTTTTCTGATTCCCATCTAGAACTTTCCAGCTAGCTAGTCTCTGCTCTTTCTCCCACTGACAAAACTTCTAGCCCCATGGCATCCGAACGGCAAGTATATAAGCTACCCTTTCGAGTATTTTGTCATAAATGTTTCCTTATTCAAGAGGCTAACGTTAGCTTTGTTTTCTTGTTTTAGCAGTTTCTCCGATAGCTTCATAGACGAGAACCCACAGAAAGCTATCGAGGTAAACAACGGCCTGTCATTATGAACTCGTTTTATTGAAAGTAAATAGCATTTTTGCTAGATAAAGTTGTCATGGGTTTGGAAATGTTTTCAATAACTCTAACTAGATAGTTAACTGACGTTAGATAGCTGGCTATACACTTTTCGGAGCTGGCTATACACTTTTCGGGGCTGGCTAACTAGCTAATCTTCTGCTAACTTTAGAAACTAATCTAACAAGAGAGCCAGTTAAGTTAGCCACACTATCGAACTATTTTGGTCTGAAACGACGTACTCTCGGTAGTTGCTCAACTCCAGCAGTAGTGATGTAGCTAGCTACTAGTATGTGTGTACCGTCACGGGAGCTAGTTAGCTTATTGGTTGTATCTTGTTGTACTCGCTAGCCAGTTAAGCTAATGTTAGCATTGCTAGCTAACTGGCTAACCACCTGCCATACTGTACATGTCTTGAATGTAGCTAACCACCATGTCTTGAATGTAGCTAACCACCATGTCTTGAATGTAGCTAACCACCATGTCTTGAATGTAGCTAACCACCATGTCTTGAATGTAGCTAACCACCATGTCTTGAATGTAGCTAACCACCATGTCTTGAATGTAGCTAACCACCATGTCTTGAATGTAGCTAACCACCATGTCTTGAATGTAACTAACCACCATGTCTTGAATGTAACTAACCACCATGTCTTGAATGTAACTAACCACCATGTCTTGAATGTAACTAACCACCATGTCTTGAATGTAGCTAACCACCATGTCTTGAATGTAGCTAACCACCATGTCTTGAATGTAGCTAACCACCTTACTAATGTAAGACTAAGAAGACTGCAGAAAGCCAAGTTAAATAGTTGGGAAAATGTATCTAAACAATAGTTAACCTTAGATAGTGGTTATAAACATGTTTTTTTTCAATGTCTTGTCAATTCAATTGACCCCAAGTTTGCCCATTGGATGTCACCGTCATTTCCCCCCAGGAACTTAACGAAGCATTGGAAGGTAACTCGGACAATTCAGAATGGTTCTGCCAACGAGCCTATGCCCACCTCCAACTGAAAAACTACAGCTGTAAGTCTCTTATCCCAACAACCCCCCCCTATCAGTCAGACAAACCTTAATCTTCCATTGACAAACGACAGCTCTAACCCTTGACTAACCTTACCTAGCTTTACTGATTTTCTGAAATTGGTGTTTTGTAGAATGATTTTAATTCAAGTGACTGGCATATGTTAGTTCCCTCATTTTGTTTTTGCTACAGAAACTTGAGCAATGTTTCTCATCTGGGTATATCTGTTTCTACAGGTGCTGTCGATGATGCCAAGAAAGCCCAGCAGCTCAACCCCAGTCTTGCGCTTGCCTTCATGAGAACAGGGTATGTGTGCAGAAGGAGTCTAGCTAGGGCTGGCAATATGGCATATAATATAATCATATTTTTTTTGTCAAATGTATATATATTTCCATTTTTTGTCATTTTTCTAAATAAGCTTTGTTGCGCAACTTAATGGTCAATACACTGCATTTCAAACAGTCATGAATAATCTAATTAATTCAGGGCTTGTAAAATTATGCCTAGGCTAACCGTAACTACCAGGGCAGCAGGTAGCCTAACGGAGCGTTGGGCCGTAACCGAAAGGTTGCTGGTTCGAATACCAGAGCCATCAAGGTGGAAATACTGTGTCCTCGTGCAAGGCATTTAACCCTCATTTGCTCCAGGGACTACTATAGCTGACGATATTCAGTGTATGTGACAATAAACCGTATATACTATACCAGTCAAAAGTTTGGACACACCTACTCATTCAAGAGTTTTTATTTGTACTATTTTCTACATTGTAGAATAATAGTGAAGACATCAAAACTATGAAATAGCACATGGAATCATATAGTAACCAAAAAAGTGTTAAACAAATCAAAAGTTATTTTAGAAACTAAGTAGCCACCCTTTGACTTGATGACAGCTTTGCACACGCTTGGCATTCTCTCAACCAGCTTCATGGGTTAGTCACCTGGAATGCATTTCAATTAACAGGTGTTCCTTAATTTGTGGAATTTATTTTCTTCTTTATGTGTTTGATTTGTTTAACACTTTTTTTGTGGTTACTACATGATTCCATATGTGTTATTTCATAGTTCTGTAGAAAATAGTAAAAAATTTAAGAAAAACGCTTGAATGAGTAGTAGTCTAGGCTTTTGACTGGTACTGTGTATATCATTTATGTTATCAAAATGGTTTAACCAGCTTTTTTGCAATAACACTGGCCTGGCTTTCAAGTCTATGAAAATGCCCTTTTTAACAAATTTAACCAGAACCATGCATAATGCACATCCACTAATAATGACAGCAATGTCTCACTCATAAGACCACCTGCTAGTGAGTAGCCAGCAATTTTGATATTTAAAGTCTCCAACTTGAATCTATTTGCTTGCTAACAAGGTAGAACAATTGAACTATGACAGACAGCCTCCTGTCCGTCTCAAACAGTTTGAACACTTTGTTTAGATGTTGAAATCAAGTGGATTACCAAGATAAATATGCTTATTTCTCAGAATGAGAATTAATTGCTAATTCCTTATATACATGTGTCTTGTGTTCAATGCACATTTATAAAACAGACTAGAAAGCACATAACACTCTTGCTAAAATGCTGCTAGCGGTACTGCAATTCTGTGCGCATCAAAAAAATGATTAATTTTCCACAATCATATTCATTGATACTCCCCGTCTTAGTAGGGTCTACTCTGTTCTAAAATTGGGAGTTGAGAGCAAAAGGGTATCGTTACGAAGGTTAAGTTCTCCTCTTTTACAGTAAAATGGCTCAATGTGTTTTGGTGTCCATATGACTTTTTTAAAATTTACTTTATTGTAATTTTTTTAGTAATTAAATAAAATGTTGGACCAAACCTCAAATGCAAATGACTAGTTGGGAAACTGTTGTCAGAGGCAGAAGGTGATCTTTCTTTTGTTGTGAGTGGTGGGGGAGGGGCTTGTCTGTGTGCGAGGGGCAAGGTGCACAGAAGGAGCGAAGTAGACGAGACCAAAAAGACACGCTCATAGAAACAAAAAAATATATTAACCTTGATTCTTGCAGAATTTTGGAATATCGCGCTTAAACCTGAATTCAAATCAATTTATCACCCTGCCCAAAGTCTAGCCCATGACACCTGTCAAACAATGTCAATCGATCTGAATTGACATGCATTTATTTTGGCAGCTTGTGTTTTCTGGTGGGAATGTCACTGTTGATTTTAAATGACTATGAGGATGACTGCTTAAAGATGTTTTCAGAACACTAAGCACTGTTGAACCTTTTACAGAAATGTGATGCGTTTTTTCTAATAAATCAGAAAATCCATTTGGTTAAACTCAACTCCACATCTCCCTTATATCAGGGGTCTTCAAACTTTTCTTGATCAGCGACCCCATCATACTTTAGCAAAAACATGTTTTTTTCAAGTCTTGTCTTATCAGGTGAATGATGATCAAAATTCTAAAATGAATAGATTTGTTACATAGTTTTTCATTATTTTGACCTCCCCACATTTATAATTGAATGATAATGTTTAAACTCTAATATAGCCTATTAGCTAGAAAGGCCATTCCAAACACATTTTCCCTTAACACAGCTGCTTAGCTGGTTAATATTTAGCCGTGTGTTGGAAAAATTGTATGTCAAAGCTACCAGCAGCTGCAGTGGTAGCCTGTTCGCGGGTGCTTTTTCAAAGCCTGTGTCAGATACTCCAGTGAGTGTATTTGGCTCCAATGAATGTAATTTGCGAAATATTAATCTTTGCGAAATAATGTAATATTTTATTCTATTGCTAGGGATATTCATAACATTAAAGTAAAAATGACTTTTTATACAGTGCATTTGGAAAGTATTCAAACCCCTTGACTTTTTCCACATTTTATGTTACAGCCTTATTCTAACATGTATTAAATAAATACACATTCTCATCAATCTACACACAGTACCCCGTAATGGCACAGCAAAAGCATGTTTTTTTTGCAAAAAATAACTTTTGTATAAAAATAACTTATTTACTTAAGCATTCAAATCAAATGTATTTATATAGCCCTTCGTACATCAGCTGATATCTCAAAGTGCTGTACAGAAACCCAGCCTAAAACCCCAAACAGCAAGCAATGCAGGTGTAGAAGCACGGTGGCTAGGAAAAACTCCCTAGAGAGGCCAAAACCTAGGAAGAAACCTAGAGAGGAACCAGGCTATGTGGGGTGGCCAGTCCTCTTCTGGCTGTGCCGGGTGGAGATTATAACAGAACATGGCCAAGATGTTCAAATGTTCATAAATGACCAGCATGGTCGAATAATAATAAGGCAGAACAGTTGAAACTGGAGCAGCAGCACGGTCAGGTGGACTGGGGACAGCAAGGAGTCATGTCAGGTAGTCCTGGGGCATGGTCCTAGGGCTCAGGTCCTCCGAGAGAAAGGAGAGAATTAGAGAACACACGCTTAGATTCACACAGGACACCGAATAGGACAGGAGAAGTACTCCACATATCACAAACTGACCCTAGCCCCCGACACACAAACTACTGCAGCATAAATACTGGAGGCTGAGACAGGAGGGGTCAGGAGACACTGTGGCCCCATCCAAGGACACCCCCCGGACAGGGCCAAACAGGAAGGATATAACCCCACCCACTTTGCCAAAGCACAGCCCCCACACCACTAGAGGGATATCTTCAACAACCAACTTACCATCCTGAGACAAGGCTGAGTATAGCCCACAAAGATCTCCGCCATGGCACATCCCAAGGGGGGGCGCCAACCCAGACAGGATGACCACATCAGTGAATCGACCCACTCAGGTGACGCACCCCTTCCAGGGACGGCATGAGAGAGCCCCAGTAAGCCAGTGACTCAGCCCCTGTAATAGGGTTAGAGGCAGAGAATCCCAGTGGAAAGAGGGGAACCGGCCAGGCAGAGACAGCAAGGGCGGTTCGTTGCTCCAGAGCCTTTCCGTTCACCTTCCCACTCCTGGGCCAGACTATACTCAATCATATGACCCACAGAGATGAGTCTTCAGTAAAGACTTAAAGGTTGAGACCGAGTTTGCGTCTCTGACATGGGTAGGCAGACCATTCCATAAAAATGGAGCTCTATAGGAGAAAGCCCTGCCTCCAGCTGTTTGCTTAGAAATTCTAGGGACAATTAGGAGTCCTGCGTCTTGTGACCGTAGCGTACGTGTAGACCCTTTACTCAATTGTGCTCAGGTGCATCCTGTTACCATTGATTGTCCTTGATGTTTCTTGATTGGAGTCCACCTGTAGTAAATTGAATTTATTGAACATGATTTGGAAAGGCACACACCTGTCTATATAAGGTCCCACGGTTGACAGTGCATGTCAGAGCAAAAACCAAGCCATGAGGTCGAAGGAATTGTCTGTAGAGCTTCGAGACAGGATTGTGTCGAGGCACAGATCTGGGGAAGGGTACCAAAAATGTATGTAGCATTGAAGGTCCCTAAGAACACAGTGGCCTTATCATTCTTAAATGGGACAAGTTTAGAACCAACAAGACTCTTCCTAGAGCTGGCTGCACGTCCAAACTGAGCAATCGGGGAAGAAGGGCCTTGGTAGGGGAAGTGACCAAGAACCCAATGGTCACTTTGACAGAGCTCCTCTGTGGAGATGGTGGCCCTTCTAGAAGGTTCTCCCATCTCTGCAGCACTTCACCAATCAGACCTTTATGGTAGAATGGCCAGACGGAAGTCACTCCTCAGTAAAAGGCACAATGGAATTTGCCAAAATAAACAAGATTCTCTGGTCTGATGAAACCAAGATTGAACTCTTTGGCCCGAATGCCAAGCATCACACCTGGAGGAAACCTGGCACCATCTCTATGGTGAAGCATGGTGGTGGCAGCATCATGCTGTGGGCATGTTTTTCAGCAGCAGGGACTGGGAGACTAGTCAGGATCAAGGGAAAGATGAACAGAGCAAAGTACAGCGAGATCCTTGATGAAAACAACCTGCTCAGGACTTCAGACTGGGGAGAAGGTTCACCTTCCAACAGGACAACAACCCTAAGCACACTGCCAAGGCAACGCAGGAGTGGCTTTGGGAGAGACCTGAAAATAGCTGTACAGCAACGCTCCCCATCCAACCTGACAGAGCTTGAGAGGATCTGCAGAGAAGAATGGGAGAAACTCTCCATATACAGGTGTGCCAAGCTTGTAGCGTCATACCCAAGAACACACAAGGCTGTAATAGCTGCCAAAGGTATTTCAACTGAGTAAAGGATCTGAATACTTATGTAAATGTGATATTTCAAGTTTTTTTTTAATACATTTGAAAAATATTCAAATCTTATTTTTGCTTTTGTCATTATGGGCTATTGTGTGTAGATATATGGGGGGGGGACAATGTAATCAATTTTAGAGTTAGGCTGTAACGTAACAATGTGGAAAATGTCAGTCTGAATACTTCCCGAATGCACTATATATTTAAATAGTTTTCGCTGATCCTGTGCAGTACTTGGCCGCGGACCACCGATTTGAAAACCACTGCCTTGTATGTCAAACTTAAATTGGTTGTCAGTTCTCCCCAGGTTTTTTTGTTGTTGGTCTGCTTCTCATAACATCCCTGTCTCCCTCCCTGCAGAATGGCAGAGTTCCACCTGAACCACTTGGAGTCGGCACATGCTGCCTTCACTCAGGGACACAGCCTGGACGGTGAGGTCTGCTGAGGGGACCTGTGAAGCACCGATCACCTAGACACCTCCTCTAACCTTACCCACTTAATCCCAAATCCACTGCTAGCCCATTAGACCTTTCATGCATATCCAAAAGCTAAATATATTATTGGTAATAGAAATATATGGAACAGCTCTTGGTCTCTGATAAGTTAGGTCAGTGGTATTCCATTTTTTTCAGCGGGGACCCCATTTTCTTTCAGCCAAAAGATTTGGGGACACTTTTTTTTCTTCTGCAAGAATTTCTTGTGGCCCCAGCCCAAATCTAATGACAACCTTCAAATTGATACATTTTCATATCTTATCCAAATGAAAAGAAACCAATGCATACGTTTATACCTTGAACACACCTACAGTGTTTTTTTGTTTAAAATGTTATGCGGCATCTGAATTTGTGTGCAACAGAAGTTCAACATTCACCTTCTGCTACCATTTCTGTCAAGCAGTCTACGCATACAGTTTGACGTATACGTTCAATTATTCCACCGTGTGCACCACACTGCTAGGCAAACGTTCCATTGGACATTAATTATTTTATATATATATATAACATATTGTCCAATACAATAATCTGTATTTTTAATTTGTACTAATTAAATATTTTTTTCAGTTGGTCATCAATATGAGACTTTTTTTTTAAAATACTTCTGGGTTAGGTGAAATATTAGCTATATTGCTTATCTTGTCTGTTTGGATCTACAGAAGTCTGTGGCTACGGGTATATTTGTAATTCCTCAGTAGAGTTGTGTTCAAACTGGTTGAGATTGTCTGAATCCTAACAGTGTGTTCTCCCTATGCTCCACAGGCTCCGATAACACTTTCCAAATGTGGATCAAACGCTGTGAGGAGATGATGGAGAGTAAGTAGGATCTGCTTTCGTACCTCGACCGCCATAACGAAAATAAGTCCCTGACTTTGTGCAATCCGGGTCACGTTTTATAAAAAAATAAATGATAATCTAAGTACTGTGTATGCAGTTGAAGTCGGAAGTTTACATACACCTTAGCCAAACATTTAAACTCAGTTTTCCACAATTCCCGACATTTAATCCTAGTAAAAATTCTCTGTTTGGTCAGTTTTATTTTAAGAATGCGAATGATTTATTTCAGCTTTTATTTCTTTCATCACATTCCCAGTGGGTCAGAAGTTTACATACACTCAATTAGTATTTGGTAGCGTTACATTTCAGGTAGCCTTCCACAAGCTTCCCACAATAAGTTGGATTAATTTTGGCCCATTCCTCCTGACAGAGCTGGTGTAACTGAGTCAGGTTTGTAGGCCTCCTTGCTCACACATGCTTTTTCAGTTCTGCCCACACATTTTCTATGGGATTGAGGTCAGGGCTTTGATGGCCACTCCAATACCTTGACTTTGTTGTCCTTAAGCCATTTTGTCACAACTTTGGAAGTATGCTTGGGGTCATTGTCCATTTGGAAGACCCATTTGCGGCCAAGTTTTAACTTCCTGACTGATGTCTAGAGATGTTGCTTCAATATATCCACATAATTTTCCTTTCTCGTGATGCCATCTATTTTGTGAAGTGCACCAGTCCCTCCTGTAAGCAAAGCACCCCCACAACATGATGCTGCCACCCCCGTGCTTCACGGTTGGGATTGTGTTCTTTGGCTTGAAATCCTCCCCCTTTTTCCTCCAAACATAACGATGGTCATTATGGGCTAACAGTTATATTTTTGTTTCATCAGACCAGAGGATATTTCTCCAAAAAGTATGATCTTTGTCCCCATGAGCAGTTGCAAACCGTAGTCTGGCTTTTTTATGGCAGTTTTGGAGCAGTGGCTTCTTCCTTGTTCAGTGGCCTTTCAGGTTATGTCGATATAGGTCTCGTTTTACTGTGGAGATACTTTTTTACCTGTTTCCTCCAGCATCTTCACAAGGTCCTTTGCTGTTGATCTGGGATTGATTTGCACTTTTCTCACCAAATTACGTTCATCTCTAGGAGACAGAACGCGTCTCCTTCCTAAGCGGTATGACGCTGCGTGGTCCCATGGTGTTTATACTTGCGTACTATTGTTTGTACAGATGAACGTGGTACCTTCAGTCATTTGGAAATTGCTCCCAAGGATGAGCCAGACTTGTGGAGGTCTAGAATTTATTTTCTGAGGTCTTGGCTGATTTTTTTTCTTTTGGATTTTCCCATGATGTCAAGCAAAGTGGCACTGAGTTTGAAGGTAGGCCTTGAAATGCATCCACAGGTTCACCTCCAATTGACTCAAATGATGTCAATTAGCCTATCGGAAGCTTCTACAGCCATGACATCATTTTCTGGAATTTTCCAAGCTGTTTGAAGTTACAGTCAACTCAGTGTATGTGAACTTCTGAACCACTGGAATTGTGATACAGTGAAATAGTCTCTAAACAATTGTTGGAAAAAGTACTTGTCATGCACAAAGTGGATGTCCTAACTGACTTGCCAAACTATAATTTGTTAACAAGACACTTTGTGGAGTGGTTGAAATATGACTGAATGACTCCAACCTAAGTGTATGTTAACTTCTGAGCTGACAAATATAATCAATAAATTGGACAGCGATGCAAACATCTGTGAATTTGGCTCTATACTCCAGAATTTTGAGATTTGAGATAAGATGTTTCATGAGGCGACACTACTGAATGTCTCCTTTTATTTGAGGTTATTGTCAAACTTACGTTCTACTGTTTTGAAACGAAAATTATTTATCTTTCTACTACCCCTATTTGAATACTTTTTTTTTTGCATGTGTGTGTGAATTTTACCCCTTTTTCTCCCCAATTTCATGGTATCCAATTGTTAGTAGCTACTATCTTGTCTCATCGCTACAACTCCCGTACGGGCTCAGGAGAGACGAAGGTTGAAAGTCATGCGTCCTCCGATACACAACCCAACCAAGCCACACTGCTTCTTAACACAGCGCGCATCCAACCTGGAAGCCAGCCGCACCAATGTGTCGGAGGAAACACTGTGCACCTGGCAACCTTGGTTAGCGTGCACTGCGCCCAGCCCACCACAGGATTCGCTGGTGCGTGATGAGACAGAAATTGCTCTGCCATTTCCCAGTTGCAAAAATTCTGATACTATGCCTAATTTCAGTTTGACAAAACAAGCAAGGATAGTGTAGAGAATCATTGTACCATCTAAATCGCTGTGAAATATCCTTTCCATAACCAAAAATATTGTTTTCTCAACTGTTTGAAATTAATGTACCGAAAGAAATAACTTAAGAATGGGATGCATAGAAATGGTGCACATAGAATAGATCTACTTCTTCTTAGACTTGCTTTCAATGAGAGTGACAGATTATTAACATTTCTATATGAATTTGGTTGAATCGCCCAAAAAGTTACATATTGCAGCTTTAAAGTAGTCAAACGTTTAGTATTTGGTCCCATATTCCTAGTACCTATTGACTACATCACACTTGTGACTCTATAACCTTGTCGGGTGCATTTGCAGGTTGTTTTCGTTGTTAGATTATGTTTTGCCCAATACAAACTGAAAAATGTTTTGTCATTTTGGAGTCACTTTTTATTGTAAATAAGAATAGAAGATGTTTTCTGAACACTTCATTAATGTGGCTGCTACCTCGATTATGGATAATCATGAATGATTTGTGAATAATGAGCAAGTTAGAGGTCATACCCCTCCAAAAACGCAGAACTCCCCTGGGGGGGTTTATGTACTGTCACCTCGTGAAACATTTTTATCTCAAATCCAAAATGCTGGTGATTTCAGCTTCACTGTTCAAATAGAGGTTGGAGATGCATTCCACTCCCTATCTAAACTCTAACCCTGTACTAGCTAAACTCTTCGTTAGAGAATATGTGTGTGTGGTTGTCATCGTCTGAGGGTTTAAATTGAACCTGTTTGAATCACATTAATAATTTAGGTCTCTGGGGTGGGGTGGGAGGCCTCAGATCAACCCCAGTAAACATCCAAACACACACATCCATTGCGTGTTGGGCTCGCATTCTAAACAGCCCATGTGGACCCCCCCATGCATACCAAAATACAGACGCACGCACATACAGATATATAATACATGTTCAAACAGATTCAAAAGCACATTGTTGCACACGTACACCAACACACACCTCAGTCCTCCGTAGCCATACCCTGTGAGTTCCCTCCCGTCTCTTTCATGTGTGAAGTGACAGTGTTTACCGCTAGGCGCTTCAGCTTGACGCCCCCACACATCAAAACGGGGTGTGCATATGGTGATATCACACACACACGCCCCCCCCCCCCCCTCCCCGTTTCCCTTTTCAAACGCGACCTCATTTAGACAACATTAATGCTCCGTCTCATCCTTCCCCTTTTATCTCTTCTTTCCTTTTCTCTCCTTCTCACTCCCCCTCTACTGGCCTCCCTCTGCCACCTCCCTCTCTAATGAAAGCAGTGAATAATGTAACAGACATAACTGGTAAATACAGATCAGGCCTGTTTAGCCTCAGAGGGTAAACAAACTGCCTCTGAGATCTCACAGGGAGGTGTTTCTGGCCTGTTAATCTATGAGTAAGTGGAAACTGGCTGACTATACTACACTATTCCTTTCCCTCTCCTTTGCAGTGGCCAATCAGAATGGAAAGGAGAACAAGGTAAGCGCCAATGACCACTTTGGATGTTCCTGCCATTATTCTATGTCCACGGTAGAGATGGAAAGAGGCCTCATCTTTATCTGTTCCAATTGACAGCCTCAATGGCACTGCCCAAGCGTTCTTCATTTTGAGGTGGGACATTTTCTTCTTCACGATTGGCTGATCCCTCCTGATGACCCGTTGGACATGACTCCCAACAGGGTCACATGAAGTTGGAAGTCCCACCCAGTTCACGACATTCAAATGGTGGAAGCCCTCAACTGTGCTGCCCAATGCCAAAACAGCCTTTTGGCCACTAGAGGCCTCTATCATTCTCTATGATATCCACATACATTCAGACCACATGTGCCAACCTCATTCCATGGGAGGGCTGAGTGTCTGCGGGTTTTCGCTCCTCCCTTGTACTTAATTCGACTAAATAAGGTCGCTAATTAGTAAGGAACTCCCCTCACCTGGTTGTCTGTCTTAATTGAAAGGTAAAACCCCAAAAATGTGGACACTTGGCCCTCCGTGGAAAGAGATTGACACCCCTGCCTTATGGCTTTCAGTTCCACTCTCCGCCTCATGGGGGCAGTGTTACTCTCAGTATTTCAGACTTTTTTCCGTCTGGTGTAATGGCTAAAGCTCATTAAACCCTATTTCTCTTTTTTTCTTCTTGTTTTGTTTAAACTTTCCCTCTTCCTGGGATGACTGGATTCCACCGCAGACTCCGACGCCACACATTAAGTAAGTACAGTCCATGCTGAGTCGCAAATGGCACCATATTCTCTACATAGTGCACTACCTACGACCCTGGTCAAAAGTAGTGTACTATATTGGGAATAGGAGGCCATTTGGGATGCACTCTGTGTGCAGGAAGGTGGATAACTTGTTCCTACTCTTCAGGGGCAACCTGTACTAAGTGTGTTTGTCCTCAGGCATGACTGGTACCAGACAGAGTCTCAGGTCATCGTCACCATCATGGTGAAAAATGTGCCTAAGGATGGGGTCAACATCAACTTCGAAGAGAGACAGGTACACACCCTAACTCTCACACACACACACACACACACAGGTCAGTGTAAGAAGCTCTTGAGGAGAACTGTTCTAAACTGTCAGAAGTGTTGCCAGAGTATCAGCTGCCCAGTACTGTCATCACTGAGGAAGCTAACTTTAGACGTGTCTATTTCTCATCTTATTTACACTGACTTAAATATTAACTCAACATGTTTCATGAGCTGAAATAATAGATCTCAGAAATGTTCCATACACACATAAAAGCTTATTTCTCTCAAATTTTGTGCATTAATGAGCCAAAATAAGCCATCCAACTGACAGGTGTGGCATATAAAAAGGCTGATGAGGATTATGGAATGACAGAGGAAAGGCGGGGGAGTCGTCTTCCCAGAGGTGGGGTGTGGGGGTAGATTAGTAACGATGGGAGGTTGTTAGGCTTGGGCAGTATCCAGATTCTCTCTCATCCCATGATTTACAGTATTACCGCGCAGGGCACTTTTCTTGCTAAAAAGGCAAGAAAAGTATATTACCAGAATGCTAACAATCTTAGCACAAGCTAATAGCAAAACCACATAGATGCTAAATGCTAATAAGTGAGAAACAAACTAATTGCAAAGACAAGCAAATCAGCTCATAAAGTTATACAAGAATAGCTAGTGAATGTAATTTTAGGTGAGTGTGGACATTTACAAGCGAAAGTGATCGAGAGAAATTGTGCAAATGAACAAAGTTGTGATGCATGCTTTTCTGAAGGAAGTGCAGGATGTGTGTACATAGGGGAGAAGAACAGAGGGGGAAACACTAGTAGGAAGCATAGAGGGGAAAATGGCAACTGCGCCGCACAAGACTCGCTGATATACACTGCTCAAAAAAAATAAAGGGAAGACTTAAACAACACAATGTAACTCCCAAGTCCATCACACCTCTGTGAAATCAAACTGTCCACTTAGGAAGCAACACTGATTGACAATACATTTCACATGCTGTTGTGCAAATGGAATAGACAACAGGTGGAAATTATAGGCAATTAGCAAGACACCCCCAATAAAGGAGTGGTTCTGCAGGTGGAGACCACAGACCACTTCTCAGTTCCTATGCTTCCTGGTTGATGTTTTGGTCACTTTTGAATGCTGGAGGTGCTTCCACTCTAGTGGTAGCATGAGACTGACTCTACAACCCACACAAGTGGCTCAGGTAGTGCAGCTCATCCAGAATGGCACATCAATGCGAGCTGTGGCAAGGTTTGCTGTGTCGGTCAGCGTAGTGTCCAGAGCATGGAGGCGCTACCAGGAGACAGGCCAGTACATCAGGAGACGTGGAGGAGGCCGTAGGAGGGCAACAACCCAGCAGCAGGACCGCTACCTCCGCCATTGTGCAAGGAGGAGCACTGCCAGAGCCCTGCAGAATGACCTCCAGCAGGTCACAAATGTGCATGTGTCTGCTCAAACAGTCAGAAACGGACTCCATGAGGGTGGTATGAGGGCCCGACGTCCACAGGTGGGGTTGTGCTTACAGCCCAACACTGTGCAGGACGTTTGCCAGAAAACACCAAGATTGGCAAATTCGCCACTGGCGCCCTGTGCTCTTCACAGATGAAAGCAGGTTCACACTGAGCACATGTGACAGTCTGGAGACGCCGTGGAGAACGTTCTGCTGCCTGCAACATCCTCCAGCATGACCGGTTTGGCGGTGGGTCAGTCATGGTGTGGGGTGGCACTTCTTTGGGGGGCCGCACAACCCTCCATGTGCTCGCCAGAGGTAGCCTGACTGCCATTAGGTCCCGAGATGAGATCCTCAGACCCCTTGTGAGACCATATGCTGGTGCGGTTGGCCCTGGGTTCCTCCTAATGCAAGACAATGCTAGACCTCATGTGGCTGGAGTGTGTCAGCAGTTCCTGCAAGAGGAAGGCATGAATCCAGGCAGACCTGAATCCAATTGAGCACATCTGGGACATCATGTCTCGCTCCATCCAACAACAGACTGTCCAGGAGCTGTCCAGATGCTTTAGTCCAGGTCTGGGAGGAGATCCCTCAGGAGACCATCCGCCACCTCATCAGGAGCATGCCCAGGCGTTGTAGGGAGGTCATACAGGCACGTGGAGGCCACACACACTACTGAGCCTCATTTTGACTTGTTTTAAGGACATTACATCAAAGTTGGATCAGCCTGTAGTGTGGTTTTCCACTTTAATTTTGTGTGACTCCAAATCCAGACCTCCATGGGTTGATAAATTTGATTTCCATTGATCATTTTTGTGTGATTTTGTTGTCGGCACATTCAACTATGTAAAGAAAAAAGTATTTAATAAGAATATTTCATTCATTCAGATCTAGGATGTTATTTTAGTGTTCCTTTTAATTTTTTTGAGCAGTGTATGTGCTATGGACTCACCAGCTCCTTCTTTCTCCCATTGTGCTATTTACAAACAAACACGTCACTGGTTCAACTGTTCTGGGGGAACTATGGTAAGTTCCATAATGTGACCTGTGAAGTGAAGAACGCAATCTGCTTTATCACCTAACGTGTTTGCAGAAGTTGACTGCAAGTATTAACTTAAACAGTAGCTACATAATTAAAATGTATGGAAAAAATAGTTTTGACAGTATTGAAAAGCCATCCTGTGGCGCTTTCCAAATACCCTGGTATACTGCCCAAGCCTAGTTGTTCTCTCTGCTGAGGTCCCCCTACAGGAGAGCAGCTCTCTCTGATACACACAGAGAGATGCCCGATTCCAGTTCCACATCTTGTTCCCTTCCTCTGCCTTCACCCACTCTTTCTGTTGTTCTGAGAATATTAGGGGAGGTGTTATTAGGGCTTATGAGATAGCTAGGGGGCTTGCCCTCCAGAGGATCTATGGCACAATGCCATCAGGGGTACGCCAATTAAAAATGTCACTTAAAAAAAACTACTTTTTTTATTATTCTTCACATTTTTTAGGTCAATTTTTATATTTTCCAACGGGGCTATACATTTGGGTAGTAGCCTCGTTTTCACTGGCAAAAAAATAAAAAATTAAACCATCTAGTGTTCAGAGAAATAGCACAATGTCAAATCCAGGTAGCCTAGTCAAATGATTAACATCCAATCGCATGAATCATTACCCTCTCACGGGAATTCCACTAACAGTCCGTATGTAGCCGAACGTAGCTGCTGCTCATGTTGCGATCTGTACTCTGATGGCTCAAAAGCCATGACGGGGAGACTAAGTGAAGTGGGAAATCGCGTACAAGCAGTTGCTCCCGACACCACTTGGGTACACTGCAGCATCCACCGAGAGGCTCTTGCTGCCAAAGGAATGCCTGACAGCTTGAAAGATGTTTTGGACACTACAATGAAAATGGTTATCGTTGTTAAAACGAGGCCCCTGAACTTGTGTATTTTCTGCACTATGCAATGATATGGGCAGCGACCATTTTACAACATACTGAATTGCACTGGTTATCAAGGGGCAAAGTATTGATACGTTTTTTTAAATTGAGAGACGAGCTTAGTTTTCTTTACTGACCATAATTTTCACTTGTCTGACCACTTGCATGATGACGGGTTTCTCACACGACTGGCCTATCTGGGTGATGTTTTTTCTCGCCTGAATGATCTGAATCTAGGATTACAGGGACTCTCCGCAACTATATTCAATGTGCAGGACAAAAAGGCTATGATTAAGAAGTTGGAGCTCTTCTCGGTCTGCATTAACAAGGACAACACACATTGTATGATTTTTTTTTTATGTGCAAATGAACTCAAGCTTACAGACAATGTCAAATGTGATTATAGCGAAGCACCTGAGTGAGCTGGGGGAGCAATTACACAGGTACTTTCCCGAAACGCATGACACAAACAACTGGATTCGTTATCCCTTTCATGCCCTGCCTCCAGTCCACTTACCGATATGAACAAGAGAGCCTCATCGAAATTGCAACAAACAGTTCTGTGAAAATGTAATTTAAATCAGAAGCCACTGCCAGATTTCTTGATTGGGCTGCGCTCAGAGTATCCTGCCTTGGCAAATCACCCTGTTCAGACACTGATGCCCTTTGCAACCACGTACCTATGTCAGAGTGGATTCTCAGCCCTCACTAGCATGAAAACTAAATACAGGCACAGATGGTGGAAAATGATTTAAGACAGTCTCTCTCCAATACAACCCAACATTGCAGAGTTATGTGCATCCTTTCAAGCACACCCTTCTCATTAACCTGTGGGGAGTTATTAACAATTTTTGATGAACAAATAAGGTTTTATATGTAAACTTGATTATTTGTTCCCTGGTCCTATAAGAGCTCTTTGTCACTTCCCATGAGCCGGGTTGTGACAACACACTCTTATGTTTAATAAATATATCGTATAGTGTGTGTCAGGCTTACAATGCTGGCAATAAACAACATTTGAGAGTGCGCTGACCCTGGTGCTAGAGGGGGTACGCAGCTGGAGGTTGAATGTTTTGAAGGTGTACGGGAACCACTGCTGTAAGGGGTATCACACACACACTCCCTTTGGGCCCAGCTATGCCCCCAGGGGTGCCTGTAAGCTCAGATCTAGAAACAGTTTACCCTCCCCAAGTCTAAATCCTCAATCGAAGAAAGAAAGCCCAACTGATCTAAGACCAGCACTAAAACCCCCTCGGGGTGAATTTGAACAAACATCCTATCTCCAATCCTCTATAATGGTCTGCAGTGGAGGATATATAATGTGTGATTCTATCTGTAGTTGTCGGCGGTGGTGAAACTTCCGTCGGGGGAGGACTTCAGCCTGAACATGAACCTACTGCATCCCATCGTCCCCCAACACAGCACCTTCAAGGTCCTCTCCACTAAGGTAATACTCCATACTCCTCAGCCTCTCAGAACTGTCATATCATTTGCCTCAAGAACTGAGAAAATGTTCCCACAGGTGAAATGTGTGTAAAACAACAGTCCTCAAGGTGATCTGCAGTCCCCAGGAACTCTTAGAAATGTGATTTTTAAACACAGCAGGTTAACCAGGCAATGACCAGACTGGAATGTGATAATTAACCATTAGTGGAGCAGAAAGACTGGGAGGAGGAGAATCCTCTTTAATACAGCCCTGACTGGGTCAACACACACACACTAGAACTCTGCCCTGTGAGAATTCACAAGCTCTGCAGTTGTAACTAATTATGGCCGATAATGAGTGGGAAGGGCACTTGTTATTGTACACACATTAGTGAGTAATTTGTGTGTAGGCATCTCCATGCTTTTTCTCACTCCCACTTTATTATCTTGGATCCAAAATGTGGCCTGTGGTCAATGAGTGTGACTGTTTTGAAACGAAGTGTGTGCGTGCGAGAGACTCATCCTGTGCGTGTGTACATGTGAGAGGCACTCCGCTCATCCATCTAGTGTGCGTTGGGAATCTGGGGATGGGTGCTCGTTTGGGGCATGAGATGGTGCTCAGTCTAACGAGACGGAGGGACATGCCCCACACACACACACACACACGGCACAACAGGGGGAGGTTGACAGAGACCCGAGTGAAGAGATGATTTGGTAGTCCGACAGACGTGTGCAGCCTCTAGCTAAGCAAAGAGTGAAGGAGATGGAGGGAGAGGAGGAATAGAATATAGTAAGTGTGGTAGAGCAGAGGTTATTGCTGAGAGTTCCTGCCAGCCAATGCCAAAACTAGTTTCCACCCTCGAGAGGACGTTGCCCCTCTCCATACTCCCATACATAGTCATTCACAGTTCGCCATGGCAACATCAGGCACTGCATACCAGAGGTGCACGTGTGTTGAAGCTCAAACAAAGACCCAGTCTTAGAATAGGAAGAGGAGGGGAAAAGAGGGGCAGATGACTGCCTAAGACACACATAGGTTGTTGTCGGACCTGGGTTCAAATACATGTCTATTTTGATATTTAAATACTTGTGTATTTGAGTATATTCCGATAATGTGGCCCGAATCAACTACTTCTTTTGGAAATATTTAAAAAATAATTTCTTATAAATAGTCTACTGTTTGAAAGTCATTTAAAATACTTTTTTCAACAAAACAAATGTCCATGTTTATGTCCATTTGAGCATTTTCAAATTCCAAAATTCAACTATTTGTCTTTTTTTTTTTTAAATGGTTGTCGTACACGCATTGCGTACATGCACACAAACTTAATCTTGTGCGTCACACACACACACACACACACACACACAAGGAGTCAGTCTTAAAGGAAGAGAAGGGGATTGAGTTTGGGGAGGGAGCGAAGTGAGTTTAGGCCCCCTCCACTCCCACAAAGCCCTGTCTGTTCCCTGGTCCACAGGGCTCCACAGGCTCTCATGGTCCTACAAACACACACAGAGAAATAGAGAATGTATACACATAAAACACAATGTCACTTACTGTATATGTATATATTTTTTCTTATTCACACTCAAACATGACACAGTGACAAATGTGCCCAGTAAACACATCAGTCGACGGTTGCATTCCTTTCCACTAGGCACACTGCGAGACTAGCTGGTCTCTGAACAGGTGGACTGTGTTCAGTTATTGTGTGCTGAGATGATTTGACGCTTCTCTGACTTCATTTTAGCCGTGCAGCATCCTGGTATGACCAAGCGTCAGAGAGCCACCAGAAGAGACCCAGGCCAAACCTGTCCCTAACTAACTACTCTCTGAGAGTCCAAGGGCTCTGCGCTAGTCAGACTAACGACACCAACTGCAGAGCTCACTGTGTTTTTTCCCCTTTCCCAATGGTGGTTTACTTCCACTGCTTTCTTCAGAGGACACTTAGGAAGGCATGCTAGGCTGTACTATGCACAGTTGCGCCTACTGGAATCACACTTGTGCCATCTTCACGTGATTTTGGTAATGCTTGGTGCTGTGTGTGTCGTGCACACACACGCACTCGTCAGTGCTACCCTCTCTGACCTCCTCCCGTCGTCGGCGATGAGGCATTCTAACCCGCGGGGTCGTCATGACAACAGGGAGCCAATTACACACCAGAGTGTTTGATCAGAACGGAAGGGTAAACACACGCACACACACTCTCTCTGCTCCAAACTCCTCTCGTCTCTGTGAATAGATAACATACAGCCTCCCTCTGTAATTTCCATGCCTGTCAGCCTCCCTCGCCAGACTGTTTCTATTTTTATTTATTTATTTGTTAAGTTGCTTTTTAAAATCTTCTCTGCTGTAATCTAAAGTAGGGGCTACTTTGTGAAGGGCTGAGATGGGAGACTCTTTGTATGTGGATTTGTATGTGGAGGGCAGAGGGGAGGGTGTGTGTGTCTGCATATGTTGTATAAGACCGGGGCGGGTGAGTCTGGGACAGGGGGGACTTTGGTGGGCGGGTAAGAGCACGTGGGACTGGTGACATGGGACACAGGGACTGAACTCCCCATCTGAGGGACTGACAGGCGTGTGTGTGTGTGTGTGTGTGTTGCTCAGTATGGCCCCTGGGAGCTGTGGGTGGTGGTCCTGTATGTGACGGTGCTGTCACATCCCTTTAAGACCCAGCCCCTCGCCTGCCGCGTCCCTTTAACACGCAGAGACACAGATGTGGCAGCAGATTAATGTTGTATAGCGCCCCCAGCACACACTCTGCACGGGCACAGACTGCACCAGTTATCACCACACACACACACTCACTCACTCTCTGTGTGCACAGAAGAGCATAAAAACCTCCCTGCCACTGCAAGGGGTCTGTGTGTCTCTGCTTTGTCTCCCAGCCCATTCCCCTACACTGTACACAGAGGTTGACTAGGTCGTGTCTGCAGACAGATGTTGGTTGTAAATAATTCAATGAAGAAGGGCTCCATGTGAACATCAGTTAAAGCATGGGTCATGGTTGAGCATTCAGTCCTAAGATTTGAGGTGTTTAGTCTCGGGTAAGTATTGAGCTCATCTATTAGTCGTGTGTGTGTGTGAGCAAGCCTCTTGATGCTCTGGCTTCTGCTCCTGACACGTTCATGAATGAAACATCCCTTAACTCAACAGAGCAGAAATTTTATTTTAATTGCGTCGACATGCCAGCGCATCCCTCCCCCCACGCTATAACTCTGTCAAACTTTTGTCTCTAAACACACATGCTCTTTCTCTGCGCACACGCACACTTAAATACACACACACACACACAAGATGACGGGGGGGTACTGGAAATCTCAGCAGCTTAAGTGTCCCACTGGTATGAGGCCTGTCACTGCAGCTCGCATGTGGTGGTGGCTGTCCTCTCTCTTCTTCTCCTCTCCTCCGACGTAATGATCTGTCCAGAAATGTGTGTTCCTGCCACTGGTCGACAGACCGATAGCTCTCACCCCCCCACACACACGCGCGTACGTTGAGCTGATCTGATCACACACTATCCGGCCCCTCGAGCTGACAGATGTCTCGTTAGCACTCTGTCTGTCAGGAAGATTTGGGAGTGAGCTGTGCCCCCGCATATCACTGTCTCTCTCTGCCGTGAGCTGATCCCACCATTAAAAGAGACTGGTGAGCGCTGAGCTACCGTCTTCTGATCTCACGTGTTGAGCCCAAATATAGACGTAACGATAACTAAAGACATTAGCTTCGCCCTCTTCCTCCACTCTCCTCTCTCCTCCTCCTCTTTTTCTCAGGTGGAGATCAAAATGAAGAAGACTGAGGGGACCAGGTGGGAGAAACTGGAGGGTGAAGGACAGGAGCCCAGCGTCAAACACTTCACCCCCAGTGAGTACCTCTCTAACACACACACACTTAGTTTCCTTTGCTCTCTCTCTCTCCTTTACACACACACACTTAGTTTCCTCTGCTCTCTCTCTCTCTCTCTCCTTTACACACACACACTTAGTTTCCTCTGCTCTCTCTCTCTCTCTCCTTTACACACACACACTTAGTTTCCTCTGCTCTCTCTCTCTCTCTCCTTTACACACACACACTTAGTTTCCTCTGCTCTCTCTCTCTGTCTCTGTCTCTCTCTGTCTCTCTCTCTCTCTCTCTTTTTACAGCATTTGGTTTGTACTACTGAAAGCCCCCTCTCCTGTGTTGACCAGTACCCATGGTAACCCTCTCTCACTCTCTGAACGTATGTGTTCCTGTTCAGACCAGTACCCGTCTTCGTCCCACTCTAGCCGTAACTGGGACAAGGTGGTGGTCGACATCAGTGAGGAGGAGAAGAAGGAGAAACTGGAGGGAGACGCAGCGCTCAACAAACTCTTCCAGCAGATCTACGGGGACGGCACCGACGAGGTCAAACGGGCCATGAACAAGTCCTTTGTGAGTGTGTTTTATATATTTGCACACGGAGAGAAACTGAGAAATGCAGTATGACTGACTTCCACTCCTCCCCTTGCAGATGGAGTCAGGTGGTACAGTCCTGAGCACCAACTGGACGGACGTTGGGAAGAGAACGGTGGAGATGAGCCCTCCAGACGACGTTGAGTTCAAGAAATACTGAAGAACCAGAGGGGTGTCGCTCTCTCTGTACTACACAGTCCTACGTTCCCCCTCTCTTCCTCAAGTGGACCGCCCCATATCTCCTCTACCCCCACACACACTCCTCATCCCAGGCCGTCTGTCAATATTGCTTTCTCCCGGCCAACTCTCTCGTTGCCTCCTATGGACGTCCACCTTATTCGCCAAAACTCACCTTTTCCAACACCTCCCCCTTCCAGTCTCTGTCAATATTGGTTTTTAGAGCTTTGGTGATTCTCAGCAGCAATCCAGAAACAACTCTTTACCCTCATTAAACCATTCTCACACTCTATGAAGACTGTCATAGATATATCAAACTGTCTTTCCTAGATCTCATAGAAACAGTAGGAATCATCCTCATGGTCAGTTCTGGCTGTTTGATGGTTAACCTGGTTAAAGGCGGTAATGAGTTGAAACAGAAACCCTTTTCACCTCTTGTGTCTCAGCAATGGCCGGTTCTTGTTTTTAAAGCCTGTCGTTTTTCTGGGGTGGGTTGGAGGTTGGAAATGTTGCTATTGCCTCATTCACTGCTTTCATGAAAAATGAAAACTTATTTTTTCTGTACACTCGTAGAATAATTTCTTTTCCCACATCAGCAGCAATACGGTCATGAAATGAAAGTCTGGAGTCTTAATTTCCTTTTCCTCAATGTGATTCAAACTTCAATGTAAATAAATGATTTATTTTCTGGATCACCAATTTTGAGTTTTACTGTGTTTTAGTGTTGAGACCTGAAGAAGGCTAGCATCACCAATCCCAAACACGCTTATCGTACTGTTCTGATCTACTATATTAGAGAAGGCATAGACCTCATCCTCACACACACACGCTCCGCTTCTCTCTGCTACGAGTGGGCGTTGCGTAAAAGAAGCACGGGAGCATTAATATGCATCTGCCTGCCTGCTATCCGCATCATCAGCTCTCACACCTAGTTAAGTTTTAAAATCGTACTCACTCACACACCCCTTCCTCGCTGAGTTGTGTCAGGTTCATTGCACATCGTTTCATCTCTCGTGACAATCAAAAACTGTTTTTGGCTTGGGATATAACTGCATCTCACACACACACACACACACACACGCTGCCCCCTCCCATACCCCTGCCTGAAGCTGCTCTCCTGACATCAAAAGGAGCGAAGCACTTTGCATCGCGGGTAAGATCAGAGCGTGACGGCTGCATGGTCTTTTAGTCTCATCATAGTCGCCCAGACCTCTCAAACTCTGCTGCGCTCCAGTTTTTATTTTAACCTTATTGATCAACTACTGCGTTTGGGTATAAACTCCAGTGTGTTTGCATGTACATACAGCTGCTTGCGGAAGTGTGCCTGCATGCGTACTGTATGTATAGTATCATCCATCTCTGCTGTTCAACCATATTATACAGTAGACTCATTTGCTTTGTACTGTATGAGTTGTCTTCTCTGTTCGGGTCACTACATTACTGAACTAATGTGTTTAATATGATCGAGTGATGCAAAAATGATGCGTTTTTTTACTTAAAATAACATTTTATTCATTGATTTTGCACTTGGAAATCGTTATTTAATGCTGATGGAGAATACCAGACGGTATACAGTAGATGTTGGTAGGCTCTACTTCTGGAGAAACTGTTGGGGAAATGAATAGCAACGGTCTGGAGGACAGAAACACTTCTCACTAGCATGATGAATAGCTACAGACACACACAGCTGACAGTCTCGTCCCAACTCGGTATACTTTAACTTCTGCCTACAGAAGACTTGTTATTTCTTACGTTTGTTTCCGTCAAAAAGGCAAAGGAAAAACTGAAAGGTAAGTTTACACATCACTAACCGTCGTGTCAGTCACTAATGAGAAAACTACAGAAAATATATAAAGTCTTTTAATGTTTGGTTTCAGGTGACAAGATCAGACAGGTTGATGTCACCACAGGGTATGTAGTATGCAAGTACTCTTAAAGAGTATGGTATGAATAATGATATACAACGTATGGTATTGTAGCCTACCTACCGTATGTCTTACAGCATACATATTTCTCTGTTATGGTTGAAAACTGAATATCCTTGATTGATTGTTTGCTCACTCCCCTTTAAAAAAAAATAATAATAATAATCTTTGTCTCACTCTTCCTCCCTTGCCCAAATCGTAAGTGAACTGCACTATACCTAGCCAAGCTAAGTACTCAATTTGGTTGACCTATCTCACCCCCTCCCCCTCTGTTTTTCTTTTCTCTCTCTCTCTCTCTCTCTCTCTCTCTCTCCACCACCTGTCTTTCTCTGGATTCTACCACTCCAGGTCTAGGCAGGGGGTGTTTAGAGGATGCCCAGGATGCGACCCACCCACCAGCGGCAGGGCATGATGACTCTGCAGGCCACCCTGCACCCGCGGTAGTGGTAGGGCCAGGGTTGGAACCCGCCCAGGGGCTCACAGATCCTCTGGCACTGGGTGTGGCTCCTCCGGCACTCCGTACAGCACACGCCCTGGTGGTCCAGCATGGGGTCAAAGGTCATTGTGCCCTCCTCGCCCTCCAGACCACGCTACAGGTTGAGTGAGAGGGGAGAAGTCGTGTTAAATACTGGTAGTAGCAGCATCTGTAGACATGTCTATGTAGAAATGCATCTCTGAAGAACTAAGGAATATCATTTCTTATTTAATGGTTTATCTGAAATGCAAACACTGAGTTCTATGTCTGGGGATGCCTGGGGGAGGAGCAGTCGGGATTAGGGGGAGTCTAGAGGCCTACACATGGAGGGGGTACAGGGCGTGGGGAGATTCATAGTGGAGCTATTCACACAGAGCCTCAATGGAACTTTAGTTTGGTATTCTAAAGGAGTCTCTGAGGCGCAGACAGACTCAGGGTGACAGCGATCTCTCTCTCTCTCTCACACACACACACACACACACACATGCTCTGAGGGACAGGCGTGCACACACACACACACACACAGTTGGGGTGACAAGCGTGGCCGCTCAGGGTGATGCCGTGAACCCAGCATCTGTTCCTGCTCACACAGCTGTGCATGCTGGGAGAGAGAAGGGACAGGAACCATTTGACCCGTTGTCAGACACTCAGCTGTTGACATGGGCGTGAGTGCGTAACATTATACTGTGTCTCTAAGAGGATGTGCAGTCTGGTTGTTAGAACAGGCCTGTGGTGACACAACAAACACGGTCTATGAAGGCCAAACATTCGAGCTGTGCTGCTGGAATTTGAAGTTACACAGCACGCTGATTGAGTGGGCGAAGGCACTCACATGATAGGGGTTCTCAGGGTTAAATTCTGCTTCCGGGTCCACTTCCTCCTCTGCCCCCGGTGCCTGGCGGCGCTGCCGAGGGGCTGCCCTCCTCTTCCTCTGCACACCTGGGGAGAGCACAGAGACCGTCAATATGCCATCTAGGCCAACACAACATATGTTGACATCAGGGCGTTATTGGAGCCCCCTTTGGAAGCACCACACCTACACTGAGTGTACAAAACATTAAGAACACCATCTCTTTCCATGACAGACTGACCAGGTGATCCCTTATTGGTGTCACTTGTTAAATCCACTTCAATCAGCGTAGACAAAGGGGGTGAAACAGGTTAGAGAAGGATTTTTAAGACATGGATTGTGTATGTGTGCCATTCAGAGGGTGACAAAAGATTGAAGTGTCTTTTGAACAGGGTGTGGTAGTAGGTGCGAGGCGCACCGGTTTGTGTCAAGAACTGCAATGCTGCTGTGTTTTCACGCTCAACAGTTTCCTGTGTGTATCAAGAATGGTCCACTACCCAATGGACATCGAGCCAACTTGACACAACTGTGGGAAGCATTGGAGTCAACATGGGCCAGCATCCCTGTGAAACGCTTTCAGCACCTTGTAGAGTGGGGTGGGGGGGGGGGGGGGCGCATGCGCGTGCGCAACTCATTATTAGAAAGGTGTTTTTAATGTTTTATACTAATTGTGAAAAGAAAATACTAATTATACTGTTTTGCTTATCTCCAGTGCATCATGTTGCTATGTGCATTGTTTGGAGATGACCAGTCGCTTTCACAACTTATTGTTGTCCTTCAAATACACACTTTACTACTCCCATATAAGGACTTGTGTGTGAGAATATAAAGGTGCTAATTGGGTACCGTTGGGGTAGGTAGGGCGGAGCCAGAAGATTGGCAGGCTTCCACACAAATCGCGGATCTTGGAGCTGAGGAAGGTGGGGTCAGAGAGGGGCATGTCAGCCGCCACCCAGATCAGAGAGTCCTCCTCAAACTTAGCAGGCATCACCTCATCCTCCTGGAGAGAGAGATAGGGGAGGTGGGGGGGGGTGGATTAATGTAATTACAGGATGAAGATTAAAATGTGTATCCTATAAGGCCTATATTCAATCTACAGCGTTGAAAATCTGCGCTTTGACGTTTAAAGGTCATTCCCATTTGAGCCGACATGTGCAGTTTACCGTGGCGTGAACGCAGTCTCCGCGAACGCTTGGAACATTGGCGTTTTAAATTTCGACCGTGCAGATCTTCAGCGCTACAGATTGAATCGAGCCCAATTAAAACAACCCATTTCACTGCACCAGTGGATGTGACAATAAAAACAAAAAGAAACAAAAAAAGTAGCTCTCGGCTCTACCGTGTAGACAGACAGACAGACAGACGGACAGACAAGCTTTTAAGGAATGTCCCTGGGCTTACACTGTCTGACTGATTTTCCTGTATAATTGCAATATTCTTGCGACTCTTTCGACCCCCTTGTTTGTTTTGATGTGGTTTCCTGTCTCGTTCCTCATTGTCTGTTTTAACCCTTTGCATGTTTTCTTAATGAAACCAAGCAAAGTGCATATAGCGCAAAAGGGATATCCCTCAAGCCTTCTTGTAAATATATAGTTCCTGACCTGGTGTTCATTAGACAGACAGATTGGATCTGGGTTAGAAACGTACATTACTCATCCCCAAGGGTAGATTCAGCCGAAGACACAGGAGCTCTCCTGTCTATGAGAAGCCCTCAGATTCTCTCCAGCGTTTAGGCGCTTCAACAACGTCAAGAATCATTCACATCAAGTCAACAAGCTGAACGGAAAAGCAGGATGGCCTACATTTTATAAAGTCTCCCTGCTGATGTGTAGATCAAACACACACACACATGCACACACACACTGCTAACATGAATAATATTTTTGTATTACTAGAGTAATATACATGTGTTACTGGTTACTCAACAAGTGATAGATAGTTAGGGGAATGCTATCATCTAACCTACATGTACACACTTTTATTTTTCATTTTAAATTATTAGCTTGGTGGACAAGCAACAGCAAGCGTTCTCCAGTGCAGGACTGATGAGTTTACCTAACCCATTCTCTGTCTGTCTGTGTTTATCTGTGTTTGTGTGTGTGTTGACTCTGATAAGAGTTTATCGTGCCCATATTTCCCATCACTAAATCACAACCGACAACCCAGCAAGATCACACCGGATAGACTTCCGTATTCAACGTTTGTCCACGTCCCGAGGACGTTTGGAGATGCCTTCAATTACCGTCCAATAGGGGCAACGTGAGCACATATTACTCTCGAGCGGCTTGCCAGGCGAGGATCGCGGGTTCAATCCCAGGCAATCGTTTAAAATGGTTTCTGTTTTCACCCTGTCACAAACCTTAACCCTTACCTTAACCAGTCAGAGTTATTGTTTTCACCCTGTCACAAACCTTAACGCTGACTGGTTAAGGTAAGGGTTATTGTTTTCACCCTGTCACAAACCTTCACCCTTACCTTAACCAGTCAGAGTTATTGTTTTCACCCTGTCACAAACCTTAACCCTTACCTTAACCAGTCAGAGTTATTGTTTTCACCCTGTCACAAACATTAACCCTTACCTTAACCAGTCAGAGTTATTGTTTTCACCCTGTCACAAACATTAACCCTTACCTTAACCAGTCAGAGTTATTGTTTTCACCCTGTCACAAACCTTCACCCTTACCTTAACCAGTCAGAGTTATTGTTTTCACCCTGTCACAAACCTTAACCCTTACCTTAACCAGTCAGAGTTATTGTTTTCACCCTGTCACAAACATTAACCCTTACCTTAACCAGTCAGAGTTATTGTTTTCACCCTGTCACAAACCTTAACCCTTACCTTAACCAGTCAGAGTTATTGTTTTCACCCTGTCACAAACATTAACCCTTACCTTAACCAGTCAGAGTTATTGTTTTCACCCTGTCACAAACATGAACCCTTACCTTAACCAGTCAGAGTTATTGTTTTCACCCTGTCACAAACATTAACCCTTACCTTAACCAGTCAGAGTTATTGTTTTCACCCTGTCACAAACCTTCACCCTTACCTTAACCAGTCAGAGTTATTGTTTTCACCCTGTCACAAACCTTCACCCTTACCTTAACCAGTCAGAGTTATTGTTTTCACCCTGTCACAAACCTTCACCCTTACCTTAACCAGTCAGAGTTATTGTTTTCACCCTGTCACAAACCTTAACCCTTACCTTAACCAGTCAGAGTTATTGTTTTCACCCTGTCACAAACATTAACCCTTACCTTAACCAGTCAGAGTTATTGTTTTCACCCTGTCACAAACATTAACCTTACCTTAACCAGTCAGAGTTATTGCCTAAACTTAACCGTCAAGGTTTTTATGGTACCAACCTTCATCCTTACTTACATTATATATACAAAAGTATGTGGACACCCCTTTAAATTTGTGGATTCTGCTATTTCAGCCAAACCCATTGCTGACAGGTGTATAAAATCGATCACACAGCCATGCAATCTCCACGGGCGAACATTGGCAGTAGAATGGCCTTACTGAAGAGCTCAGTGCCACTCAACCTGGCACCTTTCCAACAAGTCAGTTTGTCAAATTTAACTGTAAGTGCTGTTATGGTGAAGTAAAAACGTCTAGGAGAAACAACGGTTCAGCCGCAAAGTGGTAGGCCACACAATCTCACAGAACGGGACCACCGAGTGCTGAAGCGCATAGCACGTAAAAATTGCCTGTCCTCAGTTGCAACACTCACTACCGAGTTCCAAACTGCCTCTGGAAGCAACGTAAGTACAAGAACTGTTTGTCGGGAGCTTCATGAAACTCCATATTAATGCCCTTGATTTTGGAATGAGATGTTCGACAAGCAGGTGTCCAAGTACTTTTGGTCATGTATTGTACTTTCACTTCACCCATAGACATTTATGCCACCTCCTGGACAAAATTTAAATACTGGGATATTGTTGGAAGACCAGCCTGCAGCTACTATTATAACCACATCTCACTGAGCCCAACATACACACAAACATACACTGTCTAGCACACACAGTGGAATAAATAAACGGCTGTTGACGAGGCAGAGAGGCGTGTGTGTGAGGGCGCGTGCGATGGCCTGCGTGATGTTTAATGATGTGTGCATGGAGCATACACAGCGCTAACTGATTTAAATAATCAGAAAGCCTCATTTGGGCAGTGGGACAGCTTACACGCACTCACAAACGCGCAGACAGAAACACAGACATCTTGCAGCACTGTGACAGCTTGACAGGTTTGTTCAGATGTTGTTAAGATCAGTGTGTTGATCCAACCCGCCTCATTTCAGTTTGGCCAGAGAGAGACTGTGAAAACATGACTCACGAGTGAAAGCAATCCCTCTCTCTGAGTGGCACGCGCGTGTGTATGTGTGTTTGCGGGCGGGCGGGTGTGTGTGGGTGTCCTCTCGGCTCACCTTCCCATCAAATACTTCTTAACTGACTTCACTTTGAGAGAAATGGACAACATGACAGTTAGGGTTATCACACATGACTTGCGGTATGGGGGGTGGGGGAGTTATGTACGTCAGGTGAGTCCAGATCACAGGTCTTGTTTGGGGATAGTTTGTGGCAGAAGAGATCCTCCAGATCAGAGCGAGAGAGAGCTCATGTTTGGGGCTGGATACCAATCTGCTACAATCTCTTCCTTTACTTGTACAAGCCCTTACCCTCGGGCTAAACACATCCAAGCCAACTAACCACAGACACACACACACACACACAACCACACAGCCAACCCAGCCAGTAAACCACTCAGTTCATCATACATCTCTCCTGTAATCGCTTAAATGAACTCAGTCTCTATATCTACCCCAACCCCCCACAACACACAACCAATGTTAACTGTGTCTGACAGTAGAGATAGGTGTGTCGTGGTCATAGGTAACCCAGAAATACACACAGCCAGAAAGACGAGAGAGAGAGAGAGAGAGAGAGAGAGAGAGAGAGAGAGAGCAGGTCATTCCTACCAGGTCGAATAGAAGAGAGTCTTTGTTGAGTGTTTCCACGTCAGGCAGATGAGCTTTGACCTGGGTCTTAATGTAACACTTCTCTCCTCCAGCAAAACGGATACCAGTTAAACCCTGAGGTGGAGAGGAAGTTGCTTGTAAAGAAAATAACCATGTGCATCTGACATGTTACAAAATTGATTTAGCCTTCAATGGACCAATTGGGATTGGAATCATTTCTGTTGTTGTTGTTTCAAACGTACAATCTGGAAGTCGTGGACCTCCACTGCCTCCTCATTTCCACTCCCAGTACGGAACCTCTCCATGTTGTTGGTAGCATCAATCTCCATGGAGCCCTCCTCCACCTTACCATTAATACTCATGCTGTAGTGGACGTTGTAGACCTGCCACACACACACACACACACAGGGAATGTTATAACACCTGCAAGAAGGAGTTTGGTGGGGGGGGGGGTAGATTCTCTATCTGGCTCGGGGGCAGGAGTGTTTTCTTCTCCTTCTTCATAATGGGTGGGCTTTGTAGACACCCCCATCTCCATCCTAGAAGCAGCGACAAAAACAACCAAATGATTTTCCTATTCTCGTTCAGGCAATGCATTTAAACTGCAGGCCTATAGCTACCAAATGCATTCAAATCATATACATAATTGTTTTATTATTCGACAGTAGCCTAGGCTTACCTCGATTACACCTCTCGTCCCCGGGACATCAGCAGGACCCTATGAGCCCCCCTTCCCCTCCCCCCTCCCAAGTCTCAGAAACACAAGGCTTCCATTCATTATACGCTCTTGACTTCTACCAAGCGCTCCAACACCTAAATGGCATAGCTCAACACAATGATATGATTTATCAGCTTTTAACATTAGGCCTGCCAGAGACTAGAGTCGCTGGTTCAAGGCCCAATGCCGATTGAATTCGCTGTAGTCCATTATTACAGAAGGATTCATTTTAAAACTCTTACATGTTTGTCGTTAATATTCCAGAAGTAAAAAGCTCCGATAGCCCCGAACAGCAGCAGTATTGCCCCGGCGATCAAAACCACAATCCCGGACTTCAGCAGGCGGCCGGTGGCCACCGGTTTAACTGCCACCGCAGTGTATGCCTGAAATGAACACATCAATCATTTACATGAATGCCACCTATACTGGGTTCGCAAATTGAAAATTGTTTGTAAAAAAAGGTTTATAAATCATTTATAATGCGTTGCCTTCATAAAGTCCAACTCAACATCAACACCTACGTAAAGATTAGCAGGTGTCTTCGTGGAATGGCCACATAAAGCTCCTGACCCTAGCCTAGGCTACCTGGCACAGGTATATCATTTAGAAACTCAAGCAACGATATATGATAGTCTACTTACAGGTGGCATAAACTGTTGCAGGTCCTCGGGTCCCGCTAAAGCGATGGGCACTTTATCTGAACTCTCCGCCATGGCTGCGAGTGGGTCTGAGAGCCTGAGCAAAGGTGTCCACTATTCTCTCTCTCTCTCTCTCTTCTCTCTCTCTCTCTCTCTCTCTCTCTCTCTCTGGGACAGGGCAGGGCTAACCAAACTGCCTATTCATGCGCGATGATTGTTATGAAAGTATGCGCGCGGGAATCTTTTAAAATGGTCATTATGTTGGCTTGGCGCCCTGCCTCGGGACAGGGGTCCATCAAGGAATGCAGAGTAGAACGATGTTATGGCTTTGGAAGACTGAGAGAGAACAGGCTGTTCGGATCTTGAACCAACAACAGGGCAAGTGCGCTACCTTCTGTGCAAAACGCGTCCAGACAGCATGGGCCTACACAACCTAAGAAAGCCCTTTGTCAACATGTGTGTCTTTACATTTGACCGGCATATATGATGCGCAGTGGAAAACGTCTGGGTTATATTAATGTATTTCTCCAACATTTCTTTGGGAGTCCTATTCAAACGGGAACGCGGATTGTTCCGTAGGTGGAACACAAATGAAGTAAACGTGCACAGCTGATGCAGAGGCTGTAAGGAAGCCTTTCCTTAAATCACCCTGGAACATCCAATACGCTCAGTCAGAGGGTATCTGGAGCTGCTCTTGTAGTAGTCTCTCTCTCTCTCTCTCTCTCCCTCTCTCTCCCTCAGTTCTAACGGGCCGAAGGTCCAAGGTGGATCCTGTGGAATGTGTGGCGTCCTATCTCGAGCTAACGATACAGTATGGGCCACTCACTGAAGGCCCCATGGGAACAAATATCCATCCAAAATGCTTATCTCAAAGGAGACGTGGGGTATCTAGTTCCCGCTGTATGTGCGCTGATTGAGTTATCATTACATGCTTTATTACCAAACACATGAATTACATCCTGTGGTTAAAGGCAATAGTCAATCGACTATAGTTCTCTATCCAAACGTATCAGGCGTGCTTTTACGCATAGGCGCCCATTGGGCGTGTGCGTTATAATTGAGTGCTGTGCGCAACTGTTTTTTATTCTGTGCCTTGAGGAGGTCGATTTACAGACTGTATTAGACTCTTTAGACATGCAGAAACCCCCGGAGATTATAATATACACGGATGAGTGTGTTAATCTTATTGATGAGTTTGATTGGCTCCGACTGCTAGCCTCTGGCGAGAATGATTAGACCGCAAGATCGTTTTGTTGCCAATAGTCAAACTAAATTATCAATCAAATGTAAACGAGACGAGGTTCGCCGTTTATATTCGGTTGTAGGTGAAATGTCCCGCTTCACTCCTCCACTGTCCTGTCAGAGCGCACCGTTTTTTTAATAGCGACACCTCTCGGCTCCAATTGTACAGCAGTATTAGGGCTATTATTTAATTGTCAAAGGGGGAAAAGTGCCTTGATTAATATGCCTCTGTTTAATAACATAGAAACACTTTTCATTGAGCTCCCTTATCCCTCCAGGACTAAGAGTAGCATGTCTTAAATAGGTTGATGTAGGAGTGAGTGAACAGAAATAAGTCAGGGACAAGATTAAGGTTTCAAAACGGTATTTCAACGTTTATTTTCTTTCGAATATGGTGATAGAAAATCGAAACAATTATTACATCATTGTATTTAAATAAATTCATACATAGTTATCAACTTGATACATTGGGTCTCCGGCATCAGAACCGTGGTTTCTGGGCCATTTGAATAGTAGGCATGCCTTAGAATCAGTATAATTACAATTCATATGTACACATCGTCGGTGTTTAATTATGATTTTTATAAAAAAATAAACTCTCTTTATGTACAAATCCTTGCATAAGTTACACAGTATATGTCCAACAAAGTCATAACAGTGATTGGATACAGAGTCCAAATGTGACTTTTACATTGAAACACTTAAAAATTCAAAATACACAAATATTCTTTAGGATATACAAACTCATTTGCATGACAAATAATCTCCTACATTTGTAAGCAACATGTAATTCTCATTGTCATGGTTTTATAAACGAAATGAAACACATTGTTGAATGCTGTTATTTAGGTTCTTCTTTAGACTTCATTGCTGGGACACCGTGTGGTGGTCGGACCGTAGACTGGGATAGTGATTTCACTCATCTCCTGAACTCTCATGGGTATGGGAGGAGTGACCAGGACATAGTCATATTCTCTATGCAGAACCTTCTCATACACACTCTGCAGGCCGGTCGTTTTGGGGATGTGCGCCTGGTAATAATTGTCCCGCCGGAGCGAGTCTCGGGGCAGCGAGGCCGTCTTGGAGAGACTGTTGAAGGAGGAGAGAGTCTGGCCGGTAGGGGTGGGGACGGGCGAGGGACCGGTGTTAGCGTGGACAGTGGAAGGGCTCCAGCAGCGGTCAGAATGACCCAGAATCTTACACTCACTGGTACACGCCCATAGACCTGAGAGAGAGTGTGAGAGAGAGAGAGTGTGAGAGAGAGAGAATGTGAGAGAGAGAGAGAGAGTGTGAGAGAGTGTGTGAGAGAGAGAGTGCGAGAGAGAGTGAGAGAGTGTGAGAGAGAGAGAGAGAGTGAGAGAGAGAGAGAGAGTGTGAGAGAGAGAGAGAGAGAGAGAGAGAGAGAGAGAGAGTGTGAGAGAGAGAGTGTGAGAGAGAGTGTGAGAGAGAGAAAGAGAGCTTAGTTTCCTTGTGCGACCAAACAGAAGCGCAAAACCCTGTACACATTGACTTCCTTCGAATGACTGTAATGGTTATGGTACAGAAATAGAAGTATCTCTTACCATTCTGGCCACCCATGGGGGGTACCAGTGCTCCCTCCTTCTTCAGGTCGGTGCCACTGATGTCACTATCGCTGTCGTTAAAGTCACTGTCGCCTTTCCCGCTGTCCTTCCCGCTGAATGCGGGGTCTCTTGCGGAGATGGTGGTGTAGGAGTTGCCCTTCCAGATGGTGATTGGTCTGACCACTTCTTTACCATTATTGTAGCCGTTTCCGTAGCCGGGCAGAGTGGAGTAGCCCTGCGGAAAAGAGAAACAGCACAGTTCAGCACCATGGACAGTAACACATTTCAAGAGCACTGTATGAGGCTGCACATGCAGAGAAAGAGAGTGAGAGGAAGGGGGAGAGGGAGAGGGAACAGAATCTCACCTTGGGTTTGCTGTCCGGTTCGTAGACGCACGGGGCCTCGCTCCCATCTTCTGAGGCGGAGCACAGGTCACTGCTACCAGTGTGTTCCCCGGCAAAACCAGGCTGGCTCGAGAAGGTGTGGGCTTCAAACCCTCCCACGACTCCGTGGAGCGGCAGCAGTGGGTTGTCGCCGTTGTTTTTGCCTCTTTCCAGAGTCTCCTTCTCCCCGTACGAGTCAGTGTCATCTCCAGTCTTGTCCCGTTTCCGCCGGTTGCAGGTGGTGGCGATGAGGAGGATGGCTAACAGCAGGAGCGTGCAGCTCCCCGCGAGGACGATGATAATCACCACTGACAGGTCCCACGGTGTGTGCTCCCCGGCCTCCCTGCTGCCTGCCCGGTACACGGTCCTGTCGCTCGGAGGGGCGCCCGCAATGATGAGGAAGTGAAGCGTGGCGGCGGTGGTGAGCGCAGGTCTCCCGTTGTCACTCACCGTGACGGTCACGTGCAGGGTCTCGTCCACGCCGTGACTGAGCACGCGGTTGAGGTAGACCTCTCCGGTGGCTTTGTTAACGGAGAACACGGATGCCTCTCCAAAGGCAAGTCTGTAGGACAGCTCTGCATTCAAGCCCTCATCAGCATCTTGCGCCTCCACCCGGGTGATGACGTAGCCTGAGGGCGCATCCCGGGGCAGCAGAACCTCTGCGGACCCATTATTGAGCACGGGCTGGTTGATGACAGGTGCGTTGTCGTTTTGGTCCACTATCCTAATGTTAACGGTCGTGGTTCCGGTGAGGGGCGGGGACCCACCGTCGCTGGCTGTGATGCGGAGCTCGAGCTGTTTCATGACTTCATAGTTGAAGCTCCTGAGTGCATAAAGGGAGCCACTCGCGGGGTCCAGTGAGACAAAAGCGGACACCGGAGAGCCCATGACATAGGCGTCAGCGAGCTTGTAGCTCACCTTACTATTGTGGCCCAAGTCCATGTCCCTGGCGACCACCGTAGTGATGTAAGCACCCGGTGCGTTATTCTCCACCACAGCCACTTCATACACCGGCTTACTGAACACAGGGGCATTGTCATTCTCGTCCATTAACCGGATGGTGTACTGGGTGATGGTCCGGAATGGTGGGGAACCCAAGTCCTCTGCCACCACTGTTAGATTATACTCAGGGATTTGTTCCCGGTCCAACGGGCTTGTGCTCACGATCATGAAGCTGTCCTCGTACGCCTGCTGCAACCTGAAGTGGTCGTGGCCGTAGAGCGTGCAGTGCACCTGTCCGTTAGCACCAGAGTCCCTGTCCGAGGTGCTGACTAGAGCAACAAAACTCTCGCGTGCCGCAGACTCCGTGATATAGGCGATTCCCGCCGTGATGGAGGTCATAGGCGTGATGGAGATCTCTGGCGCGTTGTCGTTAACGTCCTGCACCTGCACCACTATCTTACAGATAGCCGGGCTCGGGTTTGGACCCAGGTCAGTCGCCTGGACGTCGAATTCGTACGTTTTTTTGCTTTCAAAGTCAATGGGGCTCTCAAGGGTGAGGCGTCCCGTTTTGCGGTCCACTCTGAAAAGTTGTCGAATCTCTGATGGCACCTGGTTACCGAACCCATACACCACCTCCCCATTCAGCCCCTCATCCGGGTCTTCTGCGTTCAGGTCCAGTAAGAGAAACCCTACCGGTGCGTCCTCAGGGAGGTCGACTGAGAAATTGTTCCTGTCGAACACCGGACTGTTATCATTGTAGTCTTTCACCTTGACGTTGATGCGAGTCGTTCCAGTGCGGGACGGGTTGCCACCATCCATAGCAACCAGCTCGAGCGCATAGGAAGCCTGTGTCTCACGGTCCAGCTCCTTCATGAGCACAAGCTCCGCATATTTAACCCCGTCGGCTCTGCTGAGCACATCTATGGTGAAGTGACTGTTAACGGATATCTGGTAGCTCTGGATGTAATTCAAACCCACGTCCTCATCCACAGCGAAGTCTAACGGGATCCGCGTGCCCACAGCTGTGTTTTCGGAGATCTCCAAACTCGACTCTTTCCGGGGGAACTCGGGGGAATTGTCGTTGATGTCCTTGACCTCCACCTCGACGTGGATGAGTTTGAACTGCTCTTTGGAGAAGCTGACCACATCAAATGCGATGAGGCAGTGAAGGGTGTGTTTGCAAATTCTCTCTCTGTCAATTCTCTCTCCGATAGTCAGCTGGCCGTCGCTCTCCCTCAAACGGATAAAAGACGAGTTGAACTGCTTCATCATCCTGAAATTAGTCTTGGAGCCCGAGGAGGGGCTGATTGAAATGTCCTTGGCCAAGTTTCCGATGACAGTCGTCGGGGCGTCCTCCTCAAATGTCTCATACTTCACCGTCTTGCCCTCCGTGAGAGCGGGCAGGACAGCCAGCGAGGTGCACACCAGCACCCACCAATTCCACCCTCTCATACCCATCCTTCTAATTTAAATAACACAACAAAAATCCACTAAAAACTGGCTGGAGCTTGGCTCAACTATTTATTCAAACAAAATCACTTTCCAAGTCTCGTTGGGTACGACAGTGTTCGTTTTAGGACGACGAGGTAATAAAGCCCTAACTCTCTCCGCCGTGTTCGCTCCGAGGTGTGCTCTCCCAGCGCGAGAGGGCTGCAGTGGCGGGAGGGTTTATACCGCGGTGCATGCAAATGAGCTGCACTGTAACCAATCCGCGCGTTGAAAACGAAAAGGGGACTTCTAAAAGACCTCTAAGCCTGCTTAGAGATTCCTGGACTGTGCGGATAAACTTGGCACAGATATGTGGTCTAAAGGCAAGGCTTGATTTTAATGTTTAGTTTCCGTTGATTATTTACGTATTGTTGGTCTGTTTAATGAGTCTGCGCACAAACACACGCGGGGCGCTGTGATGCGCAGTGCCCCTGAGCTAGAGGACAAAGCACTCGGGTAACAGACAGTATAGCTACAGTCGCATATAAAGACAAATATGGGTCATTATGGACAATGAATAGGGACTTGTATTGTTCTCTGCTGTATGCCAGGCAGCCTACAATTTACTGGATCATTAGGCTATTGATGCATTATCCACAGGGTCATATCAGGTTCTTCACCAGAAGATTGATATGTTCAACCTGCTCTCAGAGTATTTTGTATTATTCTGTATCTAAACCCAAACCACTCCATTTAATATGATATGTTAAGTTTCGTATGGTATGTATTAATTTGTGGTTGTCCATCATCCATTAAGGATGATATGTTACGTATTACAATTATTATGATATGTTACGAATTTGCCAAACGTACAATATGGTTACAATTTGCAAATGTGCAATATGCTATGAATTTGCTAAACGTATTATATGTTACGAATTCAGATTTTTTTTTTTGTGGCTAACTTTAGCTAGGTATCTAACTTCAGCTAGGTGTCTAACTTTAGCTAGGCTATGGGTTAGGGTTACGTTTAACGTTAGGAGTTAGGTTAAAGGGTCAAGGTTAGGGTTAGGGAAAGGGTTAGCTAACATGCTAAGTAGATAAAAAGTAGTAAATAGTTGAAAAGTTTCCAATTAGCTAAAATGTTAAAGTTGTCCTTGGAGAGATTTGAACACTCAACCTTTGGGTCGCTAAATATTTGCATTATATGCCTACCCATCCACCTCAGCCAACCACCTTCCTTTTATTTTTGCCTTAAATAACATTCTGTCTTATGTAACTATACCAAATATACCAAAACATATCATACTAATTTGAGTGTCCCGGATTTACTTTTACCAAGTTCTGTCTAATCTATGAGACCAGGCTGATATGTTTGGTTGAGAAGCTTTGAACAGAAGCCTGTCCATCCCTTTTTGTAAAGGACCAATTATGAGGGGAAATCGTATTCTGTAGCCCTGTCCCAACCCAAAGAGCCCCTCAACTCTTTAAGAATGCACATTTGTTTGTCCTTGACAGATCAGCATCTCTTTCCCCCAATAACCCAAACCCTGAAGAAAGGGTAGACCTACCACTGTCAGCCTAGCTAACCTGTAAATTAAAATGTGTAATATACATTCAAATTTGGCTAACAAAAGTGAAAATGCTTGGGACCCTGGGACTAAACACCTCCCTCTGCAAATTGATCCTGGACTTCCTGACGGGCCGACCCCAGGTAGTGAGGGTATGCAACATTACTGCCATCAACAAGGGGACCCCACAGGGGTGTGTGTTTAGTCCCCTCCTGTACTCCCTGTTCACCCATGACTGCATGGCCATGTACGACGCCAACACCATCATCAAGTTTTCTGGAGACACAAAGTTCGTATTCCTGATCACTGGTGACGATGAGACAGCCTACAGAGAGGATGTCAGGGACCTTGCAGTGTGGTGCCAGGACAACAACCTCTCCGTCAACGTTAGTAAGACCAAGGATCGTGGACTACAGGAAACAGGAGGGTGAGGATGCCACCAACCACATTGACGGGGCTGCAGTAGAGCAGGTCGAGAGCTTCACACACACGCAAAAAAACAATTGTGAAGAAGGTGCAACAGCGCTTCTTCCCCCTCAGGAAGTTTAATAATTTGGCATGGGCCCTCAAATCCTACAAAGTTATACAGCTGCACCATTGAGAGCACCTTGATTGGCCACAGCACTGCTTGCTATGGCAACTGCACCGCCCTCGGTTGCATGGCGCTACAGAGGGTGGTGTGGACAGCCCAGTACATTACTGGGGCCTAGCTCCCTGCCATCCAGGACGCCACATATCATATCAGGTGGTGTGAAAGGAAAGACTCCAGCCACCCAAGCCATAGACTTTTTTCCGCTGTTTGTGCACAGCAAGTGGTACCGGATAATTAAATCTGACACAAAAAGACTTCTGAACAGCTTCTATCCCCAAGCCATAAGACTGCTAAGTAGCTAAAAAAATGGCCACACGGACTATCTGCACTGACCCTTATATCTTCTCTATGTGTAAAGGACGTTGCTTGCGTAGCGAGTAACACTTCCTCCCAATTTGGCCAATATCTGGCACGAACTCAGGACCTCTGCTAGCACACGTGACAGCCCACCTGAAGCATCTTAGCAGTTGGTGCCTCGCTGGCGCAAGTGGGGATACTTCAGGCTGAGGAATACGTTTCACACATCCCCATGTGCTACACCCCTCAAATGTACTCAACAGCAAGCCCAGCGCAACTGTAGATCCGGGTCACGGCACCACTGTCAAGGATGCTTATACACTCACTCTATGCACATTCTACACACTCACACGTACATGCAATCATCATATACAATGCATTGGTAAAGTATTCAGACCCCTTGACTCTTTCCACATTTTGTTACGTTACAGCCTTATTCTAAAATGGATGAAATAAGATAAAAAATCCTCAGCAATCTGCACACAATGCCCCATAATGACAAAATGAAAACGAGTCGTTAGGAATTCTAGCGAATTTATTAGAAATAGAAAACGGAAATACCTTATTCATAAGCATTCAAACCTTTGTTATGAGACTCGAAATTGAGTTCAGGTGTATCCTGTTTCCATTAATCATCCTTGAGATGTTTCTACAACTTGATTCTAGTCCACCTGTAGTAAATTCAATTGCTTGGACATGATTTGGAAAGGCACACACCTGTCTATATAAGGTCCCACAGTTGACAGTGCATGTCAGAGCAAAAAACAAGCAATGAGGTCGAAGGAATTGTCCATAGAGCTCCGAGACGGCATTGTGATGAGGCACAGATCTGGGGAAGGGTACGATAAAATGTCTGCAGCATTGAAGGTCCACAAGAACACAGTGGCCTCCATCATTCTTCAATGGAAGAAGTTTGGAACCACCAAGACTATTTCTAGAGCTGGCCGCCCGGCCAAACTGAGCAATCGGGGAGAAGTGCCTTGGTCAGGGAAGTGACCAAGAACTTGATGATCACTCTGACAGAGCTCTAGTTCCTCTGTGGAGATGGGAGAAACTCCCAGGACGACAACCATCGCTGCAGCCATCCACCAATCAGACCTTTATGGTAGTGTCCATACTGAAGCCACTCTTCAGTAAAAGGCACATGAGAGCCCTCTTGGAGTTTGGCAAAAGGCATCTAAAGACTCTCAGACCATGAGAAACAAGATTCTCTGATCTGATGAAACCAAGATTGAATTCTTTGTCCTGAATGCCAAGCGTCACCTCTGGAGTAAATCTGGCACCATCCCTACGGTGAAGCATGGTGGTGGGAGCATCATGCTGTGTGGATGTTTTTCAGTGGCATGGACTGGGAGACTAGTCAGGATCGAGGGAAAGATAAATGGAGCAAAGGACAGAGAGATCCTTGATGAAAACCTGCTCCAAAGAGCTCAGGACCTCCAGACTGGGGCAAAGGTTCACCTTCCAACAGGACAACATCAGGACAACAACCCTAAGCACACAGCCTAGACAATGCAGTAGTGGCTTCGGGACAAGTCTCTGAAATGTCCTTGAGTTGCCCAGCCAGAGCCCGGACCTAAACCCTATCGAACATCTCTGGAGAGACCTGAAAATAGCTGTGCAACGATGCTCCCCATTCAACCTGACAGAACTTGGGAGGATCTGCAGAGAGGAATGGGAGAAGCTTCCCAAATACAGGTGGGCCAAGCTTGTAGTGTCATACCCAAGAAGGCACAAGGCTGTAATCGCTGCCAGAGGCGCTTCAACAAAGTATCGAGTAAAGGGTCTGAATACTTATGTAAATGTGATGTTTCTGTTTTATTTATTTATTTATTTAGCAAAAATCTCTAAAAAAAACTGTTTTAGCTTTGTCATTATGGGGTATTGTGTGTAGATTGCTGAGATTTTTTAAAATGATTTAATCAATTTTAGAATAAGGCTGTAACGTAACATAATGTGGAATAAGTCAACTGGTCTGAATACTTTCTGAAGGCACTCTATCTAACCCTACCACTCCAGTATACCTTCACATTGTAAATATGGTTTTGGCACTGACCCTGTATATAGCTTACTTTACTATCTCATGTTCTTCTTAATTCTATTTCTCGTGTGTTTTTGTTCTCATTGACTTAAAAAAATAAGATTTTCTTTCCACCTTTTGGTTACTGGCCCAACGCTCTTTAGCGACAGGCTACCTGCCACCCATACTAATGAAGGTGACAATAGAAACTTGAAAGGTCTGTCCAAATCTTGTGTCGGCCTATAGCCATGCTTCACAAATGTATGAGATATTGGACTACAAACCAAAAAAAAGTGCAACAGTTTCCTATGCTTCTCCAATGTGGCTATTTCATTGTAATTCATAATTCCATAACTCTATTCACCAAGACCCGTCTAGATATTTTGACTACCCCCCCGTGTGGCTTAATCCAATAACTGTTATCAGATCAGATTTGACACAATAGAATCGGCTATATCCACTTTATCTACTTAAACATGGATTTTCTTCTAATTCCGACTCAGCTCAGATCAGCTCACGAGATGTCATGTGAGAGGGGATTCGTTAATGAAATCCGGTGTTCTTCGGCCGTTTTAACATGCGTGTCAGCGCGTCGCGCGCCTCCATAACCTCGTCTGCCAGAACAGAGCTGCGCAGGTGAAGAGACAACACACTCACCAGCACAGTCACACACAGTCGCATACACACACCCGTATCAAATGGGATTTGGCTGTTAGCGCGGGGAGGTTTATCCAGATTTCAATGGTGATATTATATCAAAGGCGTATGAAACGCTCGTTAGCAAAGGCAGTATAATGGCATGGCGGGGCCTCTGTTTGGAGGCAGCGCCTGGTGTATTGTGCCTGTGAGCCGGCCTGTAGGGACCCTAAGCTCCGCTGCGCTCACACAGCACTTCACCTAACGGCAGCATAATGAGCCTGCCCCAGCCAGACCCGGCCACAACTCCTTTCATTAAACAGGAGATGGTGGATGAATCGGACAGGGTATTAAAATACATTTAGAAGACGGCCTGGGCCTCGTCACGGCTCTTTAAGAGATTTTCTCTTCTTTCCGAAAGTAAAACAGACACACACACAACTCTTAGGGAACACTCGCCTTTCCAGAGGGAACTAGTATTAGTTGGCACCTTCTAAAGACCCATCTGTCGCAGAATGTCAAATATTCTGAGACCCATGAACTAGGTTATACCTGTGAACACGATCTGTTGGCTATAGTAGGGGCCTACCAGAGAAGCAACAGCATGTAGTCGCTCTGGATAAGAGCGTCTTAAATGACTTAAATGTAAATGTAAAACACACTTGGGCAAAGTGTTTGCCACAATCTACATCAAATAGGCTGCGATTGTGGAAACCCTCTTGAAATGCATTCTAATGTAACTCAATACATTCTATAGACTGATTCTATAGCTGTATTATGCCTATATAGCCTGTTCACTGCAGGCTATTCTATTCTATGCAGTGAGAACTGTTCTGTTTATTCTCTATTAGGCTGCGAATACACGAGTCTGCATATTCTAATACAACTCAGTGTTCTCACAGAGAGAGAGCAATCAAAGGCAAATTACACTGTGTAGAGTCTCGCATTGCGGATTATGTAGAGAGAGAGAGAGAGAGAGAGAGAGAGAGAGAGAGAGAGAGAGAGAGAGAGATTTGCTCTTAAGACCTCTTTTGATTCTCTTTAAACTGCTGGCCAGACATTCGGCCAACCCGAAGCTGCCTATTGTGTGAGCGTGCTTTCACTACTCCAGCTCTGACACACTCACACACAACTCATTCCCTCACGTGATTGGTGTGTCAATCTCGCCCGTCTGCACGCGAGTTCAACAATAGCAGAATTAGAGCGAGCCTCGCAAATCCCATCTATTCTTCACGAGACGTATTAGCATTTTCTTAAAAAATATATATTTTAGGAGACCCACACCTTCCCTTTCTTTCCTCCCTCTCTTCCTGTCATTGACGTCCCATTTGCTCAAGTGATCGCCCGACATTTGTGGTGTGGAGTTGGTCTCCTGATCCTCGCCTCTTGTTGGGCTTAACTCATTGAGATGGAAACGAGGCGATTTAGGATCTATTGTCCGTCAGATAAGCGGTAGGGAATGGAGGCAGAGGAGGAAAGGAGGGGTGAGAGGGTTAGGAGAGGAGGGGTACAGAGGGCTGTCCAAGATAATAGAGGCAGAGGAGGAGAGGAGGGGAGAGAGGGTTAGGGCTGGAGGGGTACAGAGGGCTGTCCAAGATAATCGATCCTCAGCTGTTTAGGCAGGTAGTCGAGGCTCTCTCTCGCACCACTTCAACCCCGCAAACCTTTGCTTAACTCACGTGCCATCACACGCACATATACTAATGATTTAATAATGCAATTCACCACTAATTATCAAATTATCGCTTCACCAATGGAGAGAGGTGACTCAAAGGGCCCATTTTTTAAATTATACTTCCCACCATTGATAGATATAAAATGTGTGAATACATCATCAAGCTCAACAGTTAGCAGTCGGTTTAACCAGGCTAAATTGAGGGGCATTTTAGAGAGTATTGAGTCATGTTCTCTAATTGACAGTATTTAGGCTCCAGATGTCGTGTGAATTGAGAAATCAGGTCACAGAATGACAGAATAATATAGAAATGAGACTGCTTCAGACACCTCGTTGAAGGCGTTTAAAGTGTTTGATTTAATAATCAAAAGGGACATTTTGAACATGATCCTCCATGGATGGCCAACCTGGTCTCTTAGACTAGACTCAAATTAGTATGATACGTTATGTTTGTTATACTTACATAAGACATGTGGTTACTTAAGGCATAAAACGAGCGTATAACACAAACGTCTAGCAACCTAAAGGTTGCGAGTTCAAATCTCATCACGGACAACTCTAGCATGGAACGTTTTAGGCCTAGGCTACATCATGTACAACAAGTTTTACAACGTCCCTTCCGTCTTCAAGAGAGCGAGAGTTGCACCCCTTCTGAAAAAACCTACACTCGATCCCTCCGATGTCAACAACTACAGACCAGTATCCCTTCTTTCTTTTCTCTCCAAAACTCTTGAACGTGCCGTCCTTGGCCAGCTCTCCCGCTATATCTCTCAGAATGACCTTCTTGATCCAAATCAGTCAGGTTTCAAGACTAGTCATTCAACTGAGACTGCTCTTCTCTGTATCACGGAGGCGCTCCGCACTGCTAAAGCTAACTCTCTCTCCTCTGCTCTCATCCTTCTAGACCTATCGGCTGCCTTCGATACTGTGAACCATCAGATCCTCCACTCCACCCTCTCCGAGTTGGGCACGCGCGGCCCACGCTTGGATTGCGTCCTACCTGACAGGTCGCTCCTACCAGGTGGCGTGGCGAGAATCTGTCTCCTCACCACGCGCTCTCACCACTGGCGTCCCCCAGGGCTCTGTTCTAGGCCCTCTCCTATTCTCGCTATACACCAAGTCACTTGGCTCTGTCATAACCTCACATGGTCTCTCCTATCATTGCTATGCAGACGACACACAATTAATCTTCTCCTTTCCCCCTTCTGATGACCAGGTGATCGCATCTCTGCATGTCTGGCAGACATATCAGTGTGGATGACAGATCACCACCTCAAGCTGAACCTCGGCAAGACGGAGCTGCTCTTCCTCCCGGGAAGGACTGCCCGTTCCATGATCTCGCCATCACGGTTGACAACTCCATTGTGTCCTCCTCCCAGAGCGCTAAGAACCTTGGCGTGATCCTGGACAACACCCTGTCGTTCTCAACTAACATCAAGGCGGTGGCCCGTTCTTGTAGGTTCATGCTCTACAACATCCGCAGAGTACGACCCTGCCTCACACAGGAAGCAGCGCAGGTCCTAATCCAGGCACTTGTCATCTCCCGTCTGGATTACTGCAACTCGCTGTTGGCTGGGCTCCCTGCCTGTGCCATTAAACCCCTACAACTCATCCAGAACGCCGCAGCCCGTCTGGTGTTCAACCTTCCCAAGTTCTCTCACGTCACCCCGCTCCTCCGCTCTCTCCACTGGCTTCCAGTTGAAGCTCGCATCCGCTACAAGACCATGGTGCTTGCCTACGGAGCTGTGAGGGGAACGGCACCTCAGTACCTCCAGGCTCTGATCAGGCCCTACACCCAAACAAGGGCACTGCGTTCATCCACCTCTGGCCTGCTCGCCTCCCTACCACTGAGGAAGTACAGTTCCCGCGCAGCCCAGTCAAAACTGTTCGCTGCTCTGGCCCCCAATGGTGGAACAAACTCCCTCACGACGCCAGGACAGCGGAGTCAATCACCACCTTCCGGAGACACCTGAAACCCCACCTCTTTCAGGAATACCTAGGATAGGATAAAGTAATCCTTCTCACCCCCCCTTAAAAGATTTAGATGCACTATTGTAAAGTGGCTGTTCCACTGGATGTCTTAAGGTGAACGCACCAATTTGTAAGTCGCTCTGGATAAGAGCGTCTGCTAAATGACTTAAATGTAATGTAAATGTAATGTACCGACTCCAGACCAAACTTCATGCAGGTCGGAACCAATTATAAAATCACAACGTGTTCGATTGAAAAATATATTATCAGTGTTCACCACAGCTATTTTCCAATCACATTTCCTATGCGCATATGATCTGAGAACCAGTTAGAGCGGTGAGCTCAGATAGCCTCTGATTACCACCAGATTGGTAACATCGAAATAGCATGGGCAACACCGATGCGTATGACACGTCTCTTTAACGCACAGGAAGGTGTGGGTATAATTTGTGGAACTTTCCAACAGGAATCTGTTCCAAAAACTTCGTAAATAACAAGGTTTCCAACAAACAACGCGAACAAAGTTGTATTGCGATCGAATAAGATACCGGGTAGGGAGTGGGCTATTTCATTGTGTTTAACTCTCCACGTCTGTCCTCACTCTGGTAGCCTATGGCATTAAGAATAAACTACATTAAGAATAAACTACCTGGTGAGTTGATGCCTATTCGTTAGCAAGGTTAATTGATCGTGCTACATTACATGCGTTATTTGTTGGCAACGAAGTTTTTGGAACATATTCCTGTTGGAACGTTCCACAAATTATACCCACCCCACAGGAAGCTCCGATTCACTCCAATTTGACAGCTCTGCAAGCGTTATTATGTCAAAATACATGAGTTACTCACCAAATATGGAGTTTAGCTGATCAGCGGTCTTCGTTTACTCCCATTACCGCCAGTATGTACTTCCCCCAAAAAATATCTAAATACTAATTTACAAGTAACCCAAAACAAAAGGCCTCTTCAGCCCCCCGATTGTAATGAGCTGTTGTAGACTTCTGACCTATGCGTGGCAGTGGGCTAATGAGTGGAGGTGCCGAATCGCCATCTTTTCGGTTGTTTTGACATGTTTATTTAATCCTTTTATTGGAAGTACATACCGGCCATAACGGGAGTAACTGAATATAGTTGTTGGCGAGTAATTAACATATTTTGACATTATAGCGCTCTCAGAGCTGTGTAACGGGAGTTTAAATCAGAGCTTCCTGGGCGTAATATACGAGACATATAATAGGCCTACTCATTATCGACATCGCTAACGCACAGATACTGTGGCAGGGCAGCACATTAAACATTGTTTCTCTCCACTGGGTTCTCTTTTCTCTCCTTTTCTCCTGTTTTTTTTCTTCACGGATGTGTCAACTTCTGCTCAGATCCATCACATCGCAGCCATCTGTCACTCATAGCGGCAACACTTTGAATAAATTCAGCCATCAGATAAACAAAATGGTTAACACCTCATGAATACAGCTTTCTTTACACCCACACAGACTGAGGGGAACTTTAGGGCCAGTTATAGCTAACCCAAAGAAATCTGTCCCCCGTCACTCCCTTCTGCCTTCCACTTCATTACTGGTTTTGTGTTCGGGAGCAGGCAATCTGTGCGGCCGTCCCGGTCCGGCCCCGCCAGGTTTCTAATTACTTTAAAATGATGATTTAAAGGGTTCCTCCCTCATTCTACCTCCTCCGTTCCTTGTCTCTTTCTCTCCTTTTGCAGCTTTTGAAACTCATCAGCTTTTGTCTCGCTGTTTCTCTCCTCGCCGCCCCCGTCCGCCAACCCCTGCGCTGTTTCATTGAAAGAGAGGCAGGAGGTCAAAGGAACACGCACAATAAAGATCCTCACATTAGAATTGGATAAAGGGAATGGCAGTAAGTTATTGTCTGAGGAAGAACAACCTTGGTCCATACACTACTGAGCGAGTGAGTGTTTCAGTTGGAGGGAAGAACAGAAGATGAGGCTGTAGTTAAAGGATTCAGGAGGTCTGTGGAAGGACAAATATTGGAGTATTTTCAGTATTCTTTAAAAGAAAATAAGAGTTTAAGAGTTTAATTGGGAGAATAATCAAAGGAGTAGCTACAAATGTGCTCCAGCACACAAACACACACTTGCGAGCACACATACGTACTTGCTGACAGGGGCCAGCCAGATTGGGTGGGTTGCAGATGGACAGATGGGGAGGATGAGTTAAGAAACTGTTAAAAGGGGGAGCGGCAGACGCCGGGTATCACTCATGTGAAGTTATGTCTGCTGTTGTCCCTTCTAACATGCTGTTGCCAACACTGACCATAAATCAGAATTGAAATTCACCCCATAAATATTTAGGGAAGAGGTAGGCCAAAGCTGATCCTGACTCGTTCTAAGGGCCAGAATCAATGTCTTCCATTTAAATGTTTTAACAGTTTAGTCGTTTAGCAGACGCTCTTATCCAGAGCGACATACAGGAGCATTTAGGGTTAAGTGCCTTGGTCAAGGGCACTTCGACAGATTTGTTCACCTTTCGGTTACTGGCCCAATTCTTTAACCACAAGGCTACCTGCCTTGAGACAGACATGGGATCATTTTAGGCATATATACAATGTAGGACAAGTTACTACAATAGAATGAAAAGGATAACCATTGACATCTAGCAAGACATGTTTTGGGCAGAATGATCTATTCCACCATTTTTGGCATGATACTGTAGAGGTGAGCGTGGGAGCCTTAAACCCCCCCCCCCCCCCAGAGAACTCGGGGGCTTTTAGAACTCTGCAAGTCTTATTAGAACTTTGAGCAAAAAAACCTACTGACCTACTTTATAAAGAGCCGATGAGTCACACGCAAGAATTACTGACTGCATTAATGGCCGAGGTGGAAACGGGTCTTTAAAGTAAACAACGATACAGAAATCTTCTCCTTTCCTCCCACCACTCACGTCACAATTCCTCTCTCATCTTTCTCCCACTCTCCCGCTCCCGCTCTCTCTCCCTTTCACATCTCCCCCCATCACTCTCACCACCCCCTCCCTCTCCCCCTTTCTCTGTCACATCGCTACCCCCGCCCCACCAGCCCGCTCCCCCTCTCTATCGCTCCTTCTCTGTCTGCATGCATTTGTAATTAATTAGCCAATGACTATGGTGGTCTCATCAGCCCACAGCAGGATCAGTGGATCAGTATGTAAAGCTGATACCTGCCCACACTTGAGAGAGAGATAGTGAGGTAGAACGGAGAGAGAGTAAAGGGGGCGAGAGAGAGCGAGGGGGGTGGCGAGAGAATGGTGCGATGGGAGAATGAAGAGAGAGGGAGAGGAGAAAGAGGGAGAGTGGAGGGAAAGAGAGACAGAAGAGAGAGAGTGGAGTGAGAGAGGGGGGTGGAGTGAGAGAGGTCCAGAGAGAGAGGGTGGGGTGGGGTGGGGGGAGGGAGAGAGAGAGAGAAAGAGAAAGGAATTTTAGTTCAAAAATACCTACAAATGAACAAATGAGAATGTGTGCCAAATCCCTATGTCATATCTGTTGATGATGTGAACTCATGCTTCTTTGGTCACATGTTGACATTTGGATCATGTTAGGAAGAATGACAACATTCCTTGTTTAGTTAAAGTTATTTGGATTAGGCTGCTGTTGTACCGGTCTGGTTATGGAACCTTTGACTCTGGGCAGTTTCCTGGTGGGCTGTTGATGTGGCAAACACGCTAAGCCTATCATCAGAAGGTGTGTCATTGGCACTCACAGAGCACACAGGAAAGGCCCATGTTTAGGGGTCACATGCAAATCATTCATATAGAATTCCCTTTAGATGTTAGAACACACACTTCTTAAAAAAGCTATTTTCAGGGGACAGCACACACACGCGCGGTAGCGCATGATCAACGCGTCACATACACTGTCCTCCCTCCGCGTGCGCCGGTTTCCTGAGGGAGAAAACAACCGCTGTTTAAAAAAAAAAAAAAAAGAAAGATCACTTACATATGCAGCAAAGCCTCACACGAGAACTCTGAAACAACACCGAGCACAACATTCTCTAATTAATATTTCAACACTCCGCCTTGATTGTTCTTGTTCAAGAGGGCCCTGAGACAGTAATGAGCCGAGGCTGGGTTCTTGGCACTTACCAAAGTATACTCTGTTTAACTCTTTGAAAAACAAAATATACTTGTTCTAACTCTTTAGATCCCGCCCAAAGACACACTTTCCTCCCAGGAGTGATTGTGATTGGACTGAAACTTCCAGATTCCACACTGTGTTAAATTCTGTGAATGTTCGATGGTTGAACTCAGAGAGGATGAACGTCATTCATGAAGGCGTTTGTCTCTAAATGTGAGAGGTGTGACCGACTGGTATGGGTCAACTATGGGTCAACTGGACATCTGGACACAGGTTGTGCACTAGTCTCAATACTGTGTTAGCCCACTGAGCTAAAGCCTTGGCATTTGTGGGGGCGAACACACGTTTTGATATCTTGTGGTTCAATGAGCCACCTCCACTCCAGAGGCATGCAGATAGACCACCCATTACCCATCTTTTCTTAACCCCTATCGATTGAGGGAGGAAAACAAACCATTTGAATAATCTAATACAATGGAGCTGTGATTAGCCTTCTTTGGCTAGGGGCCAGTCAACCTGTAGGCCTCTCTTTCTTTCTCTCTCTCCCTCTCTCTCACACTCACACCACACACACACACACACACACACACACACACACACACACACACACACACACACACACACACACACACACACACACACACACACACACACACACACACACACACAGTTACCCCCCCAGCCTTGCATACAATAAACAAGCTAAATTAGGATAGGGGCTGGGAAGAATAATTAAACCTACAAAAAGGAATGAAAAAATCCTTAACCTCAATTCCTAACAGACTTCTAGACACAAATTGAAATGTAGATTATTTAACTACAAACCGGCACCATCAAAGCTTTCCCCTGAGGAGCCGCTGTTCTGATGCTCGCGTTTCCCGCCAAAGCGGCCTATTTCTCTGGATGAGCATCTCTGGAACGCAGTCACACATGCTGGCGTCACTGTATCAGCATGAGGGGGAGAAGGAGGCAGCGTTCGATTCATCTGAATCGTTTGTGTGTCACAGCAAAAAAAAAAAAAAAACATGGAAAACTTTTTCAAATGTAGGCTTTGTTGCTGAAGGAGTGGAGCCAGACAAAGTTTTATTAAAGCGGAACCATGAAGTTCTGCCTCATTAGAAAGAATGCCTGCTCTATATTCAAGGTCTCTGCGGTCTAATAGAGAGGCAGTGACTGGACTAAAATGAGTTCGTTACCTCAGGACAAGTGCTTCTGGGGCCCAGGGTAGTATATACAGCAGAGGAGGCTGGTGGAAGGAGCTATAGGAGGACGGGCTCATGGTAATGGCTAGGATGGAATAAATGGAACGTATCAAACATACGAGCCATTACAATGTGCCCGTCTTCCTATATCTCCTCCAACCAGCCTCCTCTGCTACACATTGTTCTAAATGAGTCTATAAACCTGAAGGAGTGGTTAGGAATCTTACACTGCAAGGGCCCATGTGGATGCAGGCTTTTGCTTTAGCCAAACAGTAGGCCTAACACACCTAATTCAAGGCTTATCGTCAAAGCCTTGATTGAATATTATAATTAGTTGATTCAGATTTGTTGGCTGGAGTTAAAGCCTTCGCCCACACCTCTGGGGGTGGATTGCCCATCCCTGCTGTGAGCTCTAGCAGTGCATGGGTCATCAATCCTGGTACTGGAGGTTGCAGGCTTTTGTTCTCTCCCAGTACAAACACACTTTCTGCTAATCAAAGAATGACAATCACCTTGATTAGTTGAATCTAGTGTGTTGTGCTGGGCTGGAAGGAAAGCGTATACACACCCTGTAGCGCTCCCCATTTGGTGACTACTGTTATGCCGAGCCTACAAGCTATAGCTTTCAGGCCAGAGCCCTAGGCGATGTCCATTCATTCAAAGACCCCATCTCAATAGACTCGCTCAGATCCATAGCCTCAAGCTGTTTAGAACAGTAGGCCTGGCTATTGGACCCAATATTATACACACATAACGGTACCTTTCAGGGTAGAACCTGCGGTCAGAAAACACAACTATCATGTCTTGGTGTCTGTTCATCTATTCATATGGTGCTGTGCATGGCTGTCTCTTTTCCCATCCATTGGTAGGGCGAAATGTGGTAACACCTCAAATCTGCATATTCAGCTAAATATAAAAACACGGCAGATGACTTTTTTAAAATCATCAACTCATGTCATGGTATGTCTTAGGCTATGTGTGGTAAGCTTCCAATGGTGTCAATGGCCGATACAACTGCGGATCATTATGAGATGATAAATACATAAAGTAGTTCATGCCTATGACAAGTCTTGCTCTGCGTTGACCAATTTGACCGCATTCTAGTACATTATAAAACAGTTAGGCCTACCAATGAATTTGATCTGAGAGCCCATGCATGATGGAGAAACGTGTGTTTGTGGGGCAGATGGACAGAACTCTGGGGGTTACCCTCTCTCGTGACCCCCTGCAGATGGCCCGAACAAACCAAAGCCTCCAAGAAGTAGCGGAAAATCGGTAAAAAACCGGAACCGAATTGTCAATAACGAGGACAATTAAACGCGTTTGGGTGGCGAACTCTCGCTGCGCTTCAGCCCTCGTTACTGCGTGAAATATGTGCAGGCCTGGTTGACCGATGGAGACTCCATTCACGGGAATCTGGTGGTCATACATATATTATAGAGTTTATAGAGTTAAGTGAGCCATCAAAGAGACACGATTGCAAATGAAGACCACGAGGTTGGCGTATATTCCTGCAATCGATGTTTTAGAATATTTCCGTTTGATTGTTTTTGAATGAATCAGTAAAGGAACACAGTTGACGTTGGTCCAGATTCCTCTACGAATTAAAATCTGTCTCTAAGAGTAATCTAGAAATCTATAATATCCAGGCCTAATGTTATTTTTCTATAGGCCTAACCCTATATTTTTGTTACGCACGGGAGAGGGGTTGTTTGGTTGCGTTATAGGCTGCTTCATGTTCTCTTCTCAAATACATTATTTATACAGTCGATCAACTCAATGCTATATTAGCCAGCTCAGTGTAATGAAGCGAAGGCCTATTGCATGCATAATGTCATTAGGGGAACCCCCACCGTCAATAACCTCTCCAGAAATAGCCATGATGAATTTAAACTACACAACTTCATAGTCATTCAAATACCCTATCACAAATCAACGGCTTTATAACTACGGTGTAAATGCATCTCACTTGGTCCGAAGGAAATGGCTCTTTTTAGACAGGACGTCATTGTCGTCGCGCGTCAGAAGGGCCATTTAGAACACCGCGGGGTCCCTCTTCTCCCCGGCGAGGACTGGAACCCGTGAGACAGGTGTACATTTTAAACTGTTAATGAGGCGCGTCTAAATCCATCAAAAGGCGCTCCGTGCAGCGCGCCATTCTCCTAGTTTAGTTAGTCCTTACTAGACAAAAGCCACCCGAGTGTTTTCCTCGCTAAACGGTAGTGAATGGGCGCACGCGGCGGGAGTTATATTGTAGCTCCAAACCCCTGTTGATAGCAACTGCTACTGTTTAACCAACAGAGGCGAGTGGCTATCTATATATGGTAAACAAGACCCGTATAGAATATAACAGATTGCATTAATATTCTGTAGAACATACAACAAAGAGTGTGGGTGCCACGAACCTGCTACCAGGCGTGTGCTTTCAGACACTGGACTCCCATAGATTAGAGACAAACAGGATAGACCAGCAGTGGTAGGTAAAGTGAAAGACAGGCCACAATTAGTCCTAGGCTTATTTTTAAAGTAGTGGCACTCGAAATACCAACCCAGTATCACAATATTTCATAAAATAGGCCTGCAGCAGCCAACACGTATTGGATAGACATTTCTATAGCACTTTTTGAGGGGTTACATGCAGTGCATTGCACATTTTCGTTTCAAGTGGTTCAGGGACTCAGCTTCATGCAATGACTGGATGAGAGAGACCCACTGAATGGAACTCCTATCCTCTCAGATTGGCCAAGTGGTGAAAGATGATCTGTGTATACAAGGGTCAATTCTAGCGTAGCCTGGGAAGAAACAGAGGGGCCATTCCATGTGTAACACTCCGTGTGAATGTGTCCTGTCAGTCGTAAGGATAGTGCTCTGAGAGAAGGACTACTTTCAACAATTTCCACGGAACATTTGACAAAAACACATTTACTCAAAGAACAGTGCAGATGTACATCTTGAAAAACAGAATTATGCGACCTCGTTTTCCAAAAACGGTTAAATATCTACTCTGAATTCAGATTCAAAGATGTCTGCAGAAAGAATGGGGTGTCAACGATGATATGACACCTTGAGTTTGAAAAAAATCTCTTTTGATTATTGAACTACAGTAATGAAGTGTGTTAACACCCGGTAACAGAGTGATGGTAACAGAGTGATGGTAACAGAGTGATGGTAACAGAATGACATCATGGTTCCCTGATCTGTACTATACAGAAATGCATAATGATGGATGTCATTCTCTTCATGGTGATGTATCCTGAATAGGTACACAAAGGTAGAAATATGTCATATCCTCATTGGGTATTATTCTACACAAGGTCTATTATTCTAATGTACTCCGCTCCCAAACAAGACCACATTTGGTTGGTTCACACTGCACCAAATCTACACCTATCATCGATGTCTATGTTTCACAAGTTTGGACATCACGCAGTAGAGCACACTAGACTACACTACAGTACAGTAGAGCACAGCACAGCAGAGTAGAGTTCAGTACAGTACAGTACAGTACAGCACAGTATAGTACTATAGTCTTGAGTAGAGTTAAGTAGAGTCAAATACAGTAGAGTATAGTTCAAATCAAACTTTATTTGTCACATTCGCCGAATACAAGAAGTGTTGACCTTACCGTGAAATGCTCACTTACAAGCCCTTAACAAACAGTGCGGTTCAAGAAGAGTTAAGAAAATATTTACCAAAGAAACTAAAGTAAAAAATAAAATAAAAAATAATAAAAAGTAACACAATAACATAACAATAACGAGGCTATATACAGGGGGTATCGGTGCCGAGTGAGTGTGCAGGGGTACAGGTTAGTTGAGGCAATTTGTAAATGTAGGTAGGGGTGAAGTGACTATATATAGATAATAAATATATGCAACCAGCTTAAACAAATGCAAATGAAGCTACTTTGCTGTTGTTCTGGTTTTACTTTTTGACGTGACCGTAAGTTAGCTGTAGTTGGCTAGCTAGCTAGCAAGAGATAAGAATGTTGCCAGCCAGTATGGCAATGGAACATTTAGAACAAACGACTGGGTCGCATCCATAGATACAGAACAAAAAGACTGAAGGACTGCGTCGCTTCTCTGGCAACCAAACCAATAGCATGAACGACCATCCGGCTTGGGTAGCAACTCTAGATTTGTGTCTGGACTATATGTTGTGGAAGGATGAAAAAGTCAAATAATGTTTTTAATGAAAATATGCCAATCATTATTTTAATATGTTGTTAACCCATTGTATAAAAGTGATAATGCCCTCCCGTGCCAATATAATCTCCAAACACCGGCTTCTCTGGCATTATGGCTTAAATACAAGAGGCCGCGTCTTACCCAATCACATTCATCCAAATATCCTCTGCGGAACCTTGGGACAAGCAGGCAGAAAGAAACAGAAAGATTTGACCACGGTTCAACTGTAAATATCACAGATAGAAGGAGCTTAGTTTCCAGTATCTTTGTTAATATAGCGTGTTAAAAAAAAAAAAACATATTTTCAAAGACGTGGACGGAACAGTATTTATTCATTCTCCTCGCAACTAGCACAAAACTAATGTGCCTGATATGCAGTGAGTCCGTAGCTCTTGTGAAAAGTGCCAATGTTAAGCGCCATTATGACACCAGGCATAGTAAATTCGGTCAGACGTATCCCCTGAACAACAGGTGAGAACAAACCAGATTAACCAACTCAAATCCCAATTTGAGAGTTCCACCAAAGTCCTTGTATATTCCCTTACAGTCCAACAATGTGCAATGGCAATGGATTGTTCACTGAGGATAGCTCGGGTTTTGGAAAAACACACAAAAAAATGCTGAGATGGTAAAAGAATGCACGTGTGAAGTTGCTGACACCTTGCTCGAAGGTGAACTAAAAGATGAGCTCAGAGAAAAGATCAAACAGATCCTACCGTCAGATTCCACAGCAATGAGGAGAACTCAAGTATTAACTGGAGATTTAACTTCACAACTTGATGAGGTCATTCAGAATGCACCGTGCATTTCATTAGCTGTGGATGAATCAACAGATAACACTGATAATGCCCAGCTTCTGGTGTTTGTCAGATTTGATAACGAAACAAAGAAAGAATGACTTTGAGGAGCGGTTGGGCTTTAGGGGATACACCGGACGTCACTGGTCTCCATCACTACAGATGGAGGTTCAGCCATGAAGGGACTGCTTGCACGCTTGAAAGACGACCACCCTGACCTGACATCATATCACTGCATCATCCATCAATCTGTCCTGTTATCAGAGCCAAAGAGTGACAAGGCCACTCAGTTTCTGAGTTTTTGGAAGATGAGGAGAAGATGGAAACAGTTGCATTTTTGACAGACATTACATCACACCTTAATCCACTGAATGTTAAGCTTCAGGGACGGAGCAGCACAGTGTGTGATATGATAACAGCAGTCCGGGCTTTCCTGAAGAAATTGGAGCTTTTCAAGAAGGATCCCCAGGGAGAACTTGTCCACCTCCCCAATCTTCTGGTGCAAACGCAGGGAGACAAAGATGTTCCCAACCATGTTGATTTCATACTGAAGTTGAAGGATTTGATGACTTCACTGTTGGAAGAGAACTGCTGCTGCTCATCCAGAACCCCATCTTGGTCACAAACTGACAAAAGTTGTCAGAAGAAGCAACACAGATCTTCAGATCGGTAGAAGTTGCATCACTGCAAATGGAGTTGATTGAGCTGCGAGGAAATGACCCTGTCACTTTCTGGGGAATGATGGTGCCTGCAGCTGAAGTCTCTGTTCTCAAGAAACTGGCACTATACATCCTGCCCATGTTTGGCTCCACATACAACTGTGAATCAGCCTTCTCCACAATGAACTTTCTTCAAAACAAATACCGCACCAGGCTCGTCAATGAACACCTGTGTCTCTGAGTTGCTCTCGCACCATTTGTGCCAAAGTTCAAAGCTTTGGCAAGAGACAGAAAGTGTAATTTCTCTCATTAATACAGGGCAAGGCCCCGAGTGACTTATACATGAACATTGTATGACCCACAGTGACGTCACGTGTGTTCAGAGGATTCTTTTGGTTCAACTCTCCTTCCTTCTCCAGAAAACATGGACTGTGTTTTGTTGAAAACAAGTCAGAATAACTCAAGGCCAGTGTACAATGGTTCAAAGTGCACTCTTTGCATAGACAATTATGCAACCACTTTTGTTCATCAGCGATGTTGACGCAACGTTGCGCATGTTTGCGTTCTGAAGAATGTGTAATCAATTCCAATTGTAGTCTCATTTAACAAACATTTTTGTATGGCAACATGTTTCCTAAGTCGTAGGTGACTATGTTTGTTGCTGCGGCTGTACCACAGCGCCGATAAAGGACGATATCCATCCGGACCTTTGCCGCCTAGGAAATTTGTGTCACTGGACCTGCGCTAATACTAGTTGAGTACCTCTGCTGTACTGTATTGTACTGACCGATACTCTACTTGTCTTTCCTGTATTGTACTGCACTGTGCTCTACTACAGTGTGCTGTTCAAACTTGTGAAACAGATGTCTATGTTTGGTTCAGATTTGGACTGACCAAATTTCAACTGCTTTTCAACATAGGACGTCTGGTGTCGGCCGGTGCTCAGCGGGTGAGAAGGCTGGTTACAGTAAATGGAAAGAGAGGGGGCTCATGGGTAGGGGTCAGTAAGAGGTGACATTAACTGAAGAGAGAGGGAGAGAGAGAGAGAGAGAGAGAGAGAGAGAGAGAGAGAGAGAGAGAGAGAGAGAGAGAGAGAGAGAGAGAGAGAGAGAGAGAGAGGGATGGGGGGAGGGAGAGAGAGAGAGAGAGAGAGAGAGAGAGAGGGAGAGAGAGGGAGGGACGGGGAGGGAGGGAGAGAGAGAGAGAGAGAGAGAGAGAGAGAGAGAGAGAGAGAGAGAGAGAGGGACGGGGAGGGAGGGAGAGAGAGAGAGAGAGAGAGAGAGAGAGAGGGAGGGGTTGTTGTCCAGACTCCAGACTGTTGACAGAAAGAGAAAGAAAACAGTTATGAGCTGAACATAACAGTATGCCAGTGGAAGAGGGGACAAGTAGCAGGTGACCCAACTGTGGATTGTGACTCTGCTATAAATTCCCATTGGAGCCAATTCAGTTGCAGTCATTCTGTTACCGATTTGATAAGAGAATTACGTGTTTTAACCACTTAATAAATCATCAACCAAATTGTTATCAGTAAAAACACTGTGTCCTAATTGGTAGGTCTACCTTTACTTGCTACTTCTGTGAACTTTCATTATCCTCCCTCCTCATGAGGGAGAGAAATGTGAAAATATCTTAAAAGATATGTGAGTTTTCGGTAACAGAATGACAAGACGTTAGGGAATATTTCTTAAACATACAGATGGGGAATCATTTCTGCAAAACGAAATATAAATGTTGATATTAGGCAGCAGGGTCCTTACCTCAACATTATTGTGTTTTGATGTATTTCTAATACATTTGACTTTTTATGCAAGATGTTTTCTAGGACCCATTTTCCATCTGTTTACCAGAAATAAAACCATTTTCTTATTCCAAATGTTTAGGATGGAAAATAAATATATACAGTACCAGTCAAACGTTTGGGCACACCTACTCATTCAAGGGTTCTACATTGTAGAATAATTTTGAAGACATCAAAACTACGAAATAACACCAAAAAAGTGGTAAACAAATCAAAATATATTTTAGATTTCAGATTCTTCAAAGTAGCCACCCTTTTCTTTGATGACAGCTTTGCACACTTGGCATTCTCTCAACCAGCTTCAGGAGGTAGTCAACTGGAATGCATTTCAATTAACAGTTGTGGCTTGTTAAAAGTTAATTTGCTGAATTTCTTTAAGTTTTTAATGTGTTTGACCCAATCAGTGGTGTGGTATACAGAAGATAGCCCTATTTGGTAAAAGACCAAGTCTATATTATGGCAAGAACAGCTCAAATAAGTAAAGAGAAATGACAGTCCATCCCTACTTTAAGACATGAAGGTCAGTCAATCTGGAAATTGTCAAGAACTTTGAAAGTTTCTTCAAGTGCAGTCGCAAAAACCATCAAGCGCTATGATGAAACTGGCTCTCATGAGGACTGCCACAGGAAAGGAAGACCCAGAGTTATCTCTGCCGCAGAGGATAAGTTCATTAGCGTTAACAGACTCAGAAATTGCAGCCCAAATAAATGCTTCACAGAGTTCAAGTAATCAGGCCTTCATGGTCTAATTTCTGCAAAGAAACCACTACTAAAGGACACCAATAATAAGAAGAGACTTGCTTGGGCCAAAAACACGAGCAGTGGACATTAGACTGGTGGAAATCTGTCCTTTGGTCTGATGAGTCCAAATTGGAGATTTTTGGTTCCAACCGTCATGTCTTTGTGAGACACAGAGTAGGTGAACGGATGATCTCCACATGTGTGGTTCCCAACGTGAAGCATGGAGGAGGAGGTGTGATGGTGTGGGGTTACTTTGCTTTATTTAGAATTCAAGGAACACTTAACCAAAATTGTCACAGACTCCAGACACCCTAGTCATAGACTGTTCTCTCTGCTACCACACGGCAGGCGGTACCGGAGCGCGAAATCTAGGTCCAAGAGACTTCTGAACAGCGTCTACCCCCAAGCCATGAGACTGCTGAACATCTAGTCAAATGGCTACCCAGACGATTTTCTTTGTCCCCCCCCCACCCCCTCTTTTACACTGCTGCTACTCTCTGTTTATTATCTATGCATAGTCACTTTAACTCTACCTACATGTACATATTACTTCTATTACCTCAACTAACCTGCCTCCGCACATTGACTCTGTTGATTAAGGGCTTGTAAGCAAGCATTTAACTGTATTCAGCGCATGTGACAAATACAATTGGATTTGATTTGAAGCTGGTTGAAAGAATGTGAAGAGTGAAGAAAGCTTTTTTGGTTACTACATGATTCCATATGTGTTGTTTCATAGTTTTGATGTCTTCACCACTATTCTACAATGTAGAAAATAGTCATAGTAAAGAACTAAAAACCTCGAATGAGTAGGTGTGTCCACACTTTTAACTTGGTACTGTATATATATATATATATATATACATATATATATATATATATTACATACAGTATACACGTATGCCTCAATTTAAAAAGAAATATAGACTCTTAGCTTTCATTTGACACCAAATGTGATGTGGAAATGGAAATGCCCTGCAGGAACAGATGGGATAAGAGCCGGCTCTCACCTCTGGGTCTGTCACACACCACAGGGGTTAACGTGTGTTAATTGGCTACATTATTCTAATTGGAATGAGTGTGCACATCCGAGGCACGCTAAGGAGTGTGCTGTTAACATTGTGTGTGTGTGTGCGTGTGTGCGTGTGTGTGTGGGTGTGTGTGTGTGCGTGTATGTGTGCGTGTGTGCGTGTGTGTGTGTGTGCGTGTGTGTGTGCGTGTGTGTGTGCGTGTGTGTGTGTAGTGTACTGTGTACCCATCTTGAAAAGGAGACAGGAGATTATGTAAATGAGCTTGTGTGGCAGACTCAAGGAAGGTGACAGTGTCTCACGCAGAGTTTAATGTACCACCTTCGTGCTTGCGCGACCACATGAGTGCAATCTGTTCCATCAGAACCTGTGACCATTATTTATATCTCTCTTACTCAACCAATGCCAGCTGACACACAACAAGCTATTTTTACGTCATGTAGGAGTGCAGGTAGAGTTAAGTATAAGGTGAGGTTAAGTAAGGCTCATGTCCTCTCTAGCATGGTCTGATGACAATTACGTGTCCTCTTCCCTTCTCTAATATCCTCTCCTCTCTTCCTTTCTTTCCGCTTTCCTCTCATCTTCTCCTCTCCTCCTCTCCTCTCCTCCTCTCCTCCTCTCCTCTTCTCCTCTCCTCCTCTCCTCCTCTCCTCTCTCTCTCCTCTCCTCCTCTCCTCCTCCTCCTCTTCTCCTCTCCTCCTCTCCTCTTCTCCTCTCCTCCTCTCCTCCTCTCCTCCTCTCCCTTGGATTCAGATTTAAGTGGCTCTAGTGCAAGGATGGTGGAAAAGTGACTGGAACACAAAGATTGGCCTACTTTCTGCTCTTATTGAGAATATATATATATATATGAGTTGAAGTGATTTCGTGCTAACGCCTGTCTGATTTTAATTAACAAGCAGCCCTGGCGATAAAACCCACTCTGTCTATATCTACCAGCAATTATACTGATACACCCACTTTCTAAATTGAGAGGGAGAAATGGTGAGAGAGAGTGGGGGTGGTGGGCGGTGGCTGAAGAGAGGGGTTCGAAAAGGAGAAAGAGAGGGGGAGATGGAGGGAGAGGGAGATGGAAAGAGGAGCGGGAAGAGAGTTGACTGTTTGAGTAAAAAATAAATGAAATTCATAATTTAACCGAATGCCCACAAGCAGTTAGGAGGCGCAGTGATTCAAACACATGCATTTTCATCTCCAACGCATGGCTGTGGGTGTTTCACTAACACACACACACACACACACACTCGCACTCTCTCTAATCAAAGATTACACACACACACTAACACTCTAATGAAAGATCACACGCATACGCAAGCGTGGGCACGCACATACACACAGTCAAAACCTCACTGAAAGGGTTAACATCTAGCAGTTCCCTGAGCTACAGTCTAACCCACTGTCAGATCATAGCGCTGTACATAATGCAGGGTGCATAACTCCCTATACACACACGCACGCACGCACACACACACACACACACACACACACACACACACACACACACACACACACACACACACACACACACACACACACACACACACACACACACACACACACACACACACATGATTCCATTCTATTCATAACTGCATGTTTTTCCTCATCAAACATAAAGTTCGGTTGTATATGAGCTCCTGTTGTTCTCGCCACATATATTATATATATGTTCTGTGTGGTACGATGTCATGGTTATATCTGCAGTTTAGTCATTTGGAAATAATGATACTGCCAGTTATTTCAGGGAGAGAGGACTCATTGTGGGCATGTAGCGCTAGTGAGCTGTGTGGTGCTTGGGGCGATACGTGTGATGGTTTGAAGCCGCTGAGTGTGCGTGTGTTGGCTTGAAATTTATGTGTGTTTATATTGATTGGCTTCTAAGGGATTCCAGTCTGACTGATAATCTCAACATTTCTATCCCCTCTCCTCCTCTCCACCCCCCTCTCCTCCTCTTCGCTCTTCTCCTCCTCTCCACCCCTCTCTTCCTCTTCTCTCTTCTCCACCTCTACATCCCCCCTCTCCTCCTCTTCGCTCTTCTCCTCCTCTCCACCCCCTCTCTTCCTCTTCTCTCTTCTCCACCTCTACATCCCCCTCTCCTCCTCTTCTCTGCTCTCCACCTCTACATCCCCCTCTCTTCCTCTTCTCTGCTCTCCACCTCTACATCCCCCTCTCTTCCTCTTCTCTGCTCTCCACCTCTACATCCCCCTCTCTTCCTCTTCTCTGCTCTCCACCTCTACATCCCCCTCTCTTCCTCTTCTCTGCTCTCCACCTCTACATCCCCCTCTCCTCCTCTTCGCTCTTCTCCTCCTCTCCATCCCCTCTCTTCTTCTTCTCTCTTCTCCACCTCTACATCCCCCTCTCCTCCTCTTCTCTCTTCTCCACCTCTACATCCCCCTCTCCTCCTCTTCTCTCTTCTCCACCTCTACATCCTCCTCTCTTCCTCTTCGCTCTTCTCCTCCTCTCCATCCCCCTCTCCCCCTCTTCGCTCTTCTCCTCCTCTCCATCCCCCTCTCTTCCTCTTCTCTCTTCTCCACCTCTACATCCCCCTCTCCTCCTCTTCTCTGCTCTCCACCTCTACATCCCCCTCTCTTCCTCTCTCTCTCTTCTCCTCCTCTCCACCCCCTCTCTTCCTCTTCTCTCTTCTCCACCTCTACATCCCCCTCTCCTCCTCTTCTCTCTTCTCCCCTCTACATCCCCCTCTCCTCCTCTTCTCTGCTCTCCTCCTCTCCATCCCCCTCTCCTCTTTCTTCTCTCTTCTCCACCTCTACATCCCCCTCTCCTCCTCTTCGCTCTTCTCCTCCTCTCCATCCCCCTCTCTTCCTCTTCTCTCTTCTCCACCTCTACATCCCCCCTCCTCCTCTTCTCTCTTCTTCTACATCTTCTCCTCCTCTCTCCATCCCCCTCTCCTCCTCTCCTCTCTTCTCCTCCTCTACATCCCCTCTCCTCCTCTTCTCTCTTCTCCTCCTCTCCATCCCCCTCTCCTCCTCTTCTCTGCTCTCCTCCTCTCCATCCTCCTCTCCTCCTCTTCTCTGCTCTCCTCCTCTCCACCCCCTCTCCTCCTCTTCTCTCTTCTCCTCCTCTCCATCCTCCTCTCCTCTGCTCTCCTCCTCTCCACCCTCCTCTCCTCCTCTTCTCTGCTCTCCTCCTCTACATCCTCCTCTCCTCCTCTTCTCTCTTCTCTCTTCTCCTCCTCTCCACCCCCTCTCCTCCTCTTCTCTGCTCTCCTCCTCTCCATCCTCCTCTCCTCCTCTTCTCTCTCTTCTCCTCCTCTCCATCCCCCTCTCCTCCTCTTCTCTGCTCTCCTCCTCTCCATCCTCCTCTCCTCCTCTTCTCTCTTCTCCTCCTCTCCATCCCCATCTCCTCCTCTTCTCTGCTCTCCTCCTCTACATCCTCCTCTCCTCCTCTTCTCTCTTCTCCTCCTCTCCATCCCCTCTCCTCCTCTTCTCTGCTCTCCTCCTCTCCATCCTCCTCTCCTCCTCTTCTCTGCTCTCCTCCTCTCCACCCTCCTCTCCTCCTCTTCTCTGCTCTCCTCCTCTCCACCCCCTCTCCTCCTCTTCTCGCTTCTCCTCCTCTCCATCCTCCTCTCCTCCTCTTCTCTGCTCTCCTCCTCTCCACCCTCCTCTCCTCCTCTTCTCTGCTCTCCTCCTCTCCACCCCCTCTCCTCCTCTTCTCTCTTCTCCTCCTCTCCACCCCCTCTCCTCCTCTTCTCTGCTCTCCTCCTCTCCACCCCCTCTCCGCCTCTTCAAATAGCTGTCACTCAAATCACGTTCAAATGTTCATCATTGATTTAAAGGGGAACTGAGCGAGGCAAGGGAGCAACTGAATATAAAAGCAGAATCTACAATGTAGAAAATATTATCTACAATGTAGAAAATAGTAAAAATAAAGAAAAGGCCTTGAATGAGTAGGTGTGTCCAAACTTTTGACTGGTACTGCACACACACACACACACACACACACACACACACACACACACACACACACACACACACACACACACACACACACACACACACACACACACACACACACACACACACACACACAGAGAGAGAGAGAAAAACGGTCCAGATCCCATTAGCCTTAACATTTCAGAGTCATGGGGTCGCCAGCAGCCCTGTCTATGACACTGATCTATGATCTACGACCAGCTTATGCTTCCCCTAATCCTAACCATAGCCATCTGGAAAGAAAGGCTAAACTGACCCGAGATCTGTGCTTAGTCGTCTCTGTCCTTTCTGCCCACAGGGCCCACCTGTCCTGTGTCTTGTTAGCTGAGGCACTTACAGCATGAAAGTGTATGTCACAGTGTGCGTGTGTGTGTCAGAGAGTGTCACCGTAGTGTCAGTTAGAATGTAGCAGCTGATCTGCAGGCATGGAGGATAGCATTCCAGTGTGTGTGTGTGTGTGTGTGTGTGTGTGTGTGTGTGTGTGTGTGTGTGTGTGTGTGTGTGTGTGCGTATGTGTGTGTGTGTGTGCGCGCACTCCCTCCCGTTTCCCAGGGCTGAATGGTCTGTCTATGGGAAGAGAAAGGAGCTGCAGAGGCACAATAGAGATCTAGCCTGCTAGGGAGAGGGGTTGGGGGGTTGGGGGGGGGGAACTAGGAAGGGGGAGAGGGTTAGAGAGGAAGGAAGGAGAGCAGAATACAGTTTTGTGTGGGAGGCAGAGAGAGACAGAAAAATAACGGGAGGGAAGGAGTCCTTGGTATATGTTGGAGGGAGGGAAAGAGGTAGAGGGAGAGAGAAATAGAGGAAGAGAGAGAGTTTGTGTGGGAGTGCCGTGGGGGGCTGATTAGGGGCCCTTGGTTCTTGGTTTTATGCGTTCAGGGGTTTATCCCCTCACACGCACACTCTTTCTGTCTCTCTATGACAAAGGCCTTTGAACTAGTGAAGAAACTGTTTCTCATATTTAGGCATTTTGTCAGTAAGCCCTTTCTCCTCTCTGTGAGGTTGAACATTTAACTGTTCTCCTACTGTTCGTATAGTTTCATGTTTTTGATCACGACTAGGAGAACGTTAGGGCTCCTACATTATGGAGCAGTGTGTGTGTGTGTGTGTGTGTGTGTGTGTGTGTGTGTGTGTGTGTGTGTGTGTGTGTGTGTGTGTGTGTGTGTGTGTGTGTGTGTGTGCGTGCGTGCGTGCGTGTGTGTATAGGGAGTTATGCACCCTGCATTATGTACAGCGCTATGATCTGACAGTGGGTTAGACTGTAGCTCAGGGAACTGCTAGATGTTAACCCTTTCAGTGAGGTTTTGACTGTTCGCCTCTAGAATCTATTCTATTCAGTATGCTACAGTTAAAGGCCCAGTCAACTCGCATCATTTTAGTGGAAATATGATATATTTTAGAATTAAGTTCAAAATCTCCAACTGCTTTCAGCGAAAGGACAGACAAACACAGAAACACAGGTGTACACATGTGCAATGAAGCCACAATCGCATAAGGATACAGACATGAAGAGAAACAAACAAGGAAGTGTATTTTACCAGGTAAATTGAATGAGAACACATTCTCATTTACAGCAACAACCTGGGGAATAGTTACAGGGGAGATGAATGAGCCAATTGTAAACTGGGGATGTTTAGGTGACCATGATGGTATGGGGGCCAGATTGGGAATTTAGCCAGGATACCAGGGTTAACACCTCTACTCTTACAATAAGTGTATCTGGGATCTTTAGTGACCACAGAGAGTCAGGACACCCATTTAACATCCCATCTGAAAGACATCCCCCTACACAGGGCAATGTCCCCAATCACTACCCTGGGATATTATTTAGATCAGAGGAAAGGGTGCCTCCTGCTGGCCCCCCAACACCACTTCCAGCAGAATCTTGTCTCCTATACAGGGAACAACCCTGCTTAGCTTCAGAAGCAAGCCAGCAGTGGGATGCAAGGGTGGTATGCTGCTAGAATAAGAAATCCCTCTCCCGAGGGAGAAAGAAAATTTCTACTCAGAGCCAATCAAATGCGAGCATTAACAGCCAGCACATCCTTTCAAACACAAAATACTGAAGTTCTCCAAACTTCTAATATTTGAGATTTGGCCTCACGAGGCTAACCCTAACACAACTACAGGTAAACCTTAACACAACCCAGACACAAACCACAACCCTAACCCTATTGCAACCACAACTTTTAGGTTAAGTTACATGGTAAAAATGATTTGTTCTTTTATCTTTTTCTTGTTGTCAGCGTTTGTGAGGAATGATGATCTGCCCAATGGCTCCTTTTCCAAGTACACCTAGCATATCACCAATCAAATCCAACCGCATCTTCGACACCCAAGAGGTCTGTCTCTCTCTCTCTCTCTCTCTCTCTCTCTCTCTCTCTCTCTCTCTCTCTCTCTCTCTCTCTCTCTCTCTCTCTCTCAAACTTTGAAGTTGCTCCAAAGGGTTTTTGGATAGGGTTAAGACATTAAAGATGTCCTCCAGTGATTTTTGTAACTTTTACTGTTGATAAGCGATACCCCAGGTATAAATATTGTAAAGTACACACACTGAAGTGTAAAAAAAAAAATGTTTTGAGGAAAATATAGCTTTTTAGTCACAATTGCAGACTAGGGCATTCAAGGAGTAGGGTAGGGCATTCAAGGAGTAGGGTAGGGCATTTAAGGAGTAGGATAGGGCATTCAAGGAGTAGGGTAGGGCATTTAAGGAGTAGGGTAGGGCATTCAAGGAGTAGGGTAGGGCATTTAAGGAGTAGGGTAGGGCATTTAAGGAGTAGGGTAGGGCATTCAAGGAGTAGGGTAGGGCATTTAAGGAGTAGGGTAGGGCATTTAAGGAGTAGGGTAGGGCATTTAAGGAGTAGGGTAGGGCATTTAAGGAATAGGGTAGGGCATTCAAGGAGTAGGGTAGGGCATTCAAGGAGGTGGTCTGATGGGAATCTGTGATCATTGGCCTCCCCCCTTGCCTGAAGAACAATAGAGAAGGTAACAGTAAAGCTCCACCCACTGGTGCTATGTTATGATTTACCTGGACCACCTATTTAGAAGTGCCTTTTGTTAAGTAAATCAGGTGCTAACTGAGGTGAAAAGAGGTGCCACTTAAAGTTCAAGCATTCATTCCCGAATGGTTAAGGGATAAAAAAAAATCCAAATCAAAGTGTCTACCGCTGGGATTGAACACTTGACCTTCATATCCAGATTCCTGGGATTACGTCAATCAGCCACCCATGTCCACAACACCCTAGCGAAACCCAAGCCCACTTGATGGTAAGTTTGCTCACTGGTGTGCCCCTAGTGGCCGTTTTGAAGGTATTTCCCGACGTCCTCAGGACATCGACGTCCATCCAATTTCGAAGTCAATCTTGAGTAATCTTGTTCCATATATTTCCAAACTAAAGACGACACAGGGTTCACACAATCACACACACTCCAGATCCGTTCTCAGTCCTTGGAGTAATTATGCACAAACACGGAAAGCTTTAGTTATCGCCACAACAGAGCAGGCATGTCCTTAAATCTTTTATGGGCCCACACGCACACACACACACACACACACACACACACACACACACACACGCGCGCACGCGCACGCACACGCACGCACACACACACACACACACACACACACACACACACACACACACACAGATGAACAACACGTTGAACTCACACATCATACTCTTGAGTTCCCCTCACGTGCCAAAACACAGAAAGCCCATAAGAGTCAATCAGGCAGAAACAACCACCCAAAACCTCCCTTAAACGTATGGTCATGAAACATTACCACACACACACACACACACACACACACTCAGAGAGAGAGAGAGAGAGAATTGACTTTCTCTCGCTCTCTTCTCTAAACACTCCCACAGATACACCTGACGACTCTATAAATATATGGTTATAAAACATTAATGTTATTGTTTCGAGGCAGAGTGAATCATGTTCTCCCTCATCATCCTATCTTAATGAGGACTAAAGGAGAGATCCCCCTCTGACTATCACTCTGCCTCCACCTGTGTCTGTGTGTTTGTGCGTGTTTGTGTGTTTATGTGCATGCATGCGTGCGTGTGTGTGGGTGCATTTGTGTATTTCTGTGTTGAGAGGTGCTGCTATTTACATGCTATTTACATACAATAATGTGGTGGTAATATTGCAGTAATATACATTTGGGGCTATTGTACAGTAGGAGAAATACGGCAGTAATATACAGTAGCAGTATATTACAAGTAGCAGTACTGTTGGTAATATAGCAGTATAATATGGCAGTATTATACAGGCAACAGTACTAATCAATCAATCACATTTACTTATAAAGCCCTTTTTATATAAGAAGATGTCACAAAGAGCTATACAGAAACCCAGCCTAAAACCCCAAATTGCAAGCAATGCAGATGTAGAAGCACGGTGGCTAGGAAAAACTCCCTAGAAAGGCAGGAACCTAGGAAGAAACCTAGAGAGGAATCAGACTCTGAGGGGTGGCCAGTCCTCTTCTGGCTGTGCCGGGTGGAGATTATAACAGTACATGACCAAGATGTTGGAAATGTTTATAGATGACGAGCAGGGTCAGAGGGTGCAACAGGTCAGCATCTCAGGAGTAAATGTCAGTTGGCTTTTCATAGCCGAACATTCAGAGTTCGAGACAGCAGGTAGAAAAAGGCAGGTCTGGGACAAGGTAGCACGTCCGGTGAACAGGTCAGAGTTCCATAGCCGCAGGCAGAACAGTTGAAACTGGAGCAGCAGCACGACCAGGTGGACTGGGGACAGCAAGGAGTCATAAGGCCAGGTAGTCTTGAGGCATGGTCCTAGGACTCAGGTCCTCCGGGAGGGGAGAGAGAATTAGAGGACCTACTGTAGGACCTACTGAAGAGATGAGTCTTCAGTAAAGACTTAAAGGTCGAGACCGAGTCTGCGTCTCTCATATGGATAAAAATTTAGCTCTATAAGAGAAAGCCCTGCCTCCAGCTGTTTGCTTAGAAATTCTAGGGACAATAAGGAGGCCTGCGTCTTGTGATCATAGTGTGTATGTACAGTGGGGAGAACAAGTATTTGATACACTGCCGATTTTGCAGGTCTTCCCACTTACAAAGCATGTAGAGGTCTGTAATTTTTATCATAGGTAAACTTCAACTGTGAGAGACGGAATCTAAAACAAAAATCCAGAAAATCACATTGTATGATTTTTAAGTAATTCATTTGCATTTTATTACATGACATAAGTATTTGATACATCAGAAAAGCAGAACTTAATATTTGGTACAGAAACCTGTGTTTGCAAATACAGAGATCATACGTTTCCTGTAGTTCTTGACCAGGTTTGCACACACTGCAGCAGGGATTTTGGCTCACTCCTCCATACAGACATTCTCCAGATCCTTCAGGTTTCGGGGCTGTCGCTGGGCAATACGGACTTTCAGCTCCTTCCAAAGATTTTCTATTGGGTTCAGGTCTGGAGACTGGCTAGGCCACTCCAGGACCTTGAGATGCTTCTTACAGAGCCACTACTTAGTTGCCCTGGCTGTGTGTTTCGGGTCGTTGTCATGCTGGAAGACCCAGCCACGACCCATCTTCAATGCTCTTACTGAGGGAAGGAGGTTGTTGGCCAAGGTCTCGCGATACGTGGCCCCATCCATCCTCCCATCAATACGATGCAGTCGCCCTGTCCCCTTTGCAGAAAAGCATCCCCAAAGAATGATGTTTTCACCTCCATGCTTCACGGTTGGGATGGTGTTCTTGGGGTTGTACTCATCCTTCTTCTTCCTCCAAACACGGCGAGTGGAGTTTAGACCAAAAACCTCTATTTTTGTCTCATCAGACCACATGACCTTCTCCCATTCCTCCTCTGGATCATCCATATGGTCATTGGCAAACTTCAGACGGGCCTGGACATGCACTGGCTTGAGCAGGTGGACCTTGCGTGCGCTGCAGGATTTTAATCCATGACGGCGTAGTGTGTTACTAATGGTTTTCTTTGAGACTGTGGTCCCAGCTCTCTTCAGGTCATTGACCAGGTCCTGCCGTGTAGTTCTGGGCTGATCCCTCACCTTCCTCATGATCATTGATGCCCCACCAGGTGAGATCTTGCATGGAGCCCCAGACTGAGGGTGATTGACCGTCATCTGGAACTTCTTCCATTTTCTAATAATTGCACCAACAGTTGGTGCCTTCTCACCAAGCTGCTTGCCTATTGTCCTGTAGTCCATCCCAGCCTTGTGCAGGTCTACAATTTAACCCTGATGTCCTTACACAGCTCTCTGGTCTTGGCCATTGTGGAGAGGTTGGAGTCTGTTTGATTGAGTGTGTGGACAGGTGTCTTTTATACAGGTAACGAGTTCAAACAGGTGCAGTTAATACAGGTAATGAGTGGAGAACAGGAGGGCTTCTTAAAGAAAAACTAACAGGCCTGTAAGAGCCGGAATTCTTACTGGTTGGTAGGTGATCAAATACTTATGTCATGCAATAAAATGCAAATGAATTACTTAAAAATCATACAATGTGATTTTCTGGATTTTTGTTTAGATTCTGTCTCTCACAGTTGAAGTGTACCTATGATAAAAAAATTACAGACCTCTACATGCTTTGTAAATAGGAAAACCTGCAAAATTGGCAGTGTATCAAATACTTGTTCTCCCCACTGTAGGTATGTACGGCAGGACCAAATCGGAGAGATAGGTAGGATCAAGCCCATGTAATGCTTTGTAGGTTAGCAGTAAAACCTTGAAACCAGCCTTAGTCTTAACAGGAAGCCAGTGTAGAGAGGCTAGCACTGGAGTAATATGATCAAATTTTTTGGTTCTAGTCAAGATTCTAGCAGCCGTGTTTAGCACTAACTGAAGTTTATTTAGTGTATTCGGGTAGCTGGAAAGTAGAACATTGCAGTAATCTAGAAGTGACAAGAGCATGGATTAGCTTTTCTGCATCATTTTGGACTAAATGTTTAGGATTTTTGCAATGTTATGAAGATGGAAAAAACTGTCCTTGAAATATTCTTGATATGTTCATCAAAAGAGTGATCAGGGTCCAGAGTAACGCAGAGCTCCTTCACAGTTTTATTTGAGACGACTGTACAACCATCAAGATTAATTGTCAGATCCAACAGAAGATCTCAGTTTTGTCCGAGTTTAAAAGTAAAAAAATTTCCGCCATCCACTTCCTTATTTCTGAAACACAGGCTTTCAGGATGGGCAATTTTGGGGCTTCACCATGTTTCATCAAAATATATCAAATATAATATAAAATATATAGTGCAGTGGTTAAGGGCTCTGTACTGCAGCGCCAGCTTTGCCACCAGAGACTCTGGGTTTGCGCCCAGGCTCTGTCGTAACCGGCCGCGACCGGGAGGTCCATGGGGCAACGCACAATTGGCCTAGCGTCGTCCAGGTTAGGGAGGGCTTGGCCGGTAGGGATATCCTTGTCTCATCGCGCACCAGCAACTCCCGTGGGGGGCCGGGCGCAGTGCGCGCTAACCAAGGTTGCCAGGTGCACAGTGTTTCCTCCGACACATTGGTGCGGCTGGCTTCTGGGTTGGATGCGCGCTGTGTTAAGAAGCAGTGCAGCTTGGTTGGGTTGTGTATCGGAGGACGCATGACTTTCAACCTTCGTCTCTCCCGAGCCCGTACGTGAGTTATAGCGATGAGACAAGATAGTAGCTACTAACAATTGGATACCACGAAATTGGGGAGAAAAAGGGGTAAAAATTCAACAATGTCACGCCTTGGTCATTATATTTTGTGTTTTTGGTATATGTTTGGGTAAGCCAGGGTGTGACATGGGTTTATATGTTGTGTTTCGTATTGGGGTTTGTAGTAATTGGGATTGTGTTGATTAGGGGTGTGTCTAGTTAGGCTTGGCTGCCTGAGGCGGTTCTCAATTAGAGTCAGGTGCTTCTCGTTGTCTCGGATTGGGAACCGTATTTAGGTAGCCTGTGTTCACGTTGTATTTCGTGGGTGATTGTACCTGTCTTTGTGTATTCACCAGATAGGCTGTATAGTTTCACGTTCCGTCTGTTGTTTTGTATCTCACAGTTATTTCATGTATCGCTATTTCCTTTATTAAAGCACATGAGTAACCTACACGCTGCATTTCGGTCCGACTCTCTTCTTTCAACAGACGAACGCCGTTACAAACAAAAAAACAAACATTTTTTATTTTTTACAGCTGTGTATCTTTCACATAGCAGTGAAAGTTAACACTATGTTTCCGAATGGAGGTAAAATATATAGTGAAAACAACAGTGGTCCTAAAACGGAACCTTTAAGAACACTGAAACTTACAATTGATTTGTCAGTGGACAAACCATCCACAGAGACAAACTGATATCTTTCTGACAGACAAGATCTAAACCAGGCAAGAACTTGTCCCTGCAGATCAATTAGGGTTTCCAATTTCTCCAAAAGAATGTGATGATCAATGGTGTCAAAAGCAGCACTAAGGTCTAGGAGCACGAGGACAGATGCAGAGCCTTGGTCTGACGCCATTAAAAGGTAATATACCACCTTCACGAGTGCCGTCTCAGTGCTATGATGGGGTCTAAAACCAGACTGAAGCATTTCGTATACTTTATTTGTCTTCAGGAAGGCAGTGAGTTGCCGTGCAACAGCTTTTTCAAATAATGTTGAGAGGAATGCGAGTTTTTTTTTAACGTTCTCTGGGCCAAGGTTTGGCTTTTTCAAGAGAGGCTTTATTACTGCCACTTTTAGTGAGTTTGGTACACATCTGGTGGATAGTGAGCCATTTATTATGTTCAACATAGCACGGCCAAGCACAGGAAGCAGCTCTGTCAGTAGTTTAGTTGGAATAGGGTCCTGTATGCAGCTTGAAGGTTTAGAGGCCATTTCTATTTTCATGAATGCGTCAAGAGATACAGGATTAAAAAACTTGAGTGTCTCCATTGATCCTAGGTCCTGGCAGTGTTGTGCAGACTCAGGACAACTGAGCTTTGGAGAAATACGCAAATTCAAAGAGGAGTCCCTAATTTCCAGCAGTGATGGATTTCATGAATTCATCACTGCTGAAGTGAAAGCCATCCTCTCTTGGGGAATGCTGCTTTTTAGTTAGCTTTGTGACAGTTTCAAAAATAAATGTAGGATTGTTCTTATTCTCCTCAATTAGGTTGGAAGAATAGGATGATTGAGCAGCAGGGAGGGCTTTTCGATACTGCACGATACTGTCTTTCCAAGCTAGTCGGAAGACTCCCAGTTTGGTATATCGCCATTTCCGTTCCAATTTTCTGGAAGCTTGCTTCAGGGCTTAGGGTATTTTCTGTATATTAGGGAGCTAGTTTCTTGTGACAAATGTGTTTTGTTTTTAGGGGTGCGACTGTATCTAGCATATTACGCAAGATTACATTTAATTCCTCAGTTAGGTGGTTAACCGATTTTTGTACTTCGAAGTCCTTGGGTAGGTGGAGGGAGTCTGGAAAGGCATATAGTAATATTTTGGGATTCTTGGTTGGAGTTTAAGCAGATTCTTTGCTGCAATTGAAAACATAATAAGATGTTGGTCCGATAGTCCAGGATTATGAGGAAAAACGTTTAGATCCACAATATTTATTCCACGGGACAAAACTAAGTCCAGGGTATTACTGTGGCAGTGAGTAGGTCCGGAGACATGTTGGACAAAACCCACTGAGTTGATGATGGCTCCAAAAGCCTTTTGGAGTGGGTCTGTGTACTTTTCCATGTGAATATTAAAGTCACCAAAAAATGTGAATATTATCTGCCATGATAACAATGTCCGATAGGAATTCAGGGAACTCAGTGAGGAATGAGGAATGCTGATAACAAACCAGGAGGCCTGTAAAACAGTAGTGTCACGTCTACTCCCGCTCCTCCCCTCCGGCGTTTGACGTCACTGGTTTATTAAACACTGGTCCTGGGAAACATCATTACACGCACCTGGCTTTCATCATTACGCATACCTGCGCATCATCATTAAGCACACCTGGACTCCATTACCTCCCCTTTATCTGGCACTCCCTTAGGTACCTTCCCTAGGCAGTATTGTTTCTGTTGTTCATGTCTTGACGCTACTCCTACGTTGTATTGTTCCATGTTATTTGTTATATTAAACTTACCACCTGCAACTGCTTCTCGACTCCCAGCATCTACGTTACAAATATCTATAAAAAGTGATCGAGTAGGCTGCGTAGATTTCATGACTAGAAACTCAAAAGATGAAAACGCAGTCATTTTTTTGGGGGGTGGGGGTACATTTACATTTGCTATCATAAATGTTAGCAACACCTCCGCCTTTGCAGGATGTGCAGGGAATATGGTCACTAGTGTAACCAGGAAGAGAGGCATCATTTAACACAGTAAATTCATCAGGCTTAAGCCATGTTTCAGTCAGGCCAATCACGTCAAGATTATGATCAGTGATTAGTTCAGTGACTATAACTGCCTTTGGATGTGATGGATCTAAAATGAAGTAGCCCTATTTTGAGATGTGAGATATCACAATCTCTTTCAATAATGACAGGAATGGAGGATGTGTTTATTCCAGTGAGATGCCAAAGTGCCAAAGTGAACACCGCCGTGTTTAGTTTTTTCCCAACCTAGGTCGAGGCACAGACACGGTCTCAATGGGGAACGCTGAGCTGACTACACTGACTATGCTAGTGGCAGACTCCACTAGCATAGGCCAGCCTGCTGCCTGGCCTGCACCCTATCTCATTGTGAAGGAGTTAGAGCCCTGTCTATGTTGATAGATAAGATGAGAGCACCCCTCCAGCTAGGATGGAGTCCGTCACTCCTCAGCAGGCCAGGCTTGGTCCTGTTTGTGGATGAGCCCCAGAAAGAGGGTCAATTATCTCAAAATTGTATCTTTTGAGAGGGGCAGAAAACAGTTTTCAACCAGCGATTGAGTTGTGAGACTCTGCTGTAGAGCTCATCACCTCCCCTAACTGGGAGGGGGCCAGAGACAATTACTCGATGCCGACACATCTTTCTAACTGATTTACACGCTGAAGCTATGTTGCGCTTGGTGACCTCTGACTGTTTCATCCTAACATCGTTGGTGCCGAAGTGGATAACAATACCCCTATACTCTCTACACTCGCCAGCTTTAGCCTAGCCAGCACCATCTTCAGATTAGCCTTTGCTTCGGTAGCCCTGACCCCTGGTAAACACTGTATGATCGCTGAATGATTATTTTTAAGTCTAATATTGCAGGTAACGGAGTCAACAATAACTAATGTTTTCAATTTGTCATAGCTAATTGTGGGAGGCTTCAGCGGCACAGACCCCGTAACGGGTGGAGGAGAGCCCAGAGAAGGGTTGACCTTCTCATTGCTCAATGGGGAGAACCGGCTGAATGAGCGCGACACCGGTTGAGCATGCCTACAGTATTTCCTTCCAGAAGCTTTGAGAAAATGTTCCGGCTGCGGGGACTGTGTGAGGGGATTTATACTACTATCTGTACTTACTGATGACACAGATGCTGTTTCGTCCTTTCCTACACTTAGATTACCCTTGCCTAAGGATCGCATCTGAAGTTGGGCTTGCAGCACGGCTATCCTCACCATAAGGTGATCGTTTTCCTGTATATTATGAGTACAGCGGCTGCAGTTAGATGGCATAGTTACTACTTAGCTTCGACCAGTGGAGGTCCTGTAGAACCATATCCAGGTAGGCATCCAGGGTAAAAAAAAAAAAAATGTGTCAATTTACTATTTTGATTAAACGGTTGTAAAAAGTAAAAACCGTACGGTTGGCAGGTAGCCAAGTAGCATCAAAGTAACAACAAACAGCACATCAGCATGGAGACAAGTCCGGAAGTTGTGACCGGAGGTTCTGACCAGAAGTGGGACAGATTGGTATATAACAGTATATTATGGCAGTATTATACAGGTGACAGTGCTGTTGGTAATATAGCAGTATTTATGGCAGTATTATACAGGTAACAGTACTGTTGGTAATATAGCAGTATATTATGGCAGTCTTATACAGGTGACAGTACTGTTGGTAATATAGCAGTATATTATGGCAGTATTTTACAGGTAACAGTACTGTTGGTAATATAGCAGTATATTATGGCAGTATTATACAGGTAACAGTACTGTTGGTAATATAGCAGTATATTATGGCAGTATTTTACAGGTAACAGTACTGTTGGTAATATAGCAGTATATTATGGCAGGATTATACAGGTGACAGTGCTGTTGGTAATATAGCAGTATATTATGGCAGTATTATACAGGTGACAGTACTGTTGGTAATATAGCAGTATATTATGGCAGTATTTTACAGGTAACAGTACTGTTGGTAATATAGCAGTATATTATGGCAGTATTATACAGGTGACAGTGCTGTTGGTAATATAGCAGTATATTATGGCAGTATTTTACAGGTAACAGTACTGTTGGTAATATAGCAGTATATTATGGCAGTATTTTACAGGTAACAGTACTGTTGGTAATATAGCAGTATATTATGGCAGTATTATACAGGTGACAGTGCTGTTGGTAATATAGCAGTATATTATGGCAGTATTATACAGGTGACAGTACTGTTGGTAATATAGCAGTATATTATGGCAGTATTTTACAGGTAACAGTACTGTTGGTAATATAGCAGTATATTATGGCAGTATTATACAGGTGACAGTGCTGTTGGTAATATAGCAGTATATTATGGCAGTATTTTACAGGTAACAGTACTGTTGGTAATATAGCAGTATATTATGGCAGTATTATACAGGTGACAGTACTGTTGGTAATATAGCAGTATATTATGGCAGTATTTTACAGGTAACAGTACTGTTGGTAATATAGCAGTATATTATGGCAGTATTATACAGGTGACAGTGCTGTTGGTAATATAGCAGTATATTATGGCAGTATTATACAGGTGACAGTACTGTTGGTAATATAGCAGTATATTATGGCAGTATTTTACAGGTAACAGTACTGTTGGTAATATAGCAGTATATTATGGCAGTATTATACAGGTGACAGTGCTGTTGGTAATATAGCAGTATATTATGGCAGTATTATACAGGTGACAGTACTGTTGGTAATATAACAGTATATTATGGCAGTATTATACAGGTGACAGTACTGTTGGTAATATAACAGTATATTATGGCAGTATTATACAGGTGACAGTAATGTTGGTAATATAGCAGTATATTATGGCAGTATTATACAGGTGACAGTACTGTTGGTAATATAGCAGTATATTATGGCAGTATTATACAGGTGACAGTGCTGTTGGTAATATAGCAGTATATTATGGCAGTATTATACAGGTGACAGTAATGTTGGTAATATAGCAGTATATTATGGCAGTATTATACAGGTGACAGTACTGTTGGTAATATAACAGTATATTATGGCAGTATTATACAGGTGACAGTAATGTTGGTAATATAGCAGTATATTATGGCAGTATTATACAGGTGACAGTACTGTTGGTAATATAGCAGTATATTATGGCAGTATTATACAGGTGACAGTACTGTTGGTAATATAGCAGTATATTATGGCAGTATTATACAGGTGACAGTGCTGTTGGTAATATAGCAGTATATTATGGCAGTATTATACAGGTGACAGTAATGTTGGTAATATAGCAGTATATTATGGCAGTATTATACAGGTGACAGTACTGTTGGTAATATAGCAGTATATTATGGCAGTATTATACAGCTAGCAGAAATATAGGCATGTCTGTATGTAGGTCAATGATTTGAAGTGCGTAAATTCCTGTCTGGAATGACAATGGAAATATTTATGGAGAGACACAGAGATCAGGGGGCCTGGGTCACAAGAGGTGGGAGTCCCTGTGACGCACACATACCGACACACACACATACTTAATCGCAAACATTCACAAACACACTTATACCATTTTCTCACTGTCACGCCCTGACCGTAGAGAGCTTTTTATGTCTCTATTTTTGGTTTGGTCAGGGTGTGATTTGGGTGGGCATTCTATGTTCATGTTTCTATGTTTTCTATTTCTTTGTGTTTGGCCAGGTATGGTTCTCAATCAGGGACAGCTGTCTATCGTTGTCTCTGATTGGGAATCATACTTAGGTAGCTTTTTTCCCTCCTTCTGTGTGGGATCTTGTTCTTCGTTTTGTGTGCAGGGAGTTTTGCACAAGGAAGCTGTTCGGTCGTTGTTTTCGTTATTGTTTTTGTTTTGTCTAAAGTTTCACTTCGGTAATAAAGATGATGTGGAACTCAAGGAACGCTGCGCCTTGGTCTCATCCTCCTTCCGACGACACGCGTTACACTCACTCAAGTACAGAGATACATAATCCCTCTCTAACACTCACAGACACACATCAATTTCAAAACACACCTACAAACAGTGAAACAATTCAAAGACACACATTTGCACACATAATTACACACACGCACACATGCCCACAAAGCTTGGGTAAAGGTCAGATGGAGACATTCTCAGGAAGAGAACACAAAACTGCCAGCATGAAGAATGGATGAGCAGGAGAAAGAAGAGGTGGCTGAATGCACGCATACACACACACACACACACACACACATACACACGCACACCTAAATCACCATTGGAAAATCATTAGAAATCTGGCGGGGTAGAGAGTCACAGATTGCGGGACAAAGCCCCCATTCACACACAAAGACAGGCCTACACTCACACACTCACATAGACACACACAGGCACAAACACTCACACACACAAAGACAGGCCTACACTCACACACACAAAGACAGGCCTACACTCACACACTCACATAGACACACACAGGCACAAACACTCACACACACAAAGACAGGCAGTCAGGTGGAAGGGAAGTGGGGAGTGACTGGGGACGCACACCCTCGTGCACACACTCCTCAACCTCTCACGGACACACACACACACACACACACACACACACACACACACACACACACACACACACACACACACACACACACACACACACACACACACACACACACACACACACACACAGGCAGGGACAGGCCAACCCATCACCCAGACCCTTAACATTTATAAGTCACTGTGTAGATGGATGTGTCAGAGTTTCATTCACATGTTAACCATTGTGTGGGTGTGTATGTGTGTGTGTGTGTTAAAGATTCATTCGTGTGTTGTTAAGCATTGTGAATGCTAGGCAACATGTTATCTGTCTGAACCCAACCCCAGCCATATGGCACAGGAAGACCCTCTATCCACTCCTCCTTTCCAGTCTGTTCATCTCTCCTCCACTTCACCTCCCCTCCTCTCTTTTCATGGCCTCAGTTTACTCTTACCTCTCCCAAACTTGTCTAAGTACGAGAAACCAAAGGATTTAAGGAAAAGTACTGTATAAATCTGTGAGGTGTTTTGGTAGGCTCTCTCTATAAAATACATGTACGCGCTCACACCACAAACACATGCACACACACACACACACACACACTGGTTCACATGTGAATTAAACTCTGGAACGGAAATGTGTCAGAGACAGCATAGGTCAGTTGGGACAGACCAATTGGAGTGTCAGCTGAGATCAGGGTTAGGGATACTTTAATGTTGTGTGTTGTCCAAACACATCACTAGGACAACATTTGATATGCCCATTAAAGTAAAAAGCCATCCTCCCTCTGTCCCTTCATGTTCTCTCCATCTCTCTCTCTCTCTCTCTGTCTCTCCCTTCATCTATCTCCGTCCCTCTCTCTCTCTCCGTCCCTCTCTCTCTCTCTCTCTCTCTCTCTCTCTCTCTCTTTCTCTCTCTCCGTACCTCTCTCTCTCTCCTTCCATCTATCTCTGTCTCTCTCCCCTTTGTCTCTCTCTGTCACACTCACTAACACACTCTGCCCTTGACATCTAGATTGTGATTTCTGACAGGTCGCGGGTCCTTAAGGCTTCGTGCGTATGTGTGTGTACGCGTATGCACACGTGTGTGTGTGTGTGTGTCTGTCCGTGCGTGTGTGTGTGTGCGCGTACTTGTGTGTTTGTTCTGTCTGACAGGAGGTAGCCTGGGGTATCCTAACTTTAGAGGGCAAGTTGAAATATTAAACTACTCTGGGTAACACAGCTTTCTAACACACAAAGGACTGCATAAGCACACACACACACACACACACACACACACACACACACACACTACAGACTCGTGGAAGTGGTTCCTGTATGCAGTGTGGGTATTTTTCTCACCTGCCCAACACATGTAAAAGATCAATAACGTGTGTGTGTTTCAGACAGCAGCCAGGTCCACTTCCAAATTCAGACAGAGGGGTGGATTTGGACTTGTTTTTTAATCATTGGGATTTCAAAAATGGCCCTGGGCTTCTTCTAGGGACTAATTAGTCCTTGTGACTTCAACATAATAAATAAGGTGGATAAAATACATAAACACACACATACACAACACAAAACATACAGCCACATTGTCACGTTCTGACCTTAGTTCTTTTGTTATGTCTTTGTATGGTCAGGGGGTGAGTTGGGTGGGTGGTCTATGTTAGTTTTTCTATGATTTGCTATTTCTGTGTTTGGCCTGGTATGGTTCTCAATCAGAGGCAGCTGTCAATCGTTGTCCCTGATTGAGAACCATATTTAGGGAGCCTGTTTTCTATTGTGTTGCGTGGGTGATTGTTTTCTGTTTTCTGTTGTGTGTGTCTGCATCAGCCAGAACTGTTTTCGGTTGTCGGTTTATTGTTTTTGTTCTGTGTTCAAGTTCTTTATTAAAAGATATGGGCACATACCACGCTGCACCTTGGTCCTCTTCTTCTTCCACCGACGACGGCCGTTACACACATACAGTGGCGCATACATTCAGTCAATGCCAATGTCCTCCGCACACTGTTAAAGCTCCCAATTCACTGCTTTATTGACAACGTTTCGAGCCGAAACGGATCTCCGTCGGGTCAAAAAGACTTCTCCACGTAAACACACACACACACACACACACACACACACACACACACACACACACACACACACACACACACACACACACACACACACACACACACACACTCACTGCTGTGTAATGTGTTCACACTGACTGCTGTGTAATGTGTTGACAGACTGTGCCCCTATAAGGACACCGAGGGCCTGAGAGAACTCATCTGGCTTTTCCACACACACACACGCACGCACGCACGCACGCACACACACACACACACACACACACACACACCACTCCTGAGGTCAAACTGGAGAGATTAGCAGCTCTTTACCATACCACATAGGGGGGAAAACACAGGGGTCAGAGTTTGTGTGTGTGGGTGTGTCTTCATCTTACACACCTCGGGAACATTGTCCCCTCGTCACCACAACATCTGTGTAATTATTTAATAGGTGTCCCAGAGTAGTGCCCGCTGTAATCAGGAAGCAGATAATCACGCCCTGATGGGAGACAACGCATTATGGAATGTGTTTTTTTTTTACCCACTAACACTATTATTTGATTAAACAATTCCCCCTCATAAAACAGATAATGCATTTCCATATCCAATCAGAACTAAGGAGAAACAGGTTTTCACAAGGGCTCAGAGCTGATCCATCACCGGTCTATCTACTGTGATGGGGTGTCTAACAGCTGTGTACCTGTGGGTCTCCTTCAGTAGTTATGGGTAGGCACAGCTCCAGGATCAGATTCCCCCCCCACCTCCCCAAATCCCAACCTTATTAGAGAGTGAAAACGCAAAACTGACCTAGGGTCAGTGTCTACGCCAACTCCATCCTATTCCTGTGGGCTCATCACAACAGTGACCCCAGTCCTAACCACCCAGTTTGATGTTGAAACATCAACCCCAAAAATAACCCCCTCTCTCACCTCTTGTAATCAGAAATCAGCTTTCAGTGCCTCGCTTGAGAGAGAAAAGAGAATTCATTAAACTCACTACCCACCCTGGGCTAAAGAATAGAGGGAGGGAGGGTGGAGGGAGGAGAGGGGGGGAGAAGGAGAGAGAGGGAGGTTTTCTAAAGCAGAGGCCCTTGAAGTGAATTGAAGAGAGGGTTTAGTTTAGCAGAAGAGCTCTGTGGAAAGAACCAGAACAGAGAGAACACTCCAATGAGGAATACAGAGATAAAGGAACACTGGGCCAGCCAAAGAGAAGAAAAGTGAGAGGTATTAGAGAGGGTCAGTTTAACCCTGCTGGTCCTGTGCTTCGACTCAACACACACTCACACACACACACACACACACACACACACACACACACACACACACACACACACACACACACACACACACACACACACACACACACACACACACACACGAAAACTGGACTTTCTCTCTGTAATCCCTGTTACTAATCCGGTCCATTTAGTTCTGTTATTGTCCTGAGGTTTTTAATAATCCAGGTTTAATCTGGATAGATGAGTGGCCACTAAAGCGGTTTATCAAATTTAACCCAAATAGTCATTTAGGACTGATTAACAGATTATTAAATGATTATCCAATTATCATAATTATAAAGAATGAGAGGACCTGACCATCAAAATGCTGTTCGGAATTATGGGCCCAGACAATAGGACAAAGCCATGATGACATACACTGAGTGAGTGTACAAAACATTAAGAACACCTGCTCTTTCCATGACAGACTGACCAGGTGAAGGTGAAAGCTATGATCCCCTATTGATGTTGCTTGTTAAATCCCCTTCAATCAGTAGATGAAGGGGGGCAAGCTAAAGAAGGATTTTTAAGGTTTGATAGTAGGTGCCAGTTGCACCGGTTTGTGTCAAGAACTGCAACTCTGCTGTGTGTTTCACTCTCAACAGTTTCCTGTGTGTATCAAGAATGGTCCACCACCCAATGGACATCCAGCCAACTTGACACAACTGTGGGAAGCATTGGGGTCAACATCCCTGTGGAACGCTTTCAACACCTTGTAGAGTCCATGCTCCAACGAATTGAGGCTGTTCTGAGGGCAACGGCGGGGTGGGGGTGGGGACGTGCAACTCAATATTAGGAAGGTGTTCCTAACGTTTGGTATACTCAGTGTACAGAAGCACAGACACAGGCACACACATGCAGACACGTACACACACATACTTTCCTGCACTGAAACCCTTTTACTGTACTGAATGTCAGTGTTCATCTCCACCACTCTGTATTGTCAGAGAGAAAGGAAGGCGGACAAAGATAGAGAGAAAGAGAGAGAGACAGAGAGAGAGACAGAGAGAGAGAGAGAGAGAGAGAGAGAGAAAGAGAGAAGAGAGAGAGAGAGAGAGAGAGAGAGAGAGAGAGAGACAGAGACAGAGAGAGAGAGAGAGACAGAGAGAGAGAGACAGAGAGAGAGAGAGAGAGAGAGAGAGAGAGAGAGAGAGAGAGAAGGGTAGAGAGGTGCTCTTGAGAGAGGGGGCCGGGACAGAGGTGTTCTGCTGGATCTAATGTGACATGTGGGGTAAGGTCTCTGAGTGCACACCAGTGGAGGCTGCTGAGGGGAGGACGGATCATAATAATGGCTGGAATGGAGTAAATGGAATGGTATCAACCACATCCATGTTTGACACCATTCCATTCACTCCATTCCGAACATTGTTATTACATTATTATCTGTACACACAGACGGGCTGAGATGGATGCAGGTCTGATGTAGCAGAGGAGCAGAGAAACACTCGTCACTGAGATCAAAGGAGAATAGAGAGAACAGCGAGAGGAAGAGAGGCCCACTCACTGAGGCTCCTTGTAAACATGCTGGCTAGCAGATTGGCATTGTCTCTGCTTCTCTAATCCTCCGAACTAGGACCCTGTAACATCCATGGGACCGTGTGTGTGTGTGTGTGTATTCTGGCCTGGGCATGGGTCTGGGCATGTAGAGGGTCACCTGAGGCTCCTACACCAATCAACTGGCAGAGCTACAGAGAGAGAGAGGGCCCTGGGGGGGGGGGGGGGGAGAAAGTCAGAGAGATTTAGAGAAAGACCGAGCTGGAGAATCCACATGAAATACATGTACGGACACCAGAGACAGAACAATATGTTAAAACCAATGGTTAAAACCAGGGTTTGGTAGGTTACTTTATAAATGTAATCTGTTTCAGTTACCTGTCCAATTATTTTTATCAGTAACGTAACTTTTGGATTACCCAAAACTCAGTAACGTAATCTGATTACATTCCGTTACTTTTAGATTACTTTCCCCTAAAGAGGCATTAGAAGAAGACAAAAATGTATGTTGCCAATTGAACAACATCTATTGCAGAATAAATCAATGTTAAGGTTGACATAGTTGGCCATATATGGATGTTACATTTTACTTTATGGGTTGGTTATGTAGGCTTCTTCTAACCTATTGCTGTTACGTCCGTCATTAGATGAATGAGACCAAAGCGCAGCGTGGAAAGTGTTCATGATTCTTAATACTGAACTCCGACAAAACAACAAAAATTAAAACCAAACGTAAAGTTCTGCAGCAACTATGGAAAAACAAGATCCCACAATCTAAGGTGGGAAAAAGGGCTGCCTGTCACGCCCTGGCCTTAGTATTCTGTGTTTTCGGTATTATTTTGGTTAGGCCAGGGTGTGACATGGGGATTTATGTGGTTTGTTTTGTCTGGGGTTGTTTGTAGTTATAGGATTGTGGTTAGAGTAGTACTCTAGGTAAGTCTATGGTTGCCTAGAGGGGTTCTCAATCAGAGGCAGGTGTTTATCGTTGTCTCTGATTGGGAACCATATTTAGGCAGCCATATTCTTTAGGTCTCTTGTGGGTGATTGTTCCTGTCTTTGTGGCATCAGATAGGACTGGTTAGGTTTTTTTTCACGTTTCTTGTTTTATAGATTGTTGTATTTTCATCTTTATTAAAGATGTACAAAACTAACAACGCTGCATTTTGGTCCGCCTCTCTTTCACCAGAAGAAAACCGTTACACTGCCTAAGTATGATCCCCAATCAGAGACAACAATAGACAGCTGCCTCTGATTGGGAACCCTACCCGGCCAACAAAGAAATAGAAACTAGAATGCCCACCCAAATCACACCCCGACCTAACCAAAGTCTATCAGAATTCCAGTCATTCCAATAAATATTAAACCCATTGATCTTCAAAAATAGGACTTGGAAATATGGAAGTATAGATTAGCCAAATTGTTTTACCTGAGCATGACCCCAAAACTACTGACTTATTAGCCAGCCCTACTCTGTTGTTTATGATTTTGTTGTCATGGAGGACTGATTGGGCTCGTTGATTTGAAAAATAAATGCTGCGCTCATGGAATGGCATGTTTTGAGCATGTTTTGAGTAGAATAGTAGTGAAGACATCAAAACTATGTAATAACCCATATGGAATCATGTAGTAACCAAAAAAGTGTTAGGTCAAATAGCCCTTGCACAGCCTGGAGGTGTGTTTTGGGTCATTGTCCTGTTGAAAAACAAATGATAGTCCCACTAAGCGCAATCCAGATGGGATGGCGTATCGCTGCAGAATTCTGTGGTAGTCATGCTGGTTAAGTGTGCCTTGAATTCTAAATAATTCACAGACAGTGTCACCAGCAAAGAACCCCCACACCATCGCACCTCCACCTCCATGCTTCACTGTGGGAACCACACATGTGGATATAATCCATTCACCTTCTCAGTGTCTCACAAAGACACAGCAGTTGGAACCAAAATTCTCAAATTTGTTCTGACATCCATTGCTCATGTTTCTTGACCCAAGAAAGTCTCGTCTTCTATTTGGTGTCCATCAGTAGTGGTTTCTTTGCAGCAATTCAACCATGAAGGCCTGATTCACGCAGTCTCCTCTGAACAGTTGATGCTGAGATGTGTCTGTTACTTGAACTCTGTAAAGCATTTATTTGGGTTGCAATTTCTGAGGCTGGTAATGCTAATGAACTTATCCTCTGCAGCAGAGATAACTCTGGGTCTTCCTGTGGTGGTCCTCATGAGAGCCAGTTTCATCATAGCGCTTGATGGTTTTTGCGACTGCACTTGAAGAAACGTAACAATTTCTTGTCATTTTCCAGATTGAGTGACCTTCATGTCTTAAAGTAATGATGGACTGCCATTTCTCTTTGCTTATTTGAGCTGTTCTTGCCATAATATGGACTTGGTCTTGTACCAAATAGGGCTATCTTCTGTATACCACCCCTACCTTGTCACAACACAACTCATTGGCTCAAACACATTAAAAAGGAAAGAAATTCCACAAATGAACTTTCAACAAGGCTCACCTGTTAATTGAAATGTATTCCAGGTGACTACCGCATGAAGCTGGTTGAGAGAAGGCCAAGAGTGTGCAAAGCTGTCATCAAGGCAAAGGGTGACTACTTTGAAGAATCTCAAATAAAACATATAACACTTTGTTGGTTAATACATGATTCCATGTGTTATTTCATAGTTTTGATGTCTTCGCTATTATTCTATAATGTAGAAAATAGTAAAAATAAAGAACAACCCTGGAATGAGTAGGTGTGTCCAAACATTTGACTCATACTGTATATATATTGTCACTTTAAGTCTAAAAGTGTGCGAGTTTGAGCATGTGTCCATTAGGTCTATGGAATTTGTTTTATCAGCATGAATTAAAGCCCCACTTTTATTCCATAAACTGGGATCGGCACTATGCAGCTGTTGCAAGAGCACATTTTTCACTGGTTGTCCACTGGTTTCAAAAACAATGATTGATAGGCAGCTTAAACTTGTTGAATTCAACCATTATTGGGTTCAAATGCACATTTAGATGTGTGAATAGCCATCCACAACAACCACAATCTGTAAGGCACAAATGGCTAAATGAGAGAGCAGCAGTGTGATTCACATCAATGCACTTTGTAAATATCATTAATAAGTGATATCCATATCGCCGTAGTCTACACCACCGCTGTCATCCTTACCTCCAAGGGTTTATTCAAGTTGGATAATCTTAGGATGCCGACAGCAGTCGCACCATTGGAAGACATAGCTTGGACTGTAGCCTACAAAAGCCTATTCCTGCTCTTTTCCCACGATCCATCAAACCCATTTGGTGTGTCGTCATATTGGTCTCTGACTTGCTCAGGTGGAACAAACTTAAACTTGCCCCTGTTTTCAATGCTGATTTGAATGTCATTGAAAAAAACAGAGAAGTGTCAAAGATTTTTTTCCTCAAACATCCTTTCTGAATTTAAAAGTAATCCTCGAAGTAATCATCTAGTTTTTCAGAAGTATCTGTAATCTGATTGCAATGTTTTTGCTGGTAATGTAACGGATTACAATTACCGTTTTTTCGTAATCCCTTACATGCAAGGGATTACATGTAATCTGTTACTCCCCAACCCTGGTTAAAACAATGAACAAATCCTTTCCCAACCCTGCCATGCAGTCTCGTTATCGCCATCTAGTGTTTATCCAATGAGCTGCTCCATTTGAAGTATGTCACCTGTATCGTCACTGGGAGAAGCAAGCTTAATCACAAAAAATGTAGCGATTTATATTTATTTCATGAAAATATTATTTATGAAAATTCTATGGAAATGCACTGGGGAAGAAAATCATATCAGACAGAAAAACTCTCTATATATACAGTGCATTAGGAAAGTATTCAGACCCCTTGACCTTGTCCACATTTTGTTACGTTACAGCCTTATTCTAAAATGGATTCAATTGTTTTTTCCCCTCATCAATCTACACACAATACCCCATAATGACGAAACAAAAACAGGTTTTTAGAAATGTTAGCTAATTTATCCCCCCCAAAAAACTGAAATATCATATTTACATAAGTATTCAGACCCTTTACTCAATACTTTGTTGAAGCGCCTCTGGCAGCGATTACAGCCTTGTGTCTTCTCGGGTATGACACTACAAGCTTGGCACACCTGTGTTTGGGAAGTTTCTCCCATTATCCTCTGCAGATCCTCTCAAGCTCTGTCAGGTTGGATGGGGAGCATTGCGGCACAGCTATTTTCAGGTCTCTCCCGAGATGTTTGATCGGGGTCAAGTCCGGGCTCTGGCTGGGCCACTCAAGGACATTCAGAGACTTGATCCGATGCCACTCCTGTGTTGTCTTGACTGTGTGCTTAGGGTCGTTGTCCTGTTGGAAGGTGAATCTTCACCCCAGTCTGAGGTCCTGAGCGCTCTGGAGCAGATTTTTATCAAGGATCTCTCTGTACTTTGCTCCGGTCATCTTTTCCTCGATCCTGACTAGTCTCCCAGTCCCTGCCACCGAAAAACATCCCCACAGCATGATCCTGCCACCACCATTGCTTCACTGGAAAGATGGTGCCAGGTTTCTGTTTCTTGACACAATCCTGTAAAAAAAAGAAGGATTTAACCTTTCACTGTATGATGAATGGAGGCCACTGTCAACTGTGGGACCGTATATAGACAGTTGTGTACCTTTCCAAATCATGTCCAATCAATTGAATTTACCACAGGTGGACTCCAATCAAGTTGTAGAAACATCTCAAGGATGATCAATGGAAACAGGATGTATCTGAGCTCAATTTCGAGTCTCATAGCAAAGGGTCTGAATACTTATGTAAATACGGTATTTCTGTTTTTTATTTTTAATAAATTAGCAAAAATGTCCCCCAAAAAATTCACTTTGTCATTATGGGGTATTGTGTGTAGATTAATGAGGGAAAAATACTATTTCATAAATTTTAGAATAAGGCTGTAACGTAACAAAACGTAGAAAAAGTCAAGGGGTCTGAATAATTTCCGAATGCACTACATATCTCTCTCACACACACACACCACAGTTCCAAATGTCAGAATCTTTGGTCCGCCACTAAAAAACTACTCTCGCCAAATGTCTCACCTTCAGTTCAAAACGTGTTCTCACCTCACGGGTCACTGACTAACCTCTCTCTCAGTGTGTGTGCGTGTGTGTGTGTGTGCTCGCGTGTTTGTTTATATGTGTGTGTGTGATGCTTCTCAGGGTGCAGACAGAGTGTGTGATGATTGAATCCCAGGTCAGTATTAAACCTCCGGGCATTACATATGAGTAATGTAACATGTTTCCCACTGTGACACTCTGGGTGGGGAAAAAACTACATTAATGACCTGTTTGTTTTATATGAACTCACACAGAGGAGAGGTAACACACACACACACACACAAACACACACACACACACACACACACACACACACACACACACACACACACACACACATGCATGCCTGTCTGGTTGAGTCTCCATCACTCACTGCTTTAGGGTGGTGAAATGCAATAACAGTCATAGAAGCATACACACACACACACACACACAAAATATGCGGTGTGAAATTGGGTCAGCAGTGGAGAGTGGGCTTAATGCCGAGCACATACGCTCCCTGAAATACATCTGCATATTCATGTGGGTGGCTATCAAAGTACACCTACACATATGCAGATACACGTGTGGGAACACAGACACTCACAGACAATTACACAATCGCACACATGCACACAACCTCATGATCACATGTTTGAGTTACTGCCAGGAGCAGAGTGTTCACCTTTCGTGGATCTGATTGTTTTTCTATAATATTGGATGCCTTCAGACGTGTGCCTATGTATGTGTCACGATATCCTTTGTGGGAGTGATGATAACTGTATTGACAACTGCTTGCTATTGTTCCTGTAGACACTGGGGCATATGCTGTTTGCTCTGTGTCACCAGCGTCACTTAAGAACTATTCTGACCCTAAGTCTCCTCAGTCCCACACACATGCTCAAGTCATAAAACAACATTTTACTCATTCTAATTCTACATATGAAAGAACAAAGAATTTAATCCCACTACACCGGCTCTGACGCTCGTCGGACGTGGCAGGGCTTGAAAATGTTACGGACTACAAAGACTCCCAGACGAGCTAAATGCCTTTTATGCTCGCTTTGAGGCAAGCAACACTGAAGCATGCATGAGAGCACCAGCTGTTCAGGAAGACTGTGTGATCACACCCTCTGTGGCCGATGTGAGCAAGACCTTTAAACAGATCAACATTCACAAAGATGTGGGGCCAAACGGAATACCAGGACACATACTCAAAGCATGCATGGACCAACTGGCAAGTGTCTTCACTGACGTTTTCAACCTCTCCCTGACCGGGTCTGTAATACCTACATGTTTCAAGCAGACCACCATAGTCTCTGTGCCCAAGAAAGCGAAGGTAACCTGCCTAAATGATTATCGCCCCTTAGCACTCACGTCAGTAGTCTTGAAATGCTTTGAAAGGCTGGTCATGGCTCACATCAACACCATCATTCCGGAAACCCTAGACCCCCTCCAATTCGCATAACGCCCCAACAGATCCACAGATGACGCAATCTCTATTGCACTCCACACTACCCTTTCCCACCTGGACAAAAGGAATACAGTTGTGAGAATGCTGTTCATTGACTACAGCTCAGCATTCAACACCATAGTGCCCACAAAGCTCATCAATAAGATAAGGACCCTGGGACTAAACACCTCCCTCTGCAACTTGAACCTGGACTTCCATATGGGCTGCCCCCAGGTTGTAACAACACATCTGCCACACTGATCGTCAACACTGGGGCCCCTCAGGGATGCATGCTTAGTCCACTTCTGTACTCCCTGTTCACCCACGACTGCATTTCCAAGCACGACTCCAACACCATCATTAAGTTTGCTGACGACACAACAGTGGTAGGCCTGATCACCGACAACAATGAGACAGCCTATACAGAGGAGGTCAGAGACAAGGCAGTGTAGTGCCAGGACAACACTCTCTATGTGAGCAAGACAAAGGACCTGATCCTGGACTATAGGAAGATAAGGGCTGAACAGGCCCCCATTAACATTGACGGGACTGAGGTGGAGCAGGTAGAGGGTTTCAAGTTCCTTGGTGTCCACATTACCAACGAAATATCATGGTCCAAACACACCCAGACAGTTGTGAAAAGGGTACGACAACACCTTTTCCCCCTCAGGAGACTGAAAAGATTTGGCATGGGTCCCTAGATTCTCAAAAAGTTCTACAGCTGCACCATCGAGAGCATCCTGACCAGTTTGCTCGCTCGGTATCTGGCCGTAAGGTGCTACAGAAGGTAGCGCATACGGCCCAGTACATCACTGGGGCCAAGCTTCATGACATCCAAGACTTATATACTAGGCGGTGTCAGAGGAAGACTACAGTCACCCGCACGGTAAGTGGTACTGGAGCGCCAAGTCTGGGACCAAAAGGCTCCTTAACAGCTTCTACCCCCAAGCCATATGACTGCTGAACAATTAATCCACCCGGACTATTTACATTGAGCCCCCTCTCCCCCTTTGTTTTGACACTGCTGCTACTTCCTGTTTATTATCCATGCATAGTCACTTTACAAACCTCGACTAACCTGTACCCCCTCACATTGGCTCAGTACCGGTACCCCCTGTATAAAGCCTCGTTATTGTTATTGTAAGTCTATTTCTTGAACTGCATTGTTGGTTAAGGGCTTGTAAGTAAGCATTTCACGGTAAGGTATACTACACCTGTTGTATTTGGGCAAATTGTATTTGATCTGTTGTATGTGACAAATGGGATTTGATCTGTTGTATGTGACAAATGGGATTTGATCTGTTGTATGTGACAAATGGGATTTGATCTGTTGTATGTGACAAATGGGATTTGATTTGAGATTGATTTGCAGTGTCTTTCTTCCCTCTCTGTCTCTCTCCATCTCCCTTTCCCTTTTTCTCTCCTTCTTTTCGATCTCCAGGTGACAGTCTTCGATGAATAATATACCCATCCCTAGAATGACTATTTAATAAAACTAACAACATGAAACTCAGTACGTCCTTAGAAAGTAAAACACTAACGTTTCAGTAAAACCACGAGGTAAGGACAATGAGATATAATTAAACCATCCCATCCAGAGGTAGCAGACTGAAAAACAGAGACAGCAAGAGAAAGAGAGCGAAAGACGGTGTGGCTTCCCTGAGGATAAACATGTCAAACCATGTGGTTAGCGTTTCTGACTTTCTCTCTGAGAAATGAACAACCATTTTCTCTGACAAAGCGTTTTTCTGCACTGCATATTTGCAGAAAGTGGGTGGAAACTGTATTTTGTGCAAAAGTGAGAAACATTGAGAGGGTAACAAAGGAAACAGAGCCAGTGAGCAGATTGTTATGAAGCCCCATCGGGGTAAGGGAGGGCAGCCTTTTGAAGAGAGAGACAGTGGGTTGAGCCGAGTGGAGCGAGAGAATATGTGGATGTGTGTGCGTGTGTATGTAAAAGCATGCAGGCTTGTGTGCGTGTATCCTTGTGTGTGCTTGTGTATGTGCTTCATGTGTGTGTGTGTGTGTATGTGTGCGCGGACTTGCCTGTTTGTGTGCGTGATGGCCTGTGTGTGTGTGTAGGGGGTTTGGGGACTCTCACAGTGAGACCTGGGCGTATGATTTATTTCAGAATACTAATGTCTCTTTGATCTCCCTCTGCTTAAAACAACCCCCTGCTGGGATCACACGCACACCATTGTTGTGTCCCTCTCAATTCACTAAGCAGGCCACATTTATGCACTTACACTCGCAGGGAAGTACGGACGCAAGCGCGTGCACACACACAGACACACACTCCAGGGTGTCTAATCTACTTTAGCTTTAATCGAATCCGTAGAGATCCAATTACAAAGATAGAGGGATATTTGTTTTTCGGTGAGCATCCTAAAAGACTAATTAAATGTTCATGTAAAGATGACATTATTTGATACAACACAAAATGTATTTTCATTTTCATAATTGCTCTTTGTTGTATAAATCTGTTTGAAGTTGGGTCCTATAATTCTAAGTAAGTGATTCACTGTATCAGAGAATACCACTGGTCCTTAAATTAGGTGTGTGGGTTGTTTTCTGTCCTCTAATTACAGAAACAAAATATGCACGCTTTACTGTTGCAGGGTTAGGCCACACGTTTCTTATAATGCACATCTTGGTATATATTTCTAACACACACACACACAACCACACCTTGGTTATGTGGATACCCTGTAAATAAATCTCTAGGAGGGTGACCAGTAAAACTTCCCCTTTCAGCCAGCAGTAAAACTCGTCCATGCAGGGCTGACTCTGGCGTTTGGAATGATGATGGCGCCACCTCATGGACGAAAACACTCTTTTCCTCCTACCTGAAATTTCGCTGTACTGTCTGGATCACTCGAAAATAGCCCAGGTGAGCGCATTTATAACTAGGCAATGGTAAAACGTAAAATGATCATGTGTTTTCTTTACACCACTTGAGGGAATCCACTGAGTAGACTCTATCAATCTGATTTTGTTAAGGAAAAATATTGTCAGAAGCGGGATTCGAACCCGCGCCTCCATTCGGAGACCAGAATACCCCTTTTACCCAGGAAGGATTTTCACCTTGAGTCTGGCGCCTTAGACCGCTCGGCCATCCTGACAACTGTACTTTCCTTCGTTTCTTATAGCTTTTAGTATTCTGTGACCTAAAGTCTTGTATAGGTAAGTACTACTATGTAGGTAAACTACAGGTTGGATTTATGTAGGCAAGGCAGTTAGCGTACTGATAATGTATGGCGTAAGCCTATAGTTATAGATACATCTTTAGATTTTATAATGAATCATTTCGATTATTTTACCTGTATTGTCGTTATCACTTTAATAAATCATATTCAGGCTATACAGACAGTTTCGCTGTTTCAGGACAGACCGACGGCAGTTGGATAAGTCTAGCTAGTTTACTACAATCCCCATACTGCACTGACAGAGAATGGGCGGGGTTCGAGTCGAGACAAAAGCGGAAACTTGACATCGCGGATGACACACACTTTTGTTTCTTTGTTGACCTTTTCTTATGTAGCGTTCCAGAGATATAGTCGGCATACTCTTCAGTTTGTTTTAAGATCTAGCTCTGCTTTATGTTGGTGTTTGTTTTAATTTGAACATGGTACACGAAGAGTTGAGCGCTCGTCTGAACGATGGCGGGTATAAGAACTGGCTCAAAGCGGGGTACTGTCTCCTCAAACTGCGGGAGGGGTTGTACCCCTTCACCGATACTGAGATGAGATCCTTCCACGGAAATCTAGTCACTAGGAACCCGAGTCTGCGGCGGCCATGTCGGAGCGGGTGCAGACCCAAAGGGAATCAGGTGAGAGTCAAAAGTTGTCTGCTGGCATAATATCAGTTGAGTTGAACCCCTCCCCAAATAACCTGAATCATTTTAAGAAGACCATTATTATGGGCTAGATCATGTGTCAATTTACTCCAGTAGTAGCCTGGACGTTAGGAGTGTATTTATTAGTTCGAACAGTTGCAAAGCAGAAAACACTTATTTTATTTCACCTTTTATTTAACCAGGTAGGCAAGTTGAGAAAAAGTTCTCATTTACAATTGCGACCTGGCCAAGATAAAGCAAATGCAGGTAGGTCCGTTTCGTTTGCATCCGTAAGAAACGTTTTGTTATAGAATCGGCGTAATGAATACGCCCCTGGCTCTCGCGTACTCTTTTCTGCTATAATGGTGTTCGCACTAATTTAATGTGCATGCATGCTGGCACCAACCGTACTGGTAATGAACTGAAGAAAAAAATGTAAAACCATTTCGCAAACGAGAGACTACACCAGTAGAGACCTGTCATGATGACGTTTGATTGAACGATTCTTTCTCGTATGTGTCCCACAGCTGTACTCTGTGTGTGTGGTGTGTACAGAGTGGAGGAACGTGATCCTGAGGCACCACACAAACCCCAGGGGGATGGTGAATTGGGGGAATTGCAGACCCCCACTCTGGAACCAGGACCACTGGGAACTGGCCAAGGTAGTGTGTGTGTGTGCAAACTAAATATTACTGAATTATTGGTTCTGTTATGGAAATTGTACTCCGCTTACACCCATGTTATATTAGATAATTGACCTCTTCTCTCCTTCTTTCTTCCTTTGTCTCCCTCAGGCCTACATGCCGCGGGGTCAAGCTGGGGTTAAGGGGGCGGCGCTGTGTGATGCGTCCGCACTGCTCAACCTCCTCAACTTCTGCTCCCACTTCAACTACGTGGACCAGCACTGTGTCAGAGAGGTAACACAAATGCACACAGTATAGACACACATGTCACCTGTGTGTGTGTGTTATGAATGTGTATGCGTCTTGTCTTAGGTTATCAGGTGTAGGAACGAGTTGATGCACTCCTGTGAGATGCGAGTGTGTGACCAGTGGATGAGGCGCTACCAGGTCAGCATACAGCAGCTCCTACAGCAATTCACACACCTACCAGAAGTGGCAGCAGCCGGACAACAGATACTAGAGGTGTGTGTGTGTGATATCAGCTCTCAGATCTGTGTGTTGTATCACCTCTGATCTATGGAGTGTAAATGCTGTGTGTGTTTTTGTGTCCAGATGCTGGCTGTTGATTTGTCAGTGTTAGTTCCTGGTGTGGACCGAGTGGACGGTTCCTTGTCGGAGGGGGTGGAGCCTGAGTCTATCAGCCAATGGGAAGCGGACTTGCTGAGAGAGAGGCTGCAGGAGCTGCTTACTGACACAGACGCACAGGTACTTCTAACTACAATTCTAACCATTAGTCGTCTGACTGATTGACTCTGTATGACTAATGTCTGACTGCCTGCTGTATTCTGTAGGACACTGAGGAGTTGCTGAGACTGAGGGATTTCCTCCTGGCCAACAGAGACTTGAGTGACCACTTCTCCTCTGAACTCCAGACCATCACATCAATGGAGACACAGATGAGGAGAAGGGGGAGGGAATGAAGTGGAGACACCTGCGTAACCAGTTAACCTACTAACTCATCAGAGGGCAGGGGAAGAGAGCAGGAGGAGAGCAGAGGTGAGGACTAAACCAGAAGAGATGGATGACTCTAGTGCCCAAATGCCAGTTAGCATGGGCAGCACCATTGAGGACTTTTACCATTTTTAAGTAATCAACAGGGTGGGACTTCCTATGGGTTAAGGAAGGATCACATGATTCCATTTGGGTCATCAGGAGGGATCAGCCAATGAATTATACTAGTGAGCAAACATTCCATAACTGCAGGTGGCATTAAATCGGCAACCTCTGCATTGTACCTGTTCAAAAAATTCACTACAGTAGGGCTGGGCTATATGGCGAAAATATCATGTCACTGTATTTAATGGTTTGAGTAATAAATGTTCTGAGTTTGCTTTGAGTAGTGTGTGACCCTAGGGTGACAACACATACATTCTAATTGATTTCAATGGGTTCTCTGTTCTGATTGTTTTATACTGTTATATTAAACTTTCACCCAAAATAGTTTTCATAAATGTCCTGCACTCATTTGAGATCATTTCCATATTGCCATGTAGTGCTGCACGATATTGGCCAAAAATGTAGGCTTTTTTATTTTATTTTTTACCAAATGTTGCAATTGTGATTTGACTTGCGATTTAGATCAGAACACTTGGGTGAACTGATGGAATCATGGAAATATAATTATCATAATTCTATAGTTAGAATATAAGAGTGGACACTTTGAATACAGTGTTTGACATGAAAATGCCAGGGAGGAGTTATTGTGACAGGGTAGGAACCAAAGTGTTGGTCAGTGTTTCCTACGGGACTCTATAATCTTTGGCTACATTAAATGTTTTCTTCATGTAGCGAACATATTCATGCTTTGCCTATTCCTCTTTGATTTAGAAGATACTGTTGCACAAACAACATGCTGATTTAGGCCTCCACCATCACTGGTATATCAGGCTGTATTGCCAGCTACATTTGCTCTGACTCAGTACATTTATTGGCTAGCCAGCTGACTAGCGATTAGCATTAGCGGCTAACACGACTTAGCCACAACTTGCTAAGAAAAGAAACTAGCTGTTTACAGATGTAAGAAACACACGCTAATAGTGTAATTATAGAATGCTTGTGGATTTATATTAAGAAGTAAAGTGGAATGTGAACTTCCTAAACTAGACAGGGGGGCAGCTGCTGCACTCGATGCAGGGATAACTTTAGAGGAAATTAACACAGCGATAGCACAATTTACAAACGGCAAGGCCCCTGGGCCTGATGGATATGTCATAGACTGGCGCAGTACTTCTTATAGAATTCTGTCTCCACTTATGTTGCAAATGTTTAAACAATCCAAAGAAAATGCCAAACTCCTGCAAACATTGTATGAGGCTACAATAGCACTGATCTTGAAAAAAATATGATAGAGATTCCATGGAGATGTCGTCTTATCGCCCCGTGCCGTTACTGCCTATAGAAAACAAGGTGTTGACAAAGATATTGGCAAACCGATTGAAAACATATATTTCTGACATCATACACCCTGACCAGACAGTTTTTATCCCGGGCCGACATATATATATACTACAATTTGAGACGCCTTTTCAACGTAATGTATCACGATCATAAGGTTGAGGCCGTGGTAATAGCTGATGCAGAGAAGGTTGAGGCAGTGGTAATAGCTGATGCAGAGAAGGTTGAGGCAGTGGTAATAGCTGATGCAGAGAAGGTTGAGGCCGTGGTAATAGCTGATGCAGAGAAGGTTGAGGCAGTGGTAATAGCTGATGCAGAGAAGGCGTTTGATTGGATTGAGTGGAAGTATATGATGTCGGTTCTGGAGCACTTCGGGTTTGGAAAGGAATTTATTCATTGGATAATAATTATTTATGCACACGCAATGGCGTCTGTGGTAACCAATCAAGCAATGTCGCAGTCATTCCACCTGTTCAAGGGCTGCCGACAGGGGTGCCCTATTTCACCTGCTCTCTTCGCTATAGCCATGGAATCCCTTGATTCGGGCATATAGCTTCTGTTAAAATAAGACACTCACCACAAAATGTCCCTATATGCAGATGATGTTATTTTGTTTTTAATCCAAGCCTAAAACTTCTATTCCACCCTTAACTTGATAAATACATTCTGCTCCTTCTCTTGCTACAAGATAAACTGCCAGAAATGCGAATTGATGCCGCTATCACGGCCTGTGGATATGCAATTTCTGCAATCTACCTCATTTAGAACAGTGATGGACAAGTTCACAAGCCTTGGCATTGTAGTGATGAGACCTTGATCAGCTACTGAACGCAAATTGGGACAGTTTCAAAGAAGCATTTATGCAAGTACAAGATAGAGGGGGCTTTGGCCTTCCTCACTTTAAACTGTATTATTGGGCTGCTAATCTGAACATTGTGCTTTCTGGAGGGAAAGTTTACCTGGGATGTGACAGAATGATATGGCTTTTGATTGAGCAGTGCACTTGTTAATTGTCCATCATATGTGAAAAAATCCACTTATGACTCTAAAAGCCACTTTGTCATACTCTTAGCATCTGGAAACAGATGAGGTATTTTCTTAACATACCCACTGTATACATTGACAGCCCGATTTGCCTGAATCATGCTTTCCACCCCGCATTGGATGATGTGGTGTTTTCACAGTGGAGGGAGAAGGGGCTCACAACAATTGGTAATCTATACATAGATGGTTAGTTAGCTTCATTTCAACAATTACAGGGAAAGTTCAACATGCCAACAACACATTTTTTTCAGATACCTCCAAATCAGGAATTTCTTAAGGACACATATGCCACAGTATGGCATTAAGCCAAATAGTCCTACATTAGATAGCCTGATCCTTGTCAAACCCCATTCAAAAGGGTCGGTCTCTAGACGGTATGATGTGCTACAGGCCCACATAAAGGTATCCACAGACGCTATTAAAATGGCTTGGGAACAAGAACTGTGGTTTATATTCCTAGGAGCTTCTACCCCCAGTCCTCATCTGAGATTTCTGACCCAAGTTCTTGTTCCCAAGCCCTTTTAATAGTGTCTGTGGATACCTCTGTGGGCCTGTAGCACATCATACAGTCTAGAGACCGACCCTTTTGAAGTGGGTTTCACACACCGTGTACAGTTTTAAGGTGATACACAGGTTACATTACTCAGTAGTGAAACTGCATAAAATATTCCCAGACACCTCACCACTGTGTGAGAGGTGCAAGCAGGATGAGGGGACGTTGACCCACTTATTCTGGACATGTCCTAAGTTACATGCTTACTGGGCTCTCATTTTTGATTACTTATCTAAAGCCTTCGATAGAGTTCTAGCCCCAGACCCATTGATCGCTCTGTTTGGTACAGGTGATGGGAATAACCATGCTGTCTCTCTTTGTACTCTATTAGCCAAAAGGCTCGTATTGCAATTTTGGAAACTGGAGACTGTACGTACCTTCTGAAATGTGTTTACGGGATTTAGGGAATGTAATACATATGGGAAAGATACGATACAATACCTCCAATAGAAGTCCATTGTTTTACAAAATATGGCAGCCGATACTGGATAAATGGTCTAGTCCCGCTTCATAACTGGGTTGATGATCTGCTGCTACTCTGTGCTGTACTCCACTCAATATTTTTGGCTTAACTACACTGCTTGTAATGACTATATGCTGTCTTCTTATACATGTACCACCTAATAGGATTTTGTTTTATTTTGTGTATGTGTGAGTTAAGTTTTGTTTTGTCCTCTAAATTGGCCATCCCATTCAACAGTACAATGAATGTCAATGTTTGTATTTGCTGTCCTATTTTTTTGAATGTTTTATTTATTTATTGGAAAATAATAAGCATATATATTTTTTTTAAATTAGGAAGGAAAGTGGAAACGGCATCATAGTCATTCTCATTGTTGCATGTGCTGCATTGACCAAGTGTCTCATGGTCGAGATACAACAAATGCGCTCCTTGAGTGAAGGGGTGGGACTAGGTCTGTGTGGAAAGCGGCATAGAGTGAGGGGAGAAAGATGTTTCAATTATCGGAGTAAACTATACAAATTAACATCACACAATGCGTATCACATTTAACAAGCAAAACCTTCAAAATACCGTTATAGAAGGTAAAGTAAAAACCCATACCGGTCCGTGCATCAATACTGGTATATAGTAAAATACGGTATACCGGCCAGACTACAGGTGACCGTATGCACTCAGTTTGTTTGCCAACTCAAAGAAGACAATGGAGATGGCCTCAATGGCATTGCCCATGCGCTCATAGGTCTATAATGGGACAGATGCAATGTAAGGGATCATAAGTAAGGGATCATCAACTAGATTCAGACGCAGCCCATTTTTTCTATTTTTGTTATTGAGTGGATGGTCAGGGAGCCGGAACATGATTACAAATCATTTGTAGACAGCAAATTGACCGCAAGAAGTCCACACGGATATAGTATTTGACTAAAACCTAATAATTTCAAACCTTGCTTACATGTGTTTATGATCACGTGTCTCGCTATTATGCGTGGAAATACGTGTGAACATATTTCCTAGTTTAAAATCGCTTGGAGTTGATTTCCCAATGTTAATTTTTAAAATAAAAAAATGTCCAACAATGAAAATGCAACAACAAAAGAATTACAATGGGGATAAAACCACCTGTGGGAAGCCAGTTGGGGAACAGACTTTTTAAAATTGAACCTTTATTTTATTTAAGTCTATGGACTGTACTGACCAATCATGCCTTTATGCCAGAAGAGGGGTTAGGGGTCAAGGTTAATGGGTTGATCAGTGATCTACCAGAGGACGGGACAGTAGAACCCAGGGAACTATTCAAAGTCTTGAAAAGGTTTCAGATTTTGCTTGCGAGCATGTTTTTATCGATATGAACTTGCTGTTGTTGACCGACCTAAATGAGAATGTGCATGTACAAAAAGTTGTATGTTTACTCTGTAAATCCAGCCACACTTTGATTGAACAGACCCTAACTGTTCCGTTTTAAAATCATGGAGGACCAGAAGGGGAAATTGATTGTCCCCCAAAAACAACTCTCCAACATGAACATACTTTGTTTTATTTGTTAAATACGTTATATTGAGATGTAGGTATGTCTATGCTGTAGATCACATTGAGACACTTTGTGATTGAATAGTGACCAGAACTGTAAGAGCAAGAACACGTACTGAAAAAACCATACATAAATGCACAATCACTCAAATGTCCTGAGTTTCTATCATTATTGGTTTGAATGCAATGCCGTACATTGGAAGGTTTGTTTTGCTGTGGTAATACATGGAAGCAAAGTATATGGTATAAACGGGTTAAATATGTATCTTGGAGGTGAGAGAACTTTCCCCAAAATACATGTACAGGAATCGATCTACGTACACGTTATGACGTTGGCGAGAACGCTGCTCATTGGTTGAACCGGGACCCTGTGCGCCTGACAGTTCCGCTGCAGACCCAGCCTGTCAAACCCAGCGCATAGGTAATGTAGGCTCAAAGGTTACGGGACTGATCGAATCGGGCGGTACCGAAGGAATTATTATCCAGCACAACGATACAGCATTTGTTTCACAATGGACTCATTCAGACGGTTTCAGGATGACGACTATAAAAACTGGATTAAAACGACCATGGGTCTGAATTGTCTTAAAACGCGACTAGGAGGATTCCTGGAACACGAAACCGAAACGTACCACGATCAACTCCGAAACAAAGTGAACGCAAACAAAGGCGATCTATGTACAACACAATGTAACCTGAAGAAATGGATGCCCAAGGCAAAGCAGGTGATTAAAATATGTGAGTTAAAATGTAACTCGCATGATATCTGAGTTTCCGTCCCTAATATGTTCTGCCCATGCACGGATGTCACAGGCTACAACTGTTTTATGGAATTACTTTTGTGATTGTAATATAAAACTAACCGTTTGAATTCGAGAACCAAATTCTTATTATTGCAAACTCAAATAATCATATTGAGGGCAAAACATTAACCCAAAAGTATTGAGAGGAAAAATAAATAATATTGCAAGAAAATATTTTTTTAAAGGCAAGAACAAGTGACTTGTAAATGAATGTATTTTTTTCTTCTTCAGTAAGCACGTTTCCATCCACAGTTTGTATGGAGTGAAGTCATACCGTATAAAATAAATCGCACAGTTGTGATAGAAACAGGAAGTTTCGGTACAATTTTATAAATGACGACAGAAAACGTGTTTGTTCGACATGGTGGGATCTCTGTTGGTAAAATGAATTATGCGAGAAATGGCGGTGGAAACTCCTTTATGCGTAAATGTTGAAATAATAGCCATCCTACTGAAGTAAACGTGGAGTCACGTGATGATCTGTCGTGTGGTCCTTCCACTACGACTCGGGGAAACTACAGTTTATTAGGCTACAGATGAAAATGTAATGATCTTCACAGGGTGGTGAAAGTGCTCGGTGATCGTGATGCGTATTTCAAATATATATCGAGGGTTCGATTCTGGTGACTTGACGATCGATGCTTGACTGCCTTTTGACAAAAACATATTCTCGGGTTTATCCATAATAATCTCACAGATCAACCCATGACCCCTGGTTCCTAACCCCCTGTAGACTAGTCTACCCGGGGTTGCCATGTCTGCGGCTTTCTGTAAATTGTTGTAACCTGTTGCTGCAGATTATCAGGCAGTGAGCAGACTGTTACTGAGTGAGTGGTGGGGATGGCTGGAAGGGTGTGTGTGTGTGTTATTTAGAGCACTGGTTGAGAGCGCTGCTGCTGAGTCATTGAGACGGCAGCACGCACACGTCGTGACAACTTTTTACCAGTTGTAGGTAGGCTATTTAGATTGTCATTATGGAGACACCCATTTACAACCCTTTCCCATAAAACCTATTAATGCGCTATAACTGATATAACCCCGACAACGACTGGAATACGACTTTAGGCTCACTAGTATGCTGTAGATAAATTCGCTCAGAGGTGGTTTAAAGTAAACTGCATTTGAAAGTCGACTTTTCTTATGGAAAACTTTATCAAGCAAAGGGTTTTACGCATGCTTAGTTCTTGGGTCTCGAGCACTTGAAATGGAATTTATAGATGCTTCTGTTACGGGAATAAGTCCACAATAAACCTGACATTAAATTTGGAGAATGATACATTAGCATTTGTTGGCCGTCTATTAATTTCTATGCAATTGTAGGCTACTGTACCTTACCGTTTGATACACTATACACGTAAAAGTATTTATAGTATGTGGACACCCCTTCAAATGAGTGGATTTGGTTATTTCAGCCACACCTGTTGCTGACAGGTGTATAAAATCGAGCACACAGCCATACAATCTCCATAGACAAACATTGGCAGTATAATGGCCTTATGGAAGAGCTCAGTGACTTCCAATGTGGCACTGTCATAGGATGCCACCTTTTCAACAAGTCAGTTCGTCACATTTCTGCCCAACGGTGCTGGGAGCGCGTAGCACATAAAAATTGTCAGTCCTCAGTTGCAACACTTACTACAGAGTTCCAAACTGCCTCTGGAAACAACATCAGCACAATAACTGTTAGTCGGGAGCTTCATGAAGTGGGTTTCCATGGCTGAGCAGCCTCACACAAGCCTACGATCACCATGCGCAAGCTAAGCTTTGGCTGGAGTGGTGTAAAGCTCGCTGCCATTGGACTCAGGGGCAGTGGAAACGTGTTCTCTGGAGGGATGAATCATGCTTCACCATCTGGCAGTCCCACAAATGAATCAGGGTTTGGCGTAAGCCAGGAGAACCATACCTGTCTGACTGCATAGTGCCAACTGTAAAGTTTTGTGGAGGATGAATAATGTTGTGGGGCTGTTTTTCATGGTTCGGGCTGAGCCTCTTAGTTCCAGTGAAGGGAAATCTTAACACTAAAGCATAAATTGACATTCTAGACGATTCTGTACTTCCAACTTTGTGGCAACAGTTTGGGGAAGGTCCTTTCCTGTTTCAGCATGACAATGCCCCTGTGCACAAAGCGAGGTCCATACTGAAATGGTTCGTCGATCTGTGTGGAAGAACTTGACTGGCCTTCAGAGCTCTAACCTCAACCCCATCGAACAACTTTGTGATAAATTGGAATGCCGAATGCCAGTCAGGCCTAATCGCCCAACATCAGTGCCCGACCTCACACATGTTCTTGTGGCTGAATGGAAGCAAGTCCCCGCAGCAATGTTCCAACATCTAATGGAATGTATTTCCGGAAGAGTGGAGGCTGTTATGGGGGCACAAACTCCATATTGATGCCCATGATTTTGGAATGAGATGTTCAACGCGATATTACTGAAGTCATTGCAAATCAATTTGTGCCACTTGTGTAGTCTACCTGGAGCTGACAAACATATTTGAATAAATGGCCTATAACTTCAATTTTTTATTGTAGCCTTGTGTTATTAGGCAATTATTAATGGCCGTGTTAGGATAATTTCTAATTGAATTATCCTATCAATTGTTATCATGGTGACAGCTCTATCGCAAATGTATCATTCTCCACATTTAATGTCAGTTTCATTGTGGATGTTGGCCTATCAGGGCCTATAGGCCACCTGCATCTAGCTCAGCAAACCATGGCAAAGTTGAATTGCAATTATAAACCCAGATTTTAGTCAGTAGCCTATGCCTATTGAAATAACGAGTCAATCTCACAAACAGGCCGTTTTATACATCTAACACAATGGCACAATTGCCAGAAAATAGCCTAGCATTCTTTTTTGAAGTTCGTTCAAGTGTTTCTTTTTTCAGAGATTTCGAGATCCTCTGTCCAACTTTCATCCCTCTAACTCTCCTGTCGGATTTATCAAGTTATGTGCAAAAGGGATTTAATTACAATTATAAACGGAATGCTGATTGGTTGAAAGCTGTGGTATATCAGACCGTGTACCACGGTATGACAAAAAAAAAATGTATGCTGTTCTAAATATGTTTAACCAGTTTATAATAGCAATAAGGCAATTCAGGAGTTTGTGGTAAATGGCCATTATACTACGGCTAAGGGCTGTGTCCTAAGAACAGAAATATTGGCAATGTGCCTCACCTCCTCGGGCCTTATTGCTTAATCATAGCAGTCAAAACAAGTTAAATCAACATCCATTGATGGAAAATGATCTGGCAAAATTAACAAGGGCGAAGTAGCCTTTCTCTTGCGACATATTCTTAAACTCACAATAGTTATTATTTTGATGGAAAACTGAAGTTTGCTTCTTAGCTTACATCGTTACAAATTCCGCAGATATTCCTTCTTAATTCGCTCTAAAATTATAGAAAAAGGGTTTATTGGATAAATGTGGCAACTGTTCTTCTGCTGGTAAGTGGGTTGAGGTGTCATTGGGATAGAAATTTGAACTTGACCTGGCAACCCTGAGCCTATCCTACTCATAGCCTACTCACCCTGTATCTGCCAGCTGTTGGCTAGAGCACATGTGCTATTTAATTTTTGTGAAGAACTATGGGTAGAGTAGAAAATACAATGGAAACACACTGAACTTTATATTTTTATTCAGTACATGAAAACTTGAGGGAAAAGGTCAGCCTCACCCAGTGATCCAGTTTGTTTACATCCAAGGCTATGTAGACCTCGGTATGTTAGATATAGCTACCATGCAACCCAGATCATTTGCTAGATACTTGTTTGTTACTCTATAAAGTAGCTTGATTGCTAATTCCAGAATTCAGGGGATACAATACACATCTAAATTATCTTCAGTCCCTAACTATGTTAGGTAGCTAACAGGTTAAGAAGCTAGCTAGCAAGTTGATTCACACATGACTGTGGTCATTTGTAGGTAGCTGCAGTGCAACAAGACCAAAGTCAAAACCAACTTTTTCTAAACACCTCAATCTACACGTATATGGCCAGTGATGATAGCTCCTTATGTACTTATCAAATTTGAAGAGCCATAGTAATAAACATAATTGTCACGTATACTCCCACTCCGGCCTCTAGGTCATCAGGCTGCTGATTATCCCGCACACCTGTCACCGTCGTCAAGCGCACCCGCGCCTCATGACACTCACCTGGACTCCATCACCTCCTTGATTAGCTTCCCTATATCTGTCACTCCCCTTGGTTCTCTCCTCGGGTGTTATCGACTCTGTTTTCACGTCGGCGCGTTTTGTGTTTCGCGGTTATTGTTTTGTTTACTTATTGAAACACACACTCCCTGTACTTGCTTCCCGACTCAGCACACTCGTTACAATAATCTTTGAGTTAGTCCTTGGCGAGACAGTTGACAAAGCTGTTACTTGACTCAATACTGTTAAAGCTGCAAGACATGGGCATTACCACAGAGTTTTTCTTGACTAATGTCGACTGGAAAATCAGAGGCATAAAGCAGATAAGTGTTTAATTACAGTAGTTGATTGATTTGTCATGTCCACGCCGCCGCAATCAGTCTGCACAATTAACCATCACAAATGATTTTATTAAGGACATACCCCTTACTGTACATTTAGACCTGTGATAGACACATTGTCCTTTGAAGAATGTTCAAGAAATGTACAATTTCCACAAAGTGTTCAACTCGTTTTCCTTGATAATGGTTTCCAACATATGATTGTCAGAACTTAACTAAAGAGCAAGAACATCTGCATTGTAATTGTATTTGCAGGATACCTTATTGAACATGTGGCTGGTAACAAATTGGTACTGTAAACTGGACTGAACACAGTTCAGCGATAAGTCTGCCCTACTCATTCTCGTCGGTACAGTTAGAAGTGTTTGTAGTATTGTTGGGAACGAAGTGATGTTCCTCTTCGGCTTCTCTCAGCTACGGAGGCAGATCATCAGCCAAACTACCTGTGGAAAAGGAACAATTTAAACACTGCTGCCCTTCAGGGCCAGGAATGAGGAACATTGAACTCGTGCACACTTTTGTAGAAAGGGTGAAGAATCAGGACACAAGCCGACCCTCTCCCCTTAAGCCGAAGTACGCATTCATACAATCTCCCTCTTGGCAGATATGGACATTGATAAGCACGTAAATTGGAACGCAGTGGCTGTACAGTAACATGCTACACAAAAGACGTCAGAGCTCAAGGGCCTCCACTTCATAGCGCTGTATTGAGTTTTGACTGACAGCCGTTAGGAACTTGAGCAGCACGCACAGCCCAAAAAAAGTTGCCCCATTCCTCCCGCTAATTGGCCAACTTTTGCAAATGATTTTGTGTGTCTGAGTGAGGGAAATGCCTTAAGTTACGAGGACTCTATGTATTTTGAAAGATGTGACGTTGAGGATTTATAATAAATACCACTTTGATGTCATACGAGCAAGTCAAACACCGGTGAATCCAAATGTACACTTCACATTTCCACATCATAAACCTCATGTCATATATAGTGTCAGTGTTTATCATCACTATGCTTGATGTACAGTTACAAGATGACATGACGTCATACCCTGGGGCTGTCCTGAACACAATGAGCCTATGCTTGATGTACAGTTACAAGATGACATGACGTCATACCCTGGGGCTGTCCTGAACACAATGAGCCTATGCTTGATGTACAGTTACAAGATGACATGACGTCATACCCTGGGGCTGTCCTGAACACAATGAGCCTATGCTTGATGTACAGTTACAAGATGACATGACGTCATACCCTGGGGCTGTCCTGAACACAATGAGCCTATACTTGATGTACAGTTACAAGATGACATGACGTCATACCCTGGGGCTGTCCTGAACACAATGAGCCTATGCTTGATGTACAGTTACAAGATGACATGACGTCATACCCTGGGGCTGTCCTGAACACAATGAGCCTATGCTTGATGTACAGTTACAAGATGACATGATGTCATACCCTGGGGCTGTCCTGAACACAATGAGCCTATGCTTGATGTACAGTTACAAGATGACATGACGTCATACCCTGGGGCTGTCCTGAACACATTGAGCCTATGCTTGATGTACAGTTACAAGATGACATGACGTCATACCCTGGGGCTGTCCTGAACACAATGAGCCTATGCTTGATGTACAGTTACAAGATGACATGACGTCATACCCTGGGGCTGTCCTGAACACAATGAGCCTATGCTTGATGTACAGTTACAAGATGACATGACGTCATACCCTGGGGCTGTCCTGAACACATTGAGCCTATGCTTGATGTACAGTTACAAGATGACATGACGTCATACCCTGGGGCTGTCCTGAACACAATGAGCCTATGCTTGATGTACAGTTACAAGATGACATGACGTCATACCCTGGGGCTGTCCTGAACACAATGAGCCTATGCTTGATGTACAGTTACAAGATGACATGACGTCATACCCTGGGGCTGTCCTGAACACAATGAGCCTATGCTTGATGTACAGTTACAAGATGACATGACGTCATACCCTGGGGCTGTCCTGAACACAATGAGCCTATGCTTGATGTACAGTTACAAGATGACATGACGTCATACCCTGGGGCTGTCCTGAACACAATGAGCCTATGCTTGATGTACAGTTACAAGATGACATGACGTCATACCCTGGGGCTGTCCTGAACACAATGAGCCTATGCTTGATGTACAGTTACAAGATGACATGACGTCATACCCTGGGGCTGTCCTGAACACAATGAGCCTATGCTTGATGTACAGTTACAAGATGACATGACGTCATACCCTGGGGCTGTCCTGAACACAATGAGCCTATGCTTGATGTACAGTTACAAGATGACATGACGTCATACCCTGGGGCTGTCCTGAACACAATGAGCCTATGCTTGATGTACAGTTACAAGATGACATGACGTCATACCCTGGGGCTGTCCTGAACACAATGAGCCTATGCTTGATGTACAGTTACAAGATGACATGATGTCATACCCTGGGGCTGTCCTGAACACAATGAGCCTATGCTTGATGTACAGTTACAAGATGACATGACGTCATACCCTGGGGCTGTCCTGAACACAATGAGCCTATGCTTGATGTACAGTTACAAGATGACATGATGTCATACCCTGGGGCTGTCCTGAACACAATGAGCCTATACTTGATGTACAGTTACAAGATGACATGACGTCATACCCTGGGGCTGTCCTGAACACAATGAGCCTATGCTTGATGTACAGTTACAAGATGACATGACGTCATACCCTGGGGCTGTCCTGAACACAATGAGCCTATGCTTGATGTACAGTTACAAGATGACATGATGTCATACCCTGGGGCTGTCCTGAACACAATGAGCCTATACTTGATGTACAGTTACAAGATGACATGACGTCATACCCTGGGGCTGTCCTGAACACAATGAGCCTATGCTTGCTGTGTTGTGAAGAAAATGTACAGTGGACCACACATCAGAATGCACTCATGACTTCATTCCATGCGCACCAAAATTACCATCTGCTTCTCTGAATTGCCTAGTGAAAGCCTAACACTGTAAGGCCTTTTTAGCAAGTCATGTTGGCAATAGAACCCCACATTTTCCAACAATATTCTTGTCATGTCACTGAATATATTTAGAGTATTTTCAGATTTTGATACAAAAAAAAAAAAAAAGTACAGTAAGTGTAAAATGCACGTAAAGTCTTGGATTCAGTCTTGTCAGGTGAAGCGTCATGTCCTCACCTTTTAGTCTAATCATTTCCCCATGATCTCCAAACGGTTCCCTTTGAATTGCTACCATGGTAATGCTTTGCTTACCTTATTTCTCATGTAATAAACATTTAAATTTAGCCCTATCTATGTAGGCCAATTCCCATGAGTGTAAGGGGTTAAAGGAATGAACTGGCGGTGTAAGGAATATGACGGAGCTCCACTCAACCATGGTTGTAGCAATCCATTGCCTTAAATCCATGAAAGGGAGTTAACAAGTAAATACCATTTGAAGAAGGGGGTTTAGGGCACCAAGTAAGTTTTCAGCCACGTTGGTGCCACTACAGCCCTTGCTCCCCATGGGAGAGCATCCTGACCTTGCAGCTTAGAAGGGCAGCTTGGTCAGCAGCATCTGGAAGACAGGAGGGGGCCGTCTGCTGGAGGAGCTGCTGGGTTTGCCTGCACACAGCAATGACTTTAGCCAGCTGAACCTCTCCCTTCTCATACTTTCCTAAGGGTTGGAACACAAAATGGATTAGTTGGAAAGCACTAGGGGCAACAGTGGAGAGCATCTTTACTGAGTAGTGGGCACATGTTGTGGACGGGGATAGTGGATGGGTATAATTCCATGACTCTGGATCAGAAGATTGCGTGTTTGATCAGACTCCAGTCACCCAAGTCATAGACTGCTGCTACTCACTGTTTATTATCTATACATAGTTACTTTACCCCTTCCTACATGTACAAATGACCTGGACTAACCTGTACCCCCGCACATTGACTCGGTACCAGAACCCCCTGTATATAGCCCCGTTATTGTTGTTTTGTGTTACTTATTTATACAATTGTTTTACTTTAGTTTAGTAAATTGTCTTAACCAACAATGCAGTTCGAGAAATAGAGTTAAGGGCTTGTAAGTAAGCATTTCAAGGTAAGGTTGTATTCGCCGCATGTTACAAGGTAAATGTGATTTGATTTGAATGATACGGAGCAGCAGGAGCAACTCGGGGTGTAAAAACAAATGTAAATAAAATAAATATACACTTTCAAATGGGACTTTTTGAGCAACTTGGATAAATGTCTAATTCTGCACTGAGACATCGCTTATTGGGCAGACAGATAGACACACACACACACACAGCCAGTGAGCCAGGCCACACAAAAAAAGAAACAAATGCTTAAACAAAATTGTCTATAGTACAATCACACTGTAGTGAAAAGCTGCTCTTGCTCTCGGGAACCCAGGGCTATACAGCACTGGGGTTCATGAGAAGGGCTTGTAAGTGCCTTTGTTCTTGACTAGCCACCTACCACTAGAGTAACTTCAGAGTTACTTCAGTGCACCATATCTTGCTTGTTGGCTGGGATCGAAATGATATAACCATGCTAGCTAATTGTTTCAATACATCTTCTAAATGTGAAATTACAAGACCCAAAAGACACTTACCAAAGGGTGTTTCCCTATGTCTTCCTTGTTGTAAAGCTGACGTTATCTAGTTATACTAGTCAGGCCCATTGGGCTAACTAGCTAGCTAATAGCCACTGAGCCTTTTTTAAATATTTTTTTTAATGGGAAAGTTAAATAAATAATCAATCAACCTTTTTTCATACACTAGCTGGCTAGTTATCAGAAGACACTGTTGCCTCTCAGCATTGCCAGCATTAACATACCTCAGTGAGCTGTACAGGCCATAATTTTCTTTTAAATGAGGATGAACTGTCTCTCCAAAACCAGTTGACCTAGTAGAGACGCATCATATACCTCCTCCCTCCCAAACCCCGCCTACCCGGAATGAACTTGCCAAAACATTGCAAACCCAAAACAAGGCAGTGAAGCAAAGGGCCGGATAATGTAACCAAATAGAGTAAAAAAATTGCAGTCAGAGGTGTTTGATCGCAATTGCGTAATCATTGAAAATGTTTCCCAGATTATATATATATTTTTTAAATTAATTTACAATTTGTTTTTACCTTTCAAAATGATTTTCTTGCAATACTATTTACATTGCCCTCAATACTTTTGGGTTAATGTTTGCGTTCAATATTATTATTTGTGTTTGCAATAAAAAAATTGTTCTCGAATTCAAAAGTAATTCTATGGTTGTTCCTGTGTAAGGTTCCTCAAGTGTGTGAAGTGTGCGAGCCATGGAGAGATGAGATCTGGGCCAACCATTCATGTAAAGGCGGACAGGTCTACTGGAGTAACTCCAAGCCGTACCTGTGGCCTACGAAAAAATGGGAGGTAGCCAAGGTAAAGTACCGACATCTGGACTAATGCTTTTCCTGTATTTATCATAAGTGTGTTACATCCTGCCTTGGTAGTTGGTATGTCATTGTGTGTGTGTTTAGGTCTACATGCCCCGTGGAAATATGGACCACACCGCTGTGGACCAATTTGACATCTCGGCCTTCCTCAATCTCATGACCCAATGCAGCTACTTTGCCAAGTTTGTGAAGTCCAAAACTCTTATCACACAGGTAAACTTTCTCACACTCACAAATGTGCACATTTACCTGTGTATAAGTATGACGGTGTGTATGTGTGTAGGTGACCAACGTGAGGAACCAGGTGATGCACTCGGCTGACTTCCGGGTGGAGAAGAGGGAGTTAGAATCTTACCTAGGGCGAATCAAAGACCTGGGCCAGGCTCTGAAAACACACTACCCCAAATTCAGTGAGCTGACAGAGGAGATCGAACAGGTGTGTGTGTGCGCGTGTGCTATTAAGTCCATACCTCACTTTTACATTGGGAACCTGACCGGTATCTTTGTCCCAGCTCCAGAATACAGACTTCAGTTTTATCATGAGCTGTGTTGGGAAGAAGATTGCACTTGCGGCAGATAAGGTCCCAGAGAGCATGCTGAAACTCCAGAACTTTCTGAGTCTGGAACAACAGATACTGAAGGAGAAGTTGGAGTGTCTGTCCCAACGCTATGAAGAGGACAGAGAGACAGCCCTTACTGTAAGACACACACAAACACACGTCATGTTATTCTATCCTCGTGGGGACCTACAATGTATTTCCATTCAAAATCCTTCCCCCCTCCCCCTAACTTTAACCCGTAACCCTAAACCTAACTTATAACTCTAAACCTAACCCTAATTCTAACCCTAATTCTAACTCTAAACCTAACCCTAATTCTAACTCTAAACCTAACCCTAATTCTAACCCTAATTCTAACTCTAAACCTAACCCCTAACCCTAATTCTAACCCTAATTCTAACTCTAAACCTAACCCTAATTCTAACCCTAATTCTAACTCTAAACCTAACCCTAATTCTAACCCTAATTCTAACTCTAAACCTAACCCTAATTCTAACTCTAATTGTAACCCTAAGCTTAAAATAGCCTTTGTCCTCATGGGGACCTGGGAAATGAATTGTTTTACTATCCTTGTGAGGACTTTTTGGAATTTTAGGTCCTCACAAGGATAGAAGAACCAACACACACACACACACACACACACACACACACACACTCAGACATCCTCACTGTAAGGCACCTCAAATGTTTGTGTGTGTGTGTGTACCCCCAGCTGGAGGAGTTGCAGTGTGTGAGGGTGTTTCTGGAGGGGAACAATGACCTGCAGGAGAGCCTGGCGCCACAGTGGGAGAGACTGACAGAGGTGCAGGAAAGAGTGGACACACTCACCGTCAGAGTGGACACACTGGAGAGGAACACACGCACACACGGTGAGTGAGGAAGAGGAACATAGGGAGAGAGATGGATTCAACCCCACTCAGAGCATTTGTTTTCCAGAGAGAGAGCAGGGCTGTATTCATTAGTCAAATTCCATTGCAAAACGTTTTTGTTGTCTGTTGCAAAAAGATTTAACGTAAACCGTTTACACTAAGAAACAAACAAGCAAACAGAGTAAACGGAACCAAACGGGAAGGGACCTACCTTAATTTGTCCAATAGAAACGCTCATTTTTCATTTGGAGTAAACGGTTTCCATTGCAAAAAGTTTTGTAACAGACTAAACGTTTTGCAACAGAATACAACTAATGAATACACCCCAGGTAGAGAGAGAGACCGAGAGAGAGAGATAGTAGAGAGACAGATAATGGAGTTACTGAGGAATCCAGCCCTACTCGGAGAGAGTGACTTGAGGGTTAAAATTACTAAAAAATTCACATTTTTATTTAACCTTTATTTAAACTAGGCAGTTAACAACAAATTTTTATTTACAATGACGGCCTTCCCCGGCCAAACCCTAACCCGACGACGCTGGGCAATTGTGTGCCGCCGGTTGTGATACAGCCTGGAATCGAACCAGGGTCTGTAGTGGCGCCTCTAGCACTGAGATGCAGTGCCTTAGACGACAAATTAATCTAGTGTACAACTTTAAGTGTTCACCACATTTACATAATTTCACACAGACAGACTTTACCATGAACAGAGGAAAAATATTGACCTATGGCAGCTGTGTGTTTTTCAGATCCTGAGTTCAGTGCTGACATCCTCAAATATAAGAACCATCTGTATGAGGAGGCCAGGAGGCAAGGGTGGCCTGAGCCTGTCTTCTCAGAGATAAAGGAAGCCCTCGGTAGGTCAGAACCTTATCCCTAGCTTTGGGCCTGGAGTTCTTCCTTAACATGCCCAAAATGTCGCCCATAACGGTCATCCAGACTGTCCTGGCTACGTTACATGGTCAGGAAAAACTCCTGGCCCTTATCCAATTCTGTGGTGTAAAGAAGATGTCTTATGGTGGCTTATGCTGGGTTGTTTTATGATATTATATGTAATAGCTTTATAATATCAGGAAACGGCTCTATAAACATGTGTTGATTGTATAAATAAATGATTGATTATTATGTGAAAACGTTGGAGATGCATGCAGCTGTGTCTCTGTGAAGACTTGACCCTCTGGCTTCTCTCAAAATGGGTTTGTCCAGGTTACAGGGGTCGTGTGCAGGTGAGAGGTCAGACATTTGAAGGTGTTCAGGTGTGCCCAAAGTCGAAGACCGCGCACCAGGAAGTGGCTAAACTGGCCCTGAGCCAGCTAGCCAAGGACAGTGTTAGCCTGAGTGAGCTAGCCAATGACACAGAGGAGGGAGAGGCATCCAGTAGCCAGACGGACCAACCACAAAGCCTCTCATGCACAGGTGCTGTATTCCTCAGCCAATCAAATGTATGGTATGAGTAAAAAATATTGTGTCAATAGTATCTGTTAAAACATAATATCACCATGTTTTGTTTCTCAAATGACCAATAGTCCTAAATTGGTATCAGTGTCTGATTGATTAACCTCTACCATGTAACTCTGTCTTTAGGCCCCGTGTTCTTTGGTAGTGTCACTGTGGTCCTTAAAACTGACATCACCTCTGGAGAGGGGCATTCTGGAATGACAGAGGCTGTTCAGTCTGCCTACAAGAAACTAGCTCTCCTGTTGGATCTACCAGAATCAGGTTAAAGACCCCTACAGTACAGTAATGTACATCTACCTTTACTGTTTTCACTTATGTCCATCAAAATGCTTGTGGTCATGGAAACTCTTCTCTTGTACCTCAGCTTCCTCCTATAAGGATGTGGTCCTGGAGCACTGTCATACGCGGGATGTCCCACCCCCAGAGGAGGCTGTCCAATCTGATGCAGAGGAGAAGACCTACCAATGCACTCTTCGATTCACTGGACCAATCACCTTCTATGTCCCAGGTAGCACCACATTCAGTAGGCCGTATGGATACTTTACAATGTTATGTTTCATGGTGTATTGAATGTAAATATATTGTGTGTATGTCAAATGTATATAGATATATACTGTAAGTATTATATACTGTTTAAAATATGTTTTCTGGTTCACTCCAGAGGGTTCCAGCAAAAAGAAACAGGCATGTCAGCAGGCAGCTAAAGTGGCCCTCCAGCGGCTGTCCGGAGTCCTCGGCAGTAAGGAAGTGGTGGGAGGGAACTACGTGAGCAACCTGAAAGAGCTGCTGGAGGCTCAGACCCCACAACTGGACAAGCCTGCGTATGATGTCACAGACAGAGGAAGGGGAGCGGGGAGGTCACTGAGAGGGGGGGAGTGGAGGAACGTGGAGGGGTGACAAGTGGGGGGGGGATAGGCAAGAAGGAGAAAGGAGTGGGGTCAAGCGAAGGTGAGGGCTGCCCTCACCTCCCACCAGCTCCCATGATACATAGCGTGCAGCCCCCCGAGAGTCAGGTGGTCCCAGTGTCACGCATGGAAACCTTGGTTACTATGGACCCCATGGCTACCACAGTCACCATGGTTGCCATGCATACCGCAGCCCCCATAAATACCACAATTACCATGGAGACCCAGGGGGGAGGGGCCTCAGAGTCAGACCCCCACCAAGCCACGCCCACCCTCCCAGAGGAGAGCAGCGTCACTTCAGGTACACAGAATCGCATTAAAACTCACAGCTTTATTGTCCAGTTCATATTAACAGACAACATTGTACCTAGAAGAAACAAGAACAAAAAATAAGACGACAGTCAACACTGTTAAAAGAACACACTTTAAAAGAAGTGTGAAATTGAAGTCAATGAAAACGAGAACGTATGAAAAAGGGCGAGGTCCTTTTATCTGTCCTCCATTTTTCAGATGGCTGGGGGTTCGTTATGTGTGTGGCGGTACGTGTGCAGAAGGACCTCGACCCACACGAGGCCTCCTCTCGAGAGGAGGCGCTACAGGCAGCCTACTGCAGTCTGCTCCAGGGCCTGTCCCTGGGTCCGCCGCCTACAGCAGGTACACTACACACTTTAGATATGGGGGGACAACTTCATCCTACTTAATTGGTTAGTGGGTGTTGTTGTGACTCAGCCTGAACTCAGTGCTGCCCTTGCAGGTGGTGAGAAGCAGAGTGTGTTGGAGTTCTTCAGACGGGCAAAGTGTGTTCCCCCAGTGGAGGACTGTGTAACAACAATGGAGGGAAAGCACAGATGCACTCTAAGAATCGTAGGCGAGCTCACCTTCCACAGCACAGGTAACTTTTTTTTATACACAAATGTCATCACAATGGCACATTTGATGAGAGGTAAACATTGGTTATGAAGGGTAATTGCAGTTTTTCCAGGACATGAAATGATCGATGTCTCACAATCACCTGTAACCCCCTCACCTCTCTCTCTCGCTCTCTAAGAGGCGGCCCCCAAAAAGCAGCAGGCAGAGCATTGTGCAGCTAAGGAGGCCCTGAGGCGTCTGAATGGGGTCCTCAGTGGGGTTTTGGGCGGAGACATCGGCAGAGCGGGCCCAAACTACAAGGGTAAACTCCAGGAGTTGCTGGTCAAGCATGGAGGAGGAGCCAAGCCAGAGTACAAAAATACTGAGGCTGACAAGATCAGAACAGGAGCCGGTTAGTCTGGACCTCTTTCTATCTCCCCATAGCTGCAGGTCAGGTGATGGGAAACTGCTGCTGCTGGCTCTGCTCTGGTCAGAGGCTAAAAACTAACACAGCACTTATTCCATTATTAATACATTATCTTCTCTCTGTATCTTTCTCTATGTCTATCTCTATGTCTGTTGCGCTCTCTCTCTCTCCTGACTTCTATCTATCTCATGCTCTCTCTCCCCACAGCTGCAAGTCAGATGACCGGGGAAACTGCTGCTGTTGGCACTACTCTACAGGGTGACAAGTTGTCAATTACCACGGAGACAACACCTGACGATTCCGGCCCGCCTCCGTCTAAGAGATCTGCAGGGGGAGAGATGGAAGGTGACTGTCCTCTCTTTGTTACTCTGCTCAAAGAACCGGAAAATGTCATTTTTCAAGGAAAAGAATCAGAACCGGGAACGAAACTAGTCTATACTGTTCCGGAACAGAAACGTTATTTTAAAAGCAACCGTTTAATAGCGTTCTTTTATATTCCAGACCAAAAAATGTTCAGTCTCACAAAGAAAGCAACAAAGCACCTACGCAAAGCACTCCCTCTGTCATTCAGAAACTTCTTCCAGTGTCTGCCTGCCAGCTGAACATCTTTTTTGTGTGTGTGTAGGCTACCTGCCCTTCCTCCTCCGAAGAATAGCTGTAGCCTACTGACGTTACAAGCATGATTCAGAAGATGGAGAGAGAGATTTTGAATTAGAGAAGAATGGATTAACTTCTTGGGGATACTATAGTTATCACATTTCACATTGTATTTATTAACTACAAAAATACCTTATTTTTAAAAATTCTGGTGACGGTCTGCACACACAAGCATGTCAGCTAGCTATCTCCGGTCCAACGTTAAAGCCAACTCTGAAGTTAAAGGTCATTCAAAGTACCTCCATAGAAGCCACTTCTCCGTAGGTGTAATACCGCGGGCCTAATTCAGATAATGCATGTTATATCAAGATGCCCAGCGCTTCAAGGCTAGCTTCCTCCTCCACCCTCACCCGCTCTCTCCCCACTCGGAAAATGTCAATTGCATCTCACGGCCCTAGACTTGTCTTTCCATCACACACGTAAACAACTCACTGTACTATAGCTTGCCCTCCCCATAGCAAGCTGCTTTATCCGCACTGCATGATTGGTGAAGTCATTTAATGTCGAGCTAAATGTCAAAAAATAGAGATTTAAAAAGGAACCGAAAGGAACGATATTAGCCAGTACTTTTTTGGGGTCCGAACCAGTTCAGAACTGTATTTATCTGGTCGGAAAAGTGGGACAGAACAAAAAAAATGGTGGTTCAAAATGAAACGATTGGAAAATAACTTAGGTTCCTACCCCTGGACCTACCCTCTTTCTGAATGATTCTAAGCCTCAATATCAGTCAATTAGCAGTAACCTTTTACTCAGTACCTTTTACTTAGCGCGTGTGTGTGTGTGTGTTTCAGAAATCCGGCGGTGTCTGGCACTGTGGAGTCTGCAGCCCCCGTGTGTGGTGTGTGAGGATGTGTCTGTGGAGCAGTTGTGTAAGTGGATGGTGGAGGTCCGACTAGACCGCCACGCCTTCCGGAACCAGACCCTGTTCAGCTCTAAGAAAGAGGCTATCCGCTGGTCCTGCCACAGCCTGGGTACAGCAGGTGATATCTGCCAGTCTGGCACCGGTGAGCAATCAACCAGTCATTCAATCAATTAATCAGCCAGAGCTGAGCCACAGATCGTTATTTAAAAAAAAAAAATGTTTCAAACACCACTCCTCAGTAAATGGTTACACTACATAATACCCATCTCACCATCCTCCTTATCTTCCTCCTCTCCCGTCTTCACACCCCTTCTCTCTCTCGCTCTTCCTCTCCTCCCGTCTCTCGCTCTCTCTCTCCTTCTCTCTGTAGACGAGAGTAAGTCCACAGCGGTGGTGAAGACTTTTTTCCTGCAGCGGTCGTTCCCGTTGCCTGTGGAGGAAGTAGCAGAACCAGAGAAGGGCAGGTTCTGCTGCAATCTCAAAGACATCACCTGTGTCTTCACTTACCGCGGAGAAGGTATATAAAGACCATGATTAGTTGGAATGGATTTATTTGTCATATACCGTGCATTCGGAAAGTATTCAGACCCCTTCCCTTTTTCCAACATTTTGTTACGTTACAGCCTTATTCTAAAAAGGATTCAATAAAATAAAATCCTCAATCTCCACACAATACCCCATAATGACGAAGCTGAAACAGGCTTTTAGAAATGTTTGCTAATTGATTTTAAAAATAAAAAACAGATACCTTATTTACATAAGTATTCAGACCCTTTGCTATGAGACTCGAAATTGAGCTCAGGTGCATCCTGTTTCCATTGATCATCCTTGAGATGTTTCTACAAGTTGATTGTAGTCCACCTGTTGTAAATTCAATTGATGGGACATAATTTGGAACACCTGTCTATATAAGGTCCCACAGTTTTGCATGTCAGAGCAAAAACCAGGTCATGAGGTCGAAGGAAAAGTCCCTAGAGCTCCGAGACCGTATTGTGTCGAGGCACAGATCTGGGGAAGGGTACCAAAAAATTACTGCAGCATTGAAGGTCCCCAAGAACACAGTGGACTCCATCATTCTTAAATGGCAGAAGTTTGGAACCAACAAGACTCTTCCTAGACCTGGCCGCCCAGCCAAACTGAGCAATCGGGGGAGAAGGGCCTTGGTCAGTGAAGTGACCAAGAACCCAATGGTCACTCTGAAAGAGTTCCAGAGTTCCTCTGTGGAGATGGGAGAACCTTCCAGAAGGACAACCATCTCAGCAGCACCACCAATCAGACCTTTATGGTAGAGTTGCCAGATGGAAGCCACTCTTCAGTAAAAGGCACATGGCAGCTCGCTTGGAGTTTGCCAAAAGGCACCTAAAGGACACTCAGACCATGAGAAACAAGATTCTCTGGTCTCATGAAACCAAGATTGAAGACTGTCCTGAATGCCAAGCGTCACATCTGGAGGAAACCTGGCACCATCCCTTCGGTGAAGCATGGAGGTGGCAGCATCATGCTGTGGGGATGTTTTTCAGCGGCAGGGACTGGGAGACTAGTCAGGATCGAGGGAAAGATAAACGGAGTAAAGTACAGAGAGCTCCTTGAAAACCTTCTCCAGAGTGCTCAGGACATCAGACTGAGGCGAAGGTTCCCCTTCCAACAGGACAATGACCCTAAGCAGACAGCCAAGATAGCACAGGAGTGGCTTCTGTACAAGTCTCTGTATGTCCTTAAGTGGCCCAGCCAGAGCCTGGACTTGAACCCGATCAATCATCTCTGGAGAAACGTGAAAATAGCTGTGCAGTGACGCTCCCCATCCAACCTGACAGCGCTTGAGAGGATCTGTGGAGAAGAATGGGAGAAACTCTCCAAATACAGGTGGGCCAAGCTTGTAGCGTCATACCCAAGAAGACTCAAGGCTGTAATCTCTGGAAAAGGTGCTTTAAAGTACTGAGTAAAGGTTATGAATACTTATGTAAATGTCATATTTCCATTTTATTTTATACATATTTAAACATTTCTGTATACCTGTTTTTGCTTTGTCATTATGGGGTATTGTGGGTAGATTGATGAGGGAAAAAAACTATTCAATCCATTTTAGGACATCACGTAACAACGTGGGGGAAAAAATCAAGGGGTCTGAATACTTTCCGAATGCCCTGTATGAGAGCGTAGTGCAGGATAATGTTAGTAAATGAATGCCCTGTATGAGAGCGTAGTGCAGGATAATGTTAGTAAATGAATGCACTGTATGAGAGCGTAGTGCAGGATAATGTTAGTAAATGAATGCACTGTATGAGAGCGTAGTGCAGGATAATGTTAGTAAATGAATGCCCTGTATGAGAGCGTAGTGCAGGATAATGTTAGTAAATGAATGCCCTGTATGAGAGCGTAGTGCAGGATAATGTTAGTAAATGAATGCACTGTATGAGAGCGTAGTGCAGGATAATGTTAGTAAATGAATGCACTGTATGAGAGCGTAGTGCAGGATAATGTTAGTAAATGAATGCACTGTATGAGAGCGTAGTGCAGGATAATGTTAGTAAATGAATGCACTGTATGAGAGCGTAGTGCAGGATAATGTTAGTAAATGAATGCACTGAGTGAACTGTATCACATTGCTAAAGGCAGATTTGATTGACAGGTTCCAGTGAGGCTGCAGCATGTCAGTCGGCCTACCAGAGGGCGCTGTCTTGTCTTGCTCCTTTCATTGGCTACTGTGCTCCTGTGGCCCCACCCAGCAGCACTGAGGATGCGAAGCAAAGGCTCAGCACTCTGTTGGAGGGGACAGCCCTTACATCTGTGAACTCCGCCCTATCAGAAACTCAGTACAGAATCTCCGCCCAGCTTAGGTTCTTGGGGTAAAGACTGATAACAATCTATATAACTTTCATTTCTAAATATCAATACATTTGAATAGCCCCTTTAGTGTTTTGTTTTTTTATATGTTGAAAATGTGTATTTTGAGTGAACTCTCTCTTTACCACACAATTATATAATGGACTTGTTTGTAGTGAGTAGGAGTAACTGCCTGATGGTGGTGCATGATTGTGATCGCGATTGGCAGGTACAGCATGGAGACTGAAGGACAGGACAGTAGGAAAGCTGCCAGAGCCCAACTCAGCCAGCGCTTAATGGGCCTACTTGGGGAGGATGAGATGGGTCAGTACCTCTCACACACACACACACACACACACACACACACACACACACACACACACACACACACACACACACACACACACACACACATTGATATTGTGAATCCCTCCACAGACTCCACAGCCTCGGTGAGGAACGTTCTAGACGAGTGGTTTGCGAAGAAAGGTCTGGAGAAACCTGGATTTGAGTACACTAATGACACGTTTGGGACAAAAGTCACCTTCTCTGCCCCTCTCATCTGCTCCTACAAGGGTAGGCTTCTGACACACTCACACATTTATGTTTCAGTGATTTAGATGCTCTTATCCAGAGGGACTTACAGTAGTAAATGCATATATTTTCATACTGGTCCCCTGTAGGGGACACACACTCTCGCTCTCAGGCTATTTTCTGATTGGCTTTTCTCTCTGTCCCTGAAGAGTGGCAAGCCAGCCGGGAGAAAGCTAAGAAGAAATTAATCGATGAACTGCAGAGGCGGGTCAAATACTTTTGTGACGGAAGCACCAACTGAGGGCCCACTGACCAATCATAAAAGATAGTTTTACTTAACCCGTGGCTCCTGCATGAAACGACAAAATGTCCTCTATTTCCCAGTCTGGATCTCTCTCTTCCAAGTTTTCCCTCTTTCTTTTCATCAGGCTAGTGGTGTTGGTGACAGATGTGTCTGTCTGTAATAGTATGGCTTTAATACTATTTATAATTCACTCTTTGCATGTACTGTTTTTACCACCAGGTCCTGATATGAAATGATCCTACATTTTGCAGCTCTTTTATTTTTTTACTCTGTCTAGTAACATAATGAATGTACTTCTGTGCGTCCCAGATGTATTACATTTTAATCTGTAACAATTACCCAAGTATTTTAACACGAAATGAAAAGGCTCCTCTCTGATAATAAAAAATACCATCCACTACTTTGAATGATGTACTTGTCTGTCTCACCTGTCTCTGAAATGACTGGTCTTACTGGTGTGAACAGGGGAACACTGGTGTAACCGTTCCGCTGTCAACTGGCCAAAGTATTTTGTATGGTTGGCTGAGTGTAAGTAATGTCGGGCGAATTGTGTGGAATCCTGGAGTGGGATGGTTGAAACATTATACACCACTATGCTGAGGTTTCAGCCCCAATATAAGAACTCTAATGTCGTTGGTCTTAACATCTTATGAAGAGAGTCTGACGACTAGTCAATAAACATATTTTAAAAAATGGCATCTCTTCATTACCTTTCCGTCTTAACTTTACATTGCCTCAATCATTTTTTGACTAATGTTAAAAGCCATGATGGTCGATGCTTTCAGCAGAAACGGACATTTAATACTTCACCCAGTGGGCACCAGAGCTCCTCTTAACCACACTACCACAGGAAACATTGGTGTGCGTGTTGAATGAGGGTATAGAGCCAGAAACCACTTCCAAACACATTGCATGGCCAAGAAAGTCTCTCCGTACCACATCCTGAAATAAATAACTCAACTCTTTGCAGCAAGAGTTGTTTCGGTCGTTCTCTCCCTGTAGCTCTGGTACCTGTATGTTGGTGCTTGATTAGCCTCGTCCCAATTTAGACACTCCTAGACAGGAGGCCAGTGGAGTCAGGTGTCAGGAATACCGTTCTGCTATTTATTGTTATTTCTGCACCAGCACCTAATAATGTGACTGTCTGTGAACATATTATTACACACCATCTGATGCCAGGCCGGCGGCGCTACTGCACTCTGACCTGGGTGTGTTGACGTCCTGTTCAGGCTGACAGTCCGTTTCCCATGAGATGCAGGCAGTTAAGGCACACAGAGTGAAACAGAGAGAGGGAAGGGTGTGTGTGTGGGGATGAAGTGAAGTGGATATATATTATGTGTCTAGTGGTAGATGGAGAGGGAGACCATAGGACCGTGGCTATATTCTCATACCAAGGTTGAGAGAATTAAGTCAAATAACAACATGGATCTTAAATATTCCTAAAAGGAAACTCCCCTTTTTTATAAATACTCACCTGGCTGTGATGTGTGTACTACTAGATACTTGAGACCTCTAAATTTGACACATCCCCAACCCCCACCACCCCTAAACAGATGCTTGAACTGCGGTAGGACCATCTCTCGCATAGCATCTGAATGCGTTTCTCTTTCCAAAACCACTTGTGTGTCTCTCTTTGGTCAGCCGCTGCTATGTCCCAAGCCTATAGCGCACTGAGCACCTCGCTCCGCTGTCTGACCCGCCGCGAAGTCGCTCTTTATATACAGGGAATAATTATGCTCTTATGACAGGGCGAAAACTCAAGTGGTTTAATATGTAAAAAGCTTCCAATCATTTGAAATAACCTAATGTGGGGTAAGTAAATAAAGAAAACTAAGCCATATTTTTTGGTCATTGTTCAGTGGCGACCCGTCATTCAGGGCAGTTAATTAAGCTGCATACAAACATGGTCTCTTTTTTGTTTTCTTGAGTGAGGCAGCTCCAAGATGCAGGTGTTTCAGCCTAGCTCAGTGCTTTCTGCGATGGTTGGGCAAGGCAAGCCAGCAGAAAATACGTAGCGTTGCGCCGTGATTGGCTCAGTGTTCTGTCACTCATGGGGACACTAGGTCACCGCCAAGTCTAAGGGTAGAGCTCTAAAATTCTAGCCCCTTGGGTGCTGCCATAGAATTACCCATCCAAGAAGGCTCAAGGTCATTGGTCACAGATAAAATGACGTCAAATCACGTTATCTCCACAGTATCTAAAAAGCTTGGACACACATTCATTCAAGGGTTTTAATTTATTTGTACTATTTTCTATATTGTAGAATAATAGTGAAGACATCAAAACTATGAAATAACACATATGGAATCATGTAGTAACCAAAAAAAGTGTTAAATCAAAATATTTTATACCTGAGATTCTTCAAAGTAGCCACCCTTTGCCTTGATGGCAGCTTTGCACACTCTTGGCCTGGTCTATACAATACTCTAAGACGTATTGCAGTGAGATGAGTAGTAATACCTCATTAGAACTAAAAAGCACTTTCAGAATGAGTGGATAGTGTTTTCAACATTTGAGTGTGTTTATGTCACCCAGTTTGTCTCACCTTTTGATTTACATGACCCTACTGAAACCGAGTGGTTTCTGGTTCAGGAGGACACTGTACGTCCACCGCTTCAGAATGAATCTGAAGGATGGAGGCTTCAGGTGAGTCGCTCTGTAATATTCTGAGAACATGAATCAATAGGATTTCAAAAGTATTCATTTACAAACATGGAAAATAAACTCTTACTCCTCCCTACACACATGCACCATTACCTCCCATGTTATAGCAGTCCGTGTAAGGCCTTGGATGTCAGTGTTATGAGCTGTGCATTTGTGAAAGTAACTGCACTTCATGCACAATCAACAAGTACACAAAGTAGCAGCCCATAATGCAACACAATACAGCAAACATAACAGCCTCCAAATCACCAAGTCCAGTCCCTGCTAGCGGTTTGAACGTTGGGCCAGTAACAGAGGTTGCTAGTTTGAATCCCCGAGCCGACAAGGTGAAACATCTATGGATGTGCCCTTGAGCAAAGCACTTAACCCTTATGGCTCCAGGGTTACCGTTCATAATGGCTGGCTGTGACCTCACTCTCCATTATGATCAGTAACCCTGGAGCCATTAGGGTTAAGTGCCTTGCTCAAGGGCACATTCATAGATTTTTCACCTTGCCACTTAGTTAAACCTAGCATGGTGGAGGCATCATGCTGTGGGGATGTTTTTCAGCGGCAGGGACTGGGAGACTAGTCAGGATTGAGGCAAAGATGAACGAAGCAAGAGATCCTTGATGAAATCCTGCTCCAGAGCACTCAGAACCTCAGACTGGGGAGAAGGTTCACCTTCCAACAGGACAGTGACCATTAGCACACAGCCAAAACAAAGCAGGATTGGCTTTGGGACAAGTCTCTGAATGTCCTTGTGTCCCAGCCAGAGCCCGGACTTGAACCCGATTGAACATCTCTGGAGAGACCTGAAAATAGCTGTGCAGCAAAGCTCCCCATCCAACCTGACAGAGCTTGAGAGGATATGCAGAGAGGTATGCAAGACACTCCCCAAATACAAGTGCGCCAAGCTTGTAGCGTCATACCCCAAAAGACTTGAGGCTGTAACCGCTGGAAAAGGTGCTTCAACAAAGTACTGAGTAAAGGTTCTAAATACTTATGTAAATGTGATCGTTTTTCTTTATACAAATGCAAAAATGTCTTATTCCTTCTCACTTCAGGCCAAATTTCTCACTCCTCCCTAATCCACAGCTGTCCTACCTTACCAGTGACTGAAACCAGACTGTTGCCCTTTGCCTCCCTCCCTCCATAGGACCCACTGATTAACTTTCCATTCACCTAGTTCTTATCCACCATTTACTCAAACACATACATTCATTATACATGTAAAGTCATCAATAATTCATAGTAGGTAATATGAATAAGTATATTTCAAGCTAGAATCCAACATGTCTGACCAAGGAAATTGCTTGTGGATAGAAATGTATAAAGTTGACATTACATCAAAAAAATCCACATTTTACGTTATTAGTAACTAATGCTGTTGGTTTGGCGTCAGATATGTTATTTGCCAATGTGGGTTTTATGCTAGCTAATGTTCCCTCAATGAAGTTGGTAGCTAACTGGAGAATGCATCTTCTTTAGGAGTGCTGTTATATCCTGTCTACTACTCATTATTCATCCATACTGTGTGTGTCCCATGATCGCAGCTTTGGAAATAAAATAACTATCCATCCATTACTCCTTCCTGTGTTGACTCACAGACTTGAGGGATGGGACCAGGAAGGTCACACTTGCCCTGCACACACTCCTTGTCCTACTTGTAGATCGGAAAGGACTGTAATGGTATTAACAAATAATAATGACTGCATCTTGACCTCTGATAGGCTAAGGGGATCCTTCTTACAGATCGGCCAGAGAGCCTAGGGGCTAATGTTGACGGGGCTTTAAAACAGCCTAGCAAAGCCCTCTGATCCCGCAAGCTTCACGCTGGTATTTACGAGGCTACTTTAAAAACAGGCCATCTTGTTTAACTGGCCATATTGACAGGTGTTTCCTCAGCTTCCTCCACCACTGTGATCTCCTCAACACATTTGGACGGCAGGGCCTGAGGGACAAACGGTGGAAACCAGAAGGAGGAGAAGTTTTGTTAGCTCCACAAAGAGAGAGGATATGTTAGTTTACAAAAGTAAACATGAATGTTTCTGCTCTGTGCGTGTGTTTCTTCACCTGAAGTAGGTCGTCTCTCTCCAAGAGGTGTTTAATCTTCAGTGGGGGGCCAGGGATGGGGGGAAACAGACGGTCCCTGAACACACACACCACAGTCAATCAGGGAATCAGACCACTAATACCATAGCGTTATGTCATTACATTTAAACCGTATACTGTTTTCATATTGTTCTTGCCAGTTACTGTTCAATCACACAGGCAATTTTCTTCCCCCTTCTGTTGTTTTCTAAGAATAAACGGGTGTTTTCCACCTCTTGTTGGAAGGAAGTTCTGTTTCACAGTGAAAATGTGTGCGGTCTGTAGACAGATGCTTAAATCTAACACCTCTTAGACTTATTCTATTAATACGTTGTCGTCTTCTCTCTATCTTTCTCTGGGTGTCGATTTTTTGTAACTGTTTCGTTTCTCTCTTTCTCTGTCGCTCTTTGTTTCTCTGCTGCTCTGTCGCTGTCTGCTGCTCTGTCGCTCTCTGTTTCTCTGCTGCTCTGTCGCTGTCTGCTGCTCTGTCGCTCTCTGTTTCTCTGCTGCTCTGTCGCTCTGTTTCTCTGCTGCTCTGTCGCTCTCTGTTTCTCTGCTGCTCTGTCGCTGTCTGCTGCTCTGTCGCTGTTTCTCTGGTGCTCTGTCGCTCTCTGTTTCTCTCTGCTGCTCTGTTTCTCTCTGCTGCTCTGTCGCTCTCTGCTGCTCTGTCGCTCTCTGTTTCTCTCTGCTGCTCTCTGTTTCTCTCTGCTGCTGTCATTCTCTGTTTCTCTCTGCTGCTCTGTCGCTCTCTTTCTCTCTGCTGCTCTGTCGCTCTCTGTCGCTGCTGCTCCGCTTCTCTCTGCTTCTTTTTGCTCCCTTTCTCTGTTTCTCTCTGCTCTCTTTCTCAGTTGCTCGCTCTGCTCTCTCTCGTTGGAAGGAAGTTCAGTGTCACTGAAAGACAGAAGCTAAAATCTAACACCTCTGCACTTACTCTATTAATATGTTGTCTTAATGTCAGTGTCTCTGCTCTTTCTCAGTGTCAGTGTCTCTGCGTCTCTCTGCTCTTTCTCAGCGGCTCTTGGCTGTCTCCGCGGCTCTTGGCTCTCTTTGCGCTCGCTGCGTCTCTTTGCGCCTCTGCGTGCTCACGGCCTCTGAGCAAAGAGACTGTGCTCTCTCTGCTCTCAGTGGCTCTGCATCCCTTTTCTCTCAGGGTCCCTTTTCTCTCAGGGTCCCAGGGTCCCTTTGCTCTCAGGGTCCCAGGGTCCCTTTGCTCTCAGGGTCCCAGGGTCCCTTTGCTCCCAGGGTCCCAGGGTCCCTTTGCTCCCAGGGTCCCAGGGTCCCTTTGCTCCCAGGGTCCCTTTGCGCTCAGGGTCCCTTTGCGCTCAGGGTCCCAGGGTCTCTTTGCGCTCTCTCTGTCTCTTTGCGCTCTCTCTGTCTCTTTGCGCTCTCTCTGTCTCTTTGCGCTCTCTCTGTCTCTTTGCGCTCTCTCTGTCTCTTTGCTCTCTCTGTCTCTTTTCTGTCTCTTTGCTCTCTCTGTCTCTTTGCGCTCTCTCTGTCTCTTTGCGCTCTCTCTGTCTCTTTGCGCTCTCTCTGTCTCTTTGCGCTCTCTCTGTCTCTTTGCGCTCTCTCTGTCTCTTTGCGCTCTCTCTGTCTCTTTGCGCTCTCTCTGTCTCTTTGCGCTCTCTCTGTCTCTTTGCGCTCTCTGTGTCTCTTTGCTCTCTGTGTCTCTTTGCTCTCTGTGTCTCTGTGTCTCTTTGCTCTCTGTGTCTCTTTGCTCTCTGTGTCTCTTTGCTCTCTGTGTGTCTGTGTCTCTTTGCTCTCTGTGTGTCTGTGTCTCTTTGCTCTCTGTGTGTCTGTGTCTCTTTGCTCTCTGTGTGTCTGTGTCTCTTTGCTCTCTGTGTGTCTGTGTCTCTTTGCTCTCTGTGTGTCTGTGTCTCTTTGCTCTCTGTGTGTCTGTGTCTCTTTGCTCTCTGTGTGTCTGTGTCTCTTTGCTCTCTGTGTGTCTGTGTCTCTTTGCTCTCTGTGTGTCTGTGTCTCTTTGCTCTCTGTGTGTCTGTGTCTCTTTGCTCTCTGTGTGTCTGTGTCTCTTTGCTCTCTGTGTGTCTGTGTCTCTTTGCTCTCTCCGTGTCTGTGTCTCTTTGCTCTCTCCGTGTCTGTGTCTCTTTGCTCTCTCCGTGTCTCCTCCCTCCCCATGAACCCAACAGAATAAATACCTCTGGAGTCTGATCAGCAGCAGCAGAGCCAGGAGGATCATGGGTATCCCCAGAGTGATGGCAACAACCGCCAGAGTGTTCAGCTGATTGTGTGATTCAGACGGGGCCACTGCTGCGCACGCACACACACACACAGCAGTGTAAACATAAACCGACAGAAAAGACTGCTAAATCAAATGTAAAAATACATTCAAAAAAGATTAGAGGTCGACCGATTAATTGGGGCCGATTTCAAGTTTTCATAATAAATCGGTAATCGGCATTTTTGGACGCCGATTATGGCAAATTACATTGCAATCCACGAGGAGACTGCGTGGCAGGCTGTGACTACCTGTTACGCGAGTGCAGCAAGGAGTCAGGGTAAGTTGCTGGCTAGCATTAAACTTATCTTATAAAAAAACAATCAATCTTAACATAATCACTAGTTAACTAGTTGATGATATTACTATTTTAACGAGCTGGTCCAGCGTTGCATATAATCAATACGGTGCCTGTTTATCATCGAATCACAGCCTACTTCGCCAAAAGGGTGATGATTTAAAGGAGCATTCGTGAAAAAAAGCACACTCTTTGCACCAATGTACCTAACCATAAGAAATGATGTTTAAAATCAATACACAAGTATATATTTTTAAACCTGCATATTTAGTTAAAATAAATTCATGTTAGCAGGCAATATTAACTAGGGAAACTGTCACTTCTCTTGCGTTCCAGGACAAGCAGGGTCAGGGTACATGCAACAGTTTGGGCCGCCTGGCTCATTGCGAACTGTGTGAAGACCATTTCTTCCGAACAGAGACCGTAATTAATTTGCCAGAATTTTACATAATTATGACATAACATTGAAGGTTGTGCAATGCAACAGCAATATTTAGACTTAGGGTTGCCACCCGTTCAATAAAATACGGAACGGTTCCGTATTTCACTGAAAGAATAAACATTTTGTTTTTTGAAATGATAGTTTCCGGATTTGACCATATTAATGACCTAAGGCTCGTACTTCTGCATGTTATTATATTATAATTAAGTCTATGATTTGATATTTGATACTGCAGTCTGACTGAGCGATGGTAGGCAGCAGCAGGCTCGTAAGCATTCATTCAAACAGCACTTCCTGCGTTTGCCAGCAGCTCTTTGCAATGCTTGAAGCACAGCTCTGTTTATGACTTCAAGCCTATCAACTCCCGAGATTAGGCTGGCAATACTATAGTGCCTTTAAGAACATCCAATAGTCAAAGGTATATGAAATACAAATGGTATAGAGAGAAATAGTCCTATAATTCCTATAATAACTACAACCTAAAACTTCTTACCTGGGAATATTGAAGATTCATGTTAAAAGGAACCACCAGCTTTCATATGTTCTCATGTTCTTAACAAGGAACTTAAACGTTAGCTTTCTTACATGGCACATATTGCACTTTTACTTTCTTCTCCAACACTTTGTTTTTGCATTATTTAAACCAAATTGAACATTTCATTATTTATTTGAGACTAAATTGATTTTATTTATGTATTATATTAAGTTCAAATAAAAGTTAATTCAGTATTGTTGGAATTGTCATTATTACAAATATATATAAAAATGGTCCGATGTAATCGGTCTGGGATTTTTTTTTTTTGGTCCTCCAATAATCGGTATCGGCGTTGAAAAATCATACTCGGTCGACCTCTAATCCAGATGTCATTATAATATTGATGACTGCGGACTCACGGATGGTGTTGCTCCAGCTGCTCCAGTGTTCAGATCCTCTGCAGTTACTATTCTTCCTCACCCTCATCTTCACGTCGTACCGTTGTGTGTGGTCCAGGTTGGTCTCAGTGAATGTCAGTCCCTCTGTGAAGCTCCTCACCTTTCAAGACACACATACAAATAGCCTCTTAATAAAAACAGGGCCACCACTGAACATAAGTTAAGACAACTCTCTGGTATACTCATCTATTTTTATTTTTTACTTAACACTTTTCTTAAAACTCCATTTTTGGTTTAAGGGCTTGTAAGTAAGCTTTTCACTGTAAGGTCTAAACCTTTCGCATTCGGTCCATGTGACAAATACAATTTGATTTGATAGTATTACCAGGTCATTGATCTGGAGCTGGTAGTTGAAGCATCTGGGTGTGGTGTTGGACGGAAGATCCCACTGCACTAGCAGACCCTCCTCTCTGACCCAGGCAGTGATGTTGGGGGGCGGGCGCAGTACTTCAATATCTATGGTGTCCATTTTATTAGTGTAGATGCAGCACACGCCAGGGCGTGACACTTTGAAAGTCAGACTCAAAGAGGTGACGCCGTCACCCACACTCCCTTGGCAGCCAGCAGACACGCCTCGAACCACACCGCCAGGCCATCCCTGGCCTCCCATGACCTCAGAGACACAGTCCACACTGGAGATACTCTCATTGTTCCTACACACACTGATATTCACACACACACACACACAGCACTTATAACAGACACCTTAATTAAAGGTGGGTGTCATGTACTAAAATTAGATTACATTTTTATTATACTTTAAAATGGTAATTGCACAGTAATAACCAATAAATTGACAAGTTCCACTATCACATAAAATAATTGTTGCTAAGCCTTTCATTTTCTGTGTATCTTGGATATTGTGGGAGGGGCTTACGAGACAGAGGCAGAGGATTGGCTGTCATTAAGAAGACCATGGAATTTCCAGGAGCAGTTGAGTTGATTGGTTGGGTAGATAAGACAGCGGGCCGGTCCACCTAGAGTTACAGACAGGGTTTCAGCGAGTGTGCATGCGTGTGTGAGTGTGTGTTTGGTCTTTGTGCATTTTGTGTTACTGGGTGATAGGTCGCAGAGGTCAATGCTGGTGTCAATGTCAGTGTCGTTATAGTCCCCGCTGTCTTCATCGTTGTCGCTCTGAACCAGCTGCATAACACCATGAGAATCCCTCTGGTACACTCTCTGGCGCACCGGGGACAGAAAAAGAAAGATATTGTAAATCTAAAATGGTTTGAGACAGGGCCATTAGAGACCACAGACTATCATAGTGATCTCACTTCACTGTACTCCGTCTCGTCATCCTGACAGGGGTATAAGGGAGGCAGTTCTTGCTTCTGGTCAGGTTCTAGGCTCTGGTGTGTGTGTCTAGCAGGGCTTCGGGTCACATCCAGCCTTGTAGTAACTGTCCCAACAGTCAACCCTTCTGTGCTCTCAGAGAAACTTGTTTCAGTCGTTTGAGTTACTGTCAGACAGAGATAGAAATAGAGCTCAGTAAGGTCGCACACTATATCATAACAGTTTTGGTTGAAGCTACTCTGAAATCATAGTTAATCATAGTTACAATTACTTCACACTAGAAGTTAAGCTACATTAAAGACACCCTTAGGATCTGACTGTACAAAACATAGACATGACAGACTGACCAGGTGAATCTGGGTGTAAGCTATGATCCCTTTTTCATGTCACTTGTTAAACCCACCTCAAATCAGTGTAGATGAAGGGGATGAGATAGGTTAAAGAAGGATTTCAGGAAGGTGTTCTTAATGTTTTGTAGTTTAATTAAGTAAAGCTACATTGAAAAAGCAGTTCACTAAATCCAAGCTACTTTGGGAGAAAAAAAATTGATCATATCTAAATCTGAAATGTCATTGATTACAAATGACAAAAACACATCACTCTGGGGTCAGGTGTTAAATGTTCAATACTGCCATTTATCTTAGCTCAATATCAAATCATTTCTGGGTAACAATTAAGTACTTCAATTTAATTGAAAGCAATCACTTGTAGTCAAAAATAAACAAAAATAGCTTCTTAGCGAAGAGCAATTTCTCATGCAATAATTTGACTAAGAGTGTCTGGGAGTGGTCTGAGTGAGGAGGGCAAAACTGAAAACTAGGAGAGAGGTTTGGAACTCTTTCTTATTGGTCTATCAAACTCATTTAATGCATGTTGATGTCACCAGACAGGCCAAAACTCCATCCCACCAAAACAGGGACACATTTCAGGCGGTCTTTTCAAACAGCTCTTAAATTAAAAGGATATCATAATTTTCACAATTTCAGTCTTTTTTCATCCTCACAGTGTGGAAATATATGTCAAACACAGGAAAATCACATTTGACTGCACTCGATCTTTAACTAAATGTGTAATTTGACCGATTATTAATAAAGACAAAAGCTGTTTCAAGTGAGAAATAGGCCGTTCTGAACCTGAAAAAGAAATTAAATTCTTGCCTATATCAGACACATCTCTTTTTTGCAAAAAAAGAAATCAAAATGTGTAGTTCCAATAGTTAGCTACTCCACTACATGGATTTGAATTGATTGGAATTCAACTTCCACCATGCTACTGCAAAATGTAGTTTAATTACTAGTGGACTTAAATGTAGTTCGCTACTCCCCAACACTGCAGGGTAAACGCATGTAAGGATGATACACAATCACCTTTCTCTGCTCTCCCGAGGGAATGCAGCACCACAGCACAGACCCAGAGGACCACCAGATATAGCCCCATTGCAAACCTGGGGGAGGGGGGGCAAACACACAGATATCACACCATGATAAAAACCTGACTACTTCAGCAGGGATGAAAATAGCCCATATTAATATATGTAGCCTTAGAGATTATGTTCATGTAAATCAATCATTTGCTAACATCAGATAACATTTATATTAGACATTTATGATGGTTAATTAGATAATTCATTTGATGATACAGCAGTAGCAATACAAGGATGTAACATCTACAGAAGAGACAGGAATGCTTATGAGGGAGGTGTTGCTGTATATATTCAGAGCCATATCCCTGTAATGCTTTACTAAGATCGTATGTCAAGTGTTATTGAAGTGTTCTGGTTGCTGGTTCATTTGGCACATCTAAAGCCTTTTCTTTCAGGGTGTTGCTATAGGCTACCAAGTGCTAACAGTCAGTATCTAAATAATATGTGTGAAATGCTTGATAGTGTATGTGATGTGAACAGAGAGGGCTACTTTCTTGGGGACCTGAATATTGACTGGTTTTCATCAAGCTGTCCGAGGAAGCTTCTTACTGTAACCAGTGCCTGTAATCTGGTTCATGTTATTAATCAACCCACTCAACAGGAAGCTCCTCACTGTAACCAGTGCCTGTAATCTGGTTCAGGTTATTAATCAACCCACTCTACAGGAAGCTTCTCACTGTAACCAGTGCATGTAATCTGGTTCAGGTTATTAATCAACCTACCAGGGTGTTTAGAAACACTACAGAAACAAGATAATCCACATGTATCGATCACATTTTTACTAATACTGTAGAGCTTTGTTCTAAAGCTGTATCCGTACCCATTGGATGCAGTGATCACAATATAGTGGCTATATCCAGGAAAGCCAAAGTTCCAACAGCTGCGCCTAAAATAGTGTATAAGAGATCATACAAAAGATTCTGATGTGATTTACGTGGATGACGTTAATATTTTTTGGTCTGATCCACTTGATGAATTTATGAAATTGCTTCATCCAGTTATTGATAAACATGCACCTGTTAAGAAACTGGCTGTTAGAACTGTTAAGGCTCCATGGATTGATGAGGAATTGAAAAACTGTATGGTTGAAAGAGATTGGACAACAGGAGTGGTTAATAAGTCTGGCTGCACATCTGACTGGCTGACTTACTGCAAATTGTGACTAAACTCAAAAAGAAGAAACTGTATTATGAAGCCAAGATCAATGATATAAAGAATCATTTAAAAACTTGAGTACTTTAAATTAAATTATTGGCAAAAAGACTAATTCAACCCCCTCTTTCATCAAATCAGATGGCTTATTTGTCACAAAACCATTTGAGGTTGCCAATTATTTGAATGATTGTTTAATTGGCAAACTTAGGCAGGAAATGCCAACAACGAACAGTGAGCAATTGTATTCATGCATAAAAAAAATACAAATAATAAAAGAAAAGCATTGCAAGTTTGAATTTTGTCAAGTTAAATGTGGGAGAAGTGGAAAAATTATTGTTATCGATCAATAATGACAAACCTCCTGGCATTGACGACTTAGATGGAAAGCTACTGAGGATGGTAGCTGACTCTATAGCCACTCCTATCTGTCATATTTTTAATCTGAGCCTAGAGGAAAGTCTTTGTCCTCAGGCCTGGAGGGAAGCCAAAGTAATTCCGCTACCCAAGAGCGGTAAAGCGGCCTTTACTGGTTCTAACAGCAGACCTATAAAACTGTTGACCAAATACAATGATATTTCTCTGTAAACAAATGAAGACTTTCAGCATGCTTATAGAGAAGGGCACTCAACATGTACTGCACATGTTACACCCCTGAAAAAGGGGAGAAATAATCACGAGAGTGATACGGTGTTCTCACTTAAACTTTTAGTGTAATCATTTTTACAAAAGTAACACATTACAAAACAGAAATATCAGAGCAATCGATCTCAGGCTCATAGATTAAGAGAGGACTGTGTGTAAACACATGCTCTGGACTAGAGCAGGGTCATACTTAAGCCCTGATTCGGACTCCTGGGATGCAAACAGTACTTTTTGCCTCAAATCTAAAACGCGCATCAGGAAGCTTTGAGGGGTCTCCTTGCTATGCTGTGCTTCTGAAGCTAGCTGTTTGTAAAGCTCTGTTGCACTCTTCTCTTGGAAGTGGGAACGCAGGATACATCTAAGTGAGGGAAGAGTTAGTTGGGGTTTACCTTCCAAGTAGCTGCGTAGCTGTGAGCCTGGAGAAATAGCCCTGACTACTGCATCTACTATTTCTACCTCAGGATGGCCTCTGTTAAGTCCATTCTCGATCTGATGGGCAATGCTAGGAAAAAAACAGTTTTTCTTTCTGGCCCGGTTCACCTATCTGACCAGAAATGTTAAACTCTTTGCGCCAGTATGAGCTGGGCTGTGCATTGGGTGAGAGCGGCACGCTCCCCTGAAGATTGGCATGGGGTTGGGGTTGGGGCTGACGCAGAGAATCACTGGCTTTGGCTGCAGTAATCTGCTCAGTTCCCGCCCCTTGTTGTGGGGTTACAGTTCTCAGTTCCTCTATTCTGTGATGTGTTCCGGCTGGTTCAATATCATGGTCAGTTTGCCCTGTTTTGTTATCTATGCCACTGATCATCTCTGTCATTTTGTCTTTAATTAGCAACAATTCCAACATACCGCCATCTTCTAACTCTGCAACTTCCTCTCTTTCAAGGAACATCATAATGTGAGTCATCAATGATATGCGGGATTTGTCTTGAACATCTCTTCTCTGTTCGCCTGATATGTCAAGGAAATCTCTAGTAACTTGTCTTTAGTCAGGGTGTGCAATTCTCCTACTACCTCTTCCTGTAGTTCTTCCAAGGCGCTTGCCATGTTGACAGAACAGGAGGAACTTTTACTGTGCAGGAGTTGACTCTGAATTAGATGGTCCTTACTGTCTCTGATGGTCGATCAATGGCCTCAGTTGACACGTACTTAACCACTAACTTCCAACTTCCCTCGAACAGCAACACTTTCCTCACTGCAGCCTGCCTGAGTTGTTATGTGGGGATTTAGCTGGCTCGGAATTCAGCGACCAGGATGTGGAAAGTGGATATCTGAGCAGCAATCTCAGCGGAGCCTCCAAAAATGTTACGACCCTAAAAAGGGGGAGAAATAATCACGAGAGTGATACGGTGTTGTATTCTCACTTAAACTTTTAGTGTAATCATTTTACAAAAGTAACACATTACAAAACAACGGAAAAACCATTATACAAATAACACAGCAAAATATCTTATTAACAACGCACATGTTCATTCACAATCGACCTAAAACGGCAGCTACTCTCAATACGATGCTATTCTTCGCTACAACCGAGCAGGGCTCATATTACTCTCTGCAAACTTAACTCTAACTTCCTCAAGATGTTACTAAGACACACCTTAAACACTATTGACATGTTAGCGAGTTATTACATTTAAATTACTATTTTTTTTAATCATCAATAACGTACCTGAAAAAGGGGAGAAATAATCACGAGAGTGATACGGTGTTGTTTTCTCAATTAAACTTTTAGTGCAATGAGAAAAGACTGCGATTTCCCTCGGAATATGGGTGGAGACCAGAGCAATCGATCTCAGGCTCATAGATTAAGAGCATTTAGTAGATCACAGATTAACACTTTTAGGCACCACAAAATAAAGTAATCACTATAACGTTTACACATTACTCTCACAATTCGTACCCTTTGTACGCTTAGCGGATTTGAACTTTAACACAATTAGATGAATGTTATCAATCTCTATCAACTAATACTGAATGCATGATCTTTTTAACCTTAGATGTTTTAAGATCCTCACATACTATGAATTTACTAATACTTTTTAATGTATTTTCAGGCTATGAATATTTCCTTTAACCTGTCACACTCTCCCCGACAAAATAAATGTTGTCCCAACATTACCAACATTGTCTTCTTCAACAGTCCGTATGCACTGGACCTAGAAAATCCTCTTCTGTAAGGTAGTACTTGAGCAGAGGTCAAGGGTCACAGTTCAAATATAACTAACAAGTTATATTCACAGTCCATATCTGTTGACCAGCTGTTGACATAAGCAGTCTTTTGTCATACTATTGATCAACAGTCCATCAATTTGAATGATCTATATGCATAGTCTGCAAATTGTCTCTTTTGACAGTCTGTGAAATCAGACAGCAGTCCATGGTCAAACATGTCAACTCTGTAGCCTTTTTGCTGAAGCCTATACATGTAAGGTGGCTGAAAGTAACATTGCTGTAGTGATGGCAGCCATGGAACCAGTCCTGGTGCAGAGTAGACAGGGAACAACTGTGGCTGTGGCTGGATACTGTAGCAGGAAGGGATACCAAGCTGATCATAGGTAATACGTCTTGGAGGGTGTCTCTCTCTTTGTGGCAGCTGGTAGGCTGGTTCCTCAGGTTCAGCAGCATCAGTTAATGAAGGAAAGGCACTTGGTGGACGATCATCAGGCAAATTTTCAGCAGACAAGTTCATCTCCTCAGCAGGCAGGTCTTTAACTGTTGTTGTCTCCTCCAGCCGCTTTTCAACAAGAGGCTGTGCTGGTAGCGTATCAGGGACTGGCACTGCAACTGTCTGTTTCACTGTTGGGGGCCGGTGTTCCCACTCTCTCGCTGGTTTAGCATTCCTCTCTTCAGGTACTGTAGGAGATGTGGGAACCTGTAGCGGCTCATGATGAAGGTCATATTTATCCCCGCTTTCTTCATCAGAATCTAGAGGCTGTGATGCAGGCTGGTGTCTCCTCGTTTTCTGACTTTTGTCCACTTTGGTCATTTCTGGTTGTGTCTCAAAAGGTAAGTGGTCACAGGACATGAGCAGGTTTCTGTGCAGGACCCTGGAGCGTCCCCTACCCTTTTCTGGTCTCAATTCATAAATCGGCAGGTCTGAACCCATTTGTCTCACCACTGTGTGAATTGTATCTTCCCAATAGTTACAGAGTTTGCCTGGTCCTCCTCTTGGTGCCAGGTTTTTAATCAGAACTCGCTCGCAAGGCTGTAACACTGAACTCCTAACTTTAGTGTCATAGTACTTCTTACTTCTTTCAGCGGCTTTCTGGGCATTTTCATTTGCAATGGTGTATGCTTCTTCCATCCCTCGTTTCCAGTTCTCCACGTAGTCTCGCTGGTTACTGAAACCTGCTTCTGTGCAGAATCCAAAGAGCATATCAACTGGAAGCCTGGGTGATCTCCCAAACAGAAGATAAAATGGTGAATAGCCAGTCACTTCGCAATGGGTGCAGTTATAGGCATAAACCAGTTTGTTCAGAGATTCCTTCCAATATGACTTTTGTGTCTCAGTTAGTGTCTTTAACATTTGCAACAATGTTCTGTTCATGCGTTCCGCTTGACCGTTTCCCATCGGGTGATAGGGTGTTGTCCTGGACCCCGCCATGCCACTGAGTTTCTTTAACTGATGGAACAACTGATTTTCAAATTCTCCCCCTTGGTCATGGTGGATGCGGGACGGGAACCCAAACTTCAGGGCAAAGTCATTGAAGATGAGATTTGCAGCAGTTTTACCTGACTTTGATGTGGTGGCGTAGGCTTGAGTGAAACGTGTAAAATGATCAACAATCACGAGGATGTACTCATATCCCCCTTTGCATCTGTCGAGATGAAGGAAGTCTATACATACCAGTTCAAATGGCTGTGTTGTCACAATGTTTGTCAGAGGAGCTCTTGTTTCATGGGCTGGCTTTTTCTGCTTGACACAGCTACAAGTTTTAGTCACATAGTGCTCGATGTCAGATTGCATATATGGCCAGAAGAAGCGGTCACGTACTAGTGATACAGTGCGGTCAGTACCCTGGTGTCCCATGTTATTGTGCAACTCTTCCATCACTTTACCTTTGTACTGCTCTGGGAGAACTAACTTCTTGCGGGCTGTAGTGATTCTGTACAGAATGCCATCACTGTCTATTGTCAATTTGTCCCATTCTCTGAATAGGCATTTTGTCTTTGGACTGGATTTCTTTTGCTCTTTAACTGGCGGTTTGGAACCAGACAGTTTGAAATTGAGCACAGGACGGATGACCGGATCAGATTCTTGTGCTTCTCTCCCATCTTTTGGGATCGAGCTGGTTGTTGCAGTGGTTGTCTCACCTTCAGCTGATACTGACATCGATGCAGCTGAAAATGACCAAGGTACAACAGCCTCTTTCTGTACCTCAACTGCTTGTATCGTGGCGGCGATGGTGTCTGGTGGAAGCTCCTCAGAACATTCTCTCATCAGTGACTCTACATCCAGTGGCATCCTTGACAAAGCATCTGCATCACCGTTCTCACTGCCTGGCCTGTACTTTATTGTAAAGTGGAAATCAGCCAAGTCTGCAACCCACCTGGAAGTGGTTGCGTTCAGTTTTGCAGTAGACAGAATGTAGCTGAGCGGGTTGTCATCGCTGTATAAAGTGAAGGTCGGAGCATAGTACAAATAATCATGGAACTTTTCAGTGATGGCCCATTTTAGAGCTGGAAATTCTAGCTTGCTCGAGTGGTAGTGATAGTTCTTCTCAGCTGCTGTTAAGGTTCGAGAGCCATAAGCAATGACCCTAAGCTTCCCATCTTGCTTTTTATAAAGAACTGCTCCCAAGCCTTGGTGTGACGCATCAGTTTGTACAACAAATGGCTGAGTGAAATCAGGGAAACGTAAAACTGGTAGGTGAAGCAAACACTCAATCAGCTGTTCAAGTGCCTGTTGATGCTGGTCAGTCCACAGGATTGGCTTGTTTGAGGGCACCACATTACTTACTTTCTTTGTTTTTGTTTTCCGTGGGTGGTCAGGTAATTTCTTTGAATCTGCTTTCAGGAGGTCATACAGGCAGCTGGCACTCCTAGAAAAGTATTTGATGTACTGTCTGTAGTAAGTGAGTAAACCAAGCATTTTTCTGAGCTGGCCCACAGTCTCTGGTCTGATTTCTTTCAATGCTCTTACTGCTTCAAAATCGGCTGGGTCAACTCGGCTGCCCTCTGCAGACACTATTCTGCCCAAATAACGGACCTGGGGTTTAAAGAGATCACACTTACTTGGTTTGAGTTTAATGTCATACTCTCTGAGACGCTGCTAAACTTTTACATTTACATTTACATTTAAGTCATTTAGCAGACGCTCTTATCCAGAGCGACTTACAAATTGATGCATTCACCTTATGACATCCAGTGGAACAGTAGTGCATCTAAATCTTTTAAGGTTTTAAGGGGGGGGGGGGGGTGAGAGGGATTACTTTATCCTATCCTAGGTATTCCTTAAAGAGGTGGGGTTTCAGGTGTCTCCGGAAGGTGGTGATTGACTCCGCTGTCCTGGCGTCGTGAGGGAGTTTGTTCCACCATTGGGGGGCCAGAGCAGCGAACAGTTTTGACTGGGCTGAGCGGGAACTGTACTTCCTCAGTGGTAGGGAGGCGAGCAGGCCAGAGGTGGATGAACGCAGTGCCCTTGTTTGGGTGTAGGGCCTGATCAGAGCCTGGAGGTACTGAGGTGCCGTTCCCCTCACAGCTCCGTAGGCAAGCACCATGGTCTTGTAGCGTATGCGAGCTTCAACTGGAAGCCAGTGGAGAGAGCGGAGGAGCGGGGTGACGTGAGAGAACTTGGGAAGGTTGAACACCAGACGGGCTGCGGCGTTCTGGATGAGTTGTAGGGGTTTAATGGCACAGGCAGGGAGCCCAGCCAACAGCGAGTTGCAGTAATCCAGACGGGAGATGACGAGTGCCTGGATTAGGACCTGCGCCGCTTCCTGTGTGAGGCAGGGTCATACTCTGCGGATGTTGTAGAGCATGAACCTACAGGAACGGGCCACCGCCTTGATGTTAGTTGAGAACGACAGGGTGTTGTCCAGGATCACGCCAAGGTTCTTAGCGCTCTGGGAGGAGGACACAATGGAGTTGTCAACCGTGATGGCGAGATCATGGAACGGGCAGTCCTTCCCCGGGAGGAAGAGCAGCTCCGTCTTGCCGAGGTTCAGCTTGAGGTGGTGATCCGTCATCCACACTGATATGTCTGCCAGACATGCAGAGATGCGATTCGCCACCTGATCATCAGAAGGGGGAAAGGAGAAGATTAATTGTGTGTCGTCTGCATAGCAATGATAGGAGAGACCATGTGAGGTTATGACAGAGCCAAGTGACTTGGTGTATAGCGAGAATAGGAGAGGGCCTAGAACAGAGCCCTGGGGGACACCAGTGGTGAGAACACGTGGTGTGGAGACGGATTCTCGCCACGCCACCTGGTAGGAGCGACCTGTCAGGTAGGACGCAATCCAAGCGTGGGCCGCGCCGGAGATGCCCAACTCGGAGAGGGTGGAGAGGAGGATCTGATGGTTCACAGTATCGAAGGCAGCCGATAGGTCTAGAAGGATGAGAGCAGAGGAGAGAGAGTTAGCTTTAGCAGTGCGGAGCGCCTCCGTGATACAGAGAAGAGCAGTCTCAGTTGAATGACTAGTCTTGAAACCTGACTGATTTGGATCAAGAAGGTCATTCTGAGAGAGATAGCGGGAGAGCTGGCCAAGGACGGCACGTTCAAGAGTTTTGGAGAGAAAAGAAAGAAGGGATACTGGTCTGTAGTTGTTGACATCGGAGGGATCGAGTGTAGGTTTTTTCAGAAGGGGTGCAACTCTCGCTCTCTTGAAGACGGAAGGGACGTAGCCAGCGGTCAGGGATGAGTTGATGAACGAGGTGAGGTAAGGGAGAAGGTCTCCGGAAATGGTCTGGAGAAGAGAGGAGGGGATAGGGTCAAGCGGGCAGGTTGTTGGGCGGCCGGCCGTCACAAGACGCGAGATTTCATCTGGAGAGAGGGGGAGAAAGAGGTCAGAGCACAGGGTAGGGCAGTGTGAGCAGAACCAGCGGTGTCGTTTGACTTAGCAAACGAGGATCGGATGTCGTCGACCTTCTTTTCAAAATGGTTGACGAAGTCATCTGCAGGGAGGAGGGGGGGGGAGGGGGAGGAGGATTCAGGAGGGAGGAGAAGGTTGCAAAGAGCTTCCTAGGGTTAGAGGCAGATGCTTGGAATTTAGAGTGGTAGAAAGTGGCTTTAGCAGCAGAAGAGGAAAATGTAGAGAGGAGGGAGTGAAGGGATGTCAGGTCCGCAGGGAGGCGAGTTTTCCTCCATTTCCGCTCGGCTGCCCGGAGCCCTGTTCTGTGAGCTCGCAATGAGTCGTTGAGCCACGGAGCGGGAGGGGAGGACCGAGCCGGCCTGGAGGATAGGGGACATAGAGAGTCAAAGGATGCAGAAAGGGAGGAGAGGAGGGTTGAGGAGGCAGAATCAGGAGATAGGTTGGAGAAGGTTTGAGCAGAGGGAAGAGATGATAGGATGGAAGAGGAGAGAGTAGCGGGGGAGAGAGAGCGAAGGTTGGGACGGCGCGATACCATCCGAGTAGGGGCAGTGTGGGAAGTGTTGGATGAGAGCGAGAGGGAGAAGGATACAAGGTAGTGGTCGGAGACTTGGAGGGGAGTTGCAATGAGGTTAGTGGAAGAACAGCATCTAGTAAAGATGAGGTCGAGCGTATTTCCTGCCTTGTGAGTAGGGGGAAGGTGAGAGGGTGAGGTCAAAAGAGGAGAGGAGTGGAAAGAAGGAGGCAGAGAGGAATGAGTCAAAGGTAGACGTGGGGAGGTTAAAGTCGCCCAGAACTGTGAGAGGTGAGCCGTCCTCAGGAAAGGAGCTTATCAAGGCATCAAGCTCATTGATGAACTCTCCGAGGGAACCTGGAGGGCGATAAATGATAAGGATGTTAAGCTTGAAAGGGCTGGTAACTGTGACAGCATGGAATTCAAAGGAGGCGATAGACAGATGGGTAAGGGGAGAAAGAGAGAATGACCACTTGGGAGAGATGAGGATCCCGGTGCCACCACCCCGCTGACCAGAAGCTCTCGGGGTGTGCGAGAACACGTGGGCAGACGAAGAGAGAGCAGTAGGAGTAGCAGTGTTGTCTGTGGTGATCCATGTTTCCGTCAGTGCCAAGAAGTCGAGGGACTGGAGGAGGCATAGGCTGAGATGAACTCTGCCTTGTTGGCCGCAGATCGGCAGTTCCAGAGGCTACCGGAGACCTGGAACTCCACGTGGGTCGTGCGCGCTGGGACCACCAGATTAGGGTGGCCGCGGCCACGCGGTGTGGAGCGTTTGTATGGTCTGTGCAGAGAGGAGAGAACAGGGATAGACAGACACATAGTTGACAGGCTACACAAGAGGCTACGCTAATGCAAAGGAGATTGGAATGACAAGTGGACTACACGTCTCGAGTGTTCAGAAAGTTAATCTTACGTAGCAAGAATCTTATTGACTAAAATGATTAAAATGATACAGTACTGCTGAAGTAGGCTAGCTGGCAGAGGCTGCGTTGTTGACTATGTAGGTTAGCTGGCAGTGTCTGCGTTGTTGACACTACACTAATCAAGTCGTTCCGTTGAGTGTAATGGTTTCTACTGTGCTGCTATTCGGGGCTAGCTGGCTAGCTAGCAGTGTTGATTTACGTTACGTTGCGTTAAAAGAACGACAATAGCTGGCTAGCTAACCTAGGAAATCGCTCAAGACTACACAATTACCTTTGATACAAAGACGGCTATGTAGCTAGCTATGTAGCTAGCTACGATCAAACAAATCAAGCCGTTGTACTGTAATGAAATGAAAAATGTGATACTACCTGTGGAGCGAAGCGAAATGCGACCGGATTGTTGAGTGCGGAAGTTCTGTTACGTTAAGGACGACAAATAGCTGGCTAGCTAACCTCGGTAAATTAAGATAATCACTCTAAAACTACACACTCTAAACTACACAATTATCTTGGATACGAAGACAGCAAAGACAACTATGTAGCTAGCTAACACTACACTAATCAAGTCATTCAGTTGAGTGTAAGTTGTGCTGCTAATCGGTAGACGGTGGACTAGCTAACGGTAGACGTTAGCTAGCTAGCTAGCTGCAGGGCGGTGTAGACTGCGTTAGGACGACGAAATACGATAATTACGCAATTATCTATGATACAAAGACGGCTATGTAGCTAGCTAAGAAGAAAAATTGCTAAGATTAGACAAATCAAACCGTTGTACTATAATGAAATGTAATGAAATGTAATACTACCTGCGGACCGAGTGCAGATGCGACCGCTCGCTCCAACCCGCACATCATTCACATGGCTGTAAAAAAACTGGAAAAACACCTTTCCTGACTCTGACTAGTGTGTCAAAGAACTCAAGGTTGTCTGGCCACTGCGGGTTCAGGTCTGGCTGGAAAAGCATTGTCATGTCATCTTTGAAAGGCTGGGAAGCTACACGGCACTCAATCTGAATGCTACTGTGTTTTGGTACAGCAACCTTCTCTTTCTTGGTTTTCACTGCGTATTCATCTGTCTGTTCTGCACTAACAGCCTGTATAAAAGCTCTCACCTTGTTTCTTTTGAGGCTTGGGAAAGCTGTTTTTACTGTACTGTATCGTTTGGTCTTTTTGGTCATTGTCAGGATGTGCTCGATAACATTGAAACCTATGATGGGATGAGATAGGTGACAGCCTTTCATTACCAGCACCGGGATGATCAGTTCCTTTGTTTGGTCAGTTTCAGAGGCTAGACGAAAAGTTGTTTCAATCCATCCCAGGTACGGCATTTCAGTCCCATTTGCTGCAGTCAACCTTAGATCATCAGGTGAGTCCAGGATTTCTGAAACATCTCTCAGCCTTGCGTTTGGGAGAGATTCCTCTTTCCATCGTTCATCAATGACCGATACCTGAGAGCCTGTGTCCCATAGAGTTTGGAGGTGGTGGCGATTCAGGTGACACTCAATAAGGCACTGTCTGCCGACTAGCGAGGTGACCTTACGGGGGTGGCAACCTTGAGCTAGGGATGGTAAGGAGTGGGCATTTTCCCTTATGTTTAGTCCAATGTTGGTTTTGACATACTTTGGAACAGTACAGTGTCTCTTTACATGATGAACATTGCCTCCAACTGCTTTTAAATGCAAGTAAAACTAAGTGCTTGCTCTTCAACCGATTGCTGCCCGCACCCTTCCACCTGACTAGCATCGCTACTCTGGACGGTTCTGACCTAGAATATGTGGACAACTACAAATACCCAGGTGTCTGGTTAGACTGTAAACTCTCCTTCCAGACTAACATTAAGCATCTCCAATCCAAAATTAAATCTAGAATCGGCCTCCTATTTCTCAACAAAGCCTCCTTCACTCATGCCGCCAAACATACCCTCGTAAAACTGACTATCCTACCGATCCTTGACTTCGGCGATGTCATTTACAAAATAGCCCCCAACACTCTACTCAACAAACTGGATGTAGTTTATCACAGTGCCATCCGTTTTATCACCAAAGCCCCATATACTACCCACCACTGCGACCTATGCTCTCGTTGGCTGGCCCTCACTACATATCTGTCGCCAAACCCACTCAAACAAACTAGTCTTTGCTAGGTAAAGCCCCGCCTTATCTCAGCTCACTGGTCACCATAGCAACACCCACCTGTTGCACGCGCTCCAGCAGGTATAATGCACTGGTCATCCCCAAAGCCAACACTTCCCTTGGCCGCCCTTCCTTCCAGTTCTCTGCTGCCAATGACTGGAACGAATTGCAAAAATCTCTGAAGCTGTAGTCTTATATCTCCCTCTCCAACTTTAAGCATCAGCTGTCTGAGAAGCTTACCGATCACTGTACCTGTACACAGCCCATCTGTAAATAGCCCACCCGACTACCTCATCCCCATATTATTATTGCACATCATCAATTGCACATTCTATCACTCCAGTATTAATGCTAAATTGTAATTATTTCCGCCTCTAGGGCCTATGTATTGCCTACCTCCCTACTCTTTGTCGCACTGCTTTGCTTTATCTTGACCAGGTCCCAGTTGTAAATGAGAACTTCTTCTCAACTGGCCTACCTGGTTAAATAATGGTGAAATAAAAAACGTATTTAAAAAATTGTATTTGGTACAAATGATTAGTTAAATTCAAGACCTCAGATAAATCTGGTAATGAATGGTGTGGCTGTTGAACAAGTTGAGACTAAATTACTTGGCGCTACCTTAGATTGTAAACCGTCATGGTCAAAACATATAGATTCAATGGTTGTAAAGATGGGGAGAGGTCTGTCTGTAATAAAGAGATGCTCTGCTTTTTTGACACCACACTCCAAAAAGCAAGATCTGCAGGCTTTAGTTTTGTGTAATCTTGATTATTGTCCAGTCGTGTGGTCCTTTGCTGCAAGGAAAGACCTAGTTACGCTGCAGCTGGCCCAGAACAGAGAGGCACGTTTTGCTCTTAATTGTAATCACAGGGCTGATATAAATACTACACATGCCAGTCTCTTGTCTCAGAGACTGACTGCCTCACTTATTGTTTTATAAGAAACAATGTGTTGAAAATCCCAAATAGTTTGCTTAAGTCAACTTACACACAGCTCTGACACACTTATCCCACCAGGGGTCTTTTCACAGTTCCCAAATCCAGAACAAATTCAAGAAAGCGTACAGTATTATATAGAGCCCTTATTGCATGAAACTTCCTTCCATCCATCCATCTCATATTGCTCAAATAAACAGCAAACCTGGTTTCAAAAAACAGATAAAGCAACAGTTTGCGGGACTCTCAACGACTCTCCCCCATTTTACCAAGATAGTTTGTGTATATGCACAAAAAGGCTACGTGTGCCTTTTTAAAAATGTATGTAGTTACAGTCCTTGTGCAGTTCTTGTCTATTGATGTTCTGTATCATGTAATTCTGTATTATGTTTCATGTGGACCCCAGGAAGAGTAGCTGCTGCTTTTGCAACAGCTAATGGGGATCCTAATAAAATAAAATAAAAACTCAAGGCACATCAGAACTTCAACATTCAGAGGGCCACACACGTTATACTTATTTCTACCAGGTTTAAGAGAGTGTCGCCTGGAGTCGTTCTTTAAATATGTCATTCCATGGGCATTATAGCTTCTGGTAGAGGCTTCTCTAAGGTATAGATCTAAGACACCGGTGCGCCTGTATATAGCCCCGCTGTTGTTATTTACTGCTGCTCTTTAATGATTTTCTTTCTTAAAACTGCATTGTTGGTTAAGGGCTTGTAAGTAAGCATTTCATTGTAAGGATTGACTGTTGTATTCATCACATTGTAACAAATAAAATTAGATTTTGAAGACCAGCTTAACTACATGAAATCCTTCCCCTTTCCAGTACAAACCAGACTGACCTTGGAACAGCATCTTAGGGAAACTTGATGATATACAACTCATGGGTTTTAGACAGTTGAGAAACACAAAACACTAAATTGCCCCCTTAACATTGGACATATCAAAAGCTCAAAACAGCACAAGACATGTTAGGCTTAAGTGTTAATAAGATAGAAAGGTTAGAATGATGGTCTCATATCAAGATAAAGGTCAAATACCGTTGTGTTTCACTGAGTATCTTCCTTGGTCTGGTCTTGATGCCGTCTAGTGTCAGCAGAAAGAGTGTTGGCACACACACTGACTGCCTCTGGAGGGAAATGTGACATTACTCATTACTGGAAAGTTGATAGACAGGAAACTACATACAGTGGTGTATTAAGTAGAAATACTTTGAAGTACAACTTCAGTCGTTTTTTGTGGCATCTGTACTTAACTATTTATATTTTTGACAACTTTTACTTCACTACATTCCTAAAGAAAATAATGTGTTTTCTACTACATAAAAAAGTACTCGTTACATTTTGAATGCTTAGCAGGACAGGAAAATGGTCTAAGTCACACATTTAATTAAAGAGAAAATCCCTGGTCATCCCTACTGCATCTGATCTGGTGTAACGGTTTTCTTCATCTGAAGGAGAAGCGGACCAAAATGCAGCATGGTTTCTTTGATTCATGTTTAATAACAAAAAGATAAACACGAACACTACAAAACAATAAACGTGGAAACCCAAAAACAGCCCTATTTTTTTTATTTTTTTACTGAGGCTATTTAAAAAAATGTTTTTTTATAAAAAATAATTTATTATCTTCAATACCATTCATTCTTTACAACTCATAATTTTCATACATACACAAATAATGGTATTTTAATTAAACTAATTTAACTAAACATACACCCCAAACAAAACCTCAGGGGAGCATCTTCCCTCCCCATCACACTACAAAATACCTTTAATACAGCCCCCGTTTAAAGAGACTCATGAAAAGCCATAGCAGAAACCTGTCCCTATCCGTCCCTCTCGCTCTCCCTACACCTCTCTCTAACCTGGCCCACGTCAATACAAAATCCCCCCTTACCAAACCTAACAACGCCCGTGCCCTAGCCCATACTACTCCGGCAAAGGCACAGTCCCAAAAGACATGGCGCACAGTCTCCTCCCTGCCACAAGAGGATCTTGGACAGGTGGGGGATTGCACCAAACTATACCGGTACATGATGGAATGTACCGGCAAGCACTTATGGAGGCTCAACCAATTCCGGTCCTTGAGCCTGTTGTCCAGACCCCGCACCTGCACTCCCTCCCAGACCACTTCCGAGATGCCCACTACAGGCGCCGGACTCCCTGCCTTTCTGACCTCCTCGTACAGGTGCCTGTGATCTAAACCTACTCGGGCAACTTCAACCTCAGGGTGCGCAAGCAGCCACTTGGCCGCATGACCAAAGTGCCACAGCAGCTGTTCCGCCCGAGGACCCGTGTTAGACCACACCATTACGCTTCTCGCCTGATACGAGAAGAACACCCGCAGGAGGTAACCAGACGGGTGTATCACTGGATGAGCAAGCTCTGTTAACAAGAAGGAAACAAAAATTGTGTCCAGCTTGAGGGGGAAATGTGGTACCCCCCTACCTCCCTCCCCGATGGGACAGATCATGCGTGCCCTGGCGACCCACTCGCACCTGCCACTCCACATAAACTGAAACACAAGCCTCACTAGAGGCCTCCTCAGACAAGCCGGCAATGGGTAGATGTACGCCAAATACAAAAGAGACGGCAACACATCCACCTTTAGGACCAGGACTTTGCCCATAAAAGACAAATACCTAGCCTTCCACATTGCTAGCTTCCTCTGTACCACTGCGATACGCATGTTCCAGTTTAGCGTCGCTGAGCCGGAGGTCTCAAAATGGACCCCGAGAATCCTCAGGGCCCCCTCACAGAGAGATAACCCCCCAGGCACATCCGTTCTACCGCGCCATCTTCCAAAAAACTTGACGGAAGACTTTGCATGGTTCAGAACTGCTCCCGACGCTCGGGTGAAATCCCCAAAGATGGCAAGGGATCTTGTCAGGCACGAGTCCTTGCACAGCAGCAAGGAAGTGTCGTCGGCGTACTGCGTCATCTTAACATGCAGCCCACCACTTCCAGGGATCAACAATCCTTCCACCCCTGTGTCTGCCCTAATGGCAGCCCCCAGAGGCTCCATGTACAGAACAAAGAGGAGAGCCGAGAGTGGGCACCCCTGCCTGACCCCAGACGAGAGGTCAAAAACGTCACCCAAGTGACTATTTACACTAACTCGGCACCCCGCTCCGACATATAATGTACGATTCCATCCTATGAACTTCTCCCCAAATCCTAATCGACCTAACACTCTGAATAAAAAGGATGTATTCACGCGATCAAAGGCTTTCGCCTGATCTAGCGCTGCTACCATTAAAGGCAGTCCTCTATCTTCAACCCAAGCGATGGAGTCCCTGATTAACTGTAGGTTCAATCTAATAGAGCGGCCCTCTACCCCGCACGTCTGATCCTCATGGACGACGTAGGGAAGGGCTGTGCGCAACCGGTCTGCTAAAACCTTTGCAAGTAGCTTGTAATCTACACACAGCATGGTCAACGGCCGCCAGTTGCCAAGGTCTGTTACTTCCCCCTTCTTATATAAAAGTGACAGCACACCAACAGCCATTGATCCCCCCGGGACCCCCGTCTCAAGGATGGCCTTCAAGACTTCGAGGACCACTGGTCCAAGTATACCCCAAAACTTGAGATAAAACTCAGCCGGCAGCCCATCCATCCCAGGCACCTTCCCTTTTCCCATCCTCCTAAGAGCGCTCTCAACCTCTTCTAGTGAAATCTGGGCCTCCATCAATTCTCTAATGTCCTCCGGCAGCCGCCTGGACAAGTGTTCTAAAAACACATTTCCCTGCTCTACATCTATTTCCCTTTCCTTAAATAAACCTTGGAAATGATCAGTTGTCACCCTGACCATATCCTCTGGTTCTCTAACTATACTACCATTTTCTTCCCTAACGCCATGCATTACCTTCCTACTCTGTCTGGCCCTAACCGACTTAAAGAACATAGCAGAACAAGTCTCATTATGTTCTAGCAAGCCACTATGCGCACGCTCCAGGAAAGCTCGAGCCTTCCGCTCCTACAACTCCCTGAGCTGCGCCTTTAAGGTTGCGGATCTCTCCCAGTCAAACGACCCGCCGAGGTTGCCTGCCTCGTATTCGAGTTCAATTAACCTTTGGATACGATCCACCTCCCTCCTCTCCTCCCTTTTTTTCCTCTTGCAATACCCGATTATAAAAGCCCTAATCCACACCTTAACTAATTCCCACCACTCTAACACCCCCTCGCACATGGACCGGAGGCCTTCAAGCCTCCAAAAGAAACCATTAAACCCGTCAACAAAAGCCTGCTCCTCCAGCACATCCCGATCTAACTTCCAGTACCCCCTACCAAAGAGGCAGACTGGCGACCCCACCTGCAGGAGCACCCCGTCGTGATCCGAAAAGAAAACAGGCAACAGCCGCCCAGACAACTTACCCAAAGACCTGGGTACAAAAATATAGTTGAGCCTCCGCTCAACCCCCCTGGAGTTGCGCCATGTAGGACCGTCCATTTTCGGAGTAGTGTGCAGACCACCATCTACCAGACCATGGCAAGCCATTAGCCTGGCAATGGCGCCTGCACTGCTATCCCCCCCTCTTCCTAAATCTGTATTAAAATCCCCCCCTATCACTAATTCCCTATTTGTGACACACAGGGGCGTCAGACAGTCCACCATCTCCCTCCTGTCTGCCACCACCTGTGGCCCATACACCACCACTAATCTAAATTTACAATCCCTTATCGTGACATCCACCCCTATAACCCTCCCCTGCATTACCACAAAAGAATCCTCCACTTTTACCTCCCTGTGCCCACACAAAATCCCTACACCCGATGAGTGCACCCCCCAACACCCCAAACCGACTCCCCCTTGTCCCACTCCCTCTTAAACCTATTAACATCCCCTCCATCCCTCAGGTGAACCTCCTGTAAAAAACAAAAATCAAACCCCACACCCTCCAAATAACTAAAAACCGCCCTCCTCTTAACACAATCCCTTAAACCCCTTACATTTAAACTAACAAAAGTAAAATTAGACCCCATGAAAGAATAAAAATAAAAACATGTAATACACTCAAATTCTAAAACCCAGACAGAAAAAAACCAAAAACAGGAGACTCACCCGATGCTCCCCTGCTCCATATCTACCGGTGAGAACACCATCCGTACTCCCGACATTCCCCCCTCTTTCTCCATCTCACCAACCCAGGATGCAGGATTAGTGTTTGGCTCCGGGGTGCCCTGCACCCTGGGTCTACCCCCACAATCCTCCCCCTCCCCAGTGCTGCAGCTGGATTGGAAAAAATTCGGGGAGGCTGAGTCCCCAAACAAAAAACTCCCCACCTCCTCCTGTACCCAGTCCTGAGTCTTGTTAGGTGTTTCCCCACCCAACAGAAGTTGAGGGCCTGGGGAAACCAGCAGCAACCCAGAGGTTTCTCCCACCCCCATCACTCTCTTGGCCATCCCCTCCCTCTCACTGTCGGCCAATCGCTCCCTCCTCTTCATTCTCTTCTTTGGTGATGACGGCAGTAGAGAGATACACCCCCCCCCCACCAGCTCCTCCACCATACCCCTCATCTCTTCCACCAGGGCACTTTCCCCCCAGTCCACTTGCTCTTCCACCGTCTCCTTCTCCACCACTCCTTCCTCGCTTTCTTCTCTCTCATGCTCCTCCACTCGGTTGCCTTCTTCCGCCGCTTTTCCTGGTTCTCCTACTCCCGTGCCTTCCGTTTCCTTCTCTCTTCCATCCGCCGCTTCTTGCTCCTCCTCCTTCCTTGTGGCCTTCCCCTCTGGACCTGTACTCTGGTCATGAGGCGTGCTTCCTTCCCCTCCTCTTCTTCCCCCATACCCCGCCCCTGCTCCCCCCCAGCCACAGACGCATATGACCTCTGACGGGCCAGCCACCCCCGCCACAGGTGTGCTGACGAGCCACGCCCATGGCACGTCTTAGGCTTGTCACAATCCCTCGCCTCGTGATCCTCAGATGCACAAAATCGGCATTTTCTTGTACTGCATGATGCGAATATGTGACCGTAGGCCATACAGCGTCTGCAAAATGGGGGCTGACGTGCATAATACAACGTCCCCCTGTCAGCCCCTAGGGAGAACATAGCAGGAGGATGGAGGTAGCCACCATGTCCCTTTGGGTCCTCTCTGAGGAGGGCCTGGAAGCCTCTCCTCCCATTCCAAAACCCAATGGAGTCTTTGAGGTGCCTTGCTGAGGAGACGTTATCCATGTATCTCCCCAGAAAAGCCCTCACCTCTTCGTCCTTAACGTAAGGGTTGTAAATGTTGACAGTTACAACCCTAAAGTTATTCTTCGCCAGGCTTGTTATTTCGTAGTGGCACATCGGCCTCTCACCTCCCACTGCTCTTGCCCTTCTCAGGATATCATCGTGTTTTTCCTCTGTATATAGTGCCACGTCGTATGCTCCCTCCAACGAGTTGCCTTGGAAACAAAACACGTCCTTCACCGTCAGCTTTAGAATCCCCATCAATATTATCCTTCCAAAAGATTCCCGTCCTAAAGGCTCCAACTCCTTTTCCTTCCAAGCAAACCGAATCGTGTTGGCCAGCCCAGTCCCAGGGACCGACCGTGTTGATGTATTTAGCACCATCTCCGCAAGGAGAATGGCGCTCGTTCTCTTCTCTTCCAAAACAAGGAAAAAATAAAAACCAAAGTGACTGAGGCTATCTGGTGCAAACTAACACAGAGACAGGAACAATCACCCACAAACACACAGTGAAACCCAGGCTACCTAAATATGGTTCCCAATCAGAGACAATGATTAACACCTGCCTCTGATTGAGAACCATATCAGGCCAGACATAGAAATAGACAAACAAGACATCCAACATAGAATGCCCACTCAGATCTGGTGGACTCATTAAACACAAATGCTTTGTTTGTAAATGATGTCTGAGTGTTAGAGTGTGCCCCTGGAAATCCGTACATTTTTATATTGTGCGTCTGGTTTGCTTAATAAAAGGAATTTGAAATTATTTATACTTTTGTTACTTGAGTATATTAAAAACAAAAGTAACAATCGGTATCTGGTGTGGCCACCAGCTGCATTAAGTACTGCAGTGCATCTCCTCCTCATGGACTGCACCAGATTTGCCAGTTCTCGCTGTGAGATGTTACCCCACTCTTCCACCAAGGTACCTGCAAGTTCCCGGATATTTCTAAGGGGGGGGGGGGGGGGGGGTGCTAGCCCTCCGATCCAACAGGTCCCAGACGTGCTCAATGGGATTGAGATCTGGGCTCTTCGCTGGCCATGACCAGAACACTGACATTCTTGTATTGCAGGAAATCATGCACAGAATGAGCAGTATGGCTGGTGGTATTGTCATGCTGGAGGGTCATGTCAGGATGAGCCTGCAGGAAGGGTACCACATGAGGGAGGAGGATGTCTTCCCTGTAACGCACAGCTTTGAGATTGCCTGCAATGACAACAAGCTCAATCCGATGATGCTGTGACACACCGCCCCAGACTATGATGGACCCTCCACCTCCAAATCGATTCCGCTCCAGAGTACAGGCCTCAGTGTAACACTCATTCCTTCAACGATAAATGCAAATTCGACCATCACCCCTGGTGAGACAAAACCGCGACTCGTCAGTGAAGTGCACTTTTTGCCAGTCCTGTCTGGTCCAGCGACGGTGGGTTTGTGCCCATAGGCGATGTTGTTGCCGGTGATGTCTGGTGAGGACCTGCCTTACAACAGGCCTACAAGCCCTCAGTCCAGCCTCTCTCAGCCAATTGCGGACAGTCTGAGCACTGATGGAGGGATTGTGCGTTCCTGTTGTAACTCAGTCAGTTGCTGATGCCATCCTGTACCTGTCCTGCAGGTGTGATGTTTGGATGTACCAATCCTGTGCAGGTGTTGTTACACACGGTCTGCCACTGCGAGGACGATCAGCTGTTCGTTCTCCCTTTAGCTCTGTCTTAGGCGTCTCACAGTACGGACATTGCAATTTATTGCCCTGGCCACATCTGCAGTCCTCATGCCGCCTTACAGCATGCCTAAGGCACCTTCACGCAGATGAGCAAGGACCATGGGCATCTTTCTTTTGGTGTTTATCAGAGTCAGTATTAAGGCCTCTTTTAGTGTCCTAAGTTTTCATAACTGTGACCTTAATTGCCTACCGTTTGTAAGCTGTTAATGTCTTAATGACCGTTCCACAGGTGCATGATCATAAATTGTTTATGGTTAATCAAACAAGCATGGGAAACAGTGTTTAAACCCTTTGCAATGAAGATCTGTGAAGTTATTTGGATATTTACGAATTATCTTTGAAAGACAGGGTCCTGAAAGAGGGACGTTTCTTTTTTTCCCTGAGTTTTATATATATATATATATATATATATATATATATATATATATATATATATATATATGTATGTATGTGTATATATATAAATATATATATTTACCCCAAAAATATATGGGGGATTGGAAATGATGCAGAAAATTACATTAATGGAAGCTTCAATCTATCCGCAATATTAAATCTGATCAACCCCCCCAAAAAAAAATATATATAAAAAATATATAAACAAAAATAAGAAGACACAGTGGCAAATTCAATGCAACATATGTCTGGTGAAGTCCACTAAGCATTTTGCATGTAATCAAATCAAATTTGTTGAGCAGATGTTATTGCGGGTGTAGTGAAATGCTTGTGCTTCTAGCTCCAAAAGTGTAGTAGTATCTAACAAGTAATATCTAACAATTTAACAGCAATACACACAAATCTAAAGTCAAGGAATGGAATTAAGAATATATAAATATTTGGACGAGCAATGTCAGAGCGGCATAGACTAAGATACAGTAGAATAAAATAGAATACAGTATATACACATATGAGATGAGTAATGCAAAATATGTAAACATTATTAAAGTGACTAGTGTTCCATTAATAAAGTGGCCAGTGATTTCAAGTCTATGTATATAGGGCACCAGCTTCTAATGTGCTAGTGATGAGTATTTAACAGTATGGTGGCCTTGAGATTGAAGCTATTTTTCAGTCTCTCGGTCCCAGCTTTGATGCACCTGTACTGACCTTGCCTTCTGGATTATACCGGGGTGAACAGGCAGTGGTTCGGGTGGTTGATGTCCTTGATGATCTTTTTGGCCTTCCTGTGATATTGGTTCCTGGAGGGCAGGTAGTTTGCCCCCGGTGATGTGTTGGGCAGACCGCACCACCCTCTGGAGAGCCCTGTGGTTGCGGGTGGTGCAGTTGTCGTACCAGGCGGTGATACAGCCCAACAGGATGCTCTCAATTGTGCATCTATAAAAGTTTGTGAGGGTTTTAAGGTGCCAAGCTAATTTGTTCAGCCTTCTGAGGTTGAATAGGCGCTGTGCCTTCTTCACCACACTGTTTGTGTGGGTGGACCATTTCAGTTTGTCAGTGATGTGTACGCAGAGGAACTTGAAGCTTTCCACCTTCTCCACTGCGGTCCCGTCGATGTGAATGGGGGGTGCTCCCTCTGCTGTTTCCTGAAGTCCACGATCACAGCTCCTTTGTTTTAGCTCCTTTGTTTTGTTGACGTTGAGTGGGAGGTTATTTTCCTGGCACCACACTCCCTGGGCCCTCACCTACTCCCTGGAGGCTGTCTCCTCATTGTTGGTAATCAGGCCTACTATTTGACTACTTGACTAAACTTGACAAACAGTTACATGACCAATTTGTAAGTCGCTCTGGATAAGAGCGTCTGCTAAATGACTTAAATGTAAAATGTAAATGACCTACAGCATAGTCAAGCAAGTTATGCTTCCGATATTTTCAACAGGGTACTGGAAAGCTCACACATCGGTAATAGTCTCAAGCAGCCTTGTACTACTCCGGAGCATCTGCCTCTGTCATCTCAGTGAACCTGATGAAAATCAGTTAACATGGTGACCATCAAAGTTTTTCATTGTTTTTCACCATGTTAACTGTATATATATATTTTTTTTAACTATGCAAAATCCTTGGAAACGGTAGTTGAAGGTGGGGAAGCCTATGGGCTTTTGAATACTTCCAAGCAGTCAAAAAACGGTACTTTCAATTGAATACGCAAAAGGGTAATTCCCTGACCGGGAATCGAACCCGGGCCGCGGCGGTGAGAGCGCCGAATCCTAACCACTAGACCACCAGGGAAACTATACTCTCAGCTTCAACAAGTGACATAACATATATTACACGACGTACACATAATGTCCGAGAGCTAGCTAACTTAAAGTATTCACACTTGGCTTTTACGAGGGAAGAGGGGAGCACACGGTGAGCAAATCACTCTGCAGTAGCGGTGTGAGGGTAAAATCACTGGGGAAGCCAATCCATTAAAAAAAGCGTGTTGTGATTATTGCGTTGTTTGCTCTATAACCTGTTAGCTCATAGGCCAAGCCACCGTGATATATAGGCCTAAGGCCGAGACAATAAGAAGACACAGTGTCAGAATACATTCAACGCAACATCTGTTTGGTGAAGTCCACAAAGCATTTTTCATGTAACAAACAGTTACATGACCGACAGCATGGTCAAGCAAATTAATGTATCTGACATTTTCAACATGGCACCGGAAAGCTCACAGCACTTCGGCAATAGTCCAAAGTAGCCCTGTAGTACTTCCGAGCGTCTGCACCTTTGCTCTACCGACTTTGTTAACATGAAGAAAAACAGTTAACATGTCCAGCAAAGTTTTTCATTGTCATTCACAGTTAACAAGGTGAAACACAATGAAAAAGACTTGCAACCAGAAATTGTCCAGTGAGTAAAAAATGTTGTTCCCTGACCGGGAATCGAACCCGGGCCGCGGCGGTGAGAGCGCCGAATCCTAACCACTAGACCACCAGGGAAGCCATAACATTATGGGAGAAAAGTTACATAAAAAAGCTTCACCTGTCATGTTAACTATGAATGAAAAAGCACGAGCGATATCCTATGCTCTTGCTTATGCTGGTGTGTCTGTTTGTGGTAGAAATGTCCTTTAAGCAAGTAGCTAGAGATAACATAGGTAGCTAGAGGTTATACACTTAATTGTATTGTTCCATCTATTAATCTAATCTGCTCACTGTGATTAAAATGTATATACTTTATTCTTATTAAATACAAACTTTCCCCTTGATTTTCACAGCAGACAGGGAGTCCAGCTTCAGAAAACTGCCAAATGGAATCCTTGTTTTAAAGGACAGTAAGGATTCCAGGAGTTACAGGACAAAAAACTACTAAAAGAGCATGGAGCAGGGCTGTGTCTCCAGACAAAGTGGTGGACTCAGCCAGGAGGGCTGTACTGTTCAGAGGTGGCAACCCAGCAAGCAGAGCACATTTGCCAGGTCAGCATAAGATGCAGTTTGGCTTTTATAAGGCCCAGACCTTCAAGTGGGTGGTTGAAAGTGTGCTGGGTTTGGTATTTGGTGGCATCGATGCAGAAAGAATCTGCCTCTCAGCCAGCAAGTAGTGATTTAAAAAACCATGCTGCTAATATAATGGCTTTCAAGAAACACATGGAGCTCTTCCCTGAAGGCTGGGAGGCTATCATGATTAAGTCCAACATCCAGCCACTGTTATATGGGTGTAAAATGGCACAGTGATGCCATCTGTTGGTAAATGTTCATTACTGCAACTCTTGTGTTGTGATGTACTGAACAAGACTGGTTACTCGCATCAATGCCTCTGTCTCGTCATTTAACGTTCAAACAGCCACCTCCCACCACCGAGCCATGCAAAGACCAGATGACCACTGGTCCCATTTCCCAGAGGTCCTCAACATCCTCACTCAGGTCATTGCTGGTTGGAAAACTACACCCCTCCCAGAATCTCAATAGGACAATAAGGAATGTGATTGAAAAGAAGACGGATAACATTACTAAAGAGATCGATGGAACGGTAGGAACGGTCTTGGAAGCAATAGCAGGCCATTCAGCTGAACTACAGAGGGTTGTCAAGCGTGTGGACGAGGCAGCACCTTCTCCCAGCTGCCCACTGCACTGAGGCTAGGAAACACTGTCACTACCAATAAATCCACAACAATTGAGAATTTCAAGATTAGGGGGAAAGATACCCAAGCTAGAGTGCAGTTGGAGGCAGACACAAATCCAGGTCACCAGATCTACATTCCAGCTGATGCCGATTTCCTGTTTGCCATGGCCACTGTCGAAGACTACTGCTCGTTCAGAGTCCCAACCATTGGGTCCTGGTTCATCCAGACTCTGTGCAAACAGCTCAAACAGGGCTGTCCCAGGTGAAGCCTGATTTAATATGTGCTCTAAGAGCACCAAATCTGGTGGGTCGCTTCGGGAGGTTTTGAATGGCTCGAGGTCATTTATACATTTTTGATTAATAAAATACTACAGTCTGAACTTTAAACCAGGTTAAAAAGTGTGTAGAAATTATAATGAACTTACTTTTTAAAATATAATTTAAAGTGGCAATACCTCACTTTTTGGGTGACCTGACCAAATTCACATAGAAATGTGTTATAGATCTATCATTCTACTTGAAAGCAAGTATAAAGCAGTAGATCTGTTCTATGTGCGCTATTTCTATGCTTCCCGGTCTTCATTTCTTTTGTTAGGTCTTTTACTTTCGGTTCTGTACACAATCTTCAAAGACCTGAAACAACAATAATATAGATATAAAATATATTTCAGTGGTTTAGATGGTACAATGATTCTCTATCTTATTTTGTCACATAAACTGAAATTAGGCTAACTATGAGGTTTAGCAACCAGGAAATGGCGGAACGATTTCTGCATAGTGTATTTGTAATCTCTGAAAATGTTTTCTTCATCACAGTATTTTCAATATTAACGCTATTAGCAGCGCTATTTTGGTTGATTTTTGTAGTCTCAAACTAGTGAGTTTATTAACATTCTTAAAGTATATGGGCAAAATGTTATTATTGACAATGAAAGAGGTGGGAATGTTTTTCCCTGTAATTGTAACATTTACTATCAATATAGCATTGAAATAGTTTTCCAGGTTGTATTTTAGAGATGAGGCCAAACCATTTGAAAAACAATGCTCTGGAGGAGGCATAAATATTCTTACATGGTAATGACCTAACAAAGCAGATGTTGAGTAGGAAAGAGCTGACAATGCAAAACTGACCACATTCTACAGAATAACAGTGTTATTCGGAACTCCAGTCTACACAGTCAGGTGTAAACCAAGGACTTGTCCAGATAAAGGCTAGAACAATATTACCATAAAATATATTAGCTCGCAGTGAGCAAGTCCCCTGACTAATCATAAACTAATGCATTATTGCATTCTGATTTGCAAACTGGTGGTGAGCTAGCTAACATTGCTAATAATAAAGTTAGCTAGCTTGCTTAACATTGACATATGGTCAAACTGGCTACATTCTCCATCTTGGTAAGGTTGTAATTGTCCAACACAGATTTGTTGTCATCTTTTGGTTCAAAAGGTAAAAAGTCAGTGGTGATACATCACAATTTGGCAACAAGATTTGAGTTTGCCACTTGGAGTGTTGGTTAAATGAAATTTCCCACTGGGAACTAGGAGCTTGCAAAAGTCCAGGGGCATTGCTGCATCTCGATCAAGTAGACTGGCTAGATTTAACCAAACTAATAATATATTTGATATGTGAAGAGTTCAGGATCACCATTCTTTGTAAACAAGTGGATTCTCATAGCAAGAACAAAGTAATCGATATCAACACATTGCTTAAGCTTGACTTTATTGCATGTTGTGATTTGATCTTTCCTAATTTGGGTAATTTTTTACAATCATGTTCTTACCTGCCTTTCACCTTAACATATTTTATACCTGGAAATAAATATTTTAATCAAAGGTTGGTTGCTGAAGGCTTATTAAATCACATTCTCCTCAGAATTAGAGACATCTTGTTGAACTTTAAAAATGTGAAACATGGCTAGTAGAAAAATAGACACCCATTTTACTGATCATCTCCAGAACACATTTATTACAGATAAAGAAAACATTCCACAATTTCCAGCATTTAATGGAAAAATTTATTAAAATCTCATGAGTTTGAAACATCTTTCAGGAAATCAGACATGCCAACCAATGTTCAACACACTGTCTTATGGGAGATGGGCCACAGTAGAGGCTGCTGTGGTAGGGTTCCTGAGAGTGACAGCTTACTGTTTAGACATGACAGCCTTTCTGAAGTGTCTCCATCCAGAAGGAGGGACAAGATTTGGCGCTTTAAGTCAGCCAACCAGAGGTGTTTCAGAAGTAGGGGAGGAAGAGTTTCTTGGTGAGGGTGTACTTGGGCTCGGGCATCTGTTTGGAGTCTCTATACACTCCTCTGCTGACCTCACGATTCACACGCGTCAGCACCGACAGAATATCCTCCCCTCTACACAGGAAACAGGAAATACACATCACAATACATCTCTCACCTGTTATAGAGATGTATGTTTTTAACCTTTATTTAAGAACAAATTCTTATTTACAATGATGGTCAAACCCAGAAGACGTTGGGCCAATTGTGCGCCACCCTATGGGACTCCCAATCATGGCCGGTTGTGATACAACCTGGATTCGAACCAGCGTGTCTGTGGTGATGCCTCAAGCACCGAGATGCAGTGACTTAGACCACCATGCCACTCGGGAGCCCAGCGATAACAACCTTGTATCTGCCATCATGGTGTCTGTGACTGCATGGGCAGCGTCATTGAGGCTATCTCCATTTTAAAATAGTCACATTTCTTCTTTTGATGTATGAAAAAAGTGGCAAGCTTATATGGCCACCTGCAGTGCTGGAGTCTTGAACCAAATCTTATGTGAAATGAATTTGTGACCACTAGATGGTGGTCATATAGCTTAAAGCCATTTACAAACTAAACAAACCAATTTGAAGAAGACAATAAGGGTCTGATCATTGGCCGATCGCTCCCAACCCGTACAAATTCCCACCCAGTTGACTATTTAAAGTGTAGTCAAAATTAAGTTTGGGTTTGCCTGGTGACATTACAAGGCAGTAAATTGGTTTATAGACTAATAACGAAGAGAGTTCCAAATCTGTCAATAAGAGCTAGTTTTAAGTTTCCCCCTCCCTACTCAGACCATTCCCAGACAATCCGAGCAAAATTCTGTCTTGAGAAAGTTTTCTAAAAAGCACAACAAAAAATATGAAAAACTATTACAGTAAGGTACTTAATTGTTACCCAGAAATGATTTGATATTGATATAAAAACAGCTGCATTGGGCCTTTAAAATGGTGGAATCCCTCAATGGCAACATCCCAAAAATGGGTAATTTCTATGTAATGATCTTAATAAATCTCTATGGTTAATGCCAAACCTAACCCGCTTCCCTTCTAATTCACCTGTCCGCTCCCCACTCCAGCTGTTTGCAGAGCTCCTGGATGTAGATGGAACCTTCCTTAGTGTTTCGGAATGACTTGCACTCCTCTACTGTTGCCATACCGATCAGGAAGTCTGCATCCCAGGGGATGGACTCGATGGCGCCGGCGTCTGCCTCATACCGCCCCTCGCTCTGCCTTATGGAGGGGATGAATAGGGCCCCTTGCTGGAAGCCCTTCCCCTGGCAGGCCTGGATGAAGAACAGTTTGGGTTTGCCCATCAGAGAAGGGCACTGCTTGCTGGTGAAGGGTTGTGTGAGGGAGCGAATGGGCACCTCCCCCCCATCTGTCCCAAACACACAACCCTTCTCCCCATGGGACAGCACACACACCACCTAGGACCAGGCACAGGGATTAGAGTAGTTCAACCTACTTTAATTAATTGGAGTCCAATTGGGCTTCAAGAGTAGAGCTACTGTACCTCCTGAAGAGACTGGAGAATTATGACCTCACTACTCACCAGAGCGTCTGCCTGTATGTGACTCCGCCCTCCAAGCTCCTCTACCGCACCCAACATGGTCTTCTCTGTCAGGTCGCTACACACTTCCACTTTAAACCCCAACCTGGAGAACACATTATGCAGAGCCTCTACACACAGAGACAGAGAGACAGATGGGAGAATTTAACATCCAGGTTGGCCAATTGGCTTCACTGAATGAGATCAGGCTCATAATATCAACCAATGAGCGAGCATGCCTACTCTCGTCCTGCTCAGTTCCTGGTCTGTCTGTCAGACCTGAAAATCCCATGAAGTGGTAGTTATTGATGATTAAGCACGTCCCCCGAGGATTACAGGTCATGGAATAGTGCTCCATCTGTTGGGCAAACAGACACAGGAGTTACCACCATGGACAAAAATCAACCAAATGTTAGATTCTATCCCACTGTCTAACCTCAGAGGTCTTCCAGGATTGCGTCGGTGAAGTAGTCACCTGGTCAGGCCCAGACCCAGGCTGAGTTTCCGTCATTGCATCAGAGTACAACCTTATGCGTTGCCCACGTTCACCTGTGGACAATGGACAAGAACACACTTCAACTACCTGTGTGTGTGTGTGTGTGTCTGTGTGTGTGTGTGTGTGTGTGAGACTTACAGTTGGGCCGTGTCTCTGATATAGACAGGCTCTGTAGTGACTGAGGGGAGCTGAGTTGCTGTTCCTGGTTGCTGATTGGCTGAACAGAGTACTCCTGCCGTGACACACTGCCCCTTGCTGAAAAACAGCAACCACATGAAACAAATAACTATATTTTAATATACTGAACTATCAAATCAGCGCAAGAGAGTGGTGTGAGAGAGAAGAGAGAACAGTGAGAGTGACTTGTACCGGCTAGCCAGGTGTGTCAATATGTACCTTCTCTATGCTGCCGTACTGTGTGGGCCAGCTGTGTGTCAATATGTACCTTCTCTATGCTGCCGTACTGTGTGGGCCAGCTGTGTGTCAATATGTACCTTCTCTATGCTGCCGTACTGTGTGTCAATATGTACCATCTCTATGTTGCCGTACTGTGTGGGCCAGCTGTGTGTCAATATGTACCTTCTCTATGCTGCCGTACTGTGTGGGCCAGCTGTGTGTCAATATGTACCTTCTCTATGCTGCCGTACTGTGTGGGCCAGCTGTGTGTCAATATGTACCTTCTCTATGCTGCCGTACTGTGTGGGCCAGCTGTGTGTCAATATGTACCTTCTCTATGCTGCCGTACTGTGTGGGCCAGCTGTGTGTCAATATGTACCTTCTCTATGCTGCCGTACTGTGTGGGCCAGCTGTGTGTCACACTCCTCCAGTATCCTCTGTAGCTCATCCAGTCTGTCCTCTGTCAGCAGCTCCTGCCTCTCCATCTCACACAGCACCTCCAGAGCCGTCTATGGGGAAGAAAGAGAAAGCGAGAGAGAGTGTAATTGTGTGTGTGTGTGTGTTAGGCTGCGTTTACAAAAAGGCAGCCCAATTCTGATATTTTGCCCACTTACGGGCAAAAGCTGATCTGATTGGACAAAAGACCAATTAGTGAAAAAAAAAAATCAGAATTGGGCTGCCTGTGTAAACGCAACCATAGAAGTACGGTGAGATTCCCATTTTCAGCCCGAACCCGACGGGCCTTTAACAGGCTGGGTCTGAATTTCTGAGAATTGATTCGGTCCGGGCGGGGTTCGGGCTTGCTGCAAACCTTTTACTACTACTGCTCTCGTCGTAGCAGTAGCCACTATCGGCACCAGGATTACAAGATTGGCTGGGTATGAGACATGTGGCCATGATTAAACATATTTTTCTGATGACTGAAACGTTTTCAAATTGTGATGCGAAAAGGCTGGAGCGCACTCAGGAGAATGATGAGCCACGAGACCTAGACAAGCTGCGCATCTTAGAATCAGGAGAAGCCGACACATCCTAACTTATATACACCCTATGACTGCACCGCTAATGGGCCTTCCTTGTAAAACTATTGAAAGGAGACCCATAACTGATCCAAATGTTTTCCTAATCAGGCCTAGGCTTGATGCAGTTATTTCAGAATAACATGCATCCACAACATGGGGCTTTTGAGCAATTATTCAAATGATGGATGTTCAGTAGAAAATATCTTTAATATCTTTTTGCTTAGGTAACTGTATAATTCCAGATTTCACTTCCAGCATTTTAAACAATTCTTCAATTCCTACACTGTGTAATCATGTACACACTAGGTCACGTTTCTTTTGTCTTAGTATGCCTACATTTTTTTATATTAATATCAATAATTTTCCTTGGCAGAATAATTATCTTCTTTGACTGTGCATTTGTCAGTTCTTACTTTCGCCACTAGGTGGCGATTGGACGATTTATGGGGGTCACAGTACACCTGAAGTTGTTGACTATGTTTGTGCTTGCCAGTTAGCCTGCAGTTCTCAGCTGTTAGGAGCCAACGGCTAGCAGTTTCTTACTGGCAATAAAAAACGGAGGAGTAAATAATTCAGTATTGACTCAAATTATGGAAATTTAACAAATCAAACAAATCTCGTAAAACAATTAATGGTAACCTCGTAAGAAATTCAGTTAGACCAGCGTTTATTTGAAACAGGTGCCGTTGCCCGGCTATTAAAAAGGGACAGGGGGCTATTTGAGACTGCGCTTAATTAAAGTTTTACGGTGTTTGTTTGTTTAATTATTCTAGGCTCTAGAATCAAATAGATCAAGAAGAAAAATACAAGACCAAAAAGGAGGAGGAAGAGACACGTGCTTATTCTGTGCTAAATGGGTGTTGGATTTAAAAAAAAATCAACGGTCATTTGACCGTTTAGATCAATGTAAACACAAAATAAATTAAGAAATCACAGTCTTTTCTAATGAAATCACGTTGTAAAGCCTTTTAAAAACAGTTGCATTCATAAAATGCAATTGCTTTATACATGTTGCGGTTGCGTGAAGCTTGGAGCTCAATTGATATCGCATCGGATTACTGTAATCAGTAGTAAACAAACACTCAAAAAACGGGCAACAGCAGCAAGATCTAATTTCTTAAACTATGGATATTTTATAAAGTCAAGATGCATTCAACGGAGAGTTCTGAGAAAATATGCTTCCTTGTCTTCCCATGCTGCTGCCGCCTCAACCACATTGTTCTCAACAGTCAATATAGCCTACTGGTGAAATGGCAACGTTATCTTTTCTAGAAATCGAATTTAAAAATATAAATGTATTTATTTCACCTTTATTTAACCAGGTAGGCTAGTTGAGAACAAGTTCTCATTTGCAACTGCGACCTGGCCAAGATAATACAAAGCAGTTCGACACATACAACAGAGTTACACATGGAATAAACAAACATACAATCAATAATACAGTAGAAAAATCTATTGACAACATGTGCAAATGGGGTAGGATAAGAGAGGTAAAGGCAATACATAGGCTATGGTGGCAAAGTAATTACAATATAGCAACTAAACACTAAAATAGGTTGTGCAGAAGACGAACGTGCAAGTAGAGATACTGGGGTGCAAAGGAGAAAAATAAATAAATACAGTATTGGGATGAGGTAGATTGGATGGGCTATTTACATATGAGCTATGTACAGGTGTAGTGACCTGTGAGCTGCTCTGACAGCTGGTGAGGGAGGTAAGAGTCTCCAGCTTCAGAGATTTTTGCAGTTCGTTCCAGTCATTGGCAGCAGAGAACTAGAAGGAGAAGCGGCCAAAGGAAGAACTGGCTTTGGGGGTGACAAGTGAGATATTCCTGCATGAGCGTGTGCTACGGGTGGGTGCTGCTATGGTGACCAGTGAGCTGAGATAAGGCGGGGCTTTACCTAGCAGAGACTTACAGATGACCTGGAGCCATTGGGTTTGGCGACGAGAATGAAGCGAGGGCCAGCCAACGAGAGCATACAGGTCGCAGTGGTGGGTAGTATATGGGGTTTTGGTGACAAAACGGATGGCGCTGTGCTAGACTGCATCCAATTTGTTTAGTAGGGTGTTGGAGGCTATTTTGTAAATGACATTGCCGAAGTCGAGGATCAGTAGGATGGTCAGATTTACAAGGGTATGTTTGGCAGCATGAGTGAAGGATGCTTTGTTGCGAAATAGGAAGCCGATTCTAGATTTAATTTCGGATTGGAGATGTTTAATATGAGTCTGGAAGGAGAGTTTACAGTCTAACCGGACACCTAGGTATTTGTAGTTGTCCACATATTCTAAGTCAGAACTGTCCAGAGTAGTAATGTTTCTTATCGATGGCGGTTATGATAACATTTAGGACCTTGAGCGTGGTTGAGGTGCACCCATGACCAGCTCTGAAACCAGATTGCATAGCGGAGAAGGTACGGTCAGATTCTAAATGGTCTGTAATCTGTTTGTTAACTTGGCTTTCAAACACCTTAGAAAGTCAGGGTAGAATAGATATACAGTGAGTGAAAACCTCCTTCCATCAGCAAGGGCATTGAAGATGAAACGTGGCTGGGTCTTTCAGCATGACAATGATCCCAAACACACCGCCCGGGCAACGAAGGATATATATACAGTGAGTGAAAACCTCCTTCCATCAGCAAGGGCATTGAAGATGAAACGTGGCTGGGTCTTTCAGCATGACAATGATCCCAAACACACCGCCCGGGCAACGAAGGAGTGGAAGCTTCATAAGAAGCATTTCAAGGTCCTGGAGTGGCCTAGCCAGTCTCCAGATCTCAACCCCATAGAAAATCTTGAGGGAGTTGAAAGTCCGTGTTGCCCAGCAACAGCCCCAATACATCACTGCTCTAGAGGAGATCTGCATGGAGGAATGGGCCAAAATACCAGCAACAGTGTGTGAAAACCTTGTGAAGACTTACAGAAAACGTTTGACCTCTGTCATTGCCAACAAAGGGTATATAAACTTTTGTTATTGACCAAATACTTATTTTCCACCATAATTTGCAAATAAATTCATTAAAAATCCCTCAATGTGATCTTCTGGATTTTTTTTTCTCATTTTGTCTGTCATATTTGAAGTGTACCTATGATGACAATTACAGGCCTCTCTCATCTTTTTAAGTGGGAGAACTTGCATAATTGGTGGCTGACTAAATAGTTTTTTGCCCCACTGTAGGTCTGTAGCAGTTTGGGTCTAGAGTGTCTCCCCCTTTGAAGAGGGGGATGACCGCGGCAGCTTTCCAATCTATGGCAATCTCAGATGACACAAAAGAGGTTGAACAGGCTAGTAATAGGAGTTGCAACAATTTTGGCAGATAATTTTAGAAAGAGGGTCCAGATTGTTTAGCCCGGCTGATTTGTAGGGGGTCCAGATTTTGCAGCTCTTTCAGAACATCAGCTATCTGGATTTGGGTGAAGGAGAAGTGGGGGAGGTTAGGGCGAGTTGCTGTGGGAAGCGCAGGGCTGTTGACAAATGCTTCTTGAAATTCTCAATTAATGTGGATTTATCAGTAGTGACAGTGTTTCCTAGCCTCAGTGCTGTGGGCAGCTGGGAGGAGGTGCTCTTATTCTATATGGACTTTTGTGTCCCAGAACTTTTTTTGAGTTTGTACTACAGGATGCAAATTTCTGTTTGAAAAAGCTAGCCTTAGATTTCCTAACTGCCTGTGTATATTGGTTCCGAACTTCCCTGAAAAATTGCATATCATGGGGGCTATTCGATGCCAATGCAGAACGCCACAGGATGTTTTTGTGCTGGTTAAGGGCAGACAGGTCTGGAGTGAACCAAGGGCTATATCTATTCCTGGTTTTAAATTTAAAGGTGTATTTGGAGGGCGAGTTAGTTAGAATGATATCTATGAGGGTGCCCATGTTCACAGATTTGGGGTTGTACCTGGTAGGTTCATTGATAATTTGTGTGAGATTGAGGGCATCAAGCTTAGATTGTAGGATGGCTGGGGTGTTGAGCATGTCCCAGTTTAGGTCACCTAGCAGCACGAGCTCAGAAGATAGATGGGGGGGTAATCAATTCACATATGGTGTCCATGGCACAGCTGGGGCAGAGGGTGGTCTATAGCAAGCGGCAGCGGTGAGAGACTTGTTTCTGGAAAGGTGCATTTTTAGAAGTAGAAGCTCGAATTGTTTTGGTACAGACCTGGATAGTAAGACAGATCTCTGCAGTAGAGTGCAACGCCGCCCCCTTTGGCAGTTCTATCTTGGTGGAAATGTTATAGTTAGGGATGGACATTTCAGGGTTTTTGGTGGTTTTCCTAAGCCAGGTTTCAGACACAGCTAAGACATTGGCAGAATGTGCTAAAACAAACTTAGGGAGTAGGCTTCTAATGTTAACATGCATGAAACCAAGGCTTTTACAGTTACAGAAGTCAACAAATGAGAGCACCTGGGGAGTAGGAGTGGAGCTAGGCACTGCAGGTCCTGGATTAACCTCTACATCACCAGAGGAACAGAGGAGAAGTAGGATAAGGGTACGGCTAAAGGCTATAAGAACTGGCCGCCTACATGTTCGGAACAGAGAGTAAAAGGAGCAGGTTTCTGGGCACGATAGCATAGATTCAAGGCATAATGTACAGACAAAGGTATGCTAGGAAGAGAGTACATTGGAGGTAAACCTAGGCATTGAGTAATGATGAGAGAGATAGTCTCTAGAGACGTTTAAACCAGGTGATGTCATCGCATATGTGGGAGGTGGAATAACATGGTTAGTTAAGGCATATTGAGCAGGGCTAGAGACTCTACAGTGAAATAAGACAGTAATCACTAACCAGGACAGAAATGGATAAGGCATATTGATATTAGGGAGAGGCATGCGCAGCCAAGTGAATCGGATGGGTCCAGTGAGTGGTTGGGCTGGCTGGGGACACGGCGATTCAGACAGTTAGCAAGCAGGCCAGGGCTAGCAAGCTAGCAGTTAGCAGACCCACACCACATTGGGTGAGGCGGGTCGCAGGAGAGTATTTTGAAGTAGAGGTTTAGGAATAATATTAAAAAGAATGCGAAGAAAAATATTTTTTTAAAGATATGTACATGGGACAAGACAAAGACATCTGACTGCTACGCCATCTTGGATTCATTCCATGTATGTGATGTTGGACTCGGGTAGGGCTCGGGCTAGGTCGGACCGGGCTCAAATTTTCTAGTGTGCATTTGCAAATGAGTGTGTGCATGTAGGTGTTCTCACAGTGCAGGGATCCAGTCGTCCTCTGGGCAGTTTGTCACTCAGCAAAAACTTCATCTTAGTGAGATTCTCCTTAGTTACATCTTCTGAGACCTTATACAACATCCTCCTGAGAGAGAGAGAGAGTGAAAGAAAGACAAAGACATAATGCAACCAGTGAATTACCAGAATGTCCAGCTGTTCAGTGATGCTGTGCTATGTGGTCCATTGTGGTATGTGGTCCATTGTGGTCCCCCCCCCCTGTGCTCACCTGTACTGTGAGAGGGCAGGGCATGAGTCTGTCTGGGTGTGGGCCGTTTGCTCCGGCTGTCTGCTGTCGGTCTCCAGGAGGCGGTGAAGGTCCAGTCGACCAATGACAGAGAGGAGTTGGGACAGGAAGTAGTGGTCCTTCAGCAGGCTTTTCTCCTGCAGCCTCAGGAACAGGCCACGCCCATCCGCCACCTGGAGCCAGCCCACAAAGGATTAGACGGTGTTGCGTTCCAATTCTCTACACTTGCTTTCACTGATATAAAAGGAATGGACTGATGGGAAATATAATGATAGGAAACTCTATAGCCATGGACCACTTTGAAAACAAGCGTTTTAATTAAAACATGCTCTGGGGATACAATGTACATTGTGTTTTTTATATTTTTTATACCCAAATTCAATTCAAATGTATGGTATTGGTTACACCTTTCACCAGTTTCCATTTGGCAATTGTAACATCTGAAAGGATTGCATAGCAATATGGCATAAACTCCATAGTGCGCTAGGATGCGCTATCCTAACCACAATCCTAATATACATCATCCAATCACTTCAAAGGAGGTTAGTATTAGCCATTCATCTCGATCTTAGCCCTCTGTATGTGGTCCCTATCCCTCACCGTCTCCAGGCGTTTCCTATTGAGCACATCTCTGCACAGGAAGCACAGGGCAGCCACCTCAGAGGAGTCCAGCTCCTCATCGATACGAGACAGCAGGCGCAGGTCCATCACACACTGGATCCCCTGACCAGACTGCACTGCAACATCCACTTGCACAGGGCTATGAGAGAGCGGGGGGGAGAATAAAGTAGAGGAGGTTTGTAAGTCCAACATGTTGGTCCATTATTGCTGGGTCAGGTATGAGGAGATGACCAGGAGGAAGGATTCCTAAAGGGCTATGAGAAGTGACCAGTCTCTATATATAAACTCCTGGGTGACAGAATGAGAAACCCACAGGCCACAGTCAACAGTGTAGGATGTATGAATGAAGGAGAGGTGAGCTCATATGGTTTTATAAATAGGATGTCAACATGTGTGTTTTTCCATCATTACCTGATTAGGTTTTTCCTAGTCATAGATATTTTTATTTTACCAGGCAAGTTGACCGATAACAGATTGTAATTTACAGCAACCACCTGGGGAATAGTTACAGGTGGAAGAAACAGAAGAATGAGCCAATGGGAAGCTGGGGATGATTAGGTGGCCACGATGGTATGAGGGCCAGATTAGAAATTTGGCCAGGACACCGGTGTTAACACCTTTACTCTTACGATAAGTGCCACCGAATCGTTAGTTACCACAGATAGTCAGGACACCCATTTACATCCCATCCGAAAGATGGCATCCTACACTGGGCAATGTCCCCAATCACTGTACTGGGGCATTATGCTCTCCTTACATGCCGACCAGACTGCACGCGTGTCTGCGTGCGTCATTGCACGCATGTTGATTTTGTCTCCCCACACCAGATGCGATCAGGACATGCAGGTTGAAATAAAGTCTGAACCATTTATATTCATTTGGGGGCAGTTCGAAAAGTCTGAAACATTTATGACAATTTAGCTAGTGAGCTTGCTGTTGCTAGCTAATTTGTCCTGGGATATAAACATTGGATTGTTATTATACCTGAAATGCACAAGATCCTCTACTCAGTTCCATCTTTCAATCACCCACGTGGCTATATGCGCCTAAAAACCAATGAGGAGATTTGAGAGGCAGGACTTGCAGCGCCTTGAGCATCACAAATAGAACCAAGATCTATTTTAGCGCCCAGCTACGCAGACACTCACGAGCAGTGTGGGTACAATGATTGAATAACATGTATGTGTAAATTTATGCGGTGTGGTGAGCATGTTAGACCATGCACTCTTCCATCACATGTACAGCCGATTCTCAGGATCTTACACACTATTGAGATGCTGTTGAGCCCACACTATTACACTGTCTGAGTCAAGGACTACACACTTTCTGGAAAGTTTTGATTACAATACTGGGTGGGGTGAATATATTTTATATGACATACATTATTTTTTGTTAACTAGTAAATAGTGTGTTTAAATTATTTCTAATTTAACAATTTCTGCTAGTTAGTTTTTGCTTCCATGCGGGTTTTAGCTTGCTTGAGCCTGCTAACTGAGGAGTATTAATTCACCTGTTTCCATACATGTTTCATGATAAACATTTATCTTACAAAGGAGTTGTTTAATCTAACTGCTTAACTATTTATTTATTTATTACCCATTTTTTTTTTCTTATCTACAGGAAAATGCCACGGGCACTACCTGATGTGTGGAGACATTTCACTGCAGCTAATGTACAAGGAAAAGCAGCGTACATTTGCAAATACTGTGCCAAATCATATGTGAAGAATGCAACAAAGATGCAGAATCATCTGGCCAAGTGCATAAAGTTCCCTCAACACTCACAACCTCTGACAAAAGTCCCTCTACTTCTATTCGAGGTGAAAATGATGAATCAGACACCTTATCGATAGCAACAGCTCATGGTCCTCCTGGAATCAGAAGTTTTTTTTGACTCAATTGCGGAACGTAGTCCGAGAAATGCGGATTAATTTCTTGCTCGAGCTGTGTATGCAACTGGTTCACCTCTGATGCTCACAGGCAACGTGTATTGGAAGAGATTTCTGAATGTTGTTCGCCCAGCATACACCCCTCCAACCAGACTAACCAGATTATCTACTCATTTGCTGGATGCAGAGTTCAAGTGAAGGCCAAGCAAATCATAGAGAAAGCAGACTGTGTTGCAATCATCTCTGATGGGAGGTTGAATGTTTGCAGGAAAGGAATAATTGACTACATCAACCCCACCCCTCAACCAGTATTCTACAAGAGCACAGACACAAGGGACAACAGACACACTGGTGTCTACATTGCAGATGAGCCGAAGGCAGCCATCAATGACCTTGGACCACAGGAGGTATTTGCACTGGTGACAGACAATGCTGCGAACATGAACGCTTTCTAAAGTGGAGGAGTTCTACCCTCCCATCACACCCATTGCATGTGCTGCTCATGCATGGAATCTGCTCCTCAAGGACATCATGACACTGAAAACAATGGATACGCTCTACGAGAGAGCCAAGGAAATGGTTAGGTTTATGAAGGGTCGTCAAGTTATAGCAGCAAGGAGTCTCTCCAAGAAATGGCAATATCACAGTCTGCCGATATGGACAGCCCCATCAAGAGGATCCTCCTGTGTGATGTATTTTGGGAGAGCGTGGTAAGCAGCCTGAAACTCCTGAAAACTATAGTAGTATTAGCCATTGCATGGATTGAAACAATTCCATCCTGTCTGATGTTCAGACTCTGTTGCAGATGTAAGCGAAGAATTCAGCACTTTAGTGCAGTACAACTGTTTTTCACAGCATTGCCATCACCTTTGAAAAAAAAATGGATTATTTGACATAAAATATTACAAATAAAAGTATTATTTCTACCAGCATTTCTTTTGAAAGTTTACACAAATGCTGGTATGTTGAAAACTATTGTCCAAAGTGAACAAATGAACTCAAGCTTACGGACAATGTCAAATGTGATATAGAGAAACATCGGAGTGAGTTGGGTGCGTAATTACGCAGGTACTTTCAGATGACACAAACAACTGGATTCGTTATCTCTTTCATGCCCTTCCTCCAGTCCACTTACAGATATCTGAACAATAGAGCCTCATCAATATTGCATCAAGCAGTTCTGTGAAAATGTAATTTAAATCAGAAGCCACTGCCAGATTTCTGGATTGGGCTGCGCTCAGAGTATCCTGCCTTGGCACATTGCGCTGTTAAAAGACACTGATGCCCTTTGCAACCATGTGCCTATGTGAGAGTGGATTCTCAGCCCTCACTAGCACGAAAACTAAAAACAGGCACAGACTGTTTGTGGAAAATTATTTAAGACTGAGACTCTCCAATACAACCCAACATTGCATGAGCATCCTTTCAAGCACACCCTTCTCATTAACCTGTGGTGAGTTATTCACAATTTTTAATGAACAAATAAAAACTTTTATATGTAAGATGGCTAAATAAACAGCAAAATGACTGATTATTAATATATTATTATTTGTGCCCTGGTCCTATAAGAGCTCTTTGTCACCTCCCACAAGCCAGGTTGTGACAAAAACTCACTCGTTCTTATGTTTAATACATTTATTGTATAGTGTGTGTGTGTCAGGCTTACAATGATGGCAAAAAATGACATTTGAGAGTGTGCTGACCCTGGTGCTAGAGGGGGTACGCAGCTGGAGGTTGAATGTTTGAAGGAGTAGGGGACTATAAAAAGTTTGAGAACCACTGGTGAACACTATATTTACACAAATACACTTAATAAAATACATGGTATTGTTATTACTCAATCGTCCTAAAATCGGTCTCTTGTGTTGGGCAACGGGTTGAATACAGAGTGCTGGTGACACCTTACTCCATCCACTGCAATGCAATACACTGTATATGGGATACTTATTGGTGACAACTTACTCCACCCACTGCAATGCAATACACTGTATATGGGATACTTATTGGTGACAACTTACTCCACCCACTGCAATGCAATACACTGTATATGGGATACTTATTGGTGACAACTTACTCCACCCACTGCAATGCAATACACTGTATATGGGATACTTATTGGTTTGTGGGGGGAAATATCAAATAATCTTCACCTCCCAATGCTCTAAACTCAAGGCTACGCTGCCGCCCCACAACTTAGTTGTGGCCAATGGAATGGGAGGAGTATAAAGTGCTCCTGGCCCTGACGTACAGGACGGAAATCGATTCGGAGCAGGCGAGTTTGATAAGGACCGTACAAAGGACCGAAGACAGGTTAACAAAGTTATGTTTTCATGTCTTAAAAAATGTTTTACTTTTGTTAAAACATTTATACACATTTTAAATGGCTTTTACAGATTTGGATGTTTTACATGAAAAAGTACTTTTATTTATGGTTGTTTTTACTGGTTTTAACAACATGTACTTAACAATTTAAATGTAATATTCAAATGCTGTTTTTTTTACGTGTATAAAGGCGGTAAATATATAAATGAACAGTTTTAAAAAGGAAATGTGACTATAAAACTTTTTCAAAAACAAATAAAGTGCTCCTGGGTAATTATGACACATTCACTTGAAGTCAGAAACTCGAGTTTCCCACTTGGGAAGTATCAGAATCAAACAATAGGAAGCTTTACACAAATAACTTTAATTTGACATGAAGTGAACGTGGCATTTGACCACAGTCCCCCATGAAATAACACCATCTGTAGATTCTACAGACCCAACTGAGTATTTCCCACCCCACTTAGGCAGAGACAGGTAGAACATTGGCCATTGGTTAAAAATCTACATCTTTTTTTTTTATGAGTTAATGTCCCTACAGGAGGACTTTTGGTAGGCAGTCATTGTAAATAAGAATTTGTTCTTAAGTGACTTGCCTAGCTAAATAAAGGTTAAATAAAAACAGTGTTGAAATGTGGGCTTTTATTTAGAAAGTTCCCCGATTAACATAAAGTGAGGTCATCATTTGTGCTGCTGACAGAATAGTTTATTCTGTACTTTTGAAATTGTAAATACTATGCAAAAAATGTCTACACCATGTTAAATAAAATCAACTAATTAAACAGTAATACAGCACTTGACTGTTGTCATGGATAGGAACTTAAAATAAACTTTAAAAGGCAGACACAACTCACCTTGGGTCGGCTGGGCGAGTATTTCCCGCCGGCTTCTTCTACTAACGAAACTACGTAGTCAGTTAATGAGACGCCAATGAGATAAAACACGACTAAATAGAGAGAACAGCCAATTCACTCAACTGTACGCAAAATGTATAATTTTTTATTTTTTTAAATTACCACTGCCACCGCACTCTTCGAGCTGTCCTGTTTTCTTTCGGTTTGACTTCTTCTCCACGGTTTTATCATTTGAGTCAGGAAGTAGGTCATGACAATGGGCGTGGTTGTACAGTAACATGACGCATTGAATAAAATGCTCAAAAATCTCGTCATCCCTTTTCTGGTTACATGGACAGCTAATTATAGGGCCTTTGGTGTAGTATGTACAGTTGAAGTCGGAAATTTACATACACTTAGGCTGGATTCATTAAAACTTGTTTTTCAACCAATCCATTTCTTGTTAACAAACTATAGTTTTGGCAAGTCGGTTAGGACATCTACTTTGTGCATGACACAAGTAATTTTTTTCCAACAATTGTATACAGACAGATTATTTCACTTAAAATTCCCCGTATCACAATTCCAGTAGGTCGACATACAATAACTTGACTGTGCCTTGAAACAGATTGGAAAATTCCAGAAAATTATGTCATGGCTTTAGAAGCTAATTGACATCATTTGAGTCAATTGGAGGTGTACCTGTGGATGTATTTCAAAGCCTACCTTCAAACTCAGTGCGTCTTTGCTTGACATCATGGGAAAATCAAAAGAAATCAGCCAAGACCTCAGAAAAAATTGTAGACCTCCACAAGTCTGGTTCATCCTTGGAAGCAATTTCCAAACGCCTGAAGGTACCACGTTCATCTGTTTAAACAATAGTACGCAAGTATAAACACAATGGGACCACACAGCCGTCATACCGCTTAGGAACGATACGCGTTCTGTCTCCTAGAGATGAAGATACTTTCGTGCGAAAAGTGATGATTTGGGGATGTCTGATAGTATTTCTGATTGTCTTAACTCACCACCACTAATGAGCTGTGGAGCTTCTCAAAGTGCGGAGGTCAAACTATGTGCGGAGGTCAAAATCATAAAAAACGATCTTCCAAATCTATTATTTTCTAATGTAGATTACTTCTCCTTGCCATGATCATTTACCAGATGATAAGACAAGACGTGAAAAATAAAGTTTTTCTAACATATGATGGGGATCCCTGGGTAGCCGGTTTTCCTAGGAGGGGGTTCCTGGGTCACCGGTTTTCCTAGGAGGGGGTCCCTGGGTCACCGGTTTTCCTGGGAGGGGGGTCCTGGGTCACCGGTTTTCCTGGGAGGGGTGTCCCTGGGTCACCGGTTTTCCTGGGAGGGGGGTCCCTGGGTCACCGGTTTTTCTGGGAATGGATCCCTGGGTTGCCGGTTTTCCTAGGAGGGGATCCCTGGGTTGCCGGTTTTCCTGGGAGGGGATCCCTGGGTTGCCGGTTTTCCTGGGAGGGGGGTCCCTGGGTCACCGGTTTTTCTGGGAATGGATCCCTGGGTTGCCGGTTTTCCTAGGAGGGGATCCCTGGGTTGCCGGTTTTCCTGGGAGGGGATCCCTGGGTTGCCGGTTTTCCTAGGAGGGGGGTCCCTGGGTCACCGGTTTTCCTGGGAGGGGATCCCTGGGTTGCCGGTTTTCCTAGGAGGGGGGTCCCTGGGTCACCGGTTTTCCTGGGAGGGGGGTCCCTGGGTCACCGGTTTTCCTGGGAGGGGATCCCTGGGTTGCCGGTTTTCCTAGGAAGGGGTTCCTGGGTCAGACAGTATACAGCGGTCTGACTTCCCCCCGGGTTTTTGATGACTCTAGTACCCACCTCTACGGCCCCCGAGGTGGTGACTACCCCCCTCCTCCTGCATACGGCTTCCCGGCCTATATATATGTAAGTCCCCCACCAGGCCAGCCTTCTGCCCCCTACCCCTCTGGTCCCCATGGTCCTCCATACCCCGGTCAGCCTGCAGGGTACCCCATTGGTACCTACCCAGGCCAGCCTCACCTTGGTGGTCCAACACCAGGATATCACGCCCAGCCCACAATACCACCCATGCCCCGCATCACTACTCCTACAATGCCAACCAGTGCACTGTGCGGTAAGCCTGAACCCTCCTCTCTCACCTGGCTGGGGCTTATTCTGAGCTTTCTCTTACTCTCAAATAAGCTCGTTTGCACAGATTAATATGAATCCTTGATACTTAAGTTTATACTTGAGTAGTTGATCACCAGTCTTGTGTTCTGATGATGTTACTGACAATGTCATTAATGAGGTTTCTGCTGATGTCACAGGCGATGGGGAGGGGTTTGCGGCAGGCCGTTTCAACAGTCTGAAAGTGCGACATGCCTTCATACGAAAGGTGAGACAGCACAACAAGCAAGCACACACAAACACAAGGTGATATAATTAAACAATAAGGCACGAGGGGTGTGGTACTGTATATGGCCAATATACCACATCTAAAGGCTGTTCTTACTGTATGCACGACGCAACGCGGAGTGCCTGGATACAGCCCTCAGCCGTGGTATATTGACCATATACCACAAGACCCTGAGGTGGCATATTGCTATTATAAACTGGTTACAAATGTAATTAGAGCAGTAAAAAATACATGTTTTGTCATACCTGTGGTATACGGTCTGATATACCACGGCTGTCAGCCAATCAGCATTCAGGGCTCGAACCACCCAGTTTATAATATAGTATAATATTGTCTCTTTCTCTTAGGTGTATATGATTCTGGCATCTCAGCTACTCATCACTGTCACACTCGTTGCAGTGCTTGTGTTTCTATGACTGTGGTATGTCTGTGTATTAGTGGTTTTGTGTTACTGCACACGTGTGTTGAACTGAGTTACTCTTCTCTGCAGTGACTCTGTAAAGCGGTTTGTGATCAGAAACCCAGCCGTCTACTGGTTGTCATTGTAAGTACTATCCCTTTGTACTGACCTATGTTTTTAGTGTTGTTGGATTGACTGCTGTGCTGGCCTATGTCTTGGCTGTGCTGTTTGATTGACAGCTGTGTTGACCTATGCCTTTGTAGCACTGTGTATATCGTCACTCACATTCTGCCGGTCTGCCGTAAAGGACCCAGGTGAGTCTCTTTCTTAAAGAACATCACCTCTAGAAGATGACAATAAAGTTGACCATAAAATTAATAATAGTTTACAATATAGTTGACAATAGAGTTTTATTGTATTAAAGTGCTGTCCTTAACGTAGCCACTCGCCTGTCTTTAGGAGGAAATTCCCACGGAAAGTCCTCCAGCTGCCCACCTTTGTAAGTAACTAGCACTATTCTGTACTGGTCCAGGCTAGTCTATAGTCTACAATGGTATTTACTGGTCGATGATGGACTTTAGTGGTTTGTGCTGGCCTGCTGTGGTTTATATGGATCTGTGTTTTCTGTTGCACAGACACTGGCCATGTCCTACTGTACATGACAGGGACCATATCCAGGTGAGACAGACACACAGTGTGGTAGTCATGTCTGTCTGTCGCCGTGTGTGCGTCTCTGCTCTGTGTGTAGTTTCTATGATACTAAAGCAGTGCTTCTGGCTCTGGGCATCGTATGCATCATCACCACAGTATTCTACTTCCAGACCGCCGGGACGGCGCAAATGGAATGTCATCAAACACCTAGAAACCGTGCGGTTGATACTATTCCACCAATTCCGGTGCAGTCATTACCATTAGTCCGTTCTCCCCCAATTAAGGTGCCACCAACCTCTTGTGGTGTGTGCGTATGTGTGTGGACCTCACCTCATGCACAAGCCTATGTTGTGTACTGGGGGTCGTTGTCATGGTGGCAGGCATCATCACAGTCATTGTGCTCTCCTTCACATATGTGAGCTTGCACTTTAGACACCACGTGTTTGATATCATTCCAATGACTCTATTCCAGCCATTATTATGGGCCGTCCTCCCCTCACCAGCCTCCACTGATGCCGAGTCATGTTTTTATTCTATTACCGTTACTATTGTACTGAGGATAAAACACAGGTAGATGTAGTACAAACAGAACCACTTAAATTGTATCAGCATGTGTTTCTTCCTATAACATATACAATATGTATAATATATGTCTGATATATTGAGGTTTGTACTGATGGTATTTCTGATACATTGTTGTTTGCATTGATGTTGTGTTGCTAGTGGGATATATTTAAGCAATAAGGCACGAAGCGGGGGGGTATATGGACAATATACCACAGCTAAGGGCTGTTCTTAAGCATGACACAAAGCGGAGTGCCTGGACACAGCTCTTAGCCATGGTATATTGGCCATATACCACAAACCCCCGAGGTGCCTTATTGCTATAATAAACTGGTTACCAACGTAATTAGAGCAGTAAAAATACATGTTGTCATACCCGTGGTATACAGTCTCATACCACAGCTGTCAGTCAATCAGCATTCAGGGCTCGAACCACCCCGTTTATAATAGCAGTTTTACTGTCGTTATTTATATATTACTGCCATTGTAATGGCGATTCCCATTAAAAAGTCACTGTCACAAGAGAAAGCCGTCCGTAACGCGTCAGTCAAGAATCAGCTTTCCAAACGGTAAAGTTCCCATATACTGCACATATACAATAGAAATAGCTCCTAAACACATATTCCTCTTCAAAAGGTACAGAGAGAAGCATACAATAAGCTGTATCTGTGATATGGTAAGAACCTCTCACCTGTGCTAACCCTTCCTGGTTACCTATATACATGTGACCCATGACCCCAAAATAAAGTGCCCTCTATTGTGAATATAATGACCACAGGAAAAGGAGGGCCAAGCATGCCCCCATTCTCAACCACAAGTTACCGGTGGCCGAAAACACAATCGTAGTGGGACGAACGAGTGACGAATTTCCGGGAAAGGGCGGTCCATTTAAAAATGAATTCTTTCCTCCCTCGCCCTGCAAGTGTAAACCAGAAGTGTCCACTTAATTTGAGGGCTTATGATGTGTCTGTTAAGTGTTTGGAATGCAGCCCAGACATTCCTGTGGCTGCTGAAGCTCATCGGTGCAGCCCACAGATGATTCCCCTGGAAACAATGAGCTGGAAATAGTGAGGTACTTTCCGAAAAAAAAGTGTGTCTGCTAGGGGCAACCCTGCAGTGTAAAAAAAAAAGCCTCTATTTTACATTTTGCTTATGAGTACATTTCAAACTATTTTTGGATTACAATGGGATTTTAAGGCTCATATAAATGTCCTGCTTAATATGATGTTTATGTCATCATCGCAAATCAACTGCACTATACTTAGACACTTCCACCAGTAAAATGGCTCTTTGGCTAGCTTTTGCTACAGCCTATATCAATGAGCTTTAGCATTCTAGCTAACAACTGCTGCATTCAAAAGTTAATTGGCAAAGATCACAACCAAATAGAATCTCAGCGACTGTTCAAAGCAAGAGTCAAAACATTATTGTAAAAGCGTATGAGGACCCCAAAAAGTGATTTTGTTTAGAAGTAATAACGTAAATCTAGGCTATGTTGAAATGGGCGCAAATGGCAACTGCTTTCTTACCGCTGCCAAGAGTCACGCACATCTGTGTCTTGTACTGGGGAAAGGGTCTATACACCCCTGATATCAATCATGCTCTGAGACACGGATGAAGAGGAAACGTCAAAGTAGAGACAGGTTTTTATTTTGACTTCTTCTTCTGTGGATTTCATATGGTGGCTGGCAACCAACTTTAAGGTGCATTACCGGCACCGACTGGACTGTGGACCAGAGACAATGAAGGCTCTTATACCCCTCTGTTACTCCTCAAATCTAATGGCAATCGCTCCCTTTCACATATTTCTGGCACTGAAATAGAACGTGTTCCACTGTCTCCTTCCTGACAATGATCACACCTCCCAGTCGGATGGTTCACCACCACTTTCAATGCACTATTTAGCCTTGTTTGTCCCAGTCTCAGCCTTGTGACCAGACTTTCCTCCCTTCTCTCTCGGCCTGAGGACCTCCCTGCCCCCACCTGGATCTTATACAGGTGTCTTCCCTTACTCTCCCTGTTCCACAACTCTTATACAGGTGTCTTCCCTTACTCTCCCTGTTCCACAACTCTTATACAGGTGTCTTCCCTTACTCTCCCTGTTCCACAACTCTTATACAGGTGTCTTCCCTTACTCTCCCTGTTCCACCACTCTTATACAGGTGTCTTCCCTTACTCTCCCTGTTCCACAACTCTTATACAGGTGTCTTCCCTTACTCTCCCTGTTCCACAACTCTTATACAGGTGTCTTCCCTTACTCTCCCTGTTCCACAACTCTTATACAGGTGTCTTCCCTTACTCTCCCTGTTCCACAACTATTGCCACTTACTTTTAACCACTGTTATTATTCATCCATTTAGCTTCCGCTTTACTAAATGACAATTCCAGCTCAACATCAGGATGTTTACGAGCCTGATTGGCAATAACATCCACTTCCTCATTCCCCTCTACTCCCACATGAGGTATAATGGTAATGGTCTCGTCTTAGTGGTGCCATCTTACAGATGTAAATTTTCATGTAAATGCAATGTCTGTTTCTGATGTACATGATACCACATACAGGGTACCTATTATTGCATTGTGAAATGTTTAGCCTGATTGTCAGGTACTGGCTTGAACATACAGTTCTAGGCTCAAATGTGTTTAGAACCCTCAGAACAGAACATTCGATGACAGCAGAACACTGAGAAAAGGCCCAAATTCACACCTCAAAGCATTAAAAGACAAGCTTCTATTCTTACCACATGAGAAGAATGGACGTTTTAGACTATTGATGTTAAACGATTGACTGTTGAGGGAAATCATATGGGAACACAGTTTGCAGGGTGTACTTACTGATGCATGTTTTGAAAAATCTGGAAAGAAAAGGCCCGTTGAACGTAGCAGAGTGACATGGCCAGCGATTCTCCCGACAAAGGTCATGACAAAGGAAGAACTCTGGATCCTATACTGATCCACGCAGACAGTCTGCGTGATCATCATGGACTTGTTCACAGTCGATTCATATACATTCTTGTAGGTGCGAACACCGAGCAAAGTAGTACGGGTGTCTCTCAACAACTGTTTCCAATCCGTATACATCAGTCTCTTTTTAAGGCTTCGTCAGTCCAACGGCAGAAGAGGCAGTGAACACACACACACACATTCACTCAAGCACACACACACGTTCACTCAAGCACGCACACACACACATCTTCTCAATGTAGTTGGGATCAGTCCAGTCTGTGGTTGCGGTAGCGACTGCCCTCGTATTCTCCTTCATTGGACCGGTTCATCCGCTGGCGAATCCTCAGCTGCTTCAGGCGGTTCTTATCCACCTCTCTCTTGGTCAGGATGAACCCTATTATTCCTGCAGGGAGACCGATCATCCTATAGAGAGGGGAAAGAGAGGGGGAGAGAATGGGAACTTACCAAGGGGGTTATTCACCTGAATACAATATTAAATTGTCAGCTGTTTCTCTACAACAGAAATCTGATGATAAACCACGTTAGAGAACAGAGGGTCTCTCACCAGGCATATCCAATGTTTATCATGGGGTTCTTGGCCTTTCTCGTGGGGATGTACTCTGGTCCCTGCTCCTCCTCTTCCTCCTCAGTCTCTTTCTTTTGCTCTTTCGGCGTGTCAGTCGTTTTCTGCTGATCGATGCTTCTCGGCTGTTCTGTTTTGGTGCTGATCAGTGTCGACCTGGTGGTGGTCAGTGGCTGGTAGAGTCGGGTGAGACACCGGGGAGGAATGCACCTCAGAGCCTGTAACTTGACCGGGCACCTCTGTGTCCATAATGACCGGCCTGGAATCTGACACAAACCTAAAACAGTGAGAGTATTGGTCAGGTCAAATAATTATAGCCTTCGGAGTCAGCTGCCTCAGGATCTGTGGGTTAAGACATGTTGACGATGCGTATGACACTTTTATTTATTTAAATGAGACGATGTCTTTTCATCCATATTGGGTGAACCGTTTAGAAATTATAGCACTTTTTGTACATAGCCAGCCCCCCCATTTAGGGGACCAAAAGTATTGGGACAAATTAATTTATGTGTATCAAAGTAGTAAAAAGTTTAGTATTTGGTCCCATATTCATAGCACGCAATGACTGGTCAAAGTCTTCCTTCATTTTGGGTCAGTCACAGTGGTCAGGTATTCTGCCACTGTGTACTCTCTGTTTAGGGCCAAATAGCATTCCAGTTGGCTTTGTTTTTTTAGTTAGCTCTTTCCAATGTGTCAAGTAATTATCTTTTTGTTTTCTCATGATTTGGTTGGGTCTAATGGTGTTGCTGTCCTGGGACCAGCTTGCTGGTGGGACTCTTATTTAGGTTAATCTCTCTGTATGCGATGGCTTTGTTATGGAAGGTTTGGGAATCACTTCCTTTTAGGTGGTTGTAGATTTTAACAACTCTTTTCTGGATTTTGATCATTAGCGGGTATTGTTCTAATTCTGCTACGTGTGCATTATTTGGTGTTTTACATTGCACACAGAGGATGTTTTTGCAGAATTCTGCATGCAGTCTCCATTTGGTGTTTGTCCCATTTTGTGAATTCTTGGTTGGTGAGATGACCCCAGACCCATATAATTAGGAATTTGAATGCTAGAAAGGACATGAACCTTCTTATGATGGTCAAAAGGTCAGCCATGTTGGTCAACCATGATTTGTCAGTGCTGTGATAAGATATTATCTTCACAGTATGTGTATTAACTAGCTAGCCAGACAGTTTGAGGAATGATTCCATTATATATATATTTTTCTAATTAACTGCCAATATGCCAACATTCCATTCAAACAATGCAGTCTATCCACTGGCTGAAATCAGTTGATGATACGATTTAGACAAGTTGTACATGCACCAAGTACTGATATTGTATCATATAATAGCACTCACAGCTTTCTAAGAAAATCACAAACCAAGACATTTATGGTCTGTTCACATATACAGCATTTTAAAAGCTATACAGACAATTGGTATAGAACCCATGTAAACTGTATTTATAATTATATAACAATATTTAAGACTGGTTTTGATTTTCTCCCTGACCAAGATAGCTACCATTTTGGCCCCATTACGGAAATGTTAAGGTTTATATCTCCTCTAGTAATTGTATAGGCTCTCTATGCCCAGACCTCAGGTGGAGGGCAATCGGTATATATCCCCTCAAGTAATTGTATAAGATCTCTATGCCCTGACCTCAGGTAGAGGGCAATCGGTTCTATAACTGACTGAAGTATTTTTTGCCACATCCTAATTGGGATGTCGAATTTAATGTTCCTTTTTGACGGCGTAGAAGGCCCTTCTTTCCTTGTCTCTCAAATCGTTCATAGCTTCGTGGTGTTGTTTTCAAACCACCAGACAAGGAGATGGAACAGCTTAGCCCCTAAAAACTGCTGACTCCCTCTGTTTATGAGTTATGTCGAAATAAAGGTGGTTTTAAGCTGTTCAGAGTAAACATACCTTTAAACATCACCGACCTCGCAAGCTTCCTACAGGGCGCCGCCATCTTTTTATGTAAAAGTCGAGTCGGTTTGGGCATGCGCAAAGCCTCACTCATGCGTTCTACGGCACTCTGATGCCACCTAGCGGACGATTCACCGATAGATATGCCAGCCAGTGTCATTTGGATTCGTATATTTATCAGAAGATGCGTTAAATCATTATCTTTGGCTATACTCATTCATTACAATCATATCAACTCCAACAAGGTATAAATGTGATCCCACTCCACCCAGGTTAATAACATTTGCTAAATGTCTACTGTAGGGGTGTCAAATTCATTTGGAACTTGGGGCCGCATTCTGTCTTCAAAGAGCTCGAGGGCCATACTGAAAATGTGTCATATTTCCTCACTGTAAAACTTTGCTAAAGAGTCCTCTATCCATCCTTTTAGGATTTTTCAATTCTCCCCGACTGTCTTGCTTTCATTTCAGTGATTATTAGTGAGCTGGACAGTCAAGAAACTGCATGAATGTAGGCCCATTATAATTTCTACAGTTTCGTTTTGGTTTTAGTAATTTTGAAGTATATTGCGTTAGTGTTCCCCGAAACATCACTGGCGACAAGGAGGACATAAACAACATCAAACATTTGATTATTCTTCTTAGTTTTTTTGGGAAGCATATTTCCACATGCTACAACAGTTATTTCATTTTTTTGTTTTGTTTTATACAAAACATATGCATCAAAAGGGTAGACTTTAATTTGTGTGTATTCTTTTACACATACATTTAACATGGGAGGTAAAACCATGCTAGTCAGGATTAACATCATGTTAACTAAGGAGACCCACAAACAGCCATACGCCAGTAAACGCTCTGGAGAAATCAGAGCAACATATTTACATTATTCACCTGGCTACAATACAAATAAAAGGCTTAAAACAGGGTAGAGTCGTTTAAAAACTCTATAAAGCAGCAATACAATTAAAACATGACAAATGTTGAGAATGTAATTACGCTGACCAACATTCAACAAAAAACAACTTGAATTGGAGTCCAAAAGTTCTAGAAAGAGGCGATTGAGAAGGAGGGGGAAAGTGCTAGGGAGGGAGTTGGAGGGGATGAGTCTAGTCCTCCAGAGTGTAGTTGGGGTTGACGACCAGAACCTCTTCCTGTGCCTCCGCCTCTGACCCTTTCAGCCCTCCCCGAGACAGCTCTATCAGGATATGATCCTAGAGATGGAGAGAAGAGAAGAAAAACAGTAATAGTAAAGATGTCTGTTGGACATTAAAGGTTTGTAAAGGTGTTATTACTCCGACTCAACGCTGCAATGGGTGTGTTCGTGTGTTCTCACGTGGTGCACTAGTCTGTGCAGGACTTTCTCTATCAGGCTCTTCTTGTGGATCAGTTCCTCTTCTGAGTCAATCTCTGACTCCATCTCCTTCAGATACCAGTTGATTACGGCACTCTTCTTCAACTCCTCTTCCTCCTCGGCTGCGCACACAGGCAAACAGTTAACCACTGCGTAACACACGGTCCACATGTAGAATGTGTGCGTTTCGGGTGCCTTTACCCTCCTCGGCCCTGCGGAGATGCAGCACCAGCAGGTTGGAGATGCGGCGGTACTCTGGGAAGGTCAGACGCAGCGGCGGCTTGGGGTCAGAGTGGCCGCTCACAACGTCGGTGTGTCCGTCGACTCCGTTGGTGCCGCGGTTAGGTCCGTCGGAGTGGCCGTTCATTCTATCAGCGTGCTCGTTCACCAGGCCGTTTACGCCATTCACTCCGTTGGGAACGTCACGACCTGCAGAGAGACGGAGACGTTTCAGTACATGTAAATATCTGGAGTAAAGCGGCAGTAGTACTAGTGGTTGTGCGAGTGTTTGTGTACCGTTCTCTCCCCTCCTCTTCCTCCTCCTCCTCCATCTCCTGGTCCTGTTCTAGATTGACGTCAGGCGTCTCCACTCTGATGATGGACTTATTCAGCAGGCGGAATGCCTCCTTCACGTGCTTAGGCTGGACCTGCCGGGAACAACAAATAACACACACAGAACACCCTACGCACTTTATTAGCACGCAATCTATGACAAACCGACAGAGCAAACTTGATCAATCCTTCAGGACCAAACAACGAAACGCAGGTTGAGAGCGTTGTGCGCCTAAGTTCTTGGTACATTGGGTATAGGTTGTGTGACCTCTAACCTCGTCGCAGCAGTGCATGCGGGCCATGCCCTCAGAGAGGCGGATCATGTTCTCCAGCTGCCGCACCATGATTCGCCAGGCCGACTTGGCCACGCCCCCAGAGCCGTCGCGCTGACGCAGCCGTTTGTACTGCTCCACGATGAACTCCTCGGACTCACCAGAGATCTACGCACCAACACAAATTCAGCCGCATCAGTCCTACACCATTGGAATTGGGCATAAGCCCTATCACAGCACAGAAACACGGAAACACAGACATGGGATATGTTTACATGCATTCAATAGTACGATTTATTGTGAATACTCAGATTAATATAATACTTCAATTAAAACAGTTACATGGACAGATCTGAAACCAGGCTACATTTTGCGAACTCACTTCACTGGCGCGAATGAGAAGCTCACGCCAGCACACGCTAGCACACACTAGCACACGCTAGCACACTCTAGCACACGCCAGCACACGCTAGCACTAGCCAGCACACGCTAGCACACGCTAGCACTAGCCAGCACATGCTAGCACACCGCAGGATCTCCTATTAAGGTGTTTACATGTCCTAACATTTCGAAAGATTGCTTAGAAATCGTGGTGTTTTTAAATCGCCGTATGCCTACTTCAATTATGACCGGTCACCGGCCACATCATGATGATGATGATGATGCAAAATGGATCATATGATAATCAGAGTAAGGTGTTTACATGACTCATGCCATAAATCAGCTTAATATCTAATTATTAGAGGGCATGTAAATATACTCAGTGTGAAAATCCTTAACACACACACACAGCACTTACCTTGGGTTTGAACTGTCGGGCGAAGAGCAGGTATCTTCTGATCTCATCCAGAGAGTAGAGTCTGTCTACTGAGTTCTCAATGCGAGAGTGCAGATCCACGATACGCCTGGCTATGGCATAGTCTGTCACCTACACACACACACATTTCCATGAGTAATTATACACACACCATTCTTCACATACACACATAAATGTTCTCTCTCTCTCTCTTGAGAGAGGGGGGGGGCAGCGGGTATCAGTGGTGACCCGCCATTCAGGGCAGGTGGCGCAGAGCCCCACCGGTTTTGGGACCCACATTTTTAGCAAAAAAATAAATCAAACGATATATAAATACATGAATGTATAGTAGCTTTGATTGGACTGATCGTGGCAACATCTTATTTCCACTTATTTCTTCGCTAGCAGTCATCATTGTGAATCAAGTCTACTGGCAAGTCCTTTTTAATCCTCGTCATATGAAGAGAAAATATATAACACGCATTGGTGCTCATCGGCCGTTGGACATAAACATTAGGACATAAACATTACACAACAAGTTGGAAATGGCAAATTCAACAATGAGTGGTTTGGAAGGAATCGGTGACAGTGGCTAACCGCAAGCATTGCGACTGGGAAGTCAAGACTGGGAAAATACGTTTTGAACAGCCTTCCAACTCGGGAATTGTAAATCTTTTTGATGACAAAATTTGCCAACGAAGGACCGCCGCCGCGCACAACAAGGTGTGTCTTAAAACGTCTTCCATGCTGCTGCATGAACGATGTCATTGGCCAGGGATATAGTCAGCCATGTTGTTTTAAAAGGCAGTAAACGAGGCTGCATGAACGATGTCATTGGCCAGGGATATAGTCAGCCATGTTGTTTTAAAAGGCAGTAAACGAGGCTGCATGAACGATGTCATTGGCCAGGGATATAGTCAGCCATGTTGTTTTAAAAGGCAGTAAACGAGGCTGCATGAACGATGTCATTGGCCAGGGATATAGTCAGCCATGTTGTTTTAAAAGGCAGTAAACGAGGTGCATGAACGATGTCATTGGCCAGGGATATAGTCAGCCATGTTGTTTTAAAAGGCAGTAAACGAGGCTGCATGAACGATGTCATTGGCCAGGGATATAGTCAGCCATGTTGTTTTAAAAGGCAGTAAACGAGGCTGCATGAACGATGTCATTGGCCAGGGACATAGTCAGCCATGTTGTTTTAAAAGGCAGTAAACGAGGCTGCATGAACGATGTCATTGGCCAGGGACATAGTCAGCCATGTTGTTTTAAAAGGCAGTAAACGAGGCTGCATGAACGATGTCATTGGCCAGGGATATAGTCAGCCATGTTGTTTTAAAAGGCAGTAAACGAGGCTGCATGAACGATGTCATTGGCCAGGGATATAGTCAGCCATGTTGTTTTAAAAGGCAGTAAACGAGGCTGCATGAACAATGTCATTGGCCAGGGATATAGTCAGCCATGTTGTTTTAAAAGGCAGTAAACGAGGCTGCATGAACGATGTCATTGGCCAGGGACATAGTCAGCCATGTTGTTTTAAAAGTCAGTAAACGAGGCTGCATGAACGATGTCATTGGCCAGGGACATAGTCAGCCATGTTGTTTTAAAAGGCAGTAAACGAGGCTGCATGAACGATGTCATTGGCCAGGGACATAGTCAGCCATGTTGTTTTAAAAGGCAGTAAACGAGGCTGCATGAACGATGTCATTGGCCAGGGACATAGTCAGCCATGTTGTTTTAAAAGGCAGTAAACGAGGCTGAATGAACCGTTGCCCTGCCAGACAAGGCTGAAAAGAAAGCTCTGCTGTTGGGACAGACTGTAGGCCCTAACACATTTGTGGGCACCGCTTGTCGCAGTTATAGTGCAATTAACCTATTGTTTAGTGTTGTGTTGTGCAGTGGCTTTGTTTTGAGATCTACATGCCAAAATCACCACTGGTGGGTATAGGGAGATGTGGAGGTGGTTTTGTGTGAGGGTTAGACATGCATTGTGTAAATTAATAGGGGTGTAGTGTGCAAGTATGTGGTTGTGTGAGCTATAGGGTGGAGGGATTTTTGACATAGGGGAGTGTATAGTGTGTAGGGGTCTTACTTGAGGAACTGGCTCTTGGCGGTTGAGGGGTCTCCTACGATGCAGATGTTCACATCTCCTCTGAGAGATGTTCCCTCCATGGTGGTTTTGGGAACACCCCCGAACAACATCAGCAGGATACCACGCTTCACCTCGTCATTACCTACACACACACACACACACACACACGTTACACATTTATTACACACACACACACACACACACACACACACACGTTATACATTTATTACACACACATTATACAGATACACACGTTACACATTTATTACACACACACACAGAATATCAAATGTATTTATATAGCCCTTCTTACATCAGCTGATATCTCAAAGTGCTGTACAGAAACCCAGCCTCAAACCCCAAACAGCAAGCAATGCAGGTGTAGAAGCACGGTGGCTAGGAAATACCCCATGCAAAAGGCTGTTTGCGGTGAGAGTGTAGTGCTGACTGTGTATGGTGGGGAAGAGGCTGGTGCCGAGGTTGTGGTAGAGGTTCTTGTCTTGGCTCATCTCAAACACCTTCTCCCACTCCTGAACTGACATCTGGCTCTTGATGCTCTCTGCTGTCTGATCCTCATCACGCAGCTCCTTCCCTCCGAACTACACACACACGATTACAACTCCCTTCAAACAAATGCCGTACATGCATGCGTGATATGTCCACTAGTTTGTAGCCTGAGGTAGTGTAGGTGTGTGTGTGTGTCTTGAAGGTTTGAGTGAAGGTGTCGTACCCTGGGGTTGGTAGGAGCCACATGGCAGGCGAGGAAGGCCAGTCTGTAGGACAGCTCTCTGACTACCAGGGCTTTCAGACCACGAAGGCCCTCGTTCTCATAACCCTGTCTCCCTCCTACATGGGAACTGGTCTCTGCTCGCACACCTAGAGAGAGATGGGGAAAATGGGTCATGT